>NC_065548.1:22785336-23404239 GCF_022605725.1 Anthonomus grandis grandis | reverse complement strand
CCCGTACTCTTGCCAGACATGAATCCCATAGAACATATATAGAACTTGTTTTCCAGGGCAGTGGCAGCATGCAGAGACCCACCTAGAATTATACAAGAGCTGTTCACGTGGCTCAGGAAGAATAGCACAGTATTCCTTAACAGCATACCTCCAATCTCATAGACGGTATGGCCATGCATGTTCAAGCTTGCATAAACGCTAGTTTTCATATCTTCTAAATTCACTTCGTCGAGGAAACTTTTGAGCCGCACTTTTTGAGAAATTCTTAGAATTACTATTATAAACAAAATTATGAAAAATTACAGCCGGGTTCTTAAATTTGATGAATAGTTGAGGCGAATAGTTCTTGAAGCATTGGAGAGCATTACACCTTATATGTTATTAAGTGTTTTAAATTGTACTCAAAACGGGTTTGAGCAAGTGAGATGATATGTAGGGCATGTAATTTATATTCTTGGCATCTGTTTAAATAATTTTAAGCTTAAAAGGCTTAAATAGTACATATTTTAATATCTCGTTATTGTCTGTAAATGATAAAAATACCAGTGGCGAAGCGTGAACTTTTTTTTCGGGTAGACAAACAATAAAAATCGTTAATTAGAAAAAAATGTGTATTCAATATTATTCATTTTATGAAATAGAGAATGAAAGCGCATGAAATATTAACTCAAAGAGAAAAATTATGTAGTGATATAAAAAAGAAAAAAATAATTACTACTAGCATAAAAAGATAGATAAATAAAAATAAATACTACTTACAAAAAAACACAACATAGGTATACCTATAACTTATAAATCCATAATATCCATTATTTTAAAATTAATTAAAGACAAATAAAAACACAACTAAAATACAATTGCCAATATCGAACAGTCGTTCATAAATAACCACTAAAAAAACCTGTAAGATGTATTGCGGCCGACCAGATCAAGCGTGTCCATAAACAATAACCCTCAACAGCATAATAAAATAGCTGGTCGACTTCGATAGACAAAAGCTCGAATGTCTTTCCCGCGAGTAAATTTTGCATACGTAATAGGCTGAATGCTGATGCGACCGGACCTCTGCCACCTGCTTGATGCGTATATGGTTCGATTAATTGCTCTAAATTTCGGAAGACAAATACCAATGTGTCTTTCTGGGGCTCGTATACAATAATTGGGTGTCAGCCCTGCATTTTTATTTTAATTGCGTCAGGCGGGGCGCGCCTTAGATATTATAGATAGACAGATATTATAGCCGTTTAGATACTTTATAATAATAGTAAGGAGCGACTACGTTTTGTGTTAATTTTTTTTAAAATTGTAATTCAACAATTACATGAAATAATTACGTAACAAATTAATGACAAATAACTGGATAATTTTGGGTAGACAGTGTTTACCTTGTCTACTCGTACACTTCGCCACTGAAAAATACAGATTTATGATAATATATAAAAAAGATTAATTACTTAATTAAGATATTAATTTTTTTGAGGGTTTAAACATTATTTTACTATTGATAAGAAAAACGAGTTTTCAAATAAAACGCTTAAGGAGAATACTAGTTTAATCTTTAAATTGTTATTAATTTATGATAAAATAGGTATTATTAGATTAAAAAAAAATACAAATTAATTACCTAAACCTAAATTAAAATTTACAGAAGAAACGAAACTTGTAATTTTTCAGCTTAAATTTTAAGACTATTTAAACTTACCTTCTTAAACAAAACTTTATAAACTCCAGAACCTGCAGCCGCTGACGTGGCTAATACTACACCAGCTAATGTAGGACTACCGGTGATGCCATCCATATATGCCAACAAAGCCACACCTGTGTCGCAAATTATCACAGCTACAATCTAAAAGAATATCATAGACAAGAAATATAAAATAATTGCTTTTTATCACTTACACGTATGCCGACAAATTGCTCATGTAGAATAACCCAGCTTAACAAATAAACAAATGATACATTTGTTGCAAAAAGTGCCATCACATCGGTTGCTAATAATATCCTTAACGATAATATGTACATGTAGTTTGTCCCCACCCAAAGAAGACAAAAAAGGCTGCACCTTGTCATGAATCTTACTGAAAATTCCATTATTTAATATAAGAAATATTGTTGTGTTTAATAAAATCATAATTACCAGCTGTAAACCCTTTATCTCGAAAGTCTCGTATGCTTTCTGAGAGTATATCGGACATGGATTCACATCTTTTAGTACTCAGTCTACTTATAAAATAAAGTGGAAAGAAGAACATGGTCCAGTTAGTCACAAACCATGTAGTAAAAAATGGCGCTTGATAAGAAACAGCCTAATAAAATTTTAATAAATTTAAATCTTTCTATGTTTGAGACTTAACTTACAAATTTTGTTTGCACAACAGTCATATTTAGATCAGTTGTATCGTGGGGAACCAAAATAGGATCATTATATTCTTCATCTTTTGGGCGCCTTAAGTATAAGTATTTTATGCTGTGTGTTGCTCCTACCCACGAGGCTGTTACACATACGGTTACCCATACTCCAAAGTATATCTAAAATTTGTATAAATAAAATAGTTTTTATGATTTTTTTTTACGAAAAATAAAACATTAATTCTTAAAAGGTTGATTACATTATTAAATCAAGATTCACGTCTATTAATTGCCTTAGTAGTTTCGTGTGTGTTAGGCATATCGCGTGCAGGCAACCGCACCGATTGAGCATTAAGTGCCCAGAAATTGCAGTAGAACTTCACTTTTGTGCGTGATTTACGTTTTTAGCTTTATTCACACGCATACACGTACGGGAGTTTGACCACGTAAATCTGTTTAGCACCACTTACGTGCTGATTATGCCAGGTTCAAGATAATGGTATTTACTAAAATTGTATGTTGACTTTGGTTATTTATAAGTGAAAAACGGAAATGGGAATTTGGAGCTATGCTCTGCTATGAATGTGTAAAGTATTTTTATATTATATGAAGTATTTTTTACCTGCAATCATTAAAAATACTCTCTGAGTTTTATTATTAAGGAAACGCTTTACAGGATTATTTTTCAAAAACGTTATGCTTGGTTTTTTTATAACGTCTTTAGTTTAACCTGAAAGTAACTTATCCAAGACATGTCCTGTACGAATTCAGCTCATTGTATTAAATTTCTGCATTCTTTATAAAATGAATTATTTTAATTATCCAAAATACGCCAGAATTAGATAGCAACAGATTATAATTTATTTTAATTTTTCTTATAATACACATAATATGGTTTTGGTTTATGTAATTATATATTGTTGCATAATTAGGTTAAAGATTAGTTTATATAGGTTATAACTATAGCCAATTTTTTATGTTACTATTTTTAGTTTTTTATATTAAGTAATTTTGCCTCGCTATCTATTTTATAACTGTAATTTTTGTAAACGGTGCTTTATGATTAAGCAGATTTATCTTTATTTTGTTTTTGTTGAAAGATATTTTTCCTTATGCTCCCTGTACTCTATTGCTATAAGTATATATGATATTACTATTATCTAAGTAAGTTCATAACCGTCTTTAAGGATTAAGAAAAAATGAAGTAAATAATTAAATATAGACTAAATGCTTAAAAGATTATACGAAAATTAAATAAAATAAATTATTTTAGAAAAGATAATTAGTTAAACTTTAATTATCTTAAAAAATAATTAATTCAATTTTTTCGATATTTGAAAGTTAATTTAAATAATAAAATACAAAATTAAAAAAATAATTTTTCAATCAAGGTAATCAAAATAATTTATATTTTTGATCATATACGTTTCTATATTTGCCGTCCTAATAAAAAATATAATAAGTAAATTTAAAACAAATGTGACAAATTGTTTAAAACTGATTTTTATCAAAGAATCTAATGTTTTTGAGTACAAGAATGTATTTTCCATTAAAAATTGCGTTCTTTATTTTTTTTTAAGGAAATTCATAAATTAAAGAGTGTTCTATGCAAAACTGAACTTTTGCTGCTTAGAGACTTAAATATACAACAGATAAGTAATTGTGTAAAAGTTTGGTTTCACGAAGTTTCAAAAGTGGTAAAAAGATGGTTGAAATACTATTATTATATATAAGTACAAAACAAGAAAATATTAAATAATAATTAATTTATAAATTGAACTTTGTTTAACTTGTTCTTGTTTTAAAGTATATTATTACCGAATTACTTCAAAAATTCTATTTAATTTTAAGATTATTTAGGTTAACGATAATGCTACAAAATATTTGCTAAAAGACTAATAGGACGAAATTAAAATAAAAGCAGAGATATAAACTAAAATCTATAAAAATTACACTTTAAGAACACATTTTTTTAGTAATAGTAATGGCATTTTCTAATTATTCAAATTTCATCACCTATAAAATAAAATAGGTAAAATAAATTTATAATAATATTATACAATTTATTTAATTACATTTTTATGATACTAATTTTAGTAATATAAAATTTAATTTTATAGTGAAGTTCTAGAAATCGTGATATTAAGGGATTATACGAAAATAATAATCAATATAGTTCCCATACCAACAAGACTTTACTTTAAAATGAAACAACTCTACGAATATTAAAAATAATATTAAGCATTAAAGTTACAGTAAAAACTATTTGCTATAAAGAGGTAAGTCAATGTAATAATAAGTACTAAAAATGGTGTCTATTTACCTTTATGCCGTAATCCATTTTTTGTTTGAATCTATTCCTCACATTTCCAAACAGGTCTTAAATTATTTGTCAGTTATTTATGTAGCCGTAATTCGCTCGTAAAGACCTTTAATAAAATGTGACTTCATGCCAAACGTAATAACTATGGATACCAGCAAAAACATTTACCTTCAGTCAGCATCATACTATGTCATCAAAAAACTTGTTTAAAACAAACTGTCCTTGATTTTAAATCTTAAAAACTTTGCTGCCTCCAAACAAATCTAAAGTACTTAAGTTTGGAGATCTTAGCGGCCACTCAATGCCTACCCACTGATTCGGGAAATGGGTCTTCAGAAATTATCGTAATTTTCTTTGATTTTCTATTATTTTGATAATTCGTGACTATATTGTATTTTAGTAAGTCCAAGTGCCTTTCGCCGGTCAAATCAATGTAAACTTAAAACTTTAAAATCAATGTATACTATTGCTGTTTAGATAAATCAATTTCTTAAACTAATCATTTCAGAGCCTTTCCGACCTGAGCAGTATGTTTGAAATATTACAACCAAAGAAACTCCTGTTTTATTCAAACGAAGAGATAATAAACGCACCCGAAAAACTATCATCTAAATACAGTAGACATCTCAGTTAATCTTTATGACCAATTAAAAGCTATAAAAACATGCTAAATAACTGGAATTCCAAAAATTCATTCCATTAAGAAACTCATTGAATTATTGCTGATAAAATTCAACAGTAGACATGCACGCCTCTCAGACCATCATCAGCTATAAATGATTTAATAAATCAGTTTGCCGAAAAAAAAGGTACGGAGAGTGTATATTTAATTTTAATTGTTTGTAAAAATTTTGGAAAAAGTGACAGATTGATAATTATGAATAAATATTTCTTTTAATTTTATGCAAATCCCTTTATAAGAGCCTCTAAATAAATTTTTATCCGGGGACCCGCCAAGGTACGCTACGCATCTGCAGATCAATGAAATAGTACTTAATATAGCCGACACAATATGCATGCTGCTAAATGTAGTTAAGTGCAGGAAAATCTAGTATAAATTGGATATGTAGTATCTTTAGAGAAGAGCGATACAGAATCCTAACACTGATCATAATAGGAAATGTTGAAGGACTTAGTGAAGTGGAAAGAAAGCAGGTCTTCTAGGCTTTCTAAGGAACATCCGTGAATGGATTGATATATGCAACGTAGAGGAATTATTCCGATTAGTTGCAGAACCGAGAAAAACATGCCTAGGTAATTAATTGCCAATATCAGGAGGAGCTGATAGGGTACTTGAAGATAAATTTGTACCCTGCCATAACAACTATTTTGTTTAAATCCCTTATTTACATAATGTGTCACAATTGTGTCATGGGGTATTTCTTTAATTGCAAGTACTATTTTTTCAAATATTTTGGTTGTTCTTGTAATGAGTCTTTAACCTATTGGAAATAAATGTCATTTTTCTATTTATAATTAGCTTTAAAGGTACTTGGTATAAATTAACTAACTTCTGGAGACTAGACATATTCACATTCATCACAGAGAAAATAAAAATAACACAACTTTGAACATACATGTTCCATTATTTTATTCCTTTCCATTACATATATTTCCCACAAGTAAGTAATCTATCATTTTTCTTCCGGTAAAGTTCCGCTCGACACTGAGAACTCAATTTACAAATTGGCTGCCAGGAACACCGGTAATATTGGACGGCGACCAATACAAGAAATTGAAAATAATGATTTTGCGATATAGAGCAGCCCACACACACTGTTGTTTGCCAGAAACAGGAACCTTTGACATGTTACATTAGATATTTTATAGTTAATTTTATTTTAAATTGGTTTTAAATATAAATAAATATAAAAATAGACTTTTAATAAGAATAAACTTTTTGGAGTATAGTGTTGCATTTAAAACAAAACTTGTTGTAACTAGATATTCTACTCTTACCTTTCTTGCAGACCTTGAGCAAAATGATGCAGAACATGACTTTAGTTTTGCCCTGAATCCAGTGGCTGGTGTTGACCCATTAGCTGCACCCTCAACTGTACCATTACTATCCATAAGGCGAACAACTGCTTGAGGAGTAGCAGGTGATAGTGGCTCTACTGAATCGAGTTGACTACCCAAGGAGTCTGAATGACCAAATGACGGACCTGCAATAACTCAATACTAATCAAAATGATTATGTAATAAAGAGCTGAATAAATTACCATTTGCCACTCCTTCCTCTGTAACCAAGACACTAGGTGTGCGATTTCTTTGAGATCCTCTTGGATTAAAAATTGTTTGTATATCATTATCTCTAGTCATCTTGATTTTTCTTTTATATCTTTTTTATCTGGCTATAACATTTATCGTGGTTCTGTTGAGTTGGTATCGAATATTGCTTTTGGACCATTTTTCGTGCATATTAATCATCTGTAATATTTGTTATATAGTACAACTCATATTTTTTTTAGTAATAACTTGCAATTATAAAGTATGAGTCGGTTAATAGAATATTAATATATGCACGTTCACAATGTCCATGAACTTTTTTTTGTCTTGGCTTCTATTAATAGTCTCCTTTCATTCGGTTGATTGGGACGTAAATAAATAACAATGCGGGAAGAAAATCAATTTTGAGCTGTTTCGACAAATAGAACGCGGCTATTTCGAGCATGCAAGGTAGTCAATTTCTTTTACGAGTCTCATCAGCTTTTCTTTTGCCAACATGGCTAATTTAGATATAAGTAAAAAAAATATTTTTTTTTGTGACGATAGTTGTTATAAAATACGTTATAAAAACATAAATCGTATGTACTTCTTGATATTTTTAAATAAATTACAGTTTTTTTCACCGTTTAGTTTAGATATTTCTTAATTTAAAAAATGTGATTAAACCCTTGTATAATTATACTGAAAAATCTGTCGAAGTTAATTACAGAAGAAATATTTTCTATATTTACTGCCAACTTCCTATATACAGGGTGTTCATTTCAAAACCGCCCACCACGGAATACGGATTTATCAAAAACCACTGTTTAAAAAAAAACGTCGAAATAGGTCAAAAGGTTTGTCAAGGGGCACAACTTTCTAACCTAAAATTACTTCTTCCCTTTTCACCCTCTGTCCCCCAGGATCATCCCCTTAAAAATTTTAAATGGCAAGGGGTATCGAGTAATAGCTTGTTTAAAAGGTCTTTCAAAACCTTTTATTTTGACGTTTGATTTTTTAAATCGGTCGATTCGTTTTCGAGAAAATTAGAAAAATCTTTGTTTATCTTAATTTGTTCAGATAGAAAACCAAAACATGAAAATATCAGTTTTTATTTCAATAAGTCTTCAAAATGTTGCCCGTTTTTGGCCAAACAATGATATAGGCGATGTTCAAATTCCTGACGGACATTTTCAAAAACATGTTGTGGGATATCATGGCAGCTGTCGATGATGCGTTGACGAAGTTCATCCAAACTTTCAGGTTGGGGAGTAAATACAATAGATTTTAAATGACCCCATAGAAAAAAGTCTAATGGCGTTATATCAGGAGATCTAGCAGGCCATTCTATAGGCCCCCTTCGCCCTATTCATTAGAATTGAACATTATGAATTATCCACTTCCGTTATTATTAAAAAAAATCACATAATTACCATTTTTACCTTAATAATTAATAATACTTTTTATAACATATAAATAATATTATATTGAACTAAAAAGAAAAAAATGTTTCTTTAGCAAATTATTAGTAGAATCCAGGTAGAAAATAGATTTTTATTGCATTGCATCTGATATTCCAATATATGAAGCCTTAATTTTCTCACGAAAATAGTTCGTAAAATTTATTATAAAGACTGTCACTGATGAATTGGATAAATACAACTTTTAGTCTAATTCATAAATAATATATATTTGAAAACTAGAAATATCCAAACATGTGTATTTGTACTTTAAATTTTCTTGTAAAATGTTACAATGTAAAAATGCAAAGTATAATTCATAATTTTAAAACATCAGCAGATCTAGGAAAATTTTGTATGTAGGGGAGAGTGGTACACATTGACACATAGTACACAATGAAACACTGCTATTAACTCGTTTAAATCTGCCGCCACAATTTCACTAGCGCTGTCGCCAACGACCCATACAGTATTGCGTCAGCCACCATTAGTTCAAATCAAATCAAATGCTTTATTGTCAGAAAATTTACATTTTATCGACAAAGCTAAAGGAAAAAAAATACAAATATAAACAAATAAACATAAAAAAAATACTCAGACAAAATACACACAAAGTAAATAGGTACATAACAAAACAAAAATACTGTATAAATTATCAAATTGTACAATTTGGTCGAAATACATAAATAAAATTATTTTTATATACAAATATACACACAATTAAATGTATAAAATTGTCATAAACCTTAATCTAAAAAAAAACAATAAAATAAAACATACAATAAAAAGCAGGCAAACATTTTGCAAATAAATAGGTAGCTAATAACGCCAGTCTGTGTGCTTTAAAAGGAAATATTAAAAAAATCTTGTACTGTATATTGGGCTTTTTGCAGTAGTAAAGATTTTAGGGCATTGCGAAAACAACTAAAAGTAGTCATCGATTTTATTACGGAAGGCAGATGGTTGTGCAAAGAGTTCTTTACTAATTCCGACCGTGGAATTGGGAGATGAAGATTATGATCAACGTTCCTTAGTGAATAGCTGTGGGATGGTCCTTCTGGAATCTGCGACACATGTTTGCGGATAAGGCAGATAGATTCAAATATAAATAACGAGGGAAGCGTAAGGATCTTATATTTTATAAAATTTACTTGGCAGTGAGCTCTACTATCAAGTCCTAATAAGTAGCGAAGCACTCTCTTTTGAAGTTTAAATATACGCTCAAATTGGGTCTTGCAGCATGTACCCCAGAATGGAAGGGGGTAACGAAGATGTGACTCAAAAAGAGCATAATAAACTGTTTTGGCCGTGAAAAAGCCTAATTCTCTTGAGATTGATCTTATGGCAAAACATGCCGAGCTTAGTTTTTTAGATAACGTATCTATGTGCAAATCCCATTTCAAAGAGCCGTCCACAACAAGACCCAAGAACTTGACAGACTCAACAACTTCCAAACTGGTATTGTTTAGAATAAATGGAGGAATGGTCGTTTTATATGATAAGACTTTAGTTTTTGAGAGATTTAGGCATAAAAGATTGGAATCGCACCACGATTTAATGAAGACCAAGTCGTTGGAAATTGTTGTATGTAGTGCCATTGCATTCGGATTGCTCCAAGTGAAACTAGTATCATCAGCAAAAAGACAGATTTTTCCGCCTATGTTCAGGCTGGCCAGGTCATTTATTAACAGCAGAAAGAGCATAGGACCCAAAACGGAATCTTGAGGTACCCCACATTTAATTGGTTTACAAGAAGATCTTGACGTATCGACCTTTACAAGTTGACTTCTGTTGCACAAATATGACTTAAACCATTGAAGGGATATACCTTTGAATCCATAGTGCTGCAATTTGCAGTTTTAAGGCAGTTTGGAAAGACCCCATTTTGAAATAACATGTTGATTAGGTCTACTAAATGGATTAAAGTACAATCAGGCATATTTAAAAACATTTTAAGAGTAAGCCCATCTGTACCAGCTGATAATTTGTTTTTTATTTCGTTAATTATACTTCGAAGTTCTATAAATGATACTGGCGTAAAAAAGAAATTGTGCAAATTTTCATTAGAGAGATATGACAGAGGATCATCAGAAGGTGTTATGGTGGCCATTAGATTTTTTGCCACGTTTACAAAGTAATTGTTTAGGTCCTCGGGTGATGTAGAGATAGTGCTAGTTGAGGTAGACTTATTTCTTAGTTCGTTAACAATAGACCATGTTTCTTTAGCTACATTGGCAGATTTTGCCAGCCTCCCACTGTAATAGATTTCTTTTGCAGCCTTAATTGCTTTAAGATGAGTTTTCCTATACTGCTTGACGTAATTATGAAAAGCAATAGATTCTGAGAACTTTATTAGGTAGGAAAGTGAGCGCATGTTTTTTGCCGATACACGAAGACCTTTGGAGGACCAGGGCTTTTGTTTTTTAGCTTTAATTGGCCTTAGAGGAAAAGATATATTTGCAATATCTGATAGCGAATTTAAGAATCTGGAGAACTCATTATCGACATCATTTGAAAGAAAGTTCCAGTTTTCCGTTAGACAATGATTTTTAAAATTTAGAAAATTATTTTTGTTATAAACACGGCCTAATTTACGTAAAGTGCTATTGTTAATCAAATCCAAAGAGAAGCTGGTTAATATAGCTTCATGATCTGAAAAGCCCGAACTGAAAACAGTACAATTTAAGAGTTCTGGAGCAAAGGATGATACTACGTAATTGATGGTGGTGGAGCTATTTTTAGTTATTCTGGTGGGTGAATCTATGTGCATTATCAAGCCCATTGACTTGAATATAGACTGGAGTGATTCTTGGGAAGCACACACACTGAAATAGTCAATATTAAGGTCGCCACATAAAATTAGTTTGCTTTTTAAGGGCATGGATTCTAGCAAGCTTAGTAGTTTCTGGCTAAAACTTTGTATATCAGAGTCGGGTGTTCTATATAGACAAACAATGTAGAGATCATGTGAATTATTATAAACAATGGAAAATTCAAACAATTGTTCAGATAATAAGTTATCAAACTTTGTCACTACTGAAAAGTCGCTGTTAGTGGACATTATCAATGTGCCTCCATGCGTTATGTTTGTTCTATTGTATCTAGCTATGATGTTGTAATTTTCAACATATATGGGTTCATCAGTATTTAACCAATGTTTAGTAATAGTAACTATTTCAGGGGAATTTAGTTCTTCTAGCAATAAAAATAGATCGTTAGTTTTGTGTCTTAAGGACTGAATATTTAAAAGAAAAATACTAAGCTCACTATCAACCAATTTTAAGTTAGTTTTCGTATGCCGACCAACAAAGATTTTACGGAGCGTTTTCTGTTTACTTGTGGATAAATATTGAAAAGAGGATCGAACATAGAAAGGTTTGTTACCTTCAAATAAATAGATTTAGTTTTTATTAATATGTCATTTTACTTCTTGTGATGTATAAGTTTTAACCTATAAATATTGGGGCCAAAATTTTTCAGGCTTCGCATTTACATTGAATTGAAATTTAAAGCATGCGGTAGTACACATTGAAACACATGCAGGTAGTACGCAATGATACGTGTTTCATTGTGTACCATTATGATCATTCTATACTGTCGTTTTTTTATTGCAGGTATACCATGGTAAGAAAGAAGAAAGAACGAACAAGAGCCAAATTTACAAGCGAACAAATGACGGCAACCGTCCAAGAGGTGAAAAGAAATGGAACTTCACTTCGCGTTGCTGCAGAGATGTTTGACATAAACTTTAGCACATTAAGGCGATATGTTATGATGAAAGAGAAAAATGACCCTAAAGCCAAGATGGAGCCAAATTATGCTGTTCGATTAGTATTTACCCCAGAGCAGGAAAAGATTATGTGTGATTACATTAAGACCTGCAGCAAAATGGCACGCGGATTAAATACCCTAAAAGTTACACAATTAGCGTATTGTTTTTAGCCGTTTCATCTAAATTATATATTCGGATATCTTGAACAACTGATGGGTATTTTTTATATATTTGCTCTAAATGTGAAAAAAATCGTTCAACATTAGGTTTCGTAAAAGAAGTAAGCCTCGATAGAGAGCAAGCTTCGGGCCTTCTAATGCTTAAGGATAGATTTCTCCTTATAAAAGCCCGTAACCAATCTTTGCTTGCGCACTTATTAGTTTTCCAAGATTCTGGCATAGTTTTAGCTGCTAAAAACAATATTACGCTAAAATTCGCTAAAATTTTGGAAGTCATAAATTCTAATGAGTTTAAAATTTCATATTTAAGAAGAAGTGCTAAGGTGTCCAATTCATTTTACTTTCCGGATGTTGTTGATAATCATACGGGACTGAAATCGGATTTCGTTATGTTATTATCGAAACCTATAAATACAAAGAACAAAAGGCTTTCTTCTTATTATAAATTTGAATTAGAGTTTAACAATATCATTGTACGCTGATATAAACGTAAAAACATAAAGATTTTTTGTATTAATATATTTATTCCAATGTGTTTCATTGTAAACTACCTTATGTTTCAAACTGTACCACTAGCGGTACACATTGATAAAAATGCAGAAATAAATATTTTTAAAATTTTTTATGTAATTAATTGTGTTTTTTTATTCAGTAAATGTTAAATTTTATAGGAATATATATACACATAACGACATCTTAAATGCAGATTTTTGAAACGTTAAAATCGCACACTACAGTGAATTTACTAAAAATTGTGTCATTGTGTACCACTCTTCCCTACTAAAAATGTATTTGAAAAGCTTTGAGAAGAATTAGTAGAACCAGAAATTATAGAAACCATATTTAGAGTATGAAAAACAATATTTATTGTTATGTGTTAAAAAGAAAAAATATATTTCAACATATTTTAATTAACATATAGATAGTAATAATGTATTTTTATTTCATTACATCTGATATTTCCAATATAGGTAGCTTCGATTTTTTCCTGAGAAGTGTCTTTTTCATGTACATTGTTTAGTTTGATGGATAATAATAGAACATTATTATAATTATAATTCAAAATATTTTTTTTTTAAATTAACTGTATAATATAAGGGATAGCATCCTATAAATATGTAAAAAAGTATATAACCCCTGTGTATTTATTATACAAGGCATCTGTAACATATGAGATTTTCTATTCCTAACCAAGCTGATATAAACTAAAAACGAACAGTTAAAATGCAAATTAAGGTGTCAATTATCACGTAATTGTGTTAGCGCCGCGGCTGGCTTAATACATACACATTTTCTAAATTGTATTATAATTTGGATTTAAAGGCATACTATTTCGAAGATCATGCTTATTGCAATTTGCATTTGTTTCCATATATTAAGAAACTAGTAATATTAAAACCAAAGTTATATTAAACCTATATACAGGGTGTCTGCGAACTATTCGCAAATCTCAAAAGTGGAAATTCTACAGACCAAAATATGTGATTTGACCTAAACATGCCTTAGATTAAAAGTTGAAAGAGATACAAAGTGTCAAAGTTATAATTTTTTTTTCTATTTTGGAAAACGTAGTAGATGGCGCTGTTAATGTAAGCTACGGCTTAATATCGTCTGTCATTTTCTTTGAAATAAAGTAGTTAAAGTAAAGAAATATTTGCTATTTTATACTTAAAAGTGTTTGTTGTAGGATTGTTGTGGTTTTTCTAGTGCTACCCTAGAAAGATTAATATTTTCTTTTGGTTAATTCGATGATTTTGTGTTTACGTGCGTAACTATTATCATAGTTCTGGTAAGCCCAGACATTCGTGAAATTAAAAGCCTTATAACTATATGTTTAGTGAGAAATTTTTATGTCCCAACAAAAATCTGCGCATATTGGGAATCCCGTCAGCTGAAGGTGAAAACCCGGAAATATTAAATGGCAAAATACTAAAATTATTTAATTCTGATCTGAAGGATAGTATATTAAACAAAAAATGCCACCGAATTATTTCTAAGATTCCGATAGACCAGAGGCATTGTTAGTGCGGTTTTTTTCAAGTAACGAAACTAAACTATCGGTGTTAAAATCGAAAAAACTTCTGAAAGGTAAACAAATTCAAATTAAGGAGGATTTGACCAAAAGTCGGCCTAATTTATTTATAAGTGCCGTAAATAAGTTTACTTATAAATATTCGTGGATATCTAACGGCAATGTTTATGTAAAAATTGGTGGTAAGATCTATAGAATTAGCCATGTTATCGAGTTAACGCAGTTAATTAAATAACCACATTATGGATATTTTTGTATTTGGTGAGTTATCAAGATTAGTTACTTAGCTTTTAGGTATTTTTCTTTTTATTTGCTACTAACCATCATAAATGTATAATGGTACTATTTTTGTTTTTTCTTTATATTAACTGTTTATACACTTACATCATGTGTACATGATGAAGTTTTCCAATCTTACAAAATGATTACTTTTTATGTTTGAAGAGTCATTCTTGTGGAATTTTTTTTTTAAATATATTTTTGTAGTTATTTGTTTTTTTATTTCTTGATCTTTACGTAACCAAATAGTAAGCGATTTATTAGGCTTAAACTCATTGCTTCTCTAAGAAACTTTACAGGTTGAGGAACAGATACTTTTTCTCTTTTCTCCTTTCCCTCCTTTTCCCATTATCCCTTTTTATTTTCCTTATTTTTTACCTATTCTTTGTATCATTGTAAATAAAAAAAAATGTTTTTTTTATATGCGCATATTAATGCAAGATCTTTGACTAATAACTTTAACTCTTCTTAAGCATGTTTGGATTGAAGTTAAAGTAAGTGGAAAACAAATCCTTATTGGGGACTTATCACGCCCACCCAAAGGCGATTTAAACTTATTTTACTCTCACTTAGACACCATTTTACTCGATTTTTATGTAGTGTATGAATCTGTCTTTTTACTTGGTGATCTTAACCTTAAGGTTTTAGGTTTAATCTTTTTATCTTTAAATTAATTAGGTTATACAGTGACCGCCTTAAGTTCCGCATGAATTCCATAAAAATTAGTTACGCATTATTGCACATAAATTTTTGTATACAGGGTGGAACAAAAAAAAGATATGACGTCATCGGTCATTTTTTTAAATGAATGGTATAATTTTTATTGCATTTGTGAAATATAGGCGAAATTCCAAGCAAGTTTTGTATAACACACCTTATCTCAAAACTCAACTGTTTCCGAAATATTTACATTTAAATAACAAGAAAACTTCTCCATTTCGCATATCACTGTCAGTTCGAAAATTAATAGTTTTTATCAGAATAAATTATGGCTAATTTAACGGAAACCCAACGAATTGAAGAAAAAGTTAGTGAACTGTTTAATGCCAAATATCCAAACCATCCTATTTCTTAGTCAAAAGTTAGTAGAATAGAGCACAAATTCATAACTTCAGGTCATGTTAGGGATTTGCCAAGATCAGGTCGTCCAAAAATGTCTGAAGAAACAAAATTAAACGTTCTGCTCTCCGCCGAAGAAAATCCAAACAATGCAACTTCACAGATTTCGGTTGATAACAATATAGCCGTAACAATATAACACCCTTATAAAATTAGACTAATACACGAATTAAATGAGGACGATCCTGATCGAAGAAACCAATTTTGCGAGCAAATGATGAACATTTGCAATAATAACCGTCAGTTGCATTGGGAAACTGAGGCTCATACACAGTACCGTAAATCTATTAATGTTTGGGCTGGTATCGTGGAAGATAAAGTAATAGGGCCATACTTTTTCGAAGAAAACTTAACAGGACAACGCTATTTGAATTTTCTTTAAGAAGATCTTATCCCTGCTTTGGCTGCCCTATACCCGGATGAACAAGACCCTGCTGTCCCGACAGATAATTTGTGGTTTCAGCAAGACGGCGCACCGCCACATTTCTTTCGAGATGTCCGTAATTACTTGGATACAGTGTTTCCAGGAAAATGGATAGGACGAAGAGGGCCAATAGAGTGGCCAGACCTAAATCCCTGCGACTATTTTCTATGAGGGTACCTGAAAAGTAAAGTTTATATTGAGAAGCCAAACAACGTAGAAGATTTAAAAAATAGAATTAGATATGAAATTAGACGTATATCACCCGAAATAATTAGTGATAGTGTTTTACATGAGTTTGTAAACCGTCTTGCTTTCTGCCAAGAAGTAAATGGGGATCAGTTTAAACATTTGATACATTAATAAGAGTTTTCACTATGTATAACATTTTATCTTAATTTGAATAGTCGTACTTACTTCCTTTCTTGTTGGTTAAATGTAAATATTTCTGAAACAGTTGAGTTTAGAGATAGTGTGTTATACGAAATTTGCTTGGAATTTCGCCTGTATTGCATAAATGCAATAAAAAATATAGCATTCCATTTAAAAAAATGACCGACGACGTCATATTTTTTTTGTCCCATCCTGTATATAAAAATTTATGTGAAATAATGCGCAACTTAAACAAAAAATCGGCGGGTCCGAGCGTTTTTTTAAAAAGTCATGTTTTTTGTCACTCAAATCTTCTAATTTTTATCGAATTTATGTGGAACTTTAGGGGGTCACTGTATATTTGATAGTCAAGGATACATTATTGTTATTATAATTTTTTCATACCTATACTACATTATGTCATAATTAAATATTTTAGATCGTCATGCATGCTATTACATTATGAGAATTGCATTATTATTATGTCCATTTATGGCTTAAAGCAAATTATAACTAATTCGACAAGAGTGTCAAATTTTACTATGTCTTTAACTGATCTTATTTTTTCAAATGTAGATTTAATTACGGATTGTGGGATAAGAAATGTTGAGATATCAGACCACTTGCTTGTTTACTGTAATATAAAAATTTAAACCTTAAAACCCCCTAACACGAATTTTGCATATCGTAATTTACATAATGTGGACCGGGCTAAATTTATATCTGACATAAAGCTAATACCATGGCACACTATGATTGTACAGTATAGTATATATAGACAAAAACTCTATCGATAAATATCGATCTACATGCCCCTTTAATTCAAGTAAATCATAAAACCAATCCTTACTGCCCATGGATAACGCCAAATATAAGATTAATGCAGAAAATTCGTAACAGAGCATTAAACAAATTTAGACAAAGCAAATCCCGGAATGATTGGAATACATACAAATAATTTAGAAATGTTACTACGAGTGCAATAAGGGCTGAAAAAAAGCATATTTTAATTTCAAATTTGCAAATTGTAACAATAAAGAACTTGGTATGAATAAATCAATATTGGTCTTCGTTCTGCAAGTATTCTTCCTGTTCTTTCAAAAGTTATGGATCAACAAATACTTATATTTTAATAATTTCATACCAGGATATCAGTCTGTTTTTCCTATAGGTTACATCTGTACTACTGTCTTAACTCAAGTAACTGAGGATATTTTGTATGCTCTGGATAATAACCAAGCCTATCTAAAAGAACCAACGCGGTTCTTTTATCTTTAAATTATTTTAGTATTACTACATTATTTAGGCTTTTGTGAGTCGGCCGTTTCTTTAGTATGTCCTTATCTGTCTGATTGGAAACAAAGGGTAACATTAAATGGCAAAATTTCGAAAGTCCTGGATGTGATCATTGGCATTCCCCAAGGTGGTGATCTTGGCCCATTGCTCTATGCACTTTATAAATCACAGATTACACAAATAATAAAATATTATAAACACCATAACTACGCTGATGACACTCAAATTTATTTTTCGTTTAAACACACTGATGTTGCTCAAGCCAATCAAAAAACTAATACTGATCTTAGCAACTGACTGGCGGAAATTCAAAAGCTATATTTAAAAATTAACTCTGCTAAATCAACAGCTATTCTTTTCTGTAGCGATAGCCACAGAGCTGCCTGTTTGACTAATTAAAATTCAACATAATAACGATTAAATTATTTTTAAAAACAATGCCAAGAATCTTGGTCTGATAATCGATCATAAATTAACATTTAAAAAGCATATTACGCTCAAATTAAAAACTGGATATTCTGCTTTAAGATCTATTTTTCCCAAAGACACTTTTAGAGTGCCAACTTTAAAAAAATGCTTTACAATTCACTTGTATTATCACCCATAATGTGATATAATGTGATACCATCTATGGGCCCTGTCTTCATTGTGATTATTGTGATTCATATAGAATACAGAAACTCCAAAATTCTTGCCTTAGGCTTATATTTGGCATAACAAGAACAGAGCATATATCTCATAAGCTGAAGGACGCAGCATGGCTAAATATGGAAAATCGACGATTGCTGCATTCTGCTTGTTTTTTTATAAGGTGCTTAAATGGGAAACTCTACCATATCTAGTTAGAAGGGTGATCTATCGAACAGATGTACACAATTTAAATATAAGAAGAAAAAAAATTAACTGTTCCCTCTCACAACAAATAAATTTTTAAAAAGTAATTTTCATATGTAATAGGGTATCTTGAAAATAAATTTAAAATATTAGAATTTTCGATGTCTGAGAATGCATTTAAAGCGACATTTGTTCAACACATAAATTTTCTTTTTCTAAACTAATTGAAAATAACTATAAATATTAATGTGCAAATTAATATTTTATAATAAAATAAAATAAGGTTTTTTGTAATAATATATACAAAGATGGGATTTAAAATTGATATTATAGTTTAATCTTTTCCTCTCCTCTTTCTGTCCCATTCCTATTTTAGGTATATGTTCCTGTTTATTTTTTTGCAAACGATTTTTAATTCTAAGGCCTCAACAGAATTTAAGGCAACTTCTTGAAAGTCATCCCTGAAAGTCTGAATATAATGGCCTATTGGCCACTCACTTCCATTATTACTATGTATGTAGGTATACATTATTACTACGTATGTACAAAATTATATTGTTAAGGGTAACGAATAATATTCTTATTTTTCTTATTTACATTGAAATAAAATAAATAAAAGACTAAGATGTTTGTATAACATATATATTTAAAAAAAATCTTATAGCACAGCGCTTTCGATTTTTTTAAAACTATATAAACATCAACATTACAGTTATACAAGCATATTAGTCTTTTATTTAGACTTTACGTGTATGCAGCTAAAACTTCAAACTGAAATAAAATAGTGTTGTTCACTGCCTCTGTTTGTACTTTTTTTCGGCTTTTTAACTGACTAATAAACGTATTTATTATTATTATTTTACCTTATTGCTTAAGAAGTATTTTAGATTTTTAACATAAAATTCGATATTTGAAGGTTTTCTAGTTATAGAAATATAGCTCTGTTACTTTTTACAGCCAAGCTTCTAGAAGACACCACTTATTGCACCAAAGCAAGTTGATTATTATGTTATACATATATTCTATCATCATGGTATAAATAATGCATTGATACTTTTAAAAACAAATATTTCCAAAACTATTAACTTTAGACAATTCTAACAAGTAGACCTTTTATTGTGGAATACCGAGAAAATAAGATTTTTTAGTCAGTTATTGTATAGAGGGTAGCACAAAAAAGTTATGATTTAGTTGTTTACCAACATAGTGCTATAAGTGGAATTCTCTAGAATTTTGGCCATAAAAAAATAAAGGATTCTTGTTTCTAGTACTAGAAAATCTTCTTATACCAAGTCTTCTGCCAAAATCTGAAATGCTTTCCTTAATGCCCATGCAATAAGGAAATTAGAAAATAAAATTGTAACTTAGACACCCTTTATCTTGCAGACTATTAACTTTTGAACCAAGGTATGTTTGAGTCAATACACAGGCCTATACCCAAGTAGCAAAATGACGTTTTTAAGACGTCGTTTTTCGTACTTTTTGGTCTATATGACGAGTCATATTAACGTCCTTACGACCTGAAAGAGACGTACAAATGTCACATTTAAAATGAAGTTTTACGAGACGTCGCTGAGACGTCCTAAAGAAAAGCTAAATAACGTCGATGAGACGTACTAAATAAAGGCTAAAAGGCAAGGCAAATATTTATATAGGTCGATGTTTAAAGGTTATTTTAGGTCTTACTTTTGAGGACTTCTTAAATATAAAATAAAACATTCTTACTTAAATTCCAAATATACATTTAATTCCAAAAATATATCATTTATTCATTTGTAAGTATATAAAAATGAAACAAAAATTATCAGTTAATTTCCTTGACGACACATTCGGTACAAAAATACTGACAACTTTTAAACTTTATATATTTCGGACAAATCTTACCTCCGTAGTAAATATCACATCTTTTTATAAAGTCTTAATTACAAGACAGGGTTGCCTGTCGTCGGTCGGTAGCAATGGTGGAGCCAGCGCCAGCGCCACCTGTACCACCAATTGCATATTTTACTTTAGTCACGTGATCGATTACTGAAAGTCAACCCCCTTTGGCTATTAATAAACCAAGCCGTCTTAGTATATTATAAAAAAATTATAAAATTGTATAATTATGTAATTAATAAAATTGATTTTGTTAATTACTTATGTAATAAAAAAAACTGAAACTTTACCTGTGGTCATTTTAAAGACCACAAAGTAGACGTCATTGTGTATGAGTAGAAGTCATAAAGGATATGAACGACTAACCTGAAATGACCAATCAGGACGACATAAACACGACTTCACTGACGTCAAAGTGAGTGACGTCGAGATTTCCCAACCTTTCGCAGACACCCTGTACATAGTGCTCTAAATGTTACGGTAAATCATATAAAGGTTTTTAATTAATTATAAACTATTTAAATTATAATAATTTCATTAAAAGCTTAATATTTGTTGCTGTATATTTATTCTTTAACCTAATCATTTCGATTCCTTAATTTTATCTATTAGGAAATAAAAAATAACTAAAAAGAATAAAAACTCTTTAATATTACCTTAAAATAAATAAATATCGATTAAAACATTATACCTAAAAACTCTTTTACAGTCAGACTGACTATCAGCTGGTGCATGATGGATTAATTTAAGTGTGCTGTTATATTATCCCAGAAAAAATCGATATTTTAAAGCACTAAATCATTTCCTATTTATTAATTAATGTTACACTGGCTTAAGATTTTCAACTATATTAAGAACCAACTGGAAACAATTAAATTAGATAATGATATTTAAATAAACGAATAAATTTCATAAAACAAACAACAAATTTTAATGTTTTTTCTTACCCCACCTTTTCATCTCCATTTCCAAATTTATTCACCTCAAACTCACTCATAAAACATAGGTTAATAATTTTTTCATTGAAGAAAACCTGAAAAGAAGATAGCCTTCCACGAAAACAGCCGCCCGGGATTTCCTCGGTAACTATCCATGCAAACGGCTTGGAAAAAGAGAGAAAACTGAAATGAGCAGAAACATTGTGATGAAGTGAGGAAATAATGCTTCGGTACAGTGAAACGCCCGGTATGGTTTTAAGCATCGATTTTTAGGGGCGTTGTGTCGCTTTGAGTTCAGAAATGGGATAAGTTTAGGCAGCGTTGCCGTTTAATGCTCATTTTCAGAAACATTTGCCCTAGCAGATGACAATTTCAGTCTTAGGCCATCAGTGCCAATCAGGTGTACAAAATACTCTACAAAATGCTATTATGGTGCAGCTACTAAAAGATTTTATAAATTTTGCTATTTATTTCTTTATACACAAAAAGATGAATCAAAAACTAAAAACACTAAGCACATTAGAATTTTTAAGCAACTAATAAAATAATAGATAATTTATGAAAAAATTATATTGGAAATTAAAAAAATTATGGTCTACAAATTTTATCCATATGTGAATAATAAGATTTCTTGACCAATGAAACATAAATAGCTGAAAAAAGCGATCAACGTTCCTAAAAAACCTTTATTACAGTTAAAAAGTTCAAAAAGAAGAAAAAGTTTTCATAAAAAAGGTTTATACGATCTAATGTTCTTTACTATTTAGATCTAATGACACTTGACTATTATTTTTAATTTTTTTGAGGTTGAGACTGAAATTAAATATTCTTAACACTGATAAGATTGTTGAGGCATGTTATAAAACATTTTGTACAGGTCGTGTAATCTATTGTGTGTTTTAAAAGAGTAGCATCTATACAGACAACACTTAACCAGGTACAATGATGCTATAAAAAGAGCAAAGAAAGAAGGGTGGAGGAAGCTATGCCGGGACCTAACAGAGACACCAGCATATGCTAGACTCCACAAGGCAATATCCAAAGGGCCACGACAAACCCTAGGCTCTTGTCTAAAACCCGATGGAGAATATACGACAACCGAGGAAGAAACGCTTGGCTTAATGCTGAACACGCACTTTCCGGGATCGAAAATTCTCCACCAACCAGAACATACCCAGGACCCAACTCCTATCATTCCGAACAGGGGCAAAAGGGAACACTGGGAACTAGCGAAAAAGGTAGTAACCTACGAGAAGGTTAAATGGGCGATAAATTCCTTCAAACTATTTAAATCTCCCGGAATGGATGGCATAATGCCAGTCATGCTACAGCGGGGTAGCGAACTGCTGCTGCCTGCACTATGTAAAATAATGCGGGCAAGTCTAGCCACGGCGCATATACCAGAGAGTTGGAGGGAAGCAAAAGTAGTATTTCTACCAAAGACGGGACGCGACTCCTATGCGAAACCTAAATCCTTCCGACCAATCTGCCTTACATCATTCCTCCTAAAAACAGAGAAAAAGCTCATAGAAAGGCATATCAGGGACAATGTATTACGGGTCAACCCTCTACATCGACACCAGTATGCCTACCAAACAGGTAAATCTTGTGAATAAGCGATTCACGAGATAACCCAGAGGATCGAACAATCTCTGAACAACAAAGAGATCGCCCTAGGAGCTTTCTTAGATATTGAGGGAGCATTCGACAATACGTCATATGACTCAATCAACCGTGCGATAGCAGCACGAGGAATACATCCCATGATTGGCGGCTGGATAACCCAAATGCTAAATCATAGGAAAGTAGCAGCAAATCTCAACAGCACAACGGTTAAGGCCAAAGTGTGCAGGGGAATACCGCAAGGGGGCGCACTGTCACCGCTGCTGTGGAACCTTGTATCGGACAGCTTGCTGATACGACTGGAGAGGCAGCTTATCCTTGCTATAGGATATGCTGACGATATAGTCATCCTTACACGAGGGGGTAGTCAGGCTTATGTATTCGAAAAAATGCAAAGAGCCCTGACTACTGTCGAGCACTGGTGTGAGGAAGAACAACTAAGGGTAAACCCCACAAAAACTACTCTGGTTTCCTTTACCAAAAGAAGGAAACTAGAGCCCATTAGAAACATAAAATTTTATGGAGAAAATCTGCGACTTGAAGACGAGGTCAAATATCTAGGTATAACCCTGGATAAAAAACTCAGCTTCAAGAAACATGTAATCCAAGCTACAAATAAAGCCACGAAAACTCTTATGTACTGCAAGAGAATGTTCGGCATGGGGACTGTCACCAAAAATGGTACATTGGATGTACACGACAATGGTTAGACCCATCATTACATACGCAGCACCTATATGGTGGCATGCGGCAGAAAAGAGGACTGTAATACAGATACTCAACAAAACACAACAAATAGCATGTCTGGGCATAACAGGAGCGATGTCAACAACGCCGACTGCTGCCCTAGAGAACCTGATAAGACTAAGCCCGCTACACTTAGTGGTACGGGCTGAAGCTATAACGGGGGCGAAAAGACTGCTGTCAAATGGCGCAACAATCCTATCGAAAGATGGGCACAATGCCCTATTTGACAAAATACAGGACCTTGGGCGCCTGGCCCTAAGAACAGACAGAACCAAGGTCACATACCTAGACAAACCTTTTATCATCAAAGAAAAAAGGGGACCACTGGACGCAGAAGCGAACAGGCTCAGGCAAAGAGGTTACTCAGTATGGCACACGGCAACCAAACGATCCAAGATCGGGGTAGCTGTGGGCATGGTGGAGAACGAACAACAGGGCAGACAACTTATGCTAAACCTGGGCCTCGAAACAACAAATTTACAGGCAAGCATAATAGGAATTCAAACCTGTGTCCAACTGATGAGAGAAGGGCTGCCAAGAGGCAAAACCTTCGCAATTTTCACAGAAGACCAGGCTGCGACACTTGCACTACAACAGTTCGAGACTAAGTCAAGGACTGTGCAAAGCTGCTGGGAGGATCTCAGGAACCTCGCCGAAGCGCAAAATAGGCCAGAGATAATCCTAGCAGAGAATATGGGCAACAATAAGGCTGCAAGAAGGGCTATCCAACTTGCAATCCAGGGAGCCAGCAACAGCCTGGTAGGCCCTGAACCAACATGTTATGTCAGCGATAAGACCTGGAAGAGGGAAATCGGCAACTGGCTAACAAACCACAACAAATTCTACTGGGAGCAGCTGCCAAAGATGGAACAATCCAAACAACTTATAGGCAGCCCACCCTTCAAGAAGGGTGAGAACATACTGGACCTCTCCAGACAACAACTGCGAAAGGTCGCAGGGCTACTTACAGGCCATGCACCCAGCAGGAAACACCTGCATACGCTAGGGAAATCAGTTACCTCGCTATGTAGGGGATGCAATGAGGAGGACGAAACAACTCTTCACATACTGTGCTTCTGTGAAGCATTTAATCAAACCAGGGCAACACTCCTGGGGGAAGAGAAACCCGCACCAGAGGGTATAAGAAATCTACCACTGGGCACAATCCTGGACTTCCTTGAAGCTACAGAATTGAACCTGTGGGACTAAACATATGGGACACAATAGGACTGCTTCTTAGCAGACCGCAGTGTAGGGAGCCACAAGGCACCACCCAGCGGTGGAGTTTTAGTGGGTATAGGACGAGACAGACTCGACACTGAGTCCCACACTACTGGGGGCGGCGCCGCGTAACCCGTGTTCATAAAGAATTTCTCCACCGACCCAAAAAAAAAAAAAAAAAAAAAAAAAGAGTAGCAGCTATAAGACTACACTAACTTACATTTCATCCAAAGATCACATGTTTTTTTCAATAATGGTTGAAAAAAAAAAGAGATTTAAGAGATCACGATAATTGAAGTTCTTAGAAATAAATTATTACCTATTTTTTATTAATAATATCGTAATGATAATACGAACATCTGTTTGATCCAAATTTTAAAAATATTGTTAGGTTACAAATAGCACGACGAATTAAGAAATGACTTAGATGATCAAGACTATAAAAGCTTCTTTGATTAACTATTAAATGAAATGATGCATTTAACAATAATTCCATTGGACAATTTAAATATTTTCTGCCTAGAATTTCATATTTCTTATTAAATATTATACAGATTTTGTACTACTTGCACTACAACTTACTATACTTCTTTAATATACTTCTTCTTAAATATGTACTTCTTTTTCCTCCAGTGTTGTGGGACCTTCCGTACTATGTGAGAAGTTCTCAGCACAACTGTTTTATGTAAGACCAACATGTTATGCTTTCCAGATATTTAATCAGTGGTTTTCCATAACCTTATTGATATTAACTCTGTTGCTCCTAATATCACAGGTATAATTATCGCCTTCAAATTCCATATCATTTGGGTTTCCATATCATTTGGGGAAGCAGAGAAATACCTTCCTTTTGGGTGATGTTATAATCAGATGGGATTGGCACGTTTTCTCGTTCTTATCTTGATTATAATGTCTGGTTTGTTTGCTTAACTTGCTTATAATAATAATAATAATAATAATAATAATAATAATAAGCTTTATTTCTAACAGGTTACAAATACCCAGTTACAGGAAAATCATTTAAATATATAAATGTACAAGTACGAATGCATGAACTGTATTAGATTCATGCAACTAAACTTTAAAAGAATTGCTATATAATAAAAAAAGTAGTGAGTTTGAGAAAATATATAATAATAAATCAATACTAAATTAGGATAAGAATCAAGAATTAATTTAAATCGAAAGAGCAGAAAAAAAATGAGTAAATAAATGTATTCAAACTAAGAAATAAGAACTAAATAACCTAGCCTCCCCCATCGACCACACGCAGGTGACTGAAAATAAGTGCTAGATTGTCTTGGTGAATATCACGAGAATCAGCAATAGTGTTAAAGTTTTGACACATAAAGTGAATAGAACTCTGGTACAGAATGTTGGACCTGGCTGTGTCCAAGTTAAAAGCAAGATACTGTCTAGATCCTGGCCGTGGTATATGAAAGCAAATCCGTTGCAAAGGGGATAAGCAGTCAATTTTATGGTTAAGTAAATTAAACAAGAATTTCACCGAATGCATTTCTCTCCTCTTCGCAACTGACCGTTCAGTATATCTAGAGAGCAGCAGATTATTGTCAAAACCCCTTGGAGGATAGACTCCATCATCCTTAAATGCCAAACATTTAAGGAATCGCCGTTGGATTGACTCCAATAGATGAAGGTGCTGGTTGTAAATGTGTTCGAAAAAAGTTTGCAATTTCTAATAATAAAGCCCAGCATGCGAGTAGCTCTAGATACAGTATCTTCGATGTGAGGGATAAAAGAAAATTTTTGGTTTAAAGGTGACTCCAAGACCCTTAAAACAGGTAGACCTTGACAGAGACTCTCCATTGACTGAGTAATTAAATACAACTGGACTTTTGATTCGAAAGTAGCTGGCCACATTACAATTGGAAACATTAAGGTTAAGCCTGTTCAAAGTGCACCAATGGTGTACAGTATTG
This sequence comes from Anthonomus grandis grandis, assembly GCF_022605725.1. Taxonomy (NCBI): domain Eukaryota; kingdom Metazoa; phylum Arthropoda; class Insecta; order Coleoptera; family Curculionidae; genus Anthonomus; species Anthonomus grandis. The sequence goes on along the minus strand of NC_065548.1, from coordinate 23,377,248 downwards.
ATGTTCTCTTGCAGTTGACCACAATCTGCTGACGGAAGAGCTTTAGATCATCAGCATATGCTAACCGAGAGCAATTAAGGGTAAAGATCAAGTCATTAGCGAAAACGTTAAAGAGAAGCAGGCCCAAGTTAGAGCCCTGAGGAACTCCAGAGGTGGGTGAAAAACAAGCAGATCTGAAGCCTTTGACCACTACAAACTGAGAGCGGTCAACTAAATAGGAGTTTATTTCAAATGATGGGAACTTCTAATGGGTTGGTTACAGTGTACGGGTTGTATTGATACCACTTGTCCTAAACTTTGATGTTGTATTCTGTGTAGATAATCCAGTACAGATATTTGGCAACTTGGTTATGCCGATCAAGATACGCTTTTTTACCAGGATTCGGCAATCCGGCAAAGTCTGCAGTTTGGTTGTTGGCCGGTCTTATAAGGAGCTATGTTTCTATTTTGAAATTGGCGCATCGCAGACAGCTCCATAATAGTGTCTCATTATATGTATCTTTTACTATCTGTCCGTGTAAAACTTTCTCTGTTCATTTTTATTTTCTTTCTTCATTTATTTTTTGCTTTAAATTTTTAATCACAATATCTGTTTTCTTGATGAGCCTAATTCTCGTTTGGTAATATTAATTATTATTAATATATAATAATTATTATTGTCACTGTTACTATTTTGTGATTTACCCAGCTAGTGACATGGATTTAATGAAAAGTCAATTGACAAATTTACCCAATTTTAATATTCTCTACTCGTAATATTATTATGCAGAATTTATGAAACTAGTACGCATTTCTATAACGAAACCTGTATTCAAAAATTAAAATTTTGAGCAAATATTTATACCATGAAACTGAAATAAGCCATAAATCATCAAGATAATTAAAGGTTCTTTGATTAATTCTTAGCTGGTTACCATGGATTTAGCAATAGCTCAATCTCTAACTTGAATATTCTCTTCCAGCCTTACGTATTTCTTAATAGACGTTATGCGGTGATCGAATGTCTCACGAAAAGTGATGAAACTTATATCAAAAATTTAAATTTCAATTTAGATTTTAAACATACTATTAAGCTAAGCTATGTTGCAAAAAACTAAGTCATCAAGATTCTTATACTTTTTTTTATTATTCTCTAGCTGGCGACTTTAGATCTGACGAAACCTAATTTAGTTAGATAGCAGATTCTTTGCCTTCCTGACTTACTACTTTCACAAATGAAACACACCTTGTTTTCATTATCCTAAGATATGACTGGGGTTTTTATTAATATTATAAAATAATAGTCCTTTTTGTTTGAACGCAACTATCACGACAAAACGTACATCAATCTTGAAATTATTTTTTGGTGAGTACGAAAATCTAAAAAGTGACGTAAGTAATGAAGTTAATACCACATAACGATTAAAAACTAATTCATTAAGAAAATTCACGGCTATCATCATAACTAGAAATTGATTGAATTCAAAAATGACTTAGGTAAGTCAATAGGCAATTAGGTAGTATATTAAGTGCCAGTGTTCGGTTAAAAGGCCCGTCACTAGGCGAATTTCCCGTCTCTTTAGGTGCAATACTTGTTTGGTGGGACATACTATGCCTCTTTCATGCTATATGCTTCCGTTTATCTCTAAAGATTCTCACTATTAAGAAGAGTCATCATTATGCTGTATACTTAATTTTTACGTGAAACTCTACCCATAATAGAAGAACAATTTAATATGTATTTAGAAAATATAGATAACTTTTCCTGTGACCATAATTTGAAATTAAATTCGTCTAAATCATGTGTAATTTTTCTGGGTGGTGGAAAGAACGGCTTTAATGCAGCAACAACTTCAAATGCAAATATTCGTAATGAGGAGCTACCAGTAGTACGAGAGGTCAAAAACTTAGGCAGCCGCTAGCAAGGATAGCGGTATTTAATTTCAAACACATATAAAGAATAAGCTCAAAATTGCATACATGTGCTTAAGAAAGCTTTACGGCTTAAAAAATCATTTACCTCCTAAAACTAAATATTTTTTATATAACACACTTGTTTTATCCTTATTTGATTATTGTGATGTGGTATATTCGGATTCATTGACTGAAGACTCCGCTTACTCAATACAAACACTTCAAAATTGTTGTATGCGTTTTTCTTATAAAATTCCACTTAGAAGTCACATTTCTCCTTATTTAAACAATAACCTAATTCTAAATATGAAAAATCGTATAAAATATCACATGTATTCTTTCGTGTATAAAGTTATAAAAACTAGGGAGCCTTTATATTTAGCTAACAATTTTACAAATTTTCTTCATGAGCATAACACTAGATTTATAAATTTATTTAAAATACTACAACATAGAATAGCAAATTTTCAAAAATCTTTTGTTTTTGTCGCCTCTCTACTTTGGAATAAACTTCCGGCTAATTGCAAAAGTTTTCCGTTTACTGCATTTAAAAAATATATTCGAAATAAACTGCTTGATTCTCAAAAAACAATACTTAATCTATAATAAAAATTAAAAGAGCTGAGCCGCTCGATCTTCTATTGCCTTCTAGTTATTATTGTTATAAATATTAATTAATTTACCTTTCCTGCATATCCAGAACCCCCGCCTGCTTCGCCTTACTTAAATACTTAAATATGATACTCAACACATGCATGTCTCGATTAATTAAGAAAATCTTTTTTTTTACTTTTAAGGTTTTTGAAGGGCTATGCCACACATGTTCTATCTTATGATGAACCTGTGTAAACGGTTCTCTATAATCGAGGCATGGTCCTATTTATCATGTATTTGGTAAGTTGTACAACATATGTATATTATTATGCTACAATTTTATATATGATTATTTATTTACCTTCATGATGAATAAATTTGTTTTGAATTGAAACTGTGGTATACCACCTCGATATACCAATTATATTCCGATTGTTAGGTCGGCAGTTTTGCAGATCCCAATCTAGTAAAAGAGTACGCTTCCTCGTTACTAGCATTGCTTAAGTGACCAGGAACTGAAGACAGTGGGGTCCTCCTGTTTAACAATATAGACCTATTAGAGTATTGCCAATAGTGTCAATATTCCCTGCCTGTCATGCCGAATAGTCTTCTGTCGCAGGTGCCATATAGTCACTTGCCATTAAAATGAGAAATTATTGCACAAAGTGAATGAAAGTATATGGCCTGTGACCAAATGTTTGCATAACCAGCCTTGCTAGCCCGTAGTTCGCCGAGGACATAGCCTGTACGCAGTCTTCATTGCTTCGAGCCGCACCACAAAATCTAGGACAGGAAAGGTTTAACACACAGTTTAAAGGCTTCTGGTTGAGGCCTTAAGTTTAAATGTACAATTTTACCAGAAACTAGAAAGAAGCAGAAAAAACTTAGATGAGCAGCAGAAAAACCTAATTTTAATATGGCAGAAATACATTTTAGTATTAGGTACATAATTTATATTTTTTATATCTCTAAAGATTTCACCTTTATACATTTTTTCTCAATTTACATCTGCTTTGCTCTTAAACTGGTTGAAGCTCGCCACACAGAGATCTTGATACTTATTCCCTTCGCAATATGAAAATGGACTATAAAATGAAAATGGTTAAATAACTTAAACACTCTAAGTATAAATTATACCAAAGAAAATAGGTCGGAATTACCGGAATTAATTTGACGATTTAAAGGCATTTATAGGTTTTCTTTTTTACACGTCAATATTCAAATCTAATCGCGAAGGCCTTGAATCTTTATTTGCAACAGATTGTAGTGCACTTGATATTTTTAGATGCGTCATGCCATTGAAGTTTTTGCCATCCTGTCGTCCTCTTGAATACTTAGGCATAATATAGAGAATAATTTTCTAATAAAATAATCATCAGCGGGTACAAATTTAACTTTAAATTTAGATTTTCTTAGGGTACACATCTTAGATCGAAGTAATACTATTCTCATTGACTTCAATCATAAACTAGATATTCCGAGTAGGATAATTATAGTTCAGATTACTGTGACAATCATAAAGAATATTTTTATATATAATATCTTTAGTTAAAAATTTAATTTCGATACAATCCTGTTGATTGGAATTGACCTCAAAGCACAATGTAATATCATCTGAACTAAGTTAAATACTCTTCAGTTTCTGTCAATTATACGTGCCGAATTTAGAACCAAATTCTGACCCTTTCCGCAGTAGTCTTGTAACATTTGCAGTATAATAATTAACGTAAGAAGTTGGTAAATCTATATTATTATAAGGCTTGTAGATGGATAAGGATTGATTTATGTGTCGATGTCCGTAAGCTTTCATTTTTTTCTCGAACAATTTTATTTTAATTATACATATTATTCTTAAAACTAAACTAGGGAGGCCATCTGAAATTTAAATTTTTATCCCAGGCTTATACTTATAAAAGATTTCTAAAATTCGTGCTTTTGACTAATGAATCGATCGGCCGTTGTATAGAATGCTCTGAGACACCTAGATGGTGCTGGTTTCCATTTTCGCACAATATTTTTCAACAAGAATTCTGTACAGTTTTCAAGTTTCCTTTGAAATATATCGAACTACTTTTTTTTAAGATTAACACAAGTAAATAGAGATCGATGTTATAACTGAGTGAGCATGTGTTCTACAGATGGCAGAGCTAATAACAAATGAATAAAAATATTGGTATTTAATAAATATTTATAAACGGTTTCCTATCCAATAAGATTGCATGTTTTTTAATGTATATAAATAATTTTTAAGTAAAATCTAGTAATATTAATTCTTTTATTAAAGTTTCATCTTTATGTGTATTATTTATGTGTTAAACAATATACAGGGTGTTTCTTCACCTATACGCATAAACTTGGGAAATTATTGCTGACGGCAAATAATGTGAACTAATAGTGAAAAAAAATTTAGTAAAATAGTTTTAGTTACGGAGATAAACGAATTATTAATTAAAATTAAAAAAAAAAAAACGTAAATTCTCCAAAATAAATGTTTATTTTACTATCATAGTAACTGTTCGAAGTTATTTACATGACTGTTCCATGTTGTTGAAAGTTTGTTTCGCCGAATGGCATGCGGATTTTCAACTGCCCAAAAAATGCGTGTTGCGAAAATTGTGAATACCATTGCGTGTGAAAATTGCTTCATCCGTAGCTAAAATGTTCTTGGTAAGGTTTGGGTTTAACTGCTGCTGATGTAACAACCACTCGCAAAAGTTTACTCGAGGCGCATGATTCCTTGGAAGTAAAGCTTGTACCCTTTGGACGTAATATGGATACAGTAATTAAATGCCTTAAAATTCGCCAAACTGTGACTGGTGATAATCCAAATTGCGTTGCAATTGTTCTAGTGCTTATGTCAGGATGCTCTTCGATGATATCTAAAATCAAATTCTCCAGATTTAAAATGCGCCTAGGTCTAATGGCTCCACCATGTTGCCCTGGCCTCGGCCGCAAATTTCCAGTTTCTTTACCCCGCTGAACCACACGCGAAAAAGCTTCACGCGACGGATGATACCTATGAGGAAACCTTTGTGCATAAAGATTAGCTGCAGTCACACTGTTTTGTCTTGATTCCCCGTATGCCAGTAACATGTCCATTAGCTCCTCATTCGAAAAATTATGCGGCATAATTTTAATAAAAAACGAAATACGACCACAACTGTATCAACTGATAGCAAAGTAGGTACTACTATAGATAATAAACATCATCCGGACTTGTTTACTTCTTAATTTGAAAACAAAATTATACCTGATAAAGTTATTATATTTTTTTGAAAAAAAAAGAATTATCTCAGAAACTAAAAATATTTTACTTAAATTTTTTTTCACTATTAGTCATTATTTATTATTAGCAATAATTTCCCAAGTTTCTGCGTATAGGTTAAGAAACACCCTGTATAATTCAGATATGCTCGGGGACTATGAACTCGAGAGCGAATTCGAGGCATCCAATCTTCATTCACTTTGTGTAATAAATTCGATTTAATTTATCGAGTCCCATGGTCTATGTTAGATTTTTTGTCGTTTAATGTTTGTGGTTTGTTTGCATAGACCAAGGATTTAATACAACCCTCAAAAAATAATTTAATTATTTTGTTTTAAGTTACAATGTTGAAGTTGCTCTTAATACCAATGTATTTGTTAATGATTCTCAAGTAGCTTTAATTCTTCACTTTTATTAAAAATACGTAAATTTTGTAATCCTGGAAGTTCTTGAAAACGACGACTTACCAACACATTTATATTCTCTTTTATACTAGTTCTTACAAGTGGTGCTTTTTGATCGTGTTGAGTAAATTTAGTTATCAGTTTCTATATATTACAGTTTCCTTCATATTTACAATTCGACAAATTGTCGGTACAGTGTTATTAACATGCACATTAACATTATCATGTATTACGAGCCTGGAGAAAAGATTGATTCTTTCATAAATAATTGAAATAACAAGCAAAGGCTTGAGTCGTGAATTTTGCTATGACAAATATGTATAAGACTATTCTGAACCCAAATAGAAACCTCCTTTATTATTGTCACCATCCCTTGGTTTTTAGATTTTTCCATATTTCAATTGGTTTTTTAATGGAATGAAAAAATTTTGATATTGTCAAAGGCTTTATAAAAATCAAAATTTTAAAAGTCTATAGAAATATTTTATGAAAAAATCTATTATAACTTTCCTATTGATCGTTATATATACATATATATATATATATCGTTATTGAAAAGTCTTGATTTTGTCAAAGGCTTGATCAAATCTTAAATATTTTAAAAACCCATGTTATGATTGCGGCTTTTTTGTTTCTTACTAAAGACGATGAGTTTCTTTATTAAGAGATCTATTACAACTTTCCTTGTAAATACAGTTCTTTTGAGGTTATTATAGTCTTGATCTTGTCAAAGGCTTCATCAAAATATAAATATTTGAAAAACCTATTTAACGATCTTATAGATTTGAATTACATTTTAATAACGAAAGGCGATGAGTTTCTTTATTGCTGGTAAAAACTGTAAGTTTCTTGAAAACAGAGCCTTTTGATGTTATTCAGTAGTCTTTTAATGGATTGAAGAAATGTTGTTACTGTCAAAGGCTTTACAAAAAAAGAAAATATTTTGAAAATTCGTGTAACAATGTTATTGATTTTAGTTTCATATGAAACCTGATGAAATTCTAATGAAACTAAGATTTTCTTTCTATAAGTTCTCTATGAGAAAGAAGTGTGTAGAAGATATTTTTTTTAAACTTTAATAGCTTTAAACATAAGAAAAATATTTTTTCGGATTTCTCCGGAGATATTCGATTTAAAAAAAAAAATTAAAACATTTTAATAATCTTTAAATTACGCAAGCTTGTATTAGTTTACTGGATCGTACCGTAAAAGTTTGTAATCTTTCCGTAATAGCAAAGTCTATAATTTCTACAATTTTAAGTTGAAATATATAGACTTTGGTAATACAAAACGATACAATTACGATTTAGTTAAAAAAAAGAAAATTTTGTTTAGAAATTTTTAGCTTTACGACTCGGTAAAAATAAGTACATAACTTGAAGAATAACTTCAGGGGTAAAAAAAATTACGATCAGAACAACTACTTATGATAGACTGAGCCATGAACCAAAGCTCTGCTGTGAAGAAGTCTGCAGGATAATTAACAAAACACCAGATATTTCAGAAAAGTTCTACAGTCTTTAGATGTTTCTGTAAATTATTACAATTAAGCTAATAAAAATAAGTGAAACCAATTTTACCATAAAACTTTTATTTTACTGAATTTCGTGATACTCATTTTCTAATTTTCTTAATTAAACACTTTAATAAAATACATTTATTCAAAATTTAAGTACCCTCCAGGTTATATCGATATTATTTTTATAACCACTACAATTTTATGCCACTTTCGAAGTAATCGAAATTCAAAACGACGTTACAGTTGCACGTGACTTAACTAACTGCACCGTATATGGTCGGAAGTAGATAATTCTTGTCTTTTGTCTGTCTCTTGCGGCTTCGCGTTTTGGATTTACTGCAGAGTGCATGCATATTTAAATTAGGATACTGCGGAATTAGAGAGGTAGTGGCAGCAGTTGGAAGTTCCTGATGGTGTATTTGAGCGTTTTAAAGTAAAATAGCGACTCTTTGGGAGTTAAGTTAGCCGGAAGTTTACCCTTATGTGCCTTTACGTAGATTATTCTATAAAAGCAGGTTGTTGTACTAAAACTAGGTGCTGCTAAAATGCTTAAGTAAAAATAAATGATATCTTTCAATAAACTTTTAATCACTTGTACATTGCTCTTTACTGTCAATTCTACTTTTTCTAATTGTTTTATTTATTAAAAACTCTACTCTACTTTGACGTCTTAATATTTAATAAAAGCGTCCTAAAAGATACTTCGCCTCTATATTTATGATAAATCAGTGGGGCTTTTAAGACGCTTCCCACCTATTTATTCATCTTAGACAGCTTAATATTAAATAATGGTATACCGTAGAAAATTATGTTATGCTTAAAATAGGTATTTAATAGTTTAACATGTAACATAATAATAACAAATAATGTGAATATTAACATAAATATGTTCTCTCTATTTGTTCTTAAAATCTTTTTGTTAGTAGCTAAAATACTATTTTACTTTACAAAGTTAAAAATTCTAGTTAATTATTCCAGCTGTGTTAAGCATAAAAATTAAAATCATAATTATTTAACATTTCTTAAAACTGAATAATTGCATATATTAGTATTCCGCTTTAAGTATATTTTTTTTTCTTCACATTCAGCATAAAATCATGATTCAGCTTGGAAATCTGCAGATGTAATTTATATATTTAAATCCGAGTAAAATATGGTCATACCATCGGTTTATGATGAAATATGAGAAGATCCTTATGAGTAACAGCATCTTCTAAATTTGGAAATCTTGTGGTTTTTTTAACTTTATAATTAGTCCTTTAAATCCCAGATCTCCGAAAGTACGGAAATTTCGGAGATTGAACATTATCTCATTGGATTCAGAAGGATGAAATTATAAAAAAACGAACTTTGAATTAATAAAGCCATGTAATAGCTGGGTACTTAGGGCAAGTAAAACAAAGAAGATTCCCCATCTAAAACTGTTTATTGAAATTTTGTCTGCGTTGAGTGTTATTGTAATAATTATTATTATTATTGTTATTAGGTCGCCTACCTCTATTATTATAAAAAAATCTGTTATTATTTCTAAAATTATTTTGACCTGAATTAGCATAAAAAATGTTCGAAGTTGAAGCCTGTGCATTATTATTTATATTTATAAATTTATTGACAACCTCCTGCACTGTGGTAAATGTACCTGCCTCTATAGCTACGACAACGTTTGGAATGAATATAAAGCTATAAGAAATAACATAGTAAGCAAGATAAGAGTAGAAAAGGATAGATTTTTTGCGAATACCATAGATCTAAATAAAAATAATCAAAAAGAACTCTGAAGACGCTTTTGCCAGGAAAAAACCAAAACATGCCTAATGAAATAAAGTTTGAAAATGAAATCATTACACAGGAGGATGATATTGCACATAGATTTAATAATTATTTCGTGAATAGTATTGATTTTATTCTTGCAGATATTCCACCAGCAGCAAATGGCCAAACATATTTCATTGAACCACCTTCAGTCCAGAAAACCTTGACACAATTTAATAAAGTTTCGATGACTAAAATGAAGGAAATACTTAAAAATCTAAAAAACGTTGGTGGTGGGGAGAGTGGTATCTCCAAGCAGGTTCTTTGCGATGTTGCTTATGTTGTGGGTGATCGTCTTCTGGATATTATCAATACATCCTTAAGTACTGGGATTTTTCCGCAAGCCTGGAAACTTTCTACTGTTGTTCCTGTTCCAAAAGTGCAAAACACTAAATTGTGTAATGAATTTCGGCCAATTAACACCGTACCTATTTATGAGAAGCTCCTTGAAGTATGTGTTAAGGAACAGCTACTCGAACATTGTAATATAAATAAAATAGTTGTGCCTAACCAATCGGGGTTCCGTGAGAATCATTCATGTGAGTCTGTCATTATTAATATAGTTGATAATTTTCTCAAGGCCCTTGACTCTGATAATCTAGTACTTGCTGTATTTTTGGATTTTAAGAGAGCGTTTGAAACCGTGAGTAGAGAAATGTTAATTAGGAAATTAGAACGGTTAGGCCTTAAAAATAATGTATTGAAGTGGTTTCAATCTTATCTAAGTGGTAGAGTTCAGCGAGTCATGTACAAAAATAGTTCATCTGAAAGTGTAAATGTAAAGCATGGTGTACCGCAGGGAACGGTCTTGGGTTGGGTTGGGAACGGTCCTTGCTATTTTTATTGTATGTTAACGATATGGTGGAGGTAGTGCGGGGGTGTAATGTGGTGTTGTTTGCGGACGATACAATGTTATATGTGGTGGGTAAAGACATTCATCAACTGCAACAGGTCATGAACGTTGAACTCAATAACTTATTCATCTGGCTCTGTAGAAATAAACTAAGTTTAAATGCAAGTAAATCCAAGTTTTGTATATTTGGCAAGAGATCTAGATTAAGTTCTATAGACATGGGCAATGTACAGATTTCTGTGAATGGGGAAAGTATTTTGTACGACAAAGAAATTAAATATTTGGGAACAATTTTCGATGCCAATCTGAATTTCCATGCTCATGCAGATTATGTAATGAGAAAATTTTCAAAAAAAGTTGGATTTATCACAAGAATTGGAAAAAAATTGTCAATGTACATCAAATTAAAACTTTACAACGTCATTGCTCTTCCTCATTTACAGTTCTGTTCAACATTATTGTTTAACTTGCCACAGTATAGAATTGACCAACTGGAAAGAATTCAAAATAGAGCTATGAGACTGATTCTAAATTGTAACCATTACACGCCTGTTGTCTCTATGTTGGGTGTCCTAGATATGTTGTCTGTACATCAAAGAATTTTGTATAACGTTTATTTGTTTATTTTTAAATTAAAACATCAGATGCTCCCCGATTATATTTGTAATAAATTAGGAGTTTTTGGAGATATACATAACTATAATACGAGAAATCGTATAGACTTCATACTAGTCGACAGATGTAACACAACCCAAATGCATAATTCAGTTCTATACAGAGGTTTAATACTATTTAACAACTTGCCTGCTAACATCAAAAATTGTATTACTTTAAATCAATTCAGAGGGCTCTTGAGAAAATTTATTATGAATAAGTAAAATTGTGTTTGTTATTTTATTATTTTATTTTAATTATGTAGTTTATTAAGTTTTACTATAGTATGCATTGTTTCCGCTCCAATCATCATCTTGATTGTTGGTTTATCTGTTGACTGGGTATTTTTGGGCCAACCGGGATACTGGTTACAGCTTCTTGGAACTACCGAAGCCTTTCTAAGTATTACACGGGGGGACCAATGTGTCTAGTCGGCAAGGTCAACCAAGTTCCAAATGTGTGTCATCGGCTGATTGCAACCGAACCGACTCGATCAACCTGAGTCGACATTATTATTTTTATTACTATAAGGCAAACAATAATTAACCGTGCTTTTAATAAGTAGGGCAAGGAAATAATGTTTAGGTTAAGTCTAGTTTTAATTTATGGTCTACCTCTGACACGATATTTCTGGAACCGGGATGCTGTTTCTGGATTACCGAGACCATCCATGGACAAACCGGAGTGTCCTGATACAGTTATAGCCAATTTACACTTTTAGTTTATTTTTCACCTATGTTTTTATTGAATGTAGCTTTTTGCTAAATAAAGATATTATTTATTTATTATTTATTTATTATGAAGAGGACATATTTTTCTCAAAGCACCTCATAATAGCCTCTGACATTTTTTCGAGTTCCACCAAAGATTATTTTTTTTACTGAAGTAATGGCATGATCCCACCCTTAGGTAGGACTATTTACCAGAAGCTTACAAATATATAGGTATACATAGATAATGTAATTACTTAAAGGTAAAACGTTACAGAATTTGAGTAGAGAAACATGATAAATATAAATATATGACTAGGCTAATGACTATGGATAAGAAAAATGATATCTACCTGCATGGATTTTTTTCTAAATATCATTTTTCTTAAGAATCCACTGGTTTTACTATTAAAAAAATCTTTACCTTGAATGCCTTAATTAAATTATAAAACTTAAAAAAGAATTACCCTCCTAAGCCTATCAACTTTTTAAAAGACTACTATACAACAGGATTGGTTCAACAATACTACAACATATACCTATGGATCAAGCAGGATTTTGTCCGAACCGCAGCTGCACAGACCAAGTACTCGCACTAACTAACTGTGTGGAAAATGGCTTTCAAAAGTAAATAAAAATATCTGCTGCTTTCATAAACTTATCAGAGGCATTATACATAAATTAATGTGAACTGTCCAATAGACCTTTTCAAGTCATTATTGGTGACAAGACCAGCACAAAAATGATAGCCTCTCATAAGGATCGGTGCTTGCTTCCTTGCTCTTTAGTCTTTACATAGCAGACATGCCCCGAGCTACATCAAATAAATTCGGCTACGCGAATGACTTACCACTTGCTACAAGCCATAGGGATTTTAAGATAAGTGAGCAAGTTCTAACAAAAGAATTGGCTAGCGTTAGGAGATATTTTCGCGACTGGAGATCAGCATAGCACAATGCCGCAAGAGATGGAAGTATCATGCTTCTACCTATGCAACAGAATGACCAACTACTAACCTAAAATCAACTTTAAAGGTAGACTTCTTAGTCACAATATGCGTACAAATCAATCCAATCAAGGCCAAGCCTACTTATTGGCGATCGACACTGAGCCACATAGCTCCTCCACAAATTCGCAGAGAATGTAGTCTGAGCGCTAATTCTACTTCATTTCGATAGTTTACAGCGACTCTGCCATGAAAATCGCGAGTTAAATTGAGATATCGACGAACGGTCTTTTAAAAAACATTTATTAAAACAAAAGGGTCTTAAACTATGTGAACAAAAATATGAACAGCAACATTATTAGCCGAGGCTTTGACACAATATTAATATTAACGATATATTACCAGCAATTCCTTAAATATTAAAATAATCCTAAGCTAAGCATATTATAATGTAATATAAACAATTAATTGTAGTTTGACGATATGTCTCGCGTTTGTTAGCGAATCGTAATGTAGGGACATTCAGTCGATAATGTTGGCCCCGCATATTATATTGACTACTAATTCATCCAAAATAAGTAGATTTGCATTTAAGTAATGTCATTATTAGTAACTTTACTAATTTAGTTTACTTAGTAGCTGCAAGACACTGTAAAATGAGAAATATTAATTTCTAAAACAATACCTTATTTATTAATAACCCAAGAAAGGAATATCAAACTAAAATCTAGGGTTATCTATAAAATGTGTTTAAGTCTAACCACAAAAATACCTTTTGAAAAATATTCACTTTGACCCATAAAACACAAACAATAATAATAGACATCTGACTAATTCCATTCTACAATTTCGACTCAAGTTGAAAATTTCATCCCCTTTCTTCAAGTAGAAGTTAATTTCAATTAGTCGAGATTCAATGAGATCATAGCCATAGTTTAGCCGAAATCCGCAAAGTCGCATTTTGATGTAGGCATATTTATTTCGATCTGTTTTCGCTTGAAATATCAATTAAAATGAGGGCTCCGGACAAAGGATATGGAAAACTTACGACGATTCTATGCTCCGCTCCCACGTTGCAGAACTATAAATAGGCTACGCTCACTTAAATCTTCGTTAAAAATGACAAAGATACTTATCGAAGAAAACTTGATTAAGCGGTGGAAAGAACACTGGGAGAAAAAGGCTACACCTGCCAATCGGGATATTCCATGTGTTACAAGCAAGCCAGAGGGTTTTAACCAAGAGGAGTCTAGATAATACTTAATCGAATAAGGAGGAATTGCGGCAGGTGCTCTGACTACCTTTTTAGGTGGGGAAAAATACCTGCAGACAAACTATTAGACATCTGCTGTAGGACTGTCCAATTAATTCCTACAGTGCCAACCCACCCAATACTCTGATTGGTACAAGAGATTTACCAGAATATTAAAATTTGATTATATTCTTACGTCGTACGCATTCTTAAACAGGAGCTATTCTATTCACATTTATATAACTTTTCTGCTCGCAGCGGTCTTAATGTATTACGGTATTTCTATAGGCTGAATTTCAAAGAATCTATAGGCAAACCAGTTTCTAGACTGACTTAACTTGAAAGAATTTTTAATTTTTTTCACAGGGAGTGATAATAAAGACGGAATCATGCTCAGGCTCCCATAGTTAATTCGCCAAAGAACATATTTTTTACTATTTACCCAAATAGCCTTAACTCAGGTAAAAAAGTGATCTCAGATAAACTATATGGATAATGAGTATTCTTATAATTATGGCAAATAACAGGAGATCGCGTACTTTTATATTTATATAAATACTGAAACTAACTTCTGATAAGAATAGATCAAAAATCAATGTTTTAATACATTACTTGTAAGTCGTCAAAAATTACTAAAATAAATGCTTATTTAGCACCAGAATTATATTAAGACCCACATGTATTAAAAACAGATTTGCTAAGCCAAACATATGATATCATTCTGAGATTAGCATTTATTACAACTTTATAACGTATAAAATGGGATATATCTCTGGACTTTGGTTTATGGCTTTTATGTTCATATCCAAGCTTATTCAAATTTCATTACCATGTCAAAATACTTTTATATGCCTGAAACATAAAAGAAAAATGGAGTGCCTCCATTATGTAATTTATGTTGTCAAAATTTATATACGTAAACAAGTATCCCCCCAATATATTATCAAGCGCACTAGAGCAATAGCAATTTTTTTGTTTGTTTTTGTTGAAATAACATCGATCAAAACAATACCCATCAAACAAAAAAAGAGGGAGAGAAGAGAAATTTTTTCACTCGTATATTGTATGGGAAACATTGGACAAGGCAGTTTTTTATGTTTGACTATTGAAATCAGTGGTTTTCAACTTTATAGAGGTATAAAATTCTAAGTAAATATTTCATAGACATTTTCACAGACCAGTAGAAAAGCATTTTCTAAAAACCACCTACTAAAAACCTGAGAGTATCCTTTCGTAACATGTGTTGTAAAATAGAGTTTTGAAATAAAAATATCCTTATAAAAGCAGCCGGGAGAAAATACTAGGAATATACTTTGAATTTATATTTTTTCCGCTAGAGAAAACAATCATTATAGGAAACCTTGTTTTTTTTTATTTATAAGTTGTGTGGGTCTGAGACAAAAACCTGTCTTTCAGATTTTTTTTTATGTAGTGTTTTAGGTTAATATGTGAACATTTAAGGTAGTACTCATTAGGTGAATATAAGAAAAAAAATTTCAAATAAACTCTTGTTCTTAACTTCCTAATTTTTGAGCTACAGGGTGTTAAAATTTTAAGAAAACAAAAGTCTGTTTTATTTTAATTTTAGTTACTCTTATAGTTTATATAGAAAATTTTATATAGAAAAACACCCTCTGACGGTCACCAAAAATGTTCCATTTATCCACTGTATTTTTTCCTAATGAAAAAACGCCTATTTATAAATATATAAAGAACTTTTATAAGAAATTTTAAAATGAAATTTATTAAGTTTTCTATACTGTTGTATTATTTCTTTTCAACATTTTGTCGTCTTTTCAAAAATCCGTCTTTAGTTTACTTTGCCTCATTTATAAAATAAACCGAAGTAGATTTGGGGTCTCGTGAATAGAAATTGGGGTTTTATGTATCAGCTTGTGGGGATGTAAGGCTCCATTATATATATCTAAACCATTTTGTATATTATTCAAACGCGGGCCTTATGTCAGGCGTTGCAGGTTTTTGCTATTTATTTTGCTCGAGTCTGGTTGACACGTAGGCAAAAATATAAAATAAATAAATTGTTCGAGCCAGTCGCCAGTCGCCTTATTTCCTTGTCACTGCAAACTTCGCCACGTACTTCACGTAGCAAGACGGGAAATTTTATATTGGAGTATGCGGTGTGAAAAGTTTGGTGTACTATTGTTACGGCTATTTTATAAGTTAAATTGAGGTTTCGTGCACCAGTTAAATCAAGGCCATTGTAGGGTTTTTTTATATTTGTTATTTTTCAATATACATATTTACTTTGGTAAAGGAAATGTTTATATCGCTTTGAGAAATGCAGAAAGTTTTATGCAAAATGTATATTCGATTTTTGTTTTTTATTAAGATAGTATTTTTAGTAAAGTATAAAATTTTAAGTGAAGTCAATTTAATACAATAAATTAGTAGTATTAAAATCTTAATTTATAAAGAAAATGTTATAGTTTTTATTATTATTGTCATTAATTGGTAAGAAGAGACCTTTAGAATAATGTAGTTCTTCGTTGGTCAGCTTTTTAACTTATATACAGGCTGTTTCGTTGATCATGTTTAAAATTTCTAGGGTAGATAAAAAACATCAAAAAAAGGAAAGTTCATAGCAACATGGGTCCGGAAATGCTTCCTCAGGGAGCTAGAGCTCTTTGAAGATAACTTTTAAAAACTAGTTTTCGTTTTATAGCTTCGGAACTACTTTAGGGACAGTATCGAATTATAGGACATAAATTATTGTTAGTACGTTTATTTTTTTGAACCTACTAAACAAAAATAATTTTAACCAGGAGCGTGGAAACCAGAGGGGTGAATCGTGAATTGTCGAAACAGTGGGCTGCCAAGGCAGTTGTGCATTGGTATAGGTCTCCTGACGGACCCGTCATGCCCCACCGGGGGTTACCAGAGCCCAACGGCCTTGGAGAAACCGATAAGGCTCTCTGGTCTGAAGGACTTAAAGTCAGTCGGTACACTGAAAGTGTTACCCAAGTATTTGAACCTGGCGCGCGTGAGTGCTGTCCGAGCATATTTATACGACTGTATTGCGGTGTCCGCAGCTTAGGATTTTCTGTCCGCATTTTAATACAACGAATACTTCGGCCTGGAAGACAGTGGCGTGCTCCCCCAGCGGGTATGCCCTACTCGTATGTGGGATCCCACCACAAAGCCCTGATCCAGCTCTGTTATTTATTCTGGAGCCATCTGTGTACCAGATGGTCCCCCTATTTAGCAATGCAAGTTTATTGGACAGCTGCCTTTCCTCTCTACCTGCAATGTGCGTCACGAATCCCTCGCAGTCCACAGTCACTGGAGCCATGCAGTCACTGCCCATCAGAAGGAGAGGACATTCGTGTATGGCCCGTGACCAAATATTTGCGTGACCGGTCTCGCCAGTACGTAGTTCGCCGAGGTCGTATAGTCTGTACGCAGTCCTCACTGCCTCGAATTGCACAACGAGGTTCAGAGGCGGAAGGCTCAGCAGAGTCTCAAGCGCTGTTTGCATGGAACCCGTTATGCTGAGACATGCAAGACGTTGGACTCTGTCCAGTTGAGCACGAATATTCGCTTTCTCCGTACATGGCCACCAAACAATAGCCCCGTATGTAAGAAGAGGTCTCACAATGCGCGAGTAGATCCAGTGGAGGATCTTAGGAGACAGACCCCAGTATTGCCGAAAGCCCGCCTGCAGGCCCATAGCGCGCATGATAGTACCATGAGAGTTTGGGATCTAACTTGATTCCCAGAAATCGAACTGTCCTGGAGTAATGCAGCTGCACGCCACCTAGAGATATAACAGGGGGCGTGCCGAAGTTACGTCTCCTCGTGAATAGTAGGAGCTCTGCTTTTGGGGTTAATCCTGAGACCCTCCGAGAGGCACCATATGTTCACCATATGCAGGGCTCTCATCATAGAGCCCCGCATTGAGACGGCTTCTTTCCCCGGGCAAAGGATTACTAGATCATTAGCGTAGGCCTGTGTGTATAGGCCAGCATTGTTTAAAAGATTTATTAGGCTGTCAACCAATAAATGTAAGGAACAATACTTCTCCCTGCGGGCAGCCCCTAGCCGCCAACGTTTCGACAATCTCGTTGTTGAGCTGGACAGATACATGACGTTTCGAGAGCAAGGCCTCTATACAGCTAACCAAACAGGGTTCTGAGCCGCGGCTCTCGAGTGCTTGGCAGATTAATACGAAAGGGGTGTTGTCGAACGTCCCTTCAATGTCTAGAAACGCACCCAGATAGGCCTTGCCACTACTACCCAGAGCACCTTCCACCTTCCTCACGAGGTGGTGTAGGGCCAGGTCCGTGGATTTGCCCGCCTGATAGGCGTATTGGTGCACATGCAGTGGTTTGTTGACCAGGATGCTTTCCTCAAGGTACCAATCAATTAGCCTCTCCATCGCCTTCAGCATAAAGCTGGTAAGGCTGATAAGTCGGTACGATTTGGAATCTGTAAAATCGCTTTTTCCGGGTTTCGGAATGAAGACGACTTTCACTTGACGCCATAACTTTGGGACGTAGCCCTGAGCAAGGGACGTCCCGAATAGTCTGACTATGTGTAAGGTTAGTACTTCTAACCCGTTTTGCAAAAGGCATGGATATAATCCATCCATGCCTGGAGATTTGAAGAGGGGGAATGTCTTGATTGCCCATTTCACCCTCTCGTAGGTAATTATTCTTCTAGCAGTCTCGAACTCTAAGCGAATCGGAGCCCGAGAATAGCTAGGAGGATTGCGAGATGAGTTGGAGTCTGGGAAGTGAGTGAGCAGCATGACCTCCAGTGACTCCTGCTCATTATTAGTAAAGCCGCCATCTGGAAGTGACAGCGACCCCACTTTAGTAGTTTTTTCTTTAGTTAGTTAACCAGAGAGATATTGGGTAAATTTAACACCATTTCTCTAAGACTTACATTTCTGCCCATTTTGGCATTAGATTAGACAGCAAAGATAATTCATTGTCTCTCATCTTTGTCCTCTATTCTTTAAAAAAGGGAGTTAGAGGAAGAGGAACTGTATAATGCTGTCTAAAGCCGAAATTTTCGTCTAAACTTTAAATTCAATTTAATTGTCATTACGAGTCAAAAGTAAGTCCAGAAATGGTAATTTTTTTTTCATGGTAAATTTGATCTTTACCATGGGGTGTAAAGAATTAGCAAACAGCGAGAATTCGCTAAGTTGATCGTCACTACCATCTCATATTATGAAAACATGATCAATCTATCTCTTATAAGTTATGACGAAATTCGAAATTGGAAATTGCACTTGACATTATATTATGTTCTAATTTACTCATAAATAGTTCACTTAAAAAATGTGATAAACATGACATTATAGCCAAGCCATTAGTTCGCTTATATTAAGTCAAATCAAATCAAAGTATGCTTTATTATCATGAACAAATATTTGTTGTTAACAAAGCAACTTAAAATTAATAAAAAAAAATAGAATAAAATATATACAAATAAAGGAGAAAAATCAAAAGCTGGATACTATTAATACAAACAAAAAACATACACAGTAGATTCCATAAAACATTAAGCATAAAACTCTTTAAGGTTATAGTAGGCCTTTTCTGTCAGACACTTTTTAAGTCTATGTCTTAAGCATTTGAGTTTTGCAAGGCAGGTGATTGAATACCTTTATACCTTCGTCAAAAATTGATTCCTGAATAAGAGCTGATGTGGGAATAGGTAGTTGCAGATTGCCCATCTATCGTGTCACATACCTAGGGTCCTCTGCCATATACTTATACCAATTTTTAAACCTGATGCTAGTAACTTTCAGTATACAGTATATATTATATGTGTATAGTATATATTATCAATAGGAATTACTTTGGCGGACTTTAAATAATTCAGAAAGGTGCCTATTGTCCATGACCTATTGATTGCTTTAGCAAGAGACATAAGAGCAATATTTGGCAAGTTAAGTAAAATCTTGACCGTGATCCCATCTTCACTTGATGACTTTCTGGTTTTCAGCAAGTTTAAAACTCTTATTACTTCTTCTAATTCAGTAGGTAAAAAAAGAACGAATTTTGAACTATTGTATTTGTAAGATAGCTAAAATTCACTTTTCTCCAGCACTCTTTCGGCTTGTTTGAACTCTCATACAATCGTTTAGAATGATGTGATTTTGAGTGAGATTGAGTGAGATTTTTTAGCTAGCCTGATAGGACGCCAATATAATAAATGATACAAATTAAAGTACGAGTACAATACTGGCCTTCAGTACGCTTTCTGATAGTATGGAGGGAACGCACATTTTTTGAAGAGATTTTAAGCTCCGTTGTTAGCCAAGACATTTTAAGCCTAGATTTTGACGTGAAACAATGGGAAAAGTAACATTAAATAGTTGTTTTATAGAGTTTGGAAGGTTTGAGTATATGTAGTCAATTGTAGTGGACGAATATTTAGTCACTCGAGTTGACGAGTCCACATGAATTTGCAAGTTAAATGAACTAAGCATATTGCGTAAATGGAGAGTCAAAGCAGAGTTAATATCATCGTAATTTACGTTAAGATCTTCACAAATAATTATTTGTGCTGAGCAAAAAATTTCAGATAAAAGATGAAGTCGTTGAAGTCCAATATTGGCGATCGATAAATATAAATAATATATACATTTCTTGGTCTATAGAACATTACACAAAATTCAAACGCGGTTTCTTTTAGGAGATATCTATTTATTTATTGAAAAGAACTCTGCTCAAGAAAGAAATTATTACTAACCAGAATTATACAGCCTCCGTGAGACACTCGAGTCCTACAATAATTAAATACTCTTGTACAATTAGGTAGATATATCAATTTATTCGTATTTAACCAATATTCTATTAGTAAAATAATGCTTGGATTTTTCAAGTCATTCAAAAAGATTGTGAGTTCAGAAGTTTTATTACGCAGTGACTGTATATTAAGTAAGAGGACAAAATATACTTCTATGTGGTTAGATTGAATTGAATTGTTTATATCACTAGTGCACGGAGTTAAAAGTACCTTACAGCCGGTCGTTGAGGAACAAGAAGGAGACGAAGACAAGCCTATTCTAGTCTCCTTAGATTTGGATTTTTTGAAAAATTTAAAGGTTTAAAATCTAGATCGCACACATCAATCAGGTAGAAAGTCATAAGTCTCTTGTAGGTAGGATCCGCTACCTACAAGCTTGTATCTACATGGTACAAGTATAGCATCATTTTGGGCATCAATAAGGGATGACATAAGTGGCTATAAGTATATTAAGTACATGTCGATCCGTTGTAAGATGTGTTCCAATCGTGAACATTAGTGTGCTGCATAGTATGCAGTGCTTATGAGATGTTCCTTTAGAACTTTTGAGTTTAGGCGTTTTCCGATAACTGAATTTTGCGAGTTGAGAAATCTGAACACAAAATCGCTTTTTGTAAACCTACTATAGTAGGGAATATAGCTTTCATTATTAACTCTGAAGAACAACTGGTCAAGTATCAAGTATCATTTAATACTATTTAACAACTTGCCTGCTAACATCAAAAATTGTATTACTTTAGATCAATTCAGAGGGTTCTTGAGAAATTTTATTATGAATAAGTAAAATTGTGTTTGTTATTTTATTATTTTATTTTAATTATGTAGTTTATTAAGTTTTACTATAGTATTCATTGTTTCCGCTCCAATCATCATCTTGATTATTGGTTTATCTGTTGAATGGGTATTTTTGGGCCAACCGGGATACTGGTTACAGCTTCTTGGAACTACCGAAGCCTTTCTAAGTATTACACGGGGGGACCAATGTGTCTAGTCGGCAAGGTCAATTAAGTTCCAAATGTGTGTCATCCGCTGATTGCAACCGAACCGACTCGATCAACCTGAGTCGACATTATTTTTATTACTATAAGGCAAACAATAATTAACTGTGCTTTTAATAAGTAGGGCAAAGAAATAATGTTTAGGTTAGGTCTAGTTTTAATTTATGGTCTACCTCTGACAGGATATTTCTGGAACCGGGATGCTGTTTCTGGATTACCGAGACCATCCATGGACAAACCGGAGTGTCCTGATACAGTTATAGCCAATTTACAATTTTAGTTTATTTTTCACCTATGTTTTTATTGAATGTAGCTTCTTGCTAAATAAAGATATTATTTATTTATTTATTTATTTATTTATCAACGTAAGAAGAGAAGAAAGATTATCCGTAACTAGGTTAGGAGGACCACTACAGTGCAACACTTTCTAAACTAGGGTAATACAGTAATCTGCAGGAATACTGCGAAAAAAGGCTTTTTACATCTAGGGAAATTAAACTAGAATTATTATTTAAAGTAAGATTCTTAAGGGCAATAACGTAATGAATAAATTTTTGTACGAAATAGGGGCTCTGGAAATTTAGTGTTTCTCTAAACATTTTGTTAACCCACGAAGACAAATTGTAAGCTGGAAAATCAACAAAAGACCCATGTGAACTTTTGGTAAATCGTGCAGGATAGGCGTTTAAGGATTAATAGGGTACAGTTTAGTTTTCGAAATGTTAAAAATTCTAAAGTGACCAGGCACTCATCCAACGTCTATTTAACGCATGTGAAAATTTGTTTAGTTGGGCCGTTTTTTAATCCTAAGAATATCACCTGACATCAAAAAGTCTCAAGTTTAGCTATATAATTACATATTCTCATTTTCACTAGACAAGAACCCCTACCTGATTTAGTAGCAATTAAGTCAGGTCTTATTGCCCAATTTCTTTCTTAGAGAATTTAAGTATTCAGGTTCTAAATAGGTAGTTCTTGATTTATACATTTTCAAAATTCGTATCGTATTTTTGCTTGTGACTAAAGATACTGTGTAAGATGGTGAATCATGTATCACTTTATTGAATATAAATTAGATGCGAGACTTAAGACTAAAACTTTATTTTCTTTATATTTTAATTAAGTCTCTTTGAGAATTATAGACGATTTTTTTGTATCTAAATGTGGTATGTGTCAAGGGTCAAGCATCAAAGGTTAGTTTGAGTGACTTCGGAAATAATGCACGGAAATCAGTTTAGTGGCTTTTATGTTAGTCGCATTTTAGTGATTGGGGAGTGTGCTATTGATGTTTTTTTTATTATTTTTTAATTTGAAATATTTTCATTTATTTTAAATATGTTTATCATACATCAGAGATACGTGAGACACATCTTAATGCTTTATATAAACGTGAACATGTAATAGAAAAATCGTACGAAAATACGTATTTGCTTTACTGTCAACAAATTTTTTAGAAATTTTATAGACAGAGCTATGAAAATAAAAAAAAATAAAATAAAAAGAACAAACAAAAACAAGATGCAGAATACATATAAATTCATAAATATAAATATGTAATATAAATCTTATAGATAATAAAAAATGTAGTTGGATCTTTCTGAAATTAACGATACATGCTCGCGAATTACAAACATATTCAAATACGAATAAAGAAGAAGTACAAATTTTATATTTAAAGAAAATCTAGTCAGGCAATTCTACTACTTAGTCTTAGTAAATAATCAATTACCAGCTTTCTTTTGTAGTTTAAAACTACGCTCAAATTAAGTCGTATAACATGTACCTCAAAATTAAAGGACGTATCAGAGATGAGACTTAAAACATTTAACTCTCTGCAAACCGATTTAAGTGCATAACATGCTGTACAGGAGACTCCTGATTACGGTATTTTCTAGTAAATGCAAATAAATAACGAATAAATTATATCTTCTTGTTTTTTTCCCTTTTGTGCTTTGTCCATTGTGCCTGACTATACCTCGGTGTAAAGGCTTATTGTGCTTCTATACTAATACTTAATATCTCCTTTATAAACTCTTTAGTTTTAATTTACAAACTCATACTCGCCATTAAAAAAGTTTTAACTAAAAAAGTTCTAACTCAAAAGCTGGCGTCACCAAAGTGCCATCTTTTGAGTTAGCGTAAAACTATTAGTAAACCAGAGGACATAAATCAAGGAATCGGCACCTCGGTTCGGGCGAGTTCGGCCAGTCTCGTCCAGTGTTTTATTATATTAGACTTGTTTGTTTGTGAAAAATATTTAATTAAAGAGAATAGTTAACGATATTTAATTACAATAGAGACAAACGCAACTGTAAGAGAACAATTAAGATCCAAATATTGAGCATTAGTCCACCCAGACCACACAAATCAATTTCAAAAATTTCTTTTATAAAACTATGAGAATGTAAACAAAGGGAAGTGAGCGTATCTCGGTGCGGATTCCACGATTTATGCCCTTCTAAAATAATAGAAGAACACATGGTTCTCTTTTTACCATATCTTATACTCTTTTTACCCATAGTTTTGTTTCAAAATTGTAGACATAGACATTCACCATTTTGAAAAATCTTATTAGTTATTGATAATATATAAAAAAAACGTATTTGAATAGAAATATTGTTTTAATAAATAAAGGATTAACATCAAAATACTTACTAGATTTAATTTGAAAGAACTCGTCTATTATCTCAAAGAGACTTACGTAACTAGAGAAAAAATAAAGTCTCAGTCTTACTAGATTTAAGGCGTACCAGTTCAAACTAAAGCCGTCACATTTAGGTGCCTGGCGCATGACTCAATATTTTAAACGTTATTTCAAATTTAAATGGCGCAAATGCTCCACACGTGGCAATACTGCTCTCGGCGCCGCGCCGCCCCTAATAGTTCTATACCACTCATAGGGATGGTGCATAAGAATACAGACGGAGAGCGATAAAGTACTTTTCCAGAAACTTGCAGCGCTTAACTTTATATGTGTATGACATGTATATGTCCCTATTAATAATTAATAATAATCAGCTTTATTTTAAAATTGTGCTCTTATAAAAGATACAGTGAATAAACCACTTATAAACATACTTGCCCAAAGGAATTAGTGCTTAAAACTCTATAACTGAAGAAAAAAATCATTACAGCATACACTGATACTAACTAGTATACCTATGCCCAATAAAATGCCATTTTCTATAGAAAAAAAATAATTAATTGTGTCCGGCTCTAAATAAAATAAAAGATGTTTTACTTTATTTTTTAAATATCTTTAAACATATTACAGTTTTTATGCTATATGGTAGCCTAATAAAGAGTTTTACACATATAATATGGTTTTTTCTCGGTGTCAGTCAATGTGCAGGATAATTAACATTAAAGGTTCTTGTGTCATATCTATAAAACGTTTGTGGCATCAAAGTTTCTGTATTAAATATAAAAAATCGGTTGACATACCAGCGAATAGTGAGCTAAAATGTTTGGTAATAGTAAATATTTTATAAAAGTCATACGTTAGTTTTCCATTCCCTCTGAAATATATCTTTTCCCATATTTTATTATACCCACCTTTTATTGTCTTTGAGATAAATAAGACTTGTTCCAAATTGTGTTGTTTCCTTTGAAGGACCAGTCTGCAGCAGCGTTTTTGCGTTATAATAAACCTCGGGCAAATAACACAGTTTGTCATTTCATACATTCATTAAAAATGCCCAAATAAAACACTAATACAAACGCATTTTAAATGAACTGTAATAAATTTAATTCTGGTTCAAACAAAGATAAATTATAGATTGCCAGAAGCATTCGAAAAGAACCGGCCGTTAATATGTAAATTACGCGTATGCAAAGGTGAATTTGTAAATTTGTATCATCATAGTTCGCAGAGATGTTAACCCGTTGAAAACCACGTACTTTTTTCTTTGACCCAGAAAACTCTACTGCTTAAAACCTTAAAACATAAAAATAAAAAATCTCTTCTCCCCCCAAAGGAAGTTTTTCAGAAACCTTCAAACCGGCCGCTTTCTCGGATTTTCTTTGGCGGTGCGCTATAGTACGCTTCAATTCTAAAATCTTGCGTTTTTAAATTAATATTCATATAATACAGTTCGATTCACTTATTACCTAACAAGACTTAAATAAGAAAACGATTTTAGGGAATGACCTTTAGCTCCATATAGATCTAATTTTTAAAAGATAATTTCCCTATCAATGCAATCATAGGCCTTTGATAAATTAAGGCATACGCCTAGCGTGTAAACTAAAAGAAAAAAATCTTAAAGAAATGGAGTAATCTTATATACATAGCCAATTTAAATAATTTAGAAAAATCAGGCAAAAGGCGGATTAGAGGTCTGTAATTCTCCATAGCTTTTAAATCACTCAATTTTCTGTGTATTGGTATCACTAGTGCAAACTTGAGACGATCCGGAAATATTCCTTGTTTGCAATTCCGGTGTAATAGGCAATACATATAAATTATATTGGTTTGCAATGTCGTTTGGATCCCCAATGAGCGATATGTCTTTATCTTTATTATGTTCTTTGCCCATTATTTTATTACATACTGTCCACATGCATTTGGATTTATTATCGGAACGTGTTAATCTTGGTCCATGTGAATCAGATATAGCCTTTATTAACAAGTTATCATATTTTTTTACATTTTTATGATACGGTTTTAAAGTTGAATCATATTAAGACAAGGTTTAGAACGATATCCAGTCAATTTTTACACGCTATAATATTATCATTATCTTTATAATTTTATTTTAATTTCTTTTTATTTGCTTTGACTCGTTTCAATGAAAAACTATATTTAAATAGTGACTCTATAGTTTTTATAAAATTAGTCTACTACAGACATTATATATTTAGTGCTCCCTTTGCATAAATATTATTCCAAACCTGTTGTTTTAACTTGCAGTTTTTAAGTTTATAAATGTGTCCATATTTACCTGTAAAAAAATCTTGTGAATTGCAGTGTAGTATTCTGGCTTTGTTTATACCTAGGGAGGGTTAATTTTTTGGCATTTTTGATCAGATATAAAATATTCTAAAACTAAAATATTTATGTATATATATGTTAAATCACAATCACTGAATTTACTTTTTTAAAAAAACTTTAATTACATTATAAAATAATAAAAGAATACAATTATAACTTTTGGATTTTAAAACAATTAAGAGTTAAACAAAAGATATGATTATTACTACAATACAACAACAATAATAATAATAATAATGGAGACATGGTCAAGCTTAAATAGTTTCTGTGGTGCTGATGCTGCATTTTAGGTCACGTAGAGTCCTGGTGGCGTTGTGGATAAATAAATGGAATTATCGTCAACAAGCTTCTTGGGTTTCGTGGGAAACTACGCCTTATTTACTGTTTATTAGTTCTTCTATGATTGAAGTAATTAAAGATGTTTATGATTTAGAACAATAGTCCTTTGTTCTAGAAGTAATCTAATATCTGTGCGACTTGTTGATGTTTTGAAGATCTATTGCGTTGTAGAGATAACTTAGGTTGTCCTATTAGACCACTGATATAACAGCTCCCCCTTTTAGTTAAAAGCTATTGCGTCGAAATAGCTTTTATGCAAGGCTTTTATTGGAATTTAGCTCAAATTCCTCTTCTATAGGTTCTCCAACTCGTACACTAGGTCTTTTTCTAGGTAGAAAACTTCTGAAATTCTTAAGAAGTGGAGTTCGATATTGATCACTTGGAGGAGATGGAGGATAGCCTGAATTTGATACAATGCCAATCTTGAAACTTCTTCTTTTTCTGCATTTGCAATAAATGTATAGGACAATTAGAAAAACAACAAATATTATGGTTGTAATAGTAAACCAATGGATATGTTTACTGATGAATGGTTGTTGGATTAGTCTGTCCAATTCATCTGAATATTGATTCAACTTATACTGAGCTATGTTGAGATCATCAGTATTTAATTTACTGATTCTTAACGGTTTCAGATCTGGCATATATGATTTATTTGGAAACTTTTCACAGCATTCATAAGGGATTAAAACTGGATGATGATTATCGGTTACATTACTGTCTGTTTCAATAATGTCTTTTGCATGAACTCTGGTCGTACCAACAAACGCGTTACACTCACGTTGTAATTTTAAAATAGTATTGTTTTTAATGATTTCGGTCACTATGTCTTTTGAGGAACACTTTATAGTTACTGGTAAGGAGTCCGAAACTGTTATTAACCACTGATTAAGTCCGATTTCATGAACACCATAGTCTTTTGCAAACAGTACTGAAGTTTGGCATGTCCTTGGTAGTTGGTTCATCGGCTTTAGTAATTGGGCTTCACAGATAGCGTCACTGTCGATTGGATATGGCAGGACATTTGAACAGATTCTGGCTCTTTGAGTAATGGCTTTACATTTATCCAAGTCTTGGATCGGGGTATACAAGAGTGAATCCTCATTTTTAGCAATATATTTTAAAGATATTAATAACGTGTGATGAAGACCTGTTCTTTCATCAAAAATTGGTATTGGATAGAGATGATATAAAGTATATTTTTCTGGTTCTACTAATGGTATATTTAAAACAAAAACAACTTTAGAATCTAATTGGTACGCTTGCAACTCAATTATCTCTAAATATTGAGCAATGTAAGAGAAATAAATTGGAAGTGGAAGATTATTTTTTACTAAAGCTTGAGAGATTTTCTTTAATTCTTCAATTAAATCAAAAGGTGTTATTATGGAGCTATGTAAGATTTTTAAACGTGCAAAGGTTATTGCATTCAAGATATTATCAAGTACATTCTCAATAAAGGTATAACTTTCCATTAGTGACTCACAAAGGTTTAAAAGAGAAATTTCAACTGCATAAAAATGCATATCATTAGCTAAATCATAAATCGATTTTCTAATTGCTATTATATCCTTATTAAATGTTTCTTCATCGATTTGTAATTTCTGAATTGTTTGGTTGAAACTTTTAATTACTGAAGTTGTTACAGAAATTTGATTTTTTAATAGATTTTCAATTTCATATTCATCCCTGGAAATTTTGTTAATACAATCATTAAAATATTCACCGTCGGAAGCATCCAAATTGCCTGTTATGGATTTCCATATAGTGCCATTACCATTAAAAATACCACGTTTTTGACGATAGATGTATTTTCTTGTATTAGTCATAATTTCAAAATATTTTTCGTTAACTGATGTTGAAATTTGACTAATGAGACTTACATGTGTCCGAACATCAATATTTAATTTATGTATACCATAAGCATCTATTTTAAATGTATCGAGAATATTATCAAGAATTTTATTATTATTATCAATCGTATCTTTGATAGGTTGCATATCTTTATAAACAATAAGTTTCCATTTATCATTAGATATTTTAATTGTTCCTTCATCCTTATAAAATACTCCAATAGTATTATTTATAGGGGTTAAATTATACTGGGCTTGCACTACAGCTATTAGTCCCAAGTATCTAAAAAGAAAACTAAATACTAGATACTTAATATAATATTGTAAATTAACAATTAAATACTTGATTAAATATTTTCGTGATAGGGTAACATCCTATCAAAGTTATTGCCTATGTCGTTACTTTCGGTTTCATCCGCGTAAACACTTTTATTTTGATCGGGCGGTCTGCCACTATAATTTCCGCTTACGCTCGCCTTTTGAGAATTATCGTCACAATCGGTGTTTATTAAGACTGACATTTTATTATGCAAATTAATACAATCTCTAAAATGGTTTATTTTGATGCGAGACAATGCATCTGCATTCTTGTTAATTTTGCCGGGTTTATAAATAATTGTATAGTCGTATTCTTCTAGTTTTAAACGCCAACGAGCTAATCTTGAACCAGGATCTTTAATTGAAAACAACCATGTGAGTGGGCGATGGTCTGTTATTAAAGTGAATTTTCTACCGAATAGATAAGGACGGAAATGTTTTACTGCCCAAACAATTGCTAATAGTTCGCGTTGAATGGTAGAATATTTTGTTTCGGCTGGACAAAGCGTTCTCGATGCGTATGCGATAGGAAGATCTTTTCCAATAGGGCCTTGTGAAAGAATAGCACCTATAGCGAATGCGCTAGCATCTGTGGTTAATAAGAATTGTTCGTTAAAATTGGGATAAATAAGTATCGGATTTTCGACAAGAGCTTTTTTTAATTCTTCAAAAGCATTTTTACAATCTGTACCAAAATCAAAAGGAATATCTTTTTGAAGTAATCTAGTAAGGGGTTTCGAAACTTTTGCGAAGTTTGGAATAAATCGCCGGTAGTAGCCTACTATACCAAGAAAAGATTTTATGTCTTTAGGGTTTTTAGGTATAGGATAATTAATTATAACTTCAACTTTTGATGGATTGGGTTTTACACCATCTTGTGTTATAATATGACCCAAATAAGCTACTTCTTTTCTCAAAAATTCGCATTTATCGGGTTGAATTTTGAGGTTAGCTTTTCGTAGTCTTGAAAATACTTCTTTTAATCTCTGAATATGCTGATGAAGTGTAGCTGAATAAATAATTATATCGTCCATATAAACCAAACATCTTTCGTTATTAATGCCTAAAAGAATATTATCCATTACTCGTTGAAAAGTGGACGGGGCATTTTTTAATCCGAAAGGCATTCTTTTAAATTCATAGTGTCCGTTTTCTACTGAAAAAGCAGTTTTAGGTATATCTTTAGGGTTAATTTCTATTTGATGAAAGCCTGAAGCAAGGTCTAGAGTTGTAAAATATTCACATGAACCTAACTGATCTAAGATATCTGAAATATTTGGCAATGGATATTTATCATTTACAGTTTCTTGATTTAATCGTCGATAATCGATAACAACTCGCCATTTTTGTTTACCTGAGGCATCTAATTTTTTGGGGACAACCCATACTGGAGATGACCACGGAGAAATTGAAGGTTGTATTATACTTTGATCTAACATTTTTTGAATTTGAGTTTTTACTTCTTCTTTATGAATTTGAGGATATCGATAAGATTTTGTAAAAATAGGTTTAGTGTTTCCTGTATCTATTGAATGTTTAATTTCGCTTGTAAATGTTAAATTATCTCCTTCTAGATAAAAAATATCTTCAAAATCTAAACAAAGATTAATAATTGCCTCTTTTTCTTCAGAATTTAAATGGTCTAGTCTTAATTGTTTTTTTATTGAGTAAAGACGGTCTTTTTGTTGAAAATTGATATTTTGATTAATTTTTAAAATTGTTTCTGTTTGAAAGGGTTCAATATTAATATTAGAGAAATTAACTGTTTTTATAATTGGATGTGCATTTAAAATTGTTGTAAAAAATTCGCCGTGTTCATTTACGTGAACTAGAGAATTTGGGAGATAGACTTTGTCTATTTGTTTTGCTGTAACTATTGCATCCGTATTAGAAAGATTACATTTTAATTTAAATACTTTCTCTGTACGAGGTTCTATTTTTATTTCATTTTGAATTGTTTTATTTTCTTTTATTAAGTTAATTTCTGGATTTTGTGGAATATTTGTTGATTTGTCACTTATTTTATGAAGTGGTACTGTTTTAAAATTAGTTATCAATTTCCTGTTTTTAATATCTACGATTCCTTGGTAATGTTCTAAGAAATCTGAACCTAATATACCGTCAAAGTCAATATCGAGGTTGTAGACATACATTTTATGTAATTCACCTGAATCATCAAATGGTACTAAAACAGATTCGTCAATTAATATTTTTTGATCTGTAATTCCTTGTATAATTAAGTTTTCTTTTAAATGGTCACGATATTTTTTTGCAACATTGTTTTTTAAAATAGAAATTCCTGCACCTGTATCAATTAATAATTTATACTTATTTGATGCGTCATTGACATAATAAAGGTTTTCTGAATTGACTGAAAGAAAAGGATTTACATTAATTTGTCTTGAAGGGTCTCTTGATCTTTGATTGTTAAGGTCTGAGTTTCTTGTTCGAGTTCTGAGAGGGGCTGATCGATCGGTGGGTGATTTTGATCGATAACCAGAGGAAAATTTGACTGATATTCGACTTGATCTGTTTCTTCTTGATCAGGATAAATTTCACATTCTTCTTGTTCAATATTAGAATAAATATACTCTTCAGGATAAAAGTTGTCATTATCAGAATAATTAACAACATGTGCCCTTTGATTTAAATTTGGATTTCTTTGAGTAACTATCGGTCTAGGTTGAAAATTATTTGGTCTTTGATTTGGTTGAAATTGAGGTCTCTGTGTTTGAGGTCTTTGGGTAAATTGTTGTGGTCTTTGCTGCGAAAAATTACTTGTGTTTGACTGATTTTGATAAAAATTCGGTCTTGAATTGTAATTAGAAGAAAATTGTTGATAGGTTGGTCTTGGAGTATACATTTGTTGTTGTGAATTACTTTGGTTGGTATTAAAGTTTTGTGTTCTTACATTAAATTTCTTTTGAATTATAGGTTGAACTTGTCTTAATCGGGAGTTTTGAGTTTCGAAATAGGAGAGTTGTAATTCTCGTTTAATTCGTACTTGCGCTTCGAGCATATTTCTTGGATTACTAGCTCTTATTATATGTGCAATACGAGGTTCTAAGCCAGTTAGTAAGGTATTTAACGCCATGGATTCAATTAAAGTGATTTGTGCTTGTTTTTGATTTGCTGACAGATTGGATTTTTGAATATTAGCATGAATTTTTGCATTTAAAACTTCTAAGCGATTAAGAAAAATTAACGGATTTTCATTATTTAATTGTCTTATTCTTTGCAAATCTTGAATAAGCGACGATAAATCGCGAGAATCGCCAAAATGAGCATTTAATAATTGTTTAATTTCTTCGTAGGTAGAAGGATTTCGAGAGTTTATCAATTGAGCTGCTCTGCCTCTTAATCGGTTTTTAATGTGAATAAGCAATAAATATTTTTGTTCACCGACACACATATCTATTGCATGATTGCAAGCATCAAGAAATTGGTTTAAAAAAATTTGATCACCGTCGTATTCTGGCACAATAGAGAAAATTTCAGACAATTTGTATGGTTCAATTACAGTTTCTTCACTTTGCGTTTGAGTTGATGTCGCCATTTTTTTAATAAATTTATTGAATAATGTACTCAATAATTTATTATTTGTCTAAATCGGTATAGTTAACTCTTAAATAAATTTTAAAATAAAACTTTATATTAGCAGTGATTAATGATTTAAATTTATATCAATAATGAATAATATTTCAATAATAATTCTTCAATATACTTCAATAATATTTCAATAATGGAATTCTCAATATAACTCAATATAATAAATAATATTTAATGAAAATATTCAATCAAGAATATTTAATCATTAATAAATAATAAATCTTCATCAAAAATATAATAAACAATGAGAATTCAAACTTACAGTTTCACAATCTTAATTATCATTGGAGCCATGATTTCTTTACCAGATCTACCAGGGGTTTCACTAGGTGTTCCTAATCCGTAGTCCGATAAGACTATGAGGACCAATGGCTGATGTCCACCAGAGATTAGCAGTGATGTCGCTTTTAAGTCGTCTGATGTAGGCACCACAATTTTTATTGCCTTCTTGGGGCTGCTGGTTCTTTAACCATTTAAAGGATAAGAATCCACCACCAACTAGGTGTTTCTTCTGGATATCCTACCGACTTGCGCCAATTTGTTAAATCACAATCACTGAATTTACTTTTTTAAAAAAACTTTAATTACATTATAAAATAATAAAAGAATACAATTATAACTTTTGGATTTTAAAACAATTAAGAGTTAAACAAAAGATATGATTATTACTACAATACAACAACAATAATAATAATAATAATGGAGACATGGTCAAGCTTAAATAGTTTCTGTGGTGCTGATGCTGCATTTTAGGTCACGTAGAGTCCTGGTGGCGTTGTGGATAAATAAATGGAATTATCGTCAACAAGCTTCTTGGGTTTCGTGGGAAACTACGCCTTATTTACTGTTTATTAGTTCTTCTATGATTGAAGTAATTAAAGATGTTTATGATTTAGAACAATAGTCCTTTGTTCTAGAAGTAATCTAATATCTGTGCGACTTGTTGATGTTTTGAAGATCTATTGCGTTGTAGAGATAACTTAGGTTGTCCTATTAGACCACTGATATAACATATATTTATGTATATAATAAATTAGCTATATAGCTTTGTAACTCCTGTATTACTCTTGTGTTCTCAAAAATGGTTTGATACATACCAAATGATGACAATAGTCCCAAGAAATTTGATAATATAATAGGTCTATAGAATATGCGACAGTAGCTTGAAATCCGATGTATTACAAATATATTGACCAAATTAAAAAGGTACAACGCAAATTTCTAAATATAGTAAATTTCCGCTTTAATGAAAAAAGTAATTTTTTTACTTAATATGATAACTTAAAGTTTTATAGTATGAAGCCCTTAGAGAGTCGTAAAAACAATTTTGATTCATAAAATTATTAATAATTCAACAGACTGCTCTTTTTATCTGGAAAATTTACATATCAACGTTAATC
The DNA here is from genome assembly GCF_022605725.1 of Anthonomus grandis grandis. Lineage (NCBI taxonomy): Eukaryota > Metazoa > Arthropoda > Insecta > Coleoptera > Curculionidae > Anthonomus > Anthonomus grandis. Next base: position 23,343,053 of record NC_065548.1, on the reverse strand, counting down.
TTACTTCATTATACCTTATATTTTACGTTATAGATCGACCTTTAGCATCTCAAAATATTCTTCAAACTATTTGTCTAACTCTTCATTGTTCAGATGCGCCTATAGTTTTAATAATTTTTAAGAAACTAATTTAAATAATGATATAATTTTCTCTAGTATGGCTTCATTTAAGCGATACTTAAGAAATTCCACCTAATTTCGCAAGGAACGATAAATATTGTCCTATTTTTCCTATTGTCATTATTCATATGCATATATACTTCTTTTATTGTTTATAGAGATATTATTAAATAAGGTACTTAGGTTTATGTTACTTGGTATACTTGTTAAGTTTGGTGAAAATGTAATATTTGGTGCTTTCCTGTTATTGGATTGCTTAGTCTATCTGTAGGAGAGCCTTGTACTCGAATAAATAAATAAACAAATTATCACCCTATTTCAAATCAATAGCAATGTTTTACTCACTATGAGTATGCAAAATGAAATTCTCCACAGAACTCAAAAATGTTTAAAAATTACCCGTTGGTGGTCTGTAAATTAAAGCCACTATAAATTATTTATCATCAATTTTACATTATATAAAATACAAGATACAACAGTTAACAGATTCGATGACGGATAAACTGATGTTATGAAGTACAAAAGGTTCCAATGTATTTTTGTATGACACGTTAGTTTTAGAAACGTTAATGCACCGAATATTTGAAACGCACATCGATTATAGGGCACATGATGCGGCTTTATGTAGTACTTTAATATCCGGAGAGCCCCAAGTAAAACTTGTATCGTCTGCAAAGACACAGATTTTACCGCTGATGTGAAGAGTAGCCAAAGAGGTTAATAAAAAATCTGAATAGATTTGAAGCTACTTATCTACGATATTTTTTAATAACTTATATCACAAGGATCATTGTACATAAAACTATTACTTAGATTTGCGAACTGATTCGGTTATCGACTTCCTATTTCAAACCATACATTTCTTATATTGTATTCTTAGGAATTTGAATAAAAGTTTTGGCTGACGTCCTTATAAACATGTTCGTACATAAATAATGCTTAGATACATCTTTTTTGTTAAATTTTAAAGAACAAATAATTTAAATGCTTAAATTAAACATCACGAGTAGCGAGCATTCACCATTGCGAAAAAAAAGCGTTTAACTAATAACTGACATCACTCCCTGTATCGCTCGATGGGCAGCGATTTGACGTGCATTCTGCAAATTTAATCATTAAAGTAATATGATTTATCCATAAACAAAGATGCTATGAAAATTATTTCGATTTGGTTTTTATTATCAAATAGGCTATTGAAGAAAGATCTAGTTTTTATGCAAGAATCTTTCTAGAAGTTGACCATCCAGACTTCCGCACCTTACATTTTTTTTTTCTCTAGAGGTGTTTGAAGTTAAAAAGTCTTAAGTCAAGATAAATTAGCGAAAACACTATTGGTTGATATTTATATATGTCGTAGTGGCTGCTAAACGTTAAGCCTTATCAAGCTTGGGTGGAATGCCGAATGTATTCTCGGGGAAGTACCGAAGTGATGGAAGTGCTGCTTGCACACACGGGACTGAGGCAGTCACGATTTGGGATTACCGTCGAGATCACCGCGTTTAGCGATAAGCCAATCTTTTATCTCTGTATTATTACAACTGTATTTTGTTTATTCGAAATAATTATTATTCGTGGACAGTTATTTTGTAACTTCATAGTAGGTACTTAGTTAATAAAGTTTTGTGCAAAGACAGTGTGTTTCGATTATGGCTGACAAACCCTCAAAGAGTCATCCGACATATAGATAAGCTGTGTAACAAAATATTAATTTATAGCATTCTATAAATCTCTAAACACTAACACAATATTTCTGTAATTGAAGGCCCTTTTTTCAAATATTTAATTAAAACTATTCTGATTATTAAAATTGTTCTATTTTTCTATATTTATTGTAAATTTTAGATATTCATTTAAGATCTTCAAACCAATTATATTTCATTTTTCTGTAATTTTATGAATTTAAATTGATTACCAAAAATCTCCGAAACTTTCTACTGTTATCATGTTTCAGAAACATATATAAAATATGTGTCATTTTTGGCGGAAAAATTTCTAATATGAGATGTTTTAGGAATATGTAATATATCGTCAGAACCCACTATATATGCAGTTCTAAAACTAAAAATCATTAATTTCCAATTCCCTTAAAGAATAGCGTATGGCCGGACAAAAAACACATAAATCTCCAATCATTCTAAAAGCGAGACTTCGGTAACAAAATGTCCCAAAAAATAGAAGTCGCCCTTGTTTCCCAGCTACAACGGAAAACAGAGAACATTATTCTACCTCACCCATTTCAACGTACGATATTTTGACTGATGTTATACGAGTAGAAAAAAAAACAAAAAAAAGCTGTCATTGCCCCACTGCGTTTCGTATTATATCAGAAGCGTATTTGTTTTGCGTTTTCCTATAAACATCAGGATTATACGTGTGTTACATAAAAGAACGAATTTCTTTGTTTCATGTCAGAAGATTTTGATATGGCTGCTAAAGTTGGAATAGGTCTTTATTAACAATGGTAAAATTATGCACGTTTGGTGCCATTCTGAATGAAATAAGAGCATGTCTAGATAATAACAAGATATATGGGCTATACGGTTTGACTTAATGGGTTGGTTATTTTAGTTAAAATGCCTAAGAAAGTTGATTTTTAATTTTATTAAGAACAATTAAAAAAAGCTAAAATTAACCAAACTTCGCCAGTGTTTGATCAAGAAAAGCACTATTGGGCTAACCTATGATTCCCAACAAAAATTGTTGAAAAAACTGAGGTAAATTATTAAAAATCCTATTCCGTAAACATAAACTACAGTGTATAAACCGAACTTGCAGACAAGATTGAAAATACTTTAACTTTTTTATGTTTCTTCAAAATGGCGTCATTTAAGCGAGAATATCCGACATCAGATGGATGTAGTATATTAGGGGGCGGAGCGAATTTTCCATTTCTGGAATTTTAATTACCCTGTATGCTTAATAGGTGCCTATTGTAGTCGTTAGTAAGCCAAAAAAAACTTAACGTCAGAAAACAACTTCTTCGGCTGCCGAAAGTGCCTTAAAATTTCGGAAATTATTATGTTTTTCATTATTTAGCGAATTTTTTATTTTTTAAAATTTAACCACCCTGTTTGTTTAAAAGGTGCCTATTGTACTCTCAAGTGAGCCAAAAAAAACTAAACGTCCAAAAACAATATTTTCGGCTGCCGAAACCTCCTCAAAATTTCGATTATTAGATTCGATAAGATAGAATCCGACCAACCTAGGAAAGATACAGCCAGATGCAATGCCCGAGAATTTGCCTACGGGCGTATGAACTATAAATATTATTGATTATTTACATTACAATAAACAGAAATAATTATCGTTTAGCAGACTATCATTCTTAGAAGAGAAACCAAAGGAAAGAAAGCCAAAAATAAAGCAACAACTTGAACGTGACCAAAAAGAACTAGAGGTAGAGAGTATTCCGTCAACTTCTAACGCAATCGTTCCTTTAGTACCCGCCTCTCAGATGAGTTGTCAAATCACCAAATCATTATCCTCTGCTCAAATGCGACTTCATTTACCAACATTGGCAGAAGCTTGCGATCGCACAGGAGTTTCTGACCGATCAGCGGCAATTATAGTAAGTGCCATACTAAAAGATGTTGGTATTGTATCATCGACTGATTTTTCAAAAATTGTAGATCGTAGTAAAATAAGGAGGGCTAGAATCAAAAATTGCACAAACCTGAAAAGAAAATTTGACGATGATTCTTATGAAGTTAAGACAATATATTTTGACGGCCGCAGAGATAAGACGTTAATCCAAGAGAAAATAGGAGACAAGTATTATCAAAAAACAGTTGTTGAAGAACATTATGTTTTAGTTTCTGAACCAGGATCGAGATATTTTGGACATGTTAGTCCAACATCTGGGAATGCCAAAGCAATTAAAACATCGATAATCAACTTTTTACAAAAAAATATTGATTTAAATAAACTTGTGGCCATTGGTTGTGACGGAACCGTGGTAAATACCGGATTTAAAAACGGAGTGATTCGAGCTTTTGAATCGGATTTAAAAAGACCATTTCAGTGGATGATTTGTTTATTACACATTAACGAATTGCCCCTGCGCCACCTGATTAACTATTTAGACTATTTAGAAAAACTACTGGGCCCAAAGGATTTGCGGGAGCCATTGGTAATACCCTTGAAATGTGTGAAAATTTACCAGTCGTACAGTTTGAGAAAATTGAAACAATTTTACCATTAGTTGATCTAGAAACCGTAAGTACCGATGCAAAGTATTTATATTAGGAATTTAAATGTGTCAAGGAATTTCTACTGGAGTTTTTAAAGACGATTGGGCTCTAAAAGCGCCAGAGAAAATGTCACACTCTAGATGGCTTACCACAGCCAATAGAGTCCTAAGATTATACGTTGCTACCAATAAGCCCTCTCAAAACCTTAAAATGTTAACAGAGTTTATAGTAAAAGTGTATGCCGTATGCTGGTTTCAAATTAAATGCCATTGGTCTTGTAAGGATGGTGCTAGGCACTTGTTTGACATTATAAATAAATCTCGTTACTTCCCTGAAGAAATAAAAAAAGGTAATGATCCCGTAATTGAGAGAAATGGATTTTTTGCGCACCCAGAAAATATTTTATTAGCCATTTTAGGAGATGATAGAAAACATATTCGAGAGTTAGCTTTAAAAAGGATTTTAAAATGCAGATCAATCGCAAAAACCGAGGAAGTTAGAATATTTCGCGTGAATAAATTAAGTTTTGATTGTCAAGATTATGTCGACTTAATTGACTAGCAAAATGTTGTTATAAGCGAGCCCCCATTAACAATGGAAATTTCGAACGAAGAACTAACTAACATGATTTCTTTGGTTCCTGATGAAATAGGGTTATTAAAATTCCCTTGTCATTCACAGGCAGTTGAACGAGCAGTTAAGTTATTTACTGAAGCCTCTATGGCGGTTTATGGCCCTGAAGCACGAGACGGATTTATTAGAGCTCGTATTGAATCAAGACAAATATTGCCGCAATTTGATACTAAAAAACAATTCTTAGCAGTTTTAGAACAGAAAAATTAAAAAAAAATATTCTAAGGGTGGGAGGGTAGGTTGGAACTCGAGATGCAGCCACCTCCACGTGGTGAGTCCTGGGTAGTTTTTCATGAAAAACTAGCTGAGAGCTGCATGTTTGGCTTTTTCTGCAGTTTTAAAGATTTTTTTAATTTAAAAATTTTCAAGGTCATTTCGGCAGCCGATGGAATCGTCATAAGTCATTCGGATTTTTTTTGGGTAAATAAGAAACTCGAAAGGCATCTTTTGCACACCCAGGCATATTCGTTTTCGAAAATTAGTTATTTTGGTCCAGTTTTCGCTCCACCCTAAATATACAGATTTCTTTTAAGCTTTTGATAGGGTTTATCAAAAGCTTTAGCTTGGTATTTACAGATTATTGCTTAGATGGATTAACAGTTATCACATCACTTCAGGCTTTTAACAAAGATCCATTGTTTTTACATATTCACGTTATTGTAATTCAATTCTCTAGGTCGTTTTAAAATTGATGTTTGATTTTAATGATTGATACAAAATGACTTTAACTATGTATTAGATTGGAGTTTAAGAAATGGACTGAAGCTAAATGTAAAAAAATCAAGGTTTTGACTATTACCACATCAAAAATCTTATTTCATTACAGCCTAAATAATTGCAACTTGGAAATAGTTGACAAGGTTTTTATTTAGATTTACACTTAATATGTAATTCCATTAGAAATAGGGCTATGCAATTATTGAACTTTATTATTTGAGCTATTTTCTTAAGTTAATGTTCTTTTATATACCATTTTGAAAAATTAATTACCGGATTAATAATCATCAGTCATCGGTCATTAGTCATCAATCATCAATCATTAATCATCAAAGTAATGTGATTAACCACATCAAAAACCAGACAGAAATTAATAAGACCTGTTGCAACTTTTTTACTTTCTGTTTATACTTGTAAAATAAATAAAATAATTGCATCTTATGCGCCCTTTCTAAATCTAAATTGTAAATCTGGTAGTATATTCTTACAATTAATAAAACTAGTAAAGCAACTAGTATTTACATGTAATGTAGAAGAAACAATTTTTCATTAAGATTTCCTTATGTTTTATCTTTTTATCGATATAGTATACTTTATTGAAACCTTCCAACTCTATATATAATATTTAACTTCTAATGTTAGATACCAATTTATTTTATAAACCTAATAAGTTTAAAATAACAAACAATAGAAACAAGGGGAAATTTTAAAAATCAATCAACATTTATACACAGCTCATTACACTTCGAAAGTGTTGTATAGCAGTAAGGAAACACCTGTTTAATTGCATCCAATCTGTCTCAATTACCTTAATAACGCAAGACGGTTAGACGTTTGCTTGTGTCTCATATATCAAAGTTAATCCTTCCCCGGTATTAACTCCGGTATTTTCTGGAAAATCGCGGGAAGGAGTTTGGACCGGTGTCGTTATGAAGTTTACAGTCAAGAAGATTTTTCTCATGGATTACAGTAATTTCGACTTTATACTCTAGTAAAATTTAGAGCCAATTTTTCATGAAAACGAGAGTCTTTGGTTTGTAAAACCCTAAGAATTATCTTAATTTCGAAAGAAAAATTAAATTTAATGTTTAATTTAAAAAAATATAAAAGTTTAAAATCTTTTATCTTTTTTTGATCTCGTTTGTGCATTTTGTCCTTATGTTTATAATATAAAATTAAAATATATACAAGAAACAACTATTTTGTAGTAAGTTATGTGTTTTTATTTTGCGTTAAATGTAGGTATACAGTGCGAGTCCGCAATTTGGAATACATTTTATAATAAATAAATGGAAGCGTTTTCGGAAAAACGCTCGGACATGTCAATTGAAATTGTAACTTGCGTATATTTTACAATATTTTTTTTTTATACAGGGTGTGCCATATAGGCGGGGCTAATACCAGTTTTCTTATTTGAAATAGGATAGCCTATATGTTATTATATATTTATTATCCCCATTTATTTATTATCGAATTTATTCCAAGTTACAGACTCGTATTGTATTATATAAAGTTGCAATGTTCAGTTCATAAAAAAATATCTTAAAAAAGTTTATTTTTAAAATCTGTACCAATTTTTGTTTGTTTCTTAAATTGGGCATAAATAAATATTTTCACTACTAGAAAATATTTTTTTCTTATTTATATACTTATTAGTTAAACATACTGACAATGAATTAAAAATTCTGAAGGCAAAACTTAATTACTAAATCAACAATTTTTAAAACATATTAAAAAAAGTGGTACAGATAGAAAATCCGGAAAGAAGTATTTGACAATTTTGTTAAATTTATTTAAACGTGTTCTTTTAAAATCCTTTCTTTCTTTATTTATTCCTGGCAAAAATTTGCTGCAAGATTTTAACACCAAATTTTTTGTCAAATTGGTTGTAAACTAAATATGTCTATATATGTTTTTATAGTCTTACAATGGATATTTTAGTTAAATATCTATATTCATTTCAGTTTGTATACACTTTTCTTATTAATTATTTTTTTCATCATTCCTTAGTTATGTTTTTCTTTCTATGCTTAATATTTATCATGATTTATCATGATTTTTAATTATTTTATACCTGTTATGCATTGGTCTATTAGTAGTAATGTTTCCGTTACGAACTGTTTACTTTTATCACAAGAACTATTTCTGATAAATAAATAAATATATATATATATATATATATATATATATATATATATATATATATATATATATATATATATATATATATATATATATATATATATATATATAGTATAATACAATATATATATATATATATATTAATTATAAAATCTCTTCTGCCTTCTACCAATAGTTTAACTAATATTGCCAAATCCTATTATTCTTCGCCTGTCTGGGTGCGTTTCTAGACATTGAAGGGGCGTTCGACAACACCCCTTTCGCATTAATCTGCCAAGCACTCAAGAGCCGCGGCTCAGAACCCTGTTTGGTTAGCTGGAAGAGGCCATGCTCTCGAAACGTCATGTATCTGCCCAGTTCAACAACGAGATTGTCGAAACGTTGGCGGCTAGGGGCTGCCCGCAAGAAGGAGTATTGTCCCCTACCTTGTGGTGCCTTGTGGTCGACAGCCTGATAAACAATGCTGGCCTATACACACAGGCCTACGCTGATGATCTGGTAATCCTTTGCCCAGGGAGAGATGCCGTCTCAATGCGGGGCCCTATGATGAGAGCCCTGCGTATGGTGGACATATGGTGCCTCTCGGGAGGTCTCAGGATTAACCCCAAAAAAGCAGAGCTCCTACTATTCACGAGGAGATGTAACTTTGGCACGCCCCCTGTTATATCTCTAGGTGGCGTGCAGCTGCATTACTCCAGGACAGTTCGATTTCTGGGAATCAAGTTAGATCCCAAACTCTCCTAGCACGATCATGCAGACACCAAAATGAAAAAGGCCACCTACGCGCTATGGGCCTGCAGGCGGGCTTTCGGCAATACCTGGGGTCTGTCTCCTAAGATCCTCCGCTGGATCTACTAGCACATTGTGAGACCTCTTCTCACATACGGGGCTATCGTTTGGTGGCCATGTACGGAGAAAGCAAAAACTCGTGCTCAACTGGATCGAGTCCAACGTCTTGCATGTCTCAGCATAACGGGTTCCATGCGGACGCCGCCAACTTGAGCGCTTGAGACTCTGCTGAGCCTTCCGCTTCTGGACCTCGTTGTGCAAATCGAGGCAATGAGGACTGCGTACAGGCTATACGTCCTCGGCGAACTACGTGCTGGCGAGACCGGTCACGCAAAAATTTGGTCACGGGCCATACAGGAATGTCCTCTCCTTCTGATGAGCAGTGACTGCATGGCTTCAGTGACTGTGGACTGCGAGGGATTCGTGACGCACATTGCAGGCAGAGAGGAGTGGCAGCATTCTAACAGACCTGCATTGCTAAATAGGGGAATAGGGGGACCATCTGATACACAGATGGCTCCAGAATGAATAACAGAGCTGGATCAGGGCTTTGTGGTGGGATCCCACATACCAGTAGGGCATACTCGCTGGGGGAGCACGCTACTGTCTTCCAGGCCGAAGTATTCGCTGTATTAAAATGCGGACAGAAAATCCTAAGCTGCGGACACCACAGTACAGTCGTATCAATAGGCTCGGACAGCAGAGCTGCCATTAAGGCTATCACGGCCGCAAAGGTAAGCTCCAAGCTTGTACTAGAGTGCATAAAAGTCCTGAAAAAACTGGTACAGATTGGCTGCAGGGTACAGCTCGTCTGGATACCTGGCCACGCAGGCCATGCAGGTAATGAGGAAGCGGACTCTCTTGCCAGACTGGGATCCGCGAATGTGCCGATGGGGCCGGAACCCATAGGTGGTTTCGCCAAATGCGTTGCAGTCGCGTCAATGAAGGGTCTGCTGGACAAGAGACCCACCGAAGATGGACCGAGTCCCCTAGTATGAGACAGGCCAAAGCGCACATAAGTGGGCCCTCTGCCTGTCTCACCAAAAATCTACTACGCCTAAAAAGACGCGAAATTCGGCTAATGACAGGTCTTTTAACCGGTCACTGGCATGTAAAAAGTCATCTCTATACTATCGGTATTGCGGACAACCCGGAATGCCTATGGTGCTGTGAGGAGGATAAAACCGTTCACCATGTAGTCGGTGAGTGTCCAGCACTCACGCGCGCCAGGTTCAAATACTTGGGTAACACTTTCAGTGTACCGAGTGACTTTAAGTCCTTCAGACCAGAGAGCCTTATCGGTTTCTCTAAGGCCGTTGGGCTCTGGTAAACCCCGGTGGGGCATGACGGGTCCATCAGGAGACCTATATGCACAACTGCCTTGGCAGCCCACTGTTTCAATTCAATCCTATTATTCCAACGTTTATAGTTCTCATTGACCGAAGAAGAGACCATGGAGAATAATGGTTTCTTCTTCTGTCAACGAGAGTGCTATTTTAACTGTAGATGATCTTTCATGCACTTAACAATAATTGCAACTTTATTATAAAAAAGAGCTTAAAAATACTGATTAATTAAATCCATTCTAACTAAAATCCGTCGCTATATTTTCACTCATCCCTCTTCGAATTTATGCAATTTTTACAATATCTATGATACAGGGTATGATCGCGAGAGACTTGAGTTAAGAGATTCTTAACTTAACTGCGGCTACCCCTTTGCCTTTAAATGTTTAGCGAAGAATTTTTTATAAATTAAAATGTAAAAATTGAAAAAACTCATAATAGGAAAGAATTAGGACGATATAAATGCACATGTAATTTTCCATTTGATAATTATTAAGCTGTACAGCTTTGAACATAAATGCTTTCATGCGCTCTCAGACACACCATCTGGAGTGATCTCATGGGTAACTGATGAAATATGAGCATATTACCTGTAGAGCATCTTTACGATATCTTGCTGATTAAGCACTGAATTTCTAGAATTGCCACTAGATAACAATATAGGTCCAGAATTGTTCATTTTAATCTGTAAGGAATATACATAGTTTGAATGTTAATGAACCTTGTTTAGGTTTGAAGGCCTATAGTTAGAGCTTCTCCATGACATTATGGAAAGCTCTCGACGTATTGCAAGTAAGAAAAACTTTTTCCGGTGTATTACGTTAAATAGTTGCCGATGCACTCATCAAAAGTATCAGGATGTAAAGGTGCACAAGTAAAAATATACTAAGGGAAATGGTAGCTACTTCCGATATAACCAGACCGAGAATTCATTCATAAGAATTATTAAAGATTAGAACATAAGAAGTGCTTAAGCTAATAGAGATACATTGGGAATACTTTTAAGGGACTATCGACACTGTAACGAAGTTACTAAATTTTCTGTAATTCTCTTATTTATCTATAGAATTTCTCGGTTATTTTTCCAACTTAAATTAATAATTTTCAAGATTCATATTGACAACTAAGATTTGCCTAGTAAAGTTAGGAAAGTTTCTATTTTGTTAATAAACGCGCGACCGCGTTAATTATTAATTTATCACCGCGTTAATACTTCAGTACCGTTCGTGTCCGTACCACCACTACTGTTACCGCGTTTACTAAGTACCGCGCATGTCCGTGCTCTATATAACGCGATGCACTGACCGGCAGTCGGCTGTGTTTCATTTTCAGTTAGTTAGTTGGCAGTTCAACAGAGCAGTTCAGTTGGCAGTTGCCTTCGAAGAGTCAGAAGCAATTAGAGCAGCAAAAGAAGAAGAATAAAACCCACCCAAAACGGCGGACAACAGCGTCAATTCGCCCCCCATAGTCAGTGGGGGGTCTAACCACCGAAGACAGAGACGTCAACCTATCCAAAATGAACCCTCTAACACCGAACAAACGGAGAAAAGAGAAAAACTAGAGCGGGGTAAGTCTCTAGCAGGCAGTCCTTACCCCTTCCAAAAACCTCTTCTTGAAAGAAGATGTTCTAAAACCCCATCCCCATCCCACAATCCCGATCAGAGTATTGAAACAGGGAAATTCAAAAATAATGAAACGTGCAAAACAATCTGCGATGGCCTCCAGTCGGAGATCAGGGTGTTGCGGTCGGAAATTGAAGAGTACAAAAAACTTGAAGATGAAAACTTACAACTAAAAATTAAGTTAAAAAACACTGAAGAAGAAATAGAAACTCTTAATGAACAAATCCGTGTCTTCAATTCCCAACTGCAACTAATGAACGATAATATGGAAAAAATACTTCAAATAAATGAAAAATTAGAAGATGAAAATAAAAATTTTGCCGAGCAGCTGAAAGCGTTGAGGGACCAGCAAAACGACAATAAAATAGAAGAAGAAAATACTAGTAAAAGATTTAAAAAAGATACAGGCGTCTCCTCCCCGCAAGAGGAGGAGATGTCTCAAGAAGACACAGACTCAGACGAAGAACCTGGTCCCTCAGCGCTCCCAGATGACACGGCGGATAACAATCTGGGAAAGCGGGACGAATTACCTGAAAAAAATCCACTCTATATACCTTTGAATAATCTCTCAATTGCAGGAAGAGGGACGAGTGCTAAACCTAGCAGCTCAAAAATACTGAAAGTTGTCATCAGAGACACTACCAACTGGGCAGAAAAGTACCAAATTATTATGGAAAATAAAATTAATATATTAAAGGTACAAAAAGAGAGGCTAGGTTTGGCACTCTTTCCAAAAACGGCTCAGAATTACAAAAACCTGACTGCTCTCCTCAGGAAAAGGGAGGTGGAGTTCCACTCCTTTTTCCTGGAGGAGGACAGGAAGCTAAATTTGATCCTGAGAGGACTTGACAGGAACTTCGACCTAAGAGAGATAGAAGAGGCACTAAACCGGATGGGATTCGAGCCTGAAGAAATGGGCTGGTTTAACACCGGCCCAGGCCGAAAAAGGCAAACAGATCTCATCCGGTTCCTTATCAGTAAAGACCAAGAAGATATCTACAAAATCGATAACCTCCTGAACATAAGGGTCCGTGTGGAGCACCTTAGAACGTTTAAAGTCAATAATATAAGACAGGTGGGGCAGTGCCATCACTGTCAAGAATTTAGTCACGCCGCGATCAATTGCAATGCGGGGCTGAGATGTCACAAGTGCAAAGGCAAACATATATACACAGAATGCAAAAAAGAACGTGCAGCACCGGTCCAGTGTTGCAATTGTAACGGCGACCATCCGGCTAGCTATTGGCGCTGTCCCAAAAATCCTAATTATATAAACAGCAAGAAAAACTTCGCTGAAGCGTTAAAAAGAGTGCCCACATCGGGCCCGGTGTCCGGGGGGGGACAGAAATAACAAAACAACCCGACCTGGGGGCCAAACAGATTGAAATACCAGTACAACACAATACTCTAATAACTCTTTTATCCTTGCTGGAGGACGAAATAAACCTTAAAAGAAATAATTTAATTTCAAAACTAAATAAACTTACTTCAATCCCAGCATTAAAATTATGACTGTCTTAAACTTTTAAATTTAAACTTTTACTTCTTCATAAAATAAAAAAAACATATATAAAAAAACACATAAATAAATAAAACACAACACCGGCCCAAAAACGACGAGCTGGGTGGGCGTGTCCTAAACCTGTGAATCCAACCAATTCCAGCCGCCCACCCAGTGTATAAATACAACCAACGCTTCTTCATCCTATTCGTCGTTCTGCGTGGTGTACTCGAGCACTGGCCCTCGTCACAGATCGCTGACGAGCTGAGAGCACAGGGATTCCACCCTACTTCCGTTTCGCGTTGGTACAACGCAAACAGGCAACCAGTACCCATCGTACTGGTCGTTTTGCCCAGGAAAGAGATCTTTCAACTCCAATCACTTCTCGGCATGAGGATCCGTGTCGAAGCCCAACGGGCTAAGACAAGGAGCACCCAATGCCACCGGTGCCAACTCTATGGGCACGGTCAATCCCGCTGTAGCGCACATCCTAAGTGCGTTAAATGCGAGAAAGATCATCTTTCGCAGGAATGCGAAAAATCCCTTTCAACTCCCCCAACATACGCCAACTGTGGCGGTGTCCATACAGCTTCTTATCAGGGATGTCCAAGAAACCCTAAGCAAATCGCAAAAGCCCGTGCTGCAACAGCAGCACCCCCTACCTCTAATTTCAAATGGGGGCAGCAAAATAACGCAAAGCTCGCCTCCCCCGCCCCCGCCGCCGCACCCCAAGCTGCACCCAACTCCCCCATCCCCCCAGAAGCACTGGCTGCATTCATGTCTACTATGCAACAGCAATTTATGCAGCTGATGCAGTCATTCGCTTCCCCTGCACAAACCGCTAATGTGTAACGCCCCCAAATCGAAACTTTCCTTCTTGAAAATCGCCTCTGTCAATATTAACAGTATTGGCAGAAGAAAGGCTGAAATTCAAAGATTCCTTGAAGATCACGCAATCTTAAATTTTTAATTCATACTCAACTTGTAATTAATCAAAACCAAAACATTACCAATAGTACCTTAAATGAAGGGTGTACATTTAAATGATTACTTATATTAGTTTATACTTTACTAGGGAAACTATCAAAAAGTAAAAACACATGATACTCTTTTGTTTACTTTCAAAGTATGGTCGAAGGCACAATCACATTTAGTATCAAAGTCCTTTAGGTTAACATTGATATTTCTTAAGGTTACAGATTTATTATCATGAGGTTATCAAAGAGATGAAGCAAAGGACCAGTAGTTGATGTATCGAAAGTACAATTTTTTTATCTCCAAAAAATATACGAACTTAAGACTTTTTCTCTTAAAGATACAATATCTCATTCATGAAATGCCCCGACTGTATTGATTGTATCAAATAACGTGGCAGAAAAAAAAGCTCTGTTATGTAATAATCAATTTGCTGTTGGGTGTGCAAATATTTATTCTCATTGTCAAATATGTAAATGCAAGACAATAATTTTGTCATAGTGTAAATTACTAGTATTCCAATTATTTTTACAAAAATTAAAAATATTACTCACTCGAAAATTCGATTTTATTGTGTTATATTATTTTAGATAACGCCTAAAATAAAAAAAAATATACCAAGAGAATAAATGTGTCATGCTAAATATTATGAAGGGCTGAAAGGGCTCGAGGGAGTGACGAGCACTGTGGGAAATTATGTTGATTATATGTGTATGAAGAGGCAATCCTTAGGGATATTATTAAACACTACCAAAATACATAATAAAATATTTGAGTATTATTTTGCCTATATATCGCAATGGTATTTTTGGGTATAAAATTTTTTCAAATGTATGAAATTTTGCATATATTCCTATTTTTCTAGATTCGAGGATTATTAATAAAAACTGAATAGTGCTTAAAAAATTCTATGTAATTATTAAGATAAAATCTCAAACACAAAAACGTATATTGGAGTTAGTAAATGGTGTTATGGAAAAACTGGTAGGATGTACGTTTATTAAAAAAAAACGCTGTATTTCATTTCGTACATAAAGTCATCAACATAATGAGGATCCTATTTTTCTTTGATGCCCAATTACTCCAACCTTTATGTAAATAAATTTAGAGAAACCATAAAATATACCATACTCTGTTTTGACTGTATTTATGAAAAGCAAATATTACTAAAAAGTCTTTTTCTACTACAAAGTTTATATCTATATATTAAGCTTTTAATGCTTTAAAAGCTCTGTGGCTTGGTGGTGGCTGTAAATAAGATATTTCTTACTACTTGTACTTGAACATCTTAGACATAATGATTTTAATTTTTCCTTAGAATTTATGTTCAATGAATCCAATTGAGTTTCTATTTCGTTAGTTGATAATAAAAATGCAAATAGTGCAAAAGTCACTATGCAAAAGTAAAAGTGCACTAGGAGTAACGGAGCTGTAAATAACCAGTGGCATCAAACGTTTGGCTTTACGTCACGCACCCGGCCCTTTATAGGACTTAACCCAACTTAAAATCTAACCACAACAAGGCCACTGAGGAAAAAATGAACTAAGCATTACTGGAAAATACTAAAAAAACATAAAAATTCAAATTTAGTAAACAAAGTCACAGCAATTGGCGGACAGGATATTTAGTGGAACCATGTTAAGCAGAAGAGCTGAATAGGTCAAACAAACCAAAAAAGCAATGAGTAGGAAAAATCGGAAATAATCTAGTTCATCAGAAATACAAATATTTAATAAAAAATAGACCTTTCAGTAAAAAAGAAACACAACGGAGAAAAATTGGTACCAATTTTTAAACTGACGATTCCGGGTCCAGCAAGCAGGTAAACCAGAGTGGGAAAATATGGCTGTTTCTCACAAAGGTCAAAAACTTACCGGTACTTAACAGTACCAGAAAATTGTAACGAATTATATAATTAAAAAATACCAGCAAATCAAATACTGAGGTCATAATATGCAAGCCAAAATCTTCAAAGAAATATCAGCAAATAGCAAAACAGCAATTATGCTTTATGGATGCGTAGATATGGATATTGATATGGATATGGATGAATTCCAATGCTTTCATTTCACACTGGGTAGAATATTTTACAGAATCAGTAACAAGTTTAATATCCGATTAACCAACGAAAAATAGATTAGCAGCTAAAAAGTGTACCAATAGAATTAATACTTTTCCATCTAAACTGTAGAAGAATAAATAAAACAATCTTTACTTAGATGCTCTGTTAAATGAGATCAATCTTAACATTTTCTGTGTCTCTGAATACCGTCTAAACAATGATGACATAAAGAAGGCACACTTGCAACTTTAAAATTTAGTTTGCTACTTAGGGAGAAGTGAATCTTGACTATTGAAGTAATATCACTCGAGAATTTTTTTAAAAATTTTGTTTATATGAGCTAGTTTTGACTAATATTACTTATATATACTTACTCATCACAACAATCACAGAACCTTTAGATTAAATTTATTATCCTAGAAAACATGTAATTCCTAGGGTAGATTTTAATTTAAATTTCTTAAGTGAAAGTCATCTTACATTTTCAGTTTTACAGCTAATTTTAAAATGTAGTTTAATCCCTTATGTAAATGGGATTACTACAGCAAATTTTACTTCTGATACATGCATTGATAATACTTTTAGTATCCTAAGAAAAGATCTACAGTATCAAATCAATACAATACTGATATCTCAGACTCCTATGGTCAGGTTTTAAGGTTCCATGCAGAAGAAGCCTAGAAGAAGGTATGGTTTATAAACAACCATTTCTTTACTAACATTATTATAAATAAAATTATCAGCTATATTAGGTAAACGAAGAATATAAGTATATACTTTAGACTTTACGGTACAATAAAAAAAATTAAAGATCCTAATACCATTACTGAGTTATTTAATCAAGAGATTAATATCTTACTATACGATTCTTAAAAAGATGTAACCGAAAAAAAAGTAACAAACACTTTTTCATATTATTAATTATGAACTCGTATTAATGAGATTTTCAGATTGTTGATGAATCTGCCAAATAAATTTTTAGTGCTTGATGAATTTTTTTTGTATATTGCAGAATGAATGTGTCGGCTTTTAACAAATATCGTAGATCTATATTTTTATATGGGAACTTTTTCCTTATCACTTTAAACCGCTAAAATAATTCCGATATTTAACAGATGGTATGGAGAAATAATCGCCCAGTGTCACTTTTGCCTTATCAATCTGTTTGAGACATAATCGTCTTTTTAAATTTATTGAGCAGCATAATATCTTAGTATTTTTTCAGCATCTTTTAGACTAAAAAATTCACATAGATAGCAGGTTATAAAGTGAGATCATATATAGTTTAAAATGTTGATAGTGACAACAGATTTCTGGAATGTTTTTTGATCTCTCTGAGGCCTACTTTAGCTACTAAGGTAGGCTTCAGAGGCTACAGAATTGTCTTTTTATTGTATGTAAATGCTCTCAGTAAAGAACTTGTCTAACTAATCTGATTTTATAATGTGCAGATAATATATTTTTATTACTTGTCGAATATGACTTCAGCTCAGTAGTGGCTAAACATATACAGAAATAATGCAGAAAAAGCTGTCTAGGGATGAATTCAGGTAAGACAAAACTTGTGTGCTTTTGTAAGCAAATGCATATGAAAAATTCTCTGTGTCCATATGAATGTCCATTTAAATATGATATCCATATCAGTGGTGGAAGATGCGAATTTTTTGGGGGTTTACCTTGATGGTACACTTACTTGGATTTTGCACCGCCAGAATCTGATATCTAAACTAAATAGTCATTATTCTTTAGTGCAAAGACTAAGAAGCAGAATATTAAAGATATATTTATTAAGACAATTGTACTAAGTCAGTGTACAATCAATTATTAGCTATAACATCATATTTTAGGATAAATCACAACTATCACATTTTCGTATCACAAATGCGTCACAAATGTATCACAAATGCCTTCATTGTATCCTGGAGAATCCTATAGATCATACTTCTTCCAGCTGAGTTTTCTAATAGTATCTTCTTGTAATTAATAACCCTTGCAATATTTGTAAAGAAATGTAAAAGTTTTTTGTAAAGCAGTTTGAGACATTAAAATTACCTTATGTTTTTCAGTCAAAAATAGGCAACAGTTTATTTCAAAATCAATAATTTAATTCTAAGTGAAAATTAAATTCTTGTTTGTTTCGATGTATCTTCTTTGTTTCCAAGCATTCCCATACCAATACTTTGGAATATCTGATTAAACTTTTGAAAAGTAATGATTCGATAATATCCAAGAAATAATTAAATTAACAAAACTGTGTATGTCACAAAATATTTTTTAATATAACAACTCATACTATGAACAACTGGAAGGTACAGCCAGAAAGTACGCCTCTCTCGCTTCTCTCCTTTCCATCTTTATGAACTGTTTTGAGTTAAATGCAAAAAATACATTCCATTACTTCCCACGAGTTTGGTTAAGATATGTTGATAATGTGTTTGCTGTGTTCGACAAAAGCAAATGCAGTATTGATAATTTTTTAGAACAACTCAATAACTGTTTTCTAAAAACTGTTCCAAAAACCAACTTCTATTCTTAGATACTCTTGCCATCAAAAATAATAATAAGTTAGAATTTGATATTTATAGAAAAGAACTCTAACCATTGTTTTCAACATAAAATGGCTAGCATGCATTCCTTGGTACATCGTTTGGTCTGATTTACTCTAAGTTAGAGCAGATTTAACAAAGAAAAAGCAACAAGTAAAACAATTGCTAGGGTCAATGGTTATGACGATAAGATTATTGATAAGCTGATCAGAAGACATAGGTTTAAAGTTAATCTTAGAAACTCTACCACATTTCAAAAAGATGAAAATAAGCAAACTTTTGTTGTAATACCATATGCTCCTATCTTGACGAGAGGCTTTAATAGAGTTTTCAAAGACTTAGGTCTAAGAATGGTCTTTCAAAGTTCGGCCCAGTTACGAAATCTTTTAGGAAACCCAAAAGAAAAAATAAAGACTATTGAAAAATCTGGGATCTATGAGATTAATTGCAACGATTGTGATAAAAAGTACATGGGACAAACCATAAGATCAATTAATGTCAGATTTAAAGAACATGTAGCTTATGTGAAATATGGAAGAGTTAAAAAGTCAAGTGTGGCTGAACATGTTTTAAATACTGGTCACTTTGTAGCGATAGACAACCTAAAATTACTTTACTAGTTTTGGTTAGTGGTAAGACTGTCTCGAAATTTGAGCATTTCACCAAAGATTCCAACCATAGGACTAGAAGAGGCTAGTATAAAAAATATAAATGATATTTTCCCATAAGAGTGCTGATCAAATATGGCCTTTATTTACAAATATAATTGCCTAAAATTTCTCCTATTTAACGATTTTTCTCTCTCTAATAATACTCAGATCACCAGCATCAATAATGCTGGACACACTCTCCGTTAAAATTACTAAAACGTAAAACCAAAAACTTCTGTAAATATAAATAAAATGTTAATTAACACTTGAAAATTGTGAAACTTATCGAAGTAAGACGTAAAACAGTTTTGTTTCGTGTCAGAGGCATCCGCCTCAGCAATCCCATCCCTGCGGCTCAGACTGATCAGCATTCAGTACAAAACTTGAACCGAAACGTGACCCAAATAACTGTCGTGTACGTTTGGAAGAGGATTATTTTCGCCTTTTGTCCGACCGTGATGGGCCTTTTATTTTGACCGATGCGGACAATGTTGTTCCTTTTAATCAATCAGCGCAAAGGATTGAAAAGAAATTAGTATTACCCTAACGAGATGAAAGACAATAGGTCTATATTTTGGCCTCGTCTTACCAAATCAACGGGAATGCCAAAAGGTTAGTTTTTATTTCATTAGGGATTCTATATAAAATGCTTTGCACTAATCATAATAAGACTCCTTTCTATTAATATTATTAAAAATAATAGAACTTTAGTTCTTTTTTTGTGATAATTAAGTCTAATCAAATCTATATTTTCTATACCTCTATAGACTAGGTAAAATGGATCTAAAAGTAAGTTCATGCTAAACAAGATGAAATATTATATGTTTTTAAAATTAATAAAGCATCATGTAATCACGTTTTAATAAATAAATATCTTGGGATAAATAGATTTTCAAACTAATTTGGATCCCAATGACCGTTTTTAACAGCAAATGAATAATGGGATCAAATTCTTGCCAATGAATGAACAAAAGCCCATTGTTCATTCACACCGTTTTCACGCGGTTTCATCCTCCTCACAGCACCATCGGCATTCCGGGTTGTCGGCAATACCGATAGTATGGAGATGGCTTCTTAAGTGCCACTGATCGGTTAAAAGACCTGTCACTAGCCAAATTTCGCGTCTTTTTAGGCGTAGTAGATTTTTGGTGAGACAGGCAGAGGGCTCACCTACGTGCGCTTTGGCCTGTCTCATACCAGGAGACTCAGTCCATCTTCGGTGGGTCCACTTGTCCAGCAGACCCTTCATTGACGCGACCGCAACGCATTTGGCGATACTAACTATGGGCTCCGGCCCCATCGGCACATTCGCGGATCCTAGTCTGGCAAGAGAGCCCGCTTCCTCATTACCTGCATGGCCTGCGTGGCCAGGTATCCAGACGAGCTGGACCCTGCAGCTAACCTGTACCAGTTTTTTCAGGACTTTTATGCACTCTAGTACAAGCTTAAAGCTCACCTTTGAAACATTTTCAAGTTAAAACAAATTGGAAACATACATATACTATTTAATCTCTTTTTCTAAAGGCCGGGATAGACGTTCCGTCATGCACATCAACTTGCTTGCGTAAACTTAAAATGCACGGTTTATTGCGGCGCTAGTGCTGATAACTCGGTAGACTTGTTGAAGTTGTACAGACAATTGCTTGGATTGAATAAAATCAAACCTGCCCATTTTTTTCTTGCGAGTACAGACTTGTCTAGCGGTAGTAGCAATGTGTGGCGGTTCTTGCGACCTATTAATTCCGTCTTCTTGTACTATAGAGTATCCTGGGCGCACAGAATATATGTTAAAATTAAGAAGATTATATAGTTATGTAGTTTATTAATTACTGAGTTCAAGTTGGATCTACGGCTTATGTCGAGAAACTTCCTAATAGACTTTATAAATTTATATAGACCAAAAGACACCGCGACAGGATGGGATGGACATTATAAATGAGTCCAGTAGTAGATGTAAAACTTTATAATTTATTTATTTATTTAATCACAATATCAACAGCCAAAAGCTACTTACAGATACTAACCTAGATACTAAGTAATGTAAAGTATACTATGTTAATAGGAGAAAAAACAACTAAACACTAAAGTAAAATGTACCAATTAAATCATATCTGACATTTATATAACACATATATTAAAATAATGAGGCAACAATGATTAGAATTGCCTAATTATTATTATGAGTATTTAAAAACGAACGGCCACTTGAAATTCTCTTACAACAGGATTAAAAAAAAAAACAAAAAAAAAACGTAAGAAAAAACTTTGTTATGTATATTCAAGTTTATTCGTGATGAGTGTCCTAAATTGATTGAGGTTAGTCTAGTCAATGTCTATATCTGAAGCATATAAATTAAAATAATAGCAGAGTTTATATATGAGTGAGTTTTTGTAAAGGTTTGTACGTGATTATGCTAAGTAAAATATTCTGGAAATACGAGAATTTAATCTGTTAATGGTAAAGGGCAGATGACGAAGAATGTCAGAAAAATCAATATTGTTTTTGAATATTTTATAAGTAGTTAACAAGAATATCTTAATTCTCCTCTTACTCAAAGAAAGCCTGTCAAACACCGACAATAAGTGTTCATTGTCGCAACCACTAGGGGGATAAACACCAATTTTCCTGTAATACATACACTTCAGAAACCTCCTTTGCACCCCTTCAATCAGAGCCATCCAAACGTTATATAGGAGAGACCATATGATGGAGTTATCCTCTACAATTGGCAACACTAAGCTATCAAAAAGATGGAGGCTGGCATCTAATGCTAAGCTCCTTAGTGGTTCTAGCAATAAAGCCGGAAAACTTTGGGCACTGTCAACCTTGGACAAAATGTGGGAAGAAGAAGATAAATTACTATCAAAAATAACTCCCAAGTCCTTTTGTTCGGTTACTCGTTCTACTTCCACATCATTTAAGATATAACTAAATTCTATGGGGCTACTATTGGGAGTAAATAACATGCAAGCACACTTAACATTCAATTTAAAGCTTAAATGTCATACCAGTTAGCAATATCAGAGAAATCATTTTGTAAGTTGTGACAGTCTTTAATGCAGTCAATCTATAAGAAACACTTGAAATCATCAGCAAGTAGAAGACCCTTTGCTTTTTTAATGTTGCATATTAAGCCGTTAGTGGCCGCCAAAAATAAAAGGGGACCAAGATTCGAACCCTGAGGAATCCCAGAGGTACTCTTAAAGATAAATAACCTAGATCCCTTAATCTCAACGTATTGGAACCTCTTACTCAAGTATGACCTAATAAATTCAATAATGTATGTGGCTACATCAAAAGCCTTTTCCATGGTAGTATACATGGTGTCCGAAAAGTCAACGATAATACTAAAGGGCCTGATGGAGCAACTCATAAGCACCCATAAAAACATAAAATGACCTTAGTAAAAAGTCGATGGTTTTCGAGATATTGGCACTTTAGTGGAAGTCACCAAAATCCTACTCTTGGATCAGATTTTCGATTGTCACGCCTTAAAAATAGATATTTTTTAGAATCTCTTTTTAGCTATGCAACACTGAATAGCCATTTTACTGATCAAAGACAAACATTAAACTAAACGGCCAAAAAATTTAATAAGAAATCTATTCTAAAATAAAGTATTACTTATTTTTATTTTTTAAACTTTGAATTTGACCGCTCATACTGGACCAAAAAAATTGTACGGCAACCTGGCTTATACCTTAAAAACTTTGCTCCTCTCTGACTCTTATTTGTTAACAACCTATTCCTATCCTTTCCAAAAATGAGTCTATTGCCAAAATTAAACTCTGCGATAATTATTGATTCATTGAGTTCAGTTTCATATAACGCAATTAATTCATAGTCATTAAGTAGCATGTTACATTTAAGTTTGTCTAATTTGGTTTTAATGCCTCTATAGTTTTAATAAAAGACTGAGAAAACATTATTTAAGTGGCAACCACCTCTGCAAGTTCTTGTTGAAAATTTACACTTGTGGCATTAGTGGAACCTGGGTTGGCAGGATGTACATAATTAAGAATGGAGATAGATAGTCAAAGCTAGAATCGTCGATGAATGAGACATCACTGGTTGGAGTAATATTAATACTTGAGGCAACTATTTGAGTAGGATGAAGGTTAGTTCGACAAGAATTATCACATACAGCTTCGCCGTCCTTATCACAGAAGTTGTTACACCGAGCGAATAGAATCACACAATCTTCCATGCCGAGTTCCTTCGTCAAAATCTCAACGGCTTGATAATGCTTTGGACCGCGAATGAATCATCAAGGTTTTCTCTTAATTCGTAGTCCAAGCCCCTACCCATCTGGTCACATAAAAGAAGCAGTCGCTTTTTACGCCCGAAGATAGGGCTTGGGCTTGAATCAGTGTCGCGAGTTGAATCCATATTGCAGAAGCCGTTTCTCCGCTGATACTGCTGAGTTCCAATAAGGGCGCGGCAATGGTACCATTAGAAACAGCAGAAAAATGTAGGTCAAACTGGAGCCCCTTATCGAGCGAGTTTATTAAAAAAAGTTTTTTGTTTAGGTTTACAATACTTTCAACATGCTTCTCATTTTCGATAGTTAGGGAAGAGATGTTACTAAGCAAGGTGCTTTTACTACTTTTTAGGTCATTTAGCTTTATGTCAAGCGACCTCAATTTGGCCACTAAGCTATGATTTGACCTAGATAGGTCAGAGTTTTGCACTTGTACCTCGATAAATTCCTTTCTTAAACACATCAGTTCATCACTGGATAATGGATTCACGAGACTTTTCGGCTAGAAAAAAATCATCTTACAAAGTTTCCATTCTCCTTTGAAGTCGCTTATACGATCGTCCTTCAATTTATTGTCCAAAACCAATCTATCTATTTCGAGACTGAGGCTTGATTTAAGCTCCTCAAAGTCAGCCTCAAAGCTAAATATATAATTGATTTTTTGGCTTAACTGCGTTTTGAGAGATTCAAAGTGCTGCGATTAATCTCTATCGGAAAAAGACTTTTGCAGCATATTAAAGGTTTCTTTAAATTTTGTTACTTGAATAAAAAATAAAATGACAGAAAGAAAAACAAATTTGAGGTAGTTATTATGCTAACTGCAAATATTTCTGCATAAATATTTTGATATAAAGAAAAATTATAAAATATTTACTTTAATAATAATGGTTTCTTTTAATTACAAAGATAATGCTGATGCATTTAGTTTATGGCGAATCGCAGCTCAACGCAAGTATACTGGAAAATTTCCTAACAAAAGACATCCATTGCACTGTACGTTAACTGCTCTTCATCAGCGGCTGAGAGAGACAAGAGCAATAATTCCAAAGAACTTGAGATAGGAAGATTCCTCAATATTAACGTTGATGATGAGAAAATTATTTTAGCGGCCGTTTAAGAAAATCCTGAAATTAATGTAGGAAGCCTCGCGGTCGTTAATTATTTGTCAAAATTATCTAGGTGAATATCTTACATCAAGATCTCTCTCCATTTTATTTTCAAAAAGTTTAGGCGCTTTTGAAACATGATTTTCCCTCCGTTTAGAATTTTCGCAATGGCTGCAAAATAAAAAAAAAAACACGATCACCATCGTTTTTTTCCAAGATTTTGTTTAATGATAAATTCCTTTTTACTGATTATATTCATTACGCCTATTGTTCCTGAAATGTTAAAGAAAATACTCACGTTTAAAAAAAAACATATCATCTACATAAATGAATTGAAATAGATTGCAGTAAATTCCGAAATAAAGTGAAAATTTTTCAAACAATTTGTTGTTTCTTATCAAAAAGAGCAAAATTATGTACTGAACCAAATAGCCGTCATGTAACACTTAATGTAAATAATTAAATCTTTGTTTTATTTTATTTTGGTATTGTTGCTATTATATATTTTTTAAATAAAATAAGTATTTTCTATTTAGCTTAAAGTTTATAATAAATAAAATTATTTAAATCTTAGAATTTAGTGCCCAAAAATTTTTAATTTATTAGAAAATTCTACTTAAAAATCTCTTGCTTTTTGTCCCACTTATCGTATAACATCCTGAAAAATTGCATTAATTTTCAAGAAGATAAAGTTAATTTATTTTAAAATCATAAGCTTAGGAAAAATTATTTTGATAATTGTTGAGTAAATATCAGTTTGACCATTCCAAAAATGATGTTTGTTAATTTAAACCATACATAAATAAAAAGACTTAGGAATACAAATTTGCTCAAAACTAAAGATGGATTAAAGGAATAAAATTTATTTGGGAAAAAATGTAGTAATGTACTGTTTTTTTATTAACAAATATTTACGATAAACCCCCTTACGGACACCACTGGTAAATTTTCTGTTCTTGTACGTGAAAAAGAATGTCTGTTTCACAAAACGGCAAACACAACACATAAAACACAATTATAAATTTAAAAAAAAATCTGGTACATTTTTTGTAAATTTTTAAAATCGTATAGATCCGAAAGGAAGACGTTTAGGACATACATTCACATACATTGTTTGTACAGTTCCTGGGCACCTGGTACAACTTAATAAATTATTTAGTCATATTTAATCTATACTGGAACTATTCATTTGTTCTTTTCTCCTTAGTTATGATATGCGTTAATACCTTTTTAACTTTTCCTTGTTTTAATCGAAAACGAATTTATTATTTCATCTAAGATATTTTCTATATCTAACATTTTTCTTTCCCCTCTTTTATGAAGATATATTTAATAACATCTAAACGTTACCTATATAAACTAGCTATTATTAAAGCAGTGGTAACTAAAAAAAATTCTATAAATAATATAAGCGTAAACGATATATAAACTTAAATTTCATGCAGAAAATTTTTTTATTGTGGATTCTTGGATTGAAATTGAAATTAAGCGTCAACGAAAACAAATTTATGGGATGAATATTTTATGATGAATATTATAGGAACCATAGTAAAATAAAAACTGCAAAAAATAATCGTCTGTGTATATCAAAATGTGTGTATAATCAGGTTAATGTGCAAGTGAAAAAAAATATATGTAAAAATAGCAAAAACAGGTGAAAATTAAAGCTAAATAAAAATAATTTGTAGTAACGACAAAAGCACAGCCATTTATTTTAACTACTTTGTTAAAAGTATTTCAAATAAAAGTTATTTCATTCTCCGGTTAAGTTTCAGAAAAACAATAAACCAAATTGCCCGAGCCCTGTAAAAACTGTAAAACTACTTGCAATTCTGGCTCTTTTTTTTTCAACAGTTTAGCAAATTAATTGGACTTCAGATAAATTGGAAAAAGTTAAGTTTTAGCAATAGGGTAATAGAAAACCGTCGAACCCTAGCGAATCACCAGATTAGCACGGGAAGCGTCGAGCGCCATTTGCATTTCGGTTTTGCATATTCGGCTGAAAACTCAAAAGGTCGTAAAATTGACGACTTCTACTTTAATGCCCAAAATTGTAACGATTCGGGTATATACATTTTCTCCTATTCGAGAGATTAACTTGTTTGATTTAGTATGCATATAATAAAAATTGGATTTCTTTTTTTTGCATTAAATTAATTATTTTTATATACTAGGTAGTTTCCAATAATAAAATAAGAATTTTACCTACAATTTACCTACAAATTAAGATTTTCAGTCTTAATTTTGTCAAGAATCTTAAAGCCAGCATCTTTGGGAACTAAATGAGTTCATACAATTATAAGTATATAGGTTTATATTTACTATTTTTACTTTTTAATTCATCAAAATACACGCATTTTAGATTTATTTTAGTTGACTATTATTTAATTTCCATCAGTATCCAGATGAGTGACTTTCTATCGCACACCGTAAACCAATATAGCAATTTTTCCTGTTCATTTGGTTTTGAATTGAAACTGCCATTGCGCAAAAATAGTTAACTGATTTATTATTTTTTTTTATTTATTTACACTTATAACTCAATTCCTACTCAATTTACATAAACCATAGAAGTTCATAAACCCAAAAACTTAAAAGGCTTATTGGTGGAAGCTTTGGTGGGACACTAGTTTTTTAAAACTAGATTTAATCTTCTCCCAAAGATGCTAATATCATTACCGAAATACATGCCAAGACTAAAAATTCATGCCAAGACTAAAAAGAGTCAAAAACTAAGACTAGAAACAACATTTATTTATCTAATATTTATTTCGATTTAAAAATCGCGCCAATATTCAGACCTGAACTGACCTCCTCGCCACAGAGCACAAATATAGAGAAATGCGTGTTGCCTAATGATCAAATAGAAATTCCATTGACGTTGATGACAAGGACAGGGGCGGCCATCTTGGGTGGCGTGGGGCGGAAAATTGAAACCTGGGCTGGGATTCTAAAATCACGACTCGATCTCGATACGATCACGACTTCGAATTCGATCGCGACTCGGTCGTGACGAGAAAGGTGATTCTTAATTTCAATCGTCGGCTAAACTCATTTTATTTGATTTGATTTAGGTTTCTTGGTATATATTTGTTATTTTCCCTAATATTTGACAGATGAAAACGTCAATTGTCTTTTCTATTGATAAACACTAAGAATTTTCATTTATTTTGTTAATTTTTTTCGCCTTCGTGTTTTTTTATTTAAATATATGCCTATATTATTTCTTTAAAATAAAAAAATGTCGTTTAAAACTACCACTGTCCATTGAAAAATAATAATTCAATATTGAAAAATAATAATCACAAAAACTTGTGTTCATCCACTTTTGGTTTTAATATGGCAACATGGGTGCAATCAATAGGACCTATAACACCAGGGAAATTAGATCTCTCTATAAATGTTAATTAATTAATTTTTCTCATCTCTTATATTTGAAAAATTAATCGGTCAGCAAGGTGATTGTCAATAATTTCAGTAATTTTATGGATCCAACGACTTGCAGTAGTTTCGCTAATTCCAAATTTAAAATCTTGTCCAGTACTTCTTTGGTAATAATCTGTGGCATAAAATCTTGATATATGTACTAAAACTGCCCATTCAATGGTAACTCTATTTCCTCTGCCTCTATTATTAACAGAAGGTTGTGGAAAATAGGGTCGAATTAAATATATTAGTTATTGTGTTTAAGAAAGCTTGATATACTAATAAAGACCCGGTATGACCACAGAATAAATGATCTCATGAGATCGTTTATTCTGTGGTATGACTATTGGTAAACAATAAATGAAACAAATACGTTTAAAAAAGGATGCTGTCACATTATGCATGTATTAAAAAGGAACAAGCTATATCGTCTGGTGTATACGATATACCCAAGCGTGTCGTCGACAAATCGTTAAAAACTAGGCAATCCGCAAGACACTCACGACTAACAATTGTATTTAGAATCAGTCATATCGAGTAATCGTGTCGAATCGTGATTTTAGAATCCCAGCCTAGGTCTATTGCTCGATATTTAAAGTTATTCGCAGAATTACAGAAGTTGATACGTTAACTGAAAAGTGATGAAAGATATATTTAAATAGAATTTTATTTTATTTTAAAAAACACTATAGTTATCAGTTTAAAAATACCCGCATTTTAATAAAGTTGTTAATTTTAAATTCGAAAGAAAAATGAATGTTAATATTGCATATCTCAGCATTCCTTATCACTTTCTTCAAGAATTAATACATCAACTAAAATATTATTTGATTTGAATTTAGTTCTCAGGAAATTGCTTACTTAGGTGATTCAAGACCAGTAATTTTATAAATTAGCACTATAGATAAGGAGCAAATATTAAATTAAAAAAACCAGATTAATTAGTCTTTTAAATATTTTCTTTTTAGATGAATTAAAACAAATGTAACAAAGGATTTTAAAACACATAAAAATAGTAACAATACATTCTAAATTATATACTGTAAATTATAAACAATGTAAGCATGGTATTAATGAGACCTTTTATGTATGAATATGGAATTGTTGATATTTTCCTTTTCTCAATTTTTATAATTCCAATTATTTCTAAACTTTCTAAAAAGTTAAACATATATATATATGTTTTAACCATCTATACATTCAAAACAAAATAATATATAACCACGTATCAAAAATAGAAATTGTACCAATTTCTTAAATTAAATCTATATTTTCATGCTTAATAAATTAAATAATAACGGTAGATATAACCCAAATAAATTCTACACAACTTAACTAAACGTAAGATATGTATATAAATATTGAAAATTAATTATAATAAGTATATCATGTGAGTGAAAATAACATTTAGACTAATTTCAACAAATTATTAATATAATGCAGAGTAAACAGGAGCTGTGATTTATGTATACAATACAGTGCATACGTAAAGTATAAATTCAATAAAAATGAAATGTACCGTTTCTGGAAAAAATGCCCGAACCCGCTGATTTTAATATTTGGTTTAGGGTTTTTCTACGTAGAAATTAAATTTATAAGGTGGCTCAAAAAAAAAAGATATGACGTCATCATTATGTTTTTTAAATGGAAACCATCATTTTTTAATGCAAAATCAGAAAGAACGCATTTTTATACAAAGGATATGGTCAAATCACGCACATAAGCAATTTTGAATGAAAAATTATGATAAAATGTAAAATTAAAGAAATACCTACTCGCTGGTTTCGTGACATACACTTGACATATACTTTTTAAATATCTCCATAAAAATTAATCGAGCGGAGTTAAATCCGGCGATCTGGTCTTTCAATGAACCCCTGTCTACCTATCCCACGATTTGGAAAAATTTCATCTACATAATTGCGAACGGGTAAAGCGTTCGTGGCGAAGCGGAGCTCCATCTTGCTTAAAAAAAAGATCACGTTGGTGCATGTCGGGTTCTTCCAATTCCGGATACAAAGTTATCAGCGGGGGGATAAGATCAATTTGAAGAAAGTCCAAATACCTCTCACCAGTGAGTGTCATCAAAAAAGTAAGGTCCTAAAACTCTTCCTTCCACTATTTGACACACATTGACTTTTTAAGGGTGTCCTGTATGATATACTGTGAACCAGTGAGGATTTCGTTCGCCCAGTATCGACAATTCTGTCTGTTCACATGGCAGTTTAGAGTAAACGGTGCTTCGTCAGTAAATATCCGTTTTACAAAATTATTATTATCATTACTGCATTAATTGCAGCATTTGCTCACAAAATTCATTTCGGCGATCAAAATGATCTTGCGATAGCTCTTGAAGTAAGAATATTTTATAAGGATACTTGCTTTTTTTAATACTTTATGCACAGTAGATCGCGATAAATTAACATTAGAAGCCGTGCCGGTGTTTGTGGCTTTGGGATTATCTTGGACTGTTAAGCACATTTTTATTTGTTGTTGCGATTATCTCTTCCATGAACATTAAGGCTTGATGTTACCTTATAGTGTAGGCCAGTACAACTAGTACTACCTTATGTACAAGTCTATCCAACTGTAGTTTAAACCGATCTAAGGACATCCATTTTGAGTTCTTTGTAGGCAATTTTTTCACGTTGGTAAAGTGCTGGCAGATGAGTATATTTGCATAGCTCATAAGAGATAATATTAGTGAGTCGCAAAGGTACAGTCTCATATCTATTCTAATATATTCTTTTTTTATATATATAATTTTTAATTTATAAAAACATGCTGGCAATAACCTAGACAGTTGCTCCTCAAATGTAAAGTCAATGTCTAAAACAAAAATTATATTAGCTCGTTTCCAAACTTCTGGAAAAATATCAAATTTAATATAATAAATATGGAATAATAAGATGAGTCACAAGATTTAATTATTTTTAATCGAATGAGAACTTGTAGTGAACTTTTAATTTGAGAAATCATTACGCTCCTTACTATGATGTATCACACGATGGGGTTCCCATTTGACATATTAAAGTGAGGTTAGCTGGAGGGGAGGAGGTGATTGACAGAACTTCAGTAAATGCATAATTAAATGTCCCCCTGTAAATCTAATTTGACCTGCTTTTTTTTTTGTTTTTTAAGAAAGTTATTAAGGGTGGATCGTTTTGAAATTAAAGCACTGTATATGTAATGTAGGTATGTATGTATGTATGTAATGTAATATATATATGTATATATGTAAGTATCTTATATGTAAATTTTGGATAGATAATATAAGTGCTATTAATATTTAATCATTTTATTGGTTTTCAGAAAGATTTCGGATAATGTAATTTTGTTAATATCTGTTGAAAAAAATTTTTTTTTCATTCCTCACTGCTGATTTTATGAAATTTCGAAAAATTGAAATTTTGAAATTCAATAAGTTGTTTATATTCCGCAAATGCTGCATTTGTCTTCAGGTTTTTCTATTAAGAAAGAGCCCTTTGCCTCAATTTCATCATGAACTTAGTATTAGAAGTAATCAAAGGAGCCAAGGATCCAAGGAGAAGCAGATACATCCATGTATAACTTTCTTTGCGTCTCAAGAAATAAAAAAAATACTGATTTTTATTATAAAATTCATAATTTTTCAAAGACTCGGTTGTTATATTATTTTGTGAAACTTTTAATTATAATGTATTCTTCACTTTATTTTGTTGAATATATAGACAAAAAAGGATACAACGATTTTAGGATTTATAAACCTCTATAGATCCTGTCTTTTTAATCAGTATCTATGAGTATAATTCCTCTATCGGAAACTTTCCTAATACTATCATATTTATAGAATTGAGAAATTATTTAAAAAAAAATCAACTACATTGCTAACGTCCTATATACCTAGATATAACGAATAAAAATTAATTACGTTTAATTAGTACTTGGTAAACTAAAAGTTTTTAAAATTTATCTTTCAGTATTATTTTACTGTTTTATTTCGAATACCTACCTTCGTAGCTTCGTTCCTTCAAAAATTAATTTCCTCGTGTAATAAAGGAAATTTATGAGAAGCTGTAAATTTTTTGATTCGACAAATAGACCGTAAAGTCCTAATATTATATTCTCCAGATGCTAATTATTTCATTCTCTTTTCGGTCCATTTTCTACAAAAAAAACTCTTATTAGAATATAAATTTAATAGCAACTAAACATTTTAAGGAAGCATTTTGATATAATTTTATTTTAAATATTTTTGTTAATTGAAACAAGCGTTAAAGATAAATGAAACTTGGTATTGTCATCTGAAAAATAATATATCTAGTATTATAAAAAAGAACAAACATAGATAGTTAAAGCACAATTTTTTTTTCCAAATAATAATAATAATGTTGGTTGCAAAGAAAATAATCTAATTGACAGATGTATTATCCAAGATTTAGTTTAATACAAGCGCAACTTGGATTGACTATAAAAAAGCTTTTCACATAACATCACATAAATTATTATCGTATATCTGCTTAAAAACGTTTAAGTTTTTCCTATTCTGATAATATGTATTGAAAGACTGATGACACTGAAAATAAAAATTCTCCATAGCATCAGAAGCTCAAAAAGTCGTCACATAGCCTATTGCAGTCAGGAAAGGTGTTTTCCAGGGTGACTCACTTAGTCCTCTGCTGTTCCGTATATCGCTGCTACCGTACCTGTATTCCTTCGCAAGGCACGCGGTTATCACGGTGAACCGTAAGGAAGCCATGAACACAAGGTAACACATCTATTTTACATGGATGATTTTAAACTTTACGTAACTAGCGAGCGCGATCTACAGCAGTCTTTCAAAGTGGTTTAAGAATACACTAGCGATGTAGGAGTTTGGTTTGGACCAATGCGTGAAGCTGAAAGTAGAAAAGGGAAGATAGAGGAATAGATTATTAGACAAATAATTCACTGATTATGCATTCATATTTTGCTTTCAAGAAGCTGGCGAAACTTATCGTTACCTGCATCGAACAAAACAGAGTTCAAACGAATCGAACAAACGAGAGATTCATGGAAGAGAAATAAAAACAACACGCAGCAAATACAGGCAACTATTATGTAAGGTATAGAAATCCGCGTTGTTTGGAATAAACAAAGTGATTGCCACTAACATGCTTGCAGCCAATATTACTTTACTCCTTTGGAGTGATTAAATAGTCTAGAGAGGAACTGCGACAGTTGGTCAATACTACACGCAAAATGATGTATTTACAACGTAGCATCGTTGCATCCTCGCCAATCATAATCTCGTATTTACCTAGCACTTCAACAAGGAGATCGCGGTATATGCACGATCGTGTCGGCTTATATCTGGCCTGCTAGGTGCTCAAAAGTGCGGATCTAATATTGCAGTTTGTGCAAGCACCCGAAATCGCCAACGGATCATTTCTATTTAAGGGATGTGAGCACGCATCTGGTTTGGCTAGAGATTCGGAATCGATCCAAATGACGATCAGTCTGTTATAAGACTAGAATCTGCAGGACTGCAGTAAAAAAAGCTAAACAATGAAAGCTCTTCAAAGATTATATGACGAATCGAAGGATTCCGACATTTTAAGATTTAGCAGAACACCTGGCGATGAAGATGCAGAAATATGTTATTCTTGGGTATCTTTTGTTTGTTGAGGCAAATGAATTTGGCCAAATATTACTACCGCAACAGATGCAAGGAGTAGATTTCGAAACGACTGGCCTTCCACATGACATCTTTTGGGGTCGAAACCATAAGTACGAGTAACCTCATGTTGAATTTTAAAACAATAAATATATTATTTTTTATAATCATAATTGTTGTGGAAAATGCCACAACAAAGAATATAATTTTTAATTTAAAAGATTATTTTTAAACAGGCGGAACTCATCAAACACTTTACTGAGAATAGAAGTATTTTTCTTCAGTTCAGGGAATTTGGCCCCGGCACCAAATGCAGCGGGAGTAAGCATGCGGACGTTGTGATTGGCTAGTTCGGTGACAAAGCGGGAGAAAATTACGCGATATTATTTAATTTGAGAGATATTGATCAACGATGAGAGAGAACACAGGGTTCGCATTCTCCACTATTTGTTGGCCCAACAGCGGCGTACTAGTATTTTTAAACGGTTTTGAATTTGTGTTTGTTGAAATATTATCATACTAAAATAAATACAGTCCACTCATACAATAAATTGTGTGCTTAATCAAACAATTGGCCCAATATAATGGTCATTCGTGCCGGATAATTTTGAGAAAATTTGAGGCAGCCCAAGCAGAAATCAGAGGATTTTTGTGACTATTTGGTTATGGTTTTTTTCCAACGAGCAGGGACGGGAATAGAGAATTTGTGAGACTTCGACTGGTTTGACATAACACTGCAGTTTTAAGGTAGGAGATTTCCGATTTATTAACTTGAACTTTTTGTGTTTGATTAGTGTCGTTTTAGACTTAATTTTTTCGTATATTTTAATGTTAACTTTTTACCGAATTTTATTCGTTTTTATGAACTTAAAGACTTAACTTTGATGGTTTTTAATAAACAAAACTATCGTGCTCAATTAAACATTTAGTTTTTTGTGATTATTTGACGATACTTTTAACGTTGTATTTGTGATGTAAACGGTACTTTTTTCTCGACTTTTTTACTTAGTAGTACATTAACAAAAATACAAATTTGTGGTGTAGTATTTTTACTTTCATGCTAATACTCGTTACTTATTTTACTTTGACAAAATATTATTATAGTATAGTATTTTACACTTGCGCTGAGGCTTGTTATGCTTTAACTCAATAAGTAATAGGTATATCTTAGTTTAAATATTTGACACTTTTACAATTTTGGTAGACTTGTTAAGTATAACGGGTTGACATTTGTAAGCTCACTTTTGCATAATTTGTCTTTACCTTTTTATATATTTGTATTCATATATTTGTCTTGTATTACCTTGTATTAATTTGTATACAATTCTTGAAATCTTTTATCGAAATGGAAGCGCTAAGAAAGCAGAGGGGTATTGCAAAGGGTACCATAACTAGAATTAAGAATTGGTTTTCACAGAATAGTGATTTAACTGAGTATGAACATTTTGAAACTAGATTACAGGCTTTAGACTTGGCCTTTCATAATTTTTGTAATATTCAAGAGAGAATTGAGTTGAGAGAGGATGTAAGTGAATTGGATGAGAGAGGCTTAGTCGAAGAGCAATATTTAACTTTATCAGCTTAATTAAAGAATAAAATTAATTTACTTACAGCAAAACATGTCGCTGCAGATAATACAAATATCACTACATCCGTTCAACCTTTGTCATCGAATATAGCTAAGCCGCAATTAAATATTCCAACATTCTCTGGTGATATAACTACGTGGTACGGTTTTTATGAACTTTTCAAAAACTTTATTGAAGATGACGGTAAATTAACTAAAATTGAAAAGCTAATTTACCTAAAAAGTTACCTTAAAGGGGAGGCATTAAGTTTAATTTGTAATTTACAGTTGTCTAGTGATAACTTTGATGTTGCCTTAAAAACTCTGAAGGATAGGTATGATAATGAATTAAATATTATTTATGCTTACATAAAAAACCTCATCGATGCTCCCTCTCTTAATAAAAATAAGTCGATTTTACTTCGAGATCTTATAATGGTTCTTAAACAGAATATAGAAGGTTTAAAGAACTTACGTGTTAATGTTGATCAATGGGACCTTATACTTATTTATATTTTTTCACAAAAACTACATGCCGGTACTCGAAAGGCCTTTGACTATGAGCTAGGTATAAACTCTCGCCCTACTCTAACCTTATTTTTTGAATTTCTTGAAAAACGTTGTAGTATTTCTGAACGATCGTTTATACCAGACATAGGAATAGATTTAAAACATAGAAAAGTGATTCATAGAGTACACCTTAGCCACAGCAACTTTCAGCGAAATGATGCTATTGTGCCTTCTAAAACACAAGTGAACTTTAAATGTATTTTTTGCAATGTTGTTGGACACAGAATATACAAATGTCAGAAATTTTGTGCTCTCTCCCGTACTGAAAAATATGATGCTGTAAAGGCTAAAAAACTTTGTTTTAACTGTTTAGGCTCCAACCATACTACCCAAACTTGTTCGTCACGTACTTGTGGTATTTGTAATAAACACCATCATACAACAACATCTCTTGCAACAACCCAATCAACCTTTAGTAACACGTAATAATAACTCAGAAGGACACTTAAGTATATAAACAACCAGCAAAGAAATCAGATGTCTTTGCAACAAAATCGTGCTCCCTTGCAGCAACATCACACTTCTTTGCCACAAAACTCATCGCGTCATAATCATGAAACTTCTGTTGTTCATACTAATGACTCATCATTGGATGCTACGTCATCTCACACTGTATGTTCGATGCTCTCAAGTGGAGAGACTCTTTTGGCCACAGCGCTTGTAAAAATTTTTGATTCTGATGGCGAACCTATACTGGTAAAAGCTATTCTTGACTCTTGTTCTACAACTTCTATAATTACTGAGCGCATTCTTGATAAGTTAAAGATTTCTTCTCAATCTAGACATATTAACCTCAGTTGTATTGGAGAAACAATGATGCACTCTAGCAAAGTTGTGAACTTAACGTTTTACTCAAATATTAACGACACCTGTCAGTTTGACATAACCTGCACTGTTCTACGTAATATAACAAAACCCTTGCCATCTATTTAAAACGCGACTTGATACCTATACCTCCCACAGTAACTCTCGCAAATCCAGAATTTTTTGTTCCTTCGAATATTGACTTACTTCTTGGAGCTGATATATACTATCAGCTACTTACCGGAAAGATACTTCGCCTTGAGGGCAGTTCCCTTACTCTGATTGGTACATACTTGGGCGATGTAATAGGTGGACCAATTTCTACAGGTCTAATTTCGAATAAAGCTACTTACAAGGATGCATAACCCCAAACTTGTTTTTTTACACAACAGTCATCTTTGGAAACCTTGATGGAGAAATTTTGGGCTCAAGAAGAGTTTTCAGCTAAAGAAAAGTACCTCTCTCCTGATGATGAGCTAGCAGAGAAAATATTTTGTGACTCAACTTGCATTCTTGATGATGGGTCATATGAAGTAAATCTTCCACTTCGAACCCCAAATGAATATTTCAAGCTTGGTGATTCGTTTCAAATGGCAAGAAAAAGGTTTTTTAACCTTGAAAAACGTTTTAGCAAGGACATATCTCTCTTTGACAATTATAAAATGTTTATTAATGAATATGTAACGTTAGGTCATGCCCAATATATCCCTTTGGAACTGTATAATAAAGACGGAAATCACAAGTATTTTTTACCTCATCATTGTGTGATACGAGATCAAAGTCCGACCACAAAATTAAGAGTGGTGTTTGATGCCTCTATGCGGACTTCCACGGACATATCATGAGCCTCTAAAATGTATTGAGCTTCTAACGGTAACGGTAATGGTACGAACAGTGCGCCGTATCTTTCGACTCGTGTTCTAAAAGAAATAGCTCTTAGAAATAAAGATATGTATCCTCTAGCATCATACGCTATTTTACAACAGATATACGTTGACGATATTCTTGGCACAAGTGATTTTCTAGAAGAATTATAGTAACTCAAAAACAGCTTGTTAAAATGCTCCAAACTGCAAATTTCAATCTTCACAAGTGGTGTTCTAACAATGAGGATCTTATGTCTATTTTAAATCTTGACTCATCGCCAATCTCAAAAATGTATGAAATTAAATCTGACAATAAGATCTTGGGAATTTCGTGGAATGCAACTACCGACCAGCTCTCGATTACTCTTCCCAAACCTTCTAATAAGGTAGTCGCAACAAAACGAGAAGTTTTATCTCAAATCGCTCAACTATTTGATCCATTAGGTCTTGTTGCCCCAGTTGTGGTAGTTGCTAAAATTATAATGCTGAAAATTTGGCTATCCAAAATTGACTGGGATAGTACTTTAAATCCGCAACTTTTACTTGAATGGACAGATTTTATAACCCAAATTCCTCAGCTTGAAAATTTAAGAATAGCGAGACATTTATCTTCTAATGACAACATTTTGAAAATCCAGCTTCACGAGTTTTGTGATGCCAGTTTAAGGGCATATGGCGCATGTATCTGCATTCGGACTGTCTATGTAGATGGTCAAGTTACAAATAAATTGGTGGCGTCAAAGAGTCGAGTTGCTCCTCTGAAGATACTTTCAATCCCTCGATTAGAGCGCTGTGGAGCTTTACTATTGTCTAAATTGGTTTCAAAAATACTGGCAATTTTATATGATAAACTTGTCTTTGACAGCGTTAACTTATATTCGGATTCCCAAATAACACTTTGCTGGATCAAGGCTCATCCCTCCAAGTGGACAATTTTTGTTTCAAACCGGGTCTCGGAGATTCAGCGATTAACTTCTTCGTTTAACTGGTGTTACATAAAGTCTATAGATAACCCAGCTGATCTTGTATCCCGGGGTACGACCCCTAGCGAGTTAATGAAGTCCGATTTATGGTTTAACGGACCTCAGTTTCTAAGATCAACAGATTATGACTTTCAAAACTTTAAACTGCAGGAGCCTTCAATGGAAAACGTCCCTGAACAAAGGATCTCAAAAACTGTATTTCATTCTTCAAAGGAAGATACATTTTGGGATTCCATGTTTTCAAGGTTTTCATAATTTTCGAAACTACAGAGAACCTTAGCATTTATGCTACGTTATTTATCTCGGCTTAAAAATCGTATGTCAAATAGAAATTTTGACACCCTTAAGGTTTTACCTAAGGATGAACTACTAAGTTCAATATCAATGGCTCAACCTCTTGATGTAAATGAACTCAGAGAGTCAGAACTCCGCATCGTTAAAATTATTCAACTTAAAGGATTTTCTCAAGAGTTGAAATATCTACAAAATAACAAGCTTATTTCAAACAAACCTGTCCTTAAACTTCACCCAATTATTGGCGAAAGAGACCTCCTTAGAGTGGGTGGCCGTTTAGCTTACGCTGACTTGCCCTTCGAGCAAAAGCATCCTATTTTGCTCCTATCGAGACATCCTGTTGTTTCCTTAATGCTTAAATTGGAACATATACGTTTGGGACACGCTGGGGCACAATGTGTTTTGTCCAACATTCGATTAAGATATTGGCCTCTTGGCGGCTTGACAGAAATTAAGCGCATTATACGAAATTGTAATATATGTTTTCGTTTTAGCGGGCAAATAGGCCAGCAATTTATGTCGAATCTTCCTAAGGATCGCACGACACCCTCACGTCCATTTTCAAAGGTCGGAGTTGACTTTGGTGGCCCTTACTTTGTTAAAAACTCATTGGCAAAACGCTCATCCTTATCAAAGGCCTACATTTGCGTCTTTGTATGCATGGCTACCAAGGTTGTGCATATAGAGTTAGTGTCCACGTTATCCACAGAGTCATTTATTCTCACTTTAAAACGATTTATATCCCGTAGGGGCAACCCGGTAATTATCTATAGTGATAACGCTACAAATTTTATTGGATCAAACAATCAGCTCAAAGAGCTTTACAACTTTTTCCGTGACAAATCTACGAAAGACGATTTAGAAAACTTTTTGTCAACAAAGAGCGTGACCTGGAAATTTATTCCTCCGAGAAGCCCACACTTTGGTGGACTGTGGGAGGCAGCCATTAAAAGTGCCAAATACCATTTGCAGCGAATTGCAGGAACAGCTCACTTTACCTTTGAAGAACTATCGACAATTTTAGCTCAGATTGAAGCCATCTTAAATTCCTTTAAAAGATCTTTCTTGTCTCACACCTGGACATTTTTTAATTGGTCAAAGTTTGACAGACTTTCCAGAGTTATAATAGATTTAAATGAAAATAGACTTTCAAGATTTCAACGTTGTACAAGAGTACAGCAATTATTTTGGCGAAGATGGGTTAAAGAATATTTAAATCTTCTGCAAAATAGACCAAAGTGGCTCATACCTAAAGAAAATTCAAAGGTAGGCGATGTTGTTCTTTTCAAGGAAGAAAATACACGACCTTTGGAATGGCCGGTGGCGAGAATTATCGAGGTAGTTCCTAGTCAAAGCGGCAAAATTAGAATCGTCAAACTAAAGACTAAAAATGGTATTTTTACGAGGTCTATTACAAAGGTAGTCCCATTACCTAATAATGATAATATAAATATTTACTGAGAATAGAAGTATTTTTCTTCAGTTCAGAGAATTTGGCCCCGGCACCAAATGCAGCGGGAGTAAGCATTCGGACGTTGTGATTGGCTAGTTCGGTGACAAAGTGGGAGAAAATTACGCGATATTATTTAATTTGAGAGATATTGATCAACAATAAGAGAGAACACAGGGTTCGCATTCTCCACTATTTTTTGGCCCAACAGCGGCGTACCAGTATTTTTAAACGGTTTTGAATTTGTGTTTATTGAAATATTATCATACTAAAATAAATACAGTCCACTCATACAATAAATTGTGTGCTTAATCAAACAATTGGCCCAATAATAATAATAATACGTATGAAAAGAAACATACAAGAAATACCTAAAAATTCAACAAATCAATATAGACCAAGCTCAAGAATAAGCTATAAAAACACAAAAAAAATGGCGATGATACATAGAAAATACCTCTACTATACAGGGTGTTTCAGAACTCTGGGATCAAACTTATAGGGGTTGTTCAGTGAAACAGTAGAATCCATTTGAGTATAGGAACCCATGTCCGGAAATGTGTCACTACGCCCCTTCGGCCCTAAGACGCGTTTAAATTTAGAAAAAATATGAATTACCTAAATAGGATCTGATGCATTTACTTTTATCTTTTGTATATGATACCATCACAATAATTGTTCAAAATGTCTTCCTACAACCGCAATACACCGATTTAAATGCCGCACATGATTTCGGCGGACTACACTAAAAATTTGATCCTCGTTTTGAATTATTTCAAATGCTGCTGTTATTCATCCAATTAAGTCTAGCTCTGATTCTACTGGAGTTTCGTAGGCAATCCAACGGTGCCCAAACCGCTGAGCCAAATACTCGAGTACTTGTACAGCAAAGTGAGCCGGCGCTCCATCATGCTGAAACCGCATTTGCTGTCTAACGTTTAGTGAAAGATTTTCAAGGAGTTCTGGGAGAACTTTCTCCA
Source organism: Anthonomus grandis grandis (assembly GCF_022605725.1). NCBI lineage: Eukaryota > Metazoa > Arthropoda > Insecta > Coleoptera > Curculionidae > Anthonomus > Anthonomus grandis. The sequence goes on along the minus strand of NC_065548.1, from coordinate 23,301,816 downwards.
AGAAACGCAGATAAATAGGTCCTGTTAATCGTTCCGGTAGAAGGTATGGCCCAATTAAATAATCATCAACAATGCCTACCCATACGTTGACAGACCAACGATTCTGATGTTTTCTTGGAAAAATTACATAAGGATTTTCTTCGTCCCAAACATGGCTTTTCCTACTATTAAAAATGCCGTCTCTTGTGAAAGCTCCATCGGTCCACAAAACATATCGTAAAAAATTTAGTTGTGCAATGATGTGATCCAGAAGCCATCGACAAAATTGAACTCTAGGATGATAATCGGCTGCAGTCATACCTTGAACTTTCTGGAAGTGGTAAGGATGGAGTTGTTGCTCGTGTAGTACCCGCCAGACAGAAGCGTTACTCGTATTCATATTCTTAGTGACGTCACGTGTGCTATTTGATGGTTCATCGGCAACTCGCTGAAGCACCTCTTCTTCAAATTCGACCGTTTTTACGGTTCGAGCAACACCAGTATCATGCATCTTGATCTTAAACATGCCTGTCTCAGCGAGCCGCCGATGAACCGCAATAAACTTTTTGTATCCAGGATGCTGTCGTTCGGGATAATGTTCATGATACAACCGCGATGCTGCTCGTGCATTGCAGTTTGTTGCTTCGTATGCCAAATGCATATCCGCCAATTCTTGATGGTAAAGTTTTCCATTAGCAATAAATGTTTAAAAATTGTAAGCTATAAAATTTTAAAAAATGACATTGAGAATTGATATTGATAAGCGTTGATTTTAAATAATTGTTGTTATGGTATCATTTACTAAAGGTAAAAATAAATGCAGCAGATCCTATTTAGGTAATTAATGTTTTTTATAAATTTTAACGCGTCTTAGGGCCATAGTGGTGTAGTGACGCATTTCCGGACATGGGTTCCTATACTCAAATGGATTCTTCTGTTGCACTGAACAACCCCCAGAAGTTTGATCCCATAGTTCTGAAACACCCTGTATTGCTAAGATCAGATATCAACATATGGAAAGCGCCAGTACTGACATATAGTGCCTTCATTTAAAAATAAACTACTTTTAATAACTTCTTAAAACAAAAAAAAGACGTCAATTTAGATATACAGGAGGACGTTTTATAATCGCAAGACAATAATAAAGTCTTTTTTGAAATTCCTCACTACCATTTGCTAGTGATTGTTTGTTAATATCTTTACAGTCGCCAGTAATTCGATCCTTTAAAACATTCATATTTTCAGGTGGGATTTTATAAACTTTTTATAAGCTTTTTAAATACCTCCAAAGAAAAAATCAAGTGGTGTTAGGTCCGGCGATCGTGCGGGCTATTTAATTGCACCACTCTTGCCAATCCACATCTCTGAAAATTGTTCATTAAGCCACTCTCGAACTGTCAAAGCTTAGTTCGAGGAAGCTCTATCTTGTTCAAAATACAAATTAGGTTCCTTTATTATCTCAACACCAATTTCATCCACACAAAAATATTTGGACTCAATGAACTGGTTATCACCATACACTTTTATTTGTAAATCGCTTCAACTTGCATCAATTTGGTCGGCAAGGTAAGATGGTCTAATGGTATGATTTAAAATATACCTACCAAGGTTTTAGTTGATAAAATCTCTTTTATTACCAAACATTTTTACTTACTATTTACTCACACCTTAACCGATTTTATGTTTGTTCAATTTAGTTAGAAAGAAGATTGTATGCCCTTTACACTTATGGTTCCTATTTGAAATACAAAAGTTTGAGATCGATAGAATATCTATTATTTCCAGAAATTTTTGGTCATTATTTTCTAGTACAGTAGCTGATTAATTTTTTTTTGGCACTGTCACATGATGCGGGTACCTACGAGTATTAAAGTGCGGTGAGCTGGTGGTGAGGAGGTAAGGAGGTGATTAACAGAACTTTGTCGTTTCTAGTCGTTCTTATTATAAATAAAAAAAAAGAAGGTGACACGCATTACACAACAATATCCTGCAATCGTCAATAAAACAGAAAAAATACGTAAATTTATAGATCTATCTCAGGAAATCAAAGATACTTACAATGGGAATTTGTCGCTCTGATCTAGTCTGAGTACTCGGCATTGAGCTGTTAATCAATCATAACAAAATACCAATGGTACAGGTTTATGTCAAAGCTCGTGGAGCTATAACAATTAAACTCGGAAATTTCCTCCAAGAGATCCTTAATGATGATTTAAATATTAGTAAAATCAAATGCACAGCACTGAATAGAATATCATAATAATAATAATAATAATAATAATAATAATAATAATATTAATAATAATAACAACAATAATAATAATAATAATAATAATAATAATAATAATAATAATAATAATATAAAGCACATAGTGAAAACGAGCCTCAACAGTAAGAATCTATTTAAGTCGTTGAATACGTATGCCTGTACAGCACTAACATACTCCTTTGGAATTGTGGGATGGAGCAAAACGGACATCCAGAAGTTGCAACGGAAGGCACGAACATTATTGACTAAGGCTCAAAAACACCACCCTCGAAGTGCCACAGAAAGAACTACGCTACCAAGACATCAGGGAAATTGAGGATTGGCAGACATTGGCAAACAGTTGGACCGACAAATTTCAGTTCTGAGAAATTTCTTTCATGTCGACACCAACGCGTCGAACTACTGATTAACTTCAGGACAACTGTTTCCCGAAACGGAAGGTTTCCTCTTGGCCATATAAGACCAAGTTATTCCAACTAGAAACTACTTGAAGTGCATTATTTCGGATCCTTCAGTACAGAGTGACAAATGTCGATATGGATGCCAAGTGACAGAATCCATCCAACACATAACGGGAGCATGTCAAACGTTTGCCCAAACTGAGTATAAGGCACGTCATGACTGCGTGGGAAAAATACTGCACCAAGAACTTGCAGTTAAACTGAGCCTCTTGAGGACGGACAAAATTCCATATTACAATTATACTCCAGAGCCAGTTCTTGAAAATGGCGAGAATAAATTGTACTGGGACCGAACTGTTCTCACCGACCAAAGAACTGTCAACAATAGACCAGATCTTATCCTGGTGGATAAGCGACTAAGGAGAACCACACTGATTGACGTTGCTATACCTAATAACAATAACCTCCAAGGAAAATACAATGAAAAGATCATCAAATATCGAGATCTTGAAGGGCAAATCAGACGGCAATGGGAGATGGACAAACAATTCCGATAATAATCTCGTCAACTGGACTTATACCAAAAACCCTTGTAAAGAACCTCAAACAACTGGGACTAAGTGAGTACCACTACAAAAACATGCAAAAAGCGGTGCTACTGGGGACAGCACGGGTCGTCAGAAAATTCATGGGTACAGAAGACCGAACACCATCCAGGGCCCGACAACCTGGAAAGGGTCGCCTCAGAGCTTAATCCTTTTGATATCTTAGATATCTGGGATAAGTGAATGTTCCCCATAAAACGGGAGTGTGATTGCCACAAGGCAAAAATCTATAATAATAATAATAATAATAATAATAATAATAGTTGTAAAGTAAAATTAATATATTTAAAAAGAAAGCAAAATAGATACAAACAAATTTAATGAAAAATACATTTTAGAGTCTGATGATGATGAGTGATTCGAGCTCATCGAAATGCATTACTCTTGACTAAAAAATTTGCATTTTCATTTGTAGAAAAACTCTTCCCGCCATTTCTAACACACTATATTATAGCCACTCAAGAATAAACTTTTACTCACAAATACTCAAATATTTGTCTGACAAAGTAGAAAAGGTCCTTCCTTTTAGACTTTCTTAATTATTTTAATTGTAACTTACAAAAATGTATGTTTGTGCTATGTTTATGCGTTATTTTACTAATGAAGCGGATTGTTTACAAGTTCGTATTTTATTATCTGTTATGCTTAATATTAGCTTAATTAAAGGTGGTTGTATAAGCAGGTTAAGTTCAATAGCGCCACCAAGCTTCAAAATTATATTATACTCTTTTTACACTACTTTTATAGGCATGTTTGGTACCACTGCACCGGGTCAGTTGAACAACATTTATTATTATTATTATTATTATTATTATTATTATTATTATTATTATTATTATTATTATTATTATTATTATTATTATTATTATTATTATTATTATTGTTAATATAAGAATAAACCTAAAGTTAAGTAGCTCACATATAGAGTAGATGTTGTAATTGTTATTAATATATCGAAAATGCATTTTAATAAAAAAAATATTTTTTAAAAGCAGAAATTGTCAACGTTTATACATATTAGTTCAATACACTAATTTTTGATAAAGGTATTTTATTCAATAATTTTGCAGAAAAATACAATCGAATGCAAAAATGGCGACTAAACATATTTAGCCATCCGAATTCGGACAATTTATAAGATATTCTTTGTCGACATCTTATACCAAATGTTAATTTGACATAATATACAGCAGAAAAAGAGATCCAAGGCATCACGTAGCGTGTCTATTTAATATCTATATGAATAACTTAGCAATTCAGCCTAACAATATGCTTTTCATGTGCTTTATATAATATCTCTAAATTTGTAATGAACGATTACCTTAAATGATTGATGTCAGAAATTCTCCTTTATAGGCACACTATTTGCTAAAAATGAACGCTTAACTGATATAAGAAAAAGACTTCTCAAAATCAACATACTTTAAAACAGCAAACATAATACTGTGACCGTTCATGTCAAACGTAATCTAAAAGCGTCAAAACAGATGTATTGCGTGAATCCTAAAAAGTAGCTACATCCTTAACAATATCCAGGTCAAGAATTTAAAAATCTTTTGAGGGATTATTTAGCTAAAGCCAAAACATTCACAAATCGTTAATTACTTGGAAAGTAAGATCTTATACAACAAATAATGATAAAGGTTATAAAGTGTATTTATTATGAAGGAACACCAAGAAGTTGTCAGTGTAATACATAAGTTATTAGAACCAAAAGCTTTAGAGTTACTGTCCCACAAATAACTTCCTTATTTATTCGGATGAACCAAATTGATCCATGTAAATATTGATTTTTGTAAAATTTAAGCAAATTGGGTTTAGCTTTATTGATGCTTTGTGCAACTTGAGTAAAATGCATATGCGTTAAAAGACATGCATTATATAGGTATTATTTGTCACAAAACTAAATGATGTCTTAGTTCTCTCTCTCTCTCTCTCTCTTTCCTGCCTCAAATTAAAATTGATGTGACATCGAAAAAACATCTTTTATAAATTGCTCAAATTAGAATAGCATTTATTCTTATGAGCAGGATTTAGTGTTGGCCTAAATCGACTCAGTGCTTGATTTCTCATGTTTTTCTTCAATTTGATGTTCAATCGACAATATGGTTTTTTTGTTATTATTAAAAAATCTACTTTTGTAGCGATATTTTCAGTCTTGTAAATTACATCCCAAGAATCGCTTTCAAAATCAGCCTGACATTGAAGTAAATCAATTTGATTAACGGGCCTAAATGTATGCCTGAATACTACCTTGAGGTCTAAGGAATGTTTTATTCCTAACACTACATTCCATTCGAGTTGAACTTAAAATGTAATAAACTTATGGTCAGAGCAGCTCAAGATTAATTTATCAAATTCTCTACGAAGCATTGAGCATCAAGACCTTGATGATCCATTGAGTTTGAGAGTGTGTCCTAGAGATATGAGTTATTTTAGATGCCCTCAGTTAAGAGAGCTTTAAACTATAAGGCACATCTAGATGTAACCCAAAATAAGAAATTCTTGAATTAGGCATATATAAGAGAAATAGAGCTAGTAAATCCAAAGATCGTGCTAAGCCTCAACTTGTCCAAGAGATATGGTTATAATAAATTATTTTTTTGTCATTTTAAATAACAAGACTGGCTTGAAATATTCCCTTTCTGTAAAAAACATATATGTTTTGTAGAAAAATAGTTTTCTATAAAAGAAAACATTTGTCTATAAAACATAGATTTATTTTACTCTAGAAAATTAGTGTAAAATATATTTTTTCTTTTGATAGATCTAAAATAATAGCAATATAAGTAACGTAAACCCAATTACTAAATGATCAAATGTAAGAAAAAGTTTAATATAAAGAATAGACAATAAAGAACATAAAACAATCAGCAAGAGCTTTTCATCTTCCAGTATTGAAAAAAACAAAAAAAACAAAGCGCCTCTATTTTTTATCAAAAATTCCAAAATAATATATTCTTCAAACATACAGGCTGATATATAAGTAGGCGACATCTCTAGACAACCGAACAATATTATTATATTCTCCAAGCCTGTCACTTTATTAAATTTAACTAAACTTCTCAAATGGTAAAATGGATAAAGCTTCTCGTATTATATTATAAGGGAATTGAATTAATAAAATAAATAATTTAAACATGGAGGCACTAGTTCAACAGGGTTTTATATTAAAAGTTTTTCGTTTAAATGGGGAACCTGTATGGCAGAGACCATTCACTTGAAAGACGTAAGCCTAATATTAATTTTAGAAAAAGTCTTACTAGTTAACATTATGTTGTTGGTTAATGCTGTACAAATATAATAAAACGAAACTTCATGTGTAGAAAGACAAGCATATAACAAGATATCTACATAATTTCCCTGGACAAGCACCTACGTCCCTTAAGGTGTTTAGAGTTACTTTCCATTAAATTTTAATGTAACCCTTGTGTTTGGATAACTTACCATATATTGCTTCGTAATGTAAGTCAAACAGTAGTGAATATTATGGCTACCATGTTTGTCCCTCTGTATCCCCTGTTTGTGTGTTTATTTTAGCGTGTTCTGCTCTGTTATGAAACACTGGTAAACAGTAACAAGTGGTTATTAAGATAAATGAGGTTTTGAACAAATTTGGTGGAAACTCTGGCTTATGTTCAGCTTAAGATGGAATTTATAGTTGTATCAACCATAGTACTGTTAATAATATTTATATATAGCCAATAAATAAAATTGGATCAAGCAAAATATGTATATTTTTGGACTATTCACTATACCTGTCAATTATAAAAAAATACCTTTATTTACTTTATCATTGTTCCATCAAATTTTCTATATAGAAATACTGTAATAATATAATATGACATATAATATATCGTATTGATTTTTGCCTTTACCTACGTGTTTTCGCCCTTTAGAATTTAATAAGGAGGGTAAGAATGTTATGAGAAATTCTAAGAGCTAAGGTGCTAACCTTGTTAATGCCTTCTAAAATTTTTATGAAAGTGGTGTAATAGGCTAAAATAGAAATAAAGAAATAGAAAGCTAATAAAGAAAAGTTTTACAGGTTTAAGTGAAAAGTGAATTTAGAAAATAATACAATCTTTATATGATTAATAAATAAAAGTGCTTTTATGCATTTATGCGAAATTATATAAGTTTTTTTATTTGTTAAAAAATTGCTTCTTTATATTAACTGAATAAAGTAGATTTGGCCACTAATAGATGTAAAAGGGTCATAGAGAAAATTATGAGTAACAATTTCATCAAGAAGCTAGAAATATTCGTCCAAGATATTCACTCTTTTGAATCTATTTTCTTTTATGAAGAGAAGACAAGATATTTTTGTTAAAAATTTATTAATCTCATTCTCAAGAAACTAAATTATGACCGGCTTGGCAGCTCTTAAGGTCGCATCATTAGACCAACAAGTAAGGAAAATTAGAGAGAACAACCAAACATTGAATTGAAAAGCGTAAATTTTGTTATGTACATATAACTTATTATTATAGTTCAGATAATTTACAAAATTCAAAATGTAAAAAATATGTAAGTTAGTTGCTATTAAAAACACAATCGAATTTTTTCAACAAAGTACAAACGTTAAAGAAAAACCTTAATACAACACAAAAAACATATAAATACATAATATTATTATGTTATTTACATGACTTCATTAAAAGATGCGAGAGGATTCCGATGTGGATATTAAAGGCAATAGTACCAAATTTTATAAATCAAAAGAAGATTAGTTATATATAAAAGAAAGAAAAGAAAGTAAAACAAAGTCTTACACTAAATATGTATATATTGTATGCTTATTTGAATGTTTTTTTTTGTGAATTTTACAATTTTTAGTACTTCCATTGGGAATAAACTTAATAATTGTATTAAGTTTATTAGGATTTTCTATATGAATAATTTTTGGAAACATCTGTAATGTGATTTGTACAATAATATGCAAAATGTAACTCTTTATTATTAGGGTGAATAAATCTATTGTGCTCATAAACATGAGTTTTAAAATTGCATGTTATTTGTCCTATGTATGAAGATGCACATTGACAATCAAGTTGATCGAAACCAGGTATTATAGATCAAGGTATTATAAGATCAATTATATCCTTATTACTTATTAGTATCGACCTCAGAGCATTGGTTGATTTAAACCATGTACATATATTATTATTTAATAAAATTTATTGGGAATTAAAACAAAAGTTTTTTTTGAGAGAGATTAGAGTTAGATTTTAGGTATTTAATTGATTTGGACCTTATGAACTGATCTTATTCTTAAATAAGAATTTTAATCTAAAAAACGTATGACAATTCTTAGTTTATAATTAATTTTGTAATTCCAACTATAATAGTTTTAAAGTAGAAAATAAGAAGATAATTCCAAATTTTAAAGATGACAAAAATGAAGGGTTGTTATTTGGATATTTTGATTGAAAGGATTCTTAAGTAGTAATGAATGACCAAATTATAGCCTATTTTAAATATTCAAAAGAGTAATCCATTTTTCTTTAGGAGACCTCTTAATAATAATAAAAAAATTGTGTCTTTCTAATCTCTGACTTTTTACTATTTAAACTAATTTGGATACTTTTTCAAGCTAGAAAAATAACGGTATTACAAAGGTCACAAATGAAGGTTTTAATCTAATCCACGATTATATTATTTACAAAAGTTAGTTTTTACTATTTAAAACCAAAAGTATTGATGATAATGTATGATATGAATATGTGAAAAATGTAATAACTCCAAATTTTAGAGCCAACAAAAAGTGAGATTGTGAAGATTTAACCTTTTATTCTGTATAAGTCAGTTTCAATCCAACAACCTATCCAAACCCAAAAGAAGACGCAATGTACAATTTCATGGAATTTTGGTGTATTTGGTAGAAAAGCATGCTTAAAGTGCATATTTGAAATGTATCTTGATTTTTACACTTTGTATAATAAAAGTAAAATCATATATTTTTTAGTAAGTACGAATCCTACTCTAAAAAAAGGTACTCTTAGTCAATGTCCATTAAATTAGCGGTTTTCGTAAAAAAATTATTTATCTTCAATTAGGTTTGCATTAATGAATTTATTTATGCTATATTAAGTATCTTTAAAAGGTTTCAAGTTGTACCATGTATTTTTAATAAGATAACAATTAGGAACCCTATGTTATCCTATCTAAATGTTACAGGCAATACATATGACAGTGGCGTGAATAATGACAATGGCATGCTCGCTGGGGGAGCATGCCACTGTCTTCCAGGCCGAAGTATTCGCTGTATTAAAATGCGGACAGAAAATCCTAAGCAGCGGACACCGCAATACAGTTGTATCAATATGCTCGGACAGCAGAGCTGCCATTAAGGCTATCACGGCCGCAAAGGTAAGCTCCAAGCTTGTACTAGAGTGCATAAAAGTCCTGAAAAAACTGGTACAGGTTGGATGCAGAGTCCAGCTCGTCTGGATACCTGGCCACGCAGGCCATGCAGGTAATGAGGAAGCGGACTCTCTCGCCAGACTGGGATCCGCGAATGTGCCGATGGGGCCGGAACCCATAGTTGGTATCGCCAAATGCGTTGCGGTCGCGTCAATGAAGGGTCTGCTGGACAAGTGAACCCACCGAAGATGGACTGAGTCCCCTAGTATGAGACAGGCCAAAGCGCACATAGGTGGGCCCTCTGCCTGTCTCACCAAAAATCTACTATGCCTAAAAAGACGCGAAATTCGGCTAGTGACAGGTCTTTTAACCGGTCACTGGCACTTAAGAAGCCATCCCCATACTATCGGTATTGCGGACAACCCAGAATGCCGATGGTGCTCTGAGGAGGATGAAACCGTTGACCATGTAGTCGGGGAGTGCCCAGCAATCACGCGCGCCAGGTTCAAATACTTAAGTAACACTTTCAGTGTACCGAGCGACTTTAAGTCCTTTAGACCAGAGAGCCTTATCGGTTTCTCTAAGGCCGTTGGGCTCTGGTAACCCCCGGTGGGGCATGACGGGTCCATCAGGAGACCTATATGCACAACTGCCTTGGCAGCCCACTGTATCGTCAATTCAATTCAATTCAAGGAAAATAATGCATTTTACTTGACTCGCCTGTAAAAATTTGGTTTACAGTGCATTTTAATAAAAATGGATTAAAAACTATCTATTATCTGTTATATTTTTAGTAAATCTTTTTAGTTATGAAGCGTGTAGTTAAAAATATATTTGAGCCAATTTTTCTTTTAATTGAGTTAATTTGTTTACCTTCATATAATTTAAATTTTCTAAATATGCTGATTTTTTAAAATAAATATTTATTCATGACCTCAAATCAGATTACCATAAAGCTGCCACCAATGCTTTACAATATAACACAGATAACATTTTTTAAATAATTCTCAGAAAAGCTTTAATAACTGTGTTTTTTGGTTTATTTGTCCCTGGTTTTCCAGAAAGTCTTTAGATTACGATACACAACAACAAAAGTTAAATATTATGACTGATATACTTATAAAAACATAAATGAACGAAGGAACGCTGGCTCGAGGATAAATGCGGTGAAATCGAAGATATGACAAGAAGATCAAAAAATTGACAACTTAAAGAAAAACCGATAATCCTGTCTTAGACTTAACCGTAGAAGAAGCTCATTGCCACATGGAAAGATTATACAAAACACCTTCCTAGCGATGAACCCAGAGTGACAAGACCATAACGAGATTCAAAATACTAAGGTCTGAATTACTTTATCGCTTAAAGATGGCAAAACATCACCCGACGACTTACAGGGCGAGATTATAAGACTGCTATGAGAAACGGATGACCACTTTCTCGATTTTCTGACAGGCATTTTTAGCATCTTTTACGACAAAGGGAAGATTCCGGAGGAATGGCTTTAATCAATGGCTGAAATGAGGATAATCAATAACATTAGATATTCTGATGATACATTTATAATCACAAATAACTGCAACGTTTTAAAGACTCATGCAACACCAAGTCAAGAATATGCAACAACAATCAAAACTAATGCATGCTCATCAGCAGAACACAACAATCTCAAATCAACAAAATCAAAATATAGAACAAGTTGAAAACATATTCAACACAAAATGGGATTAGTTCATAGAAATAAGAACACGAATTGAAAGGGCGAAAAATGCATTCAACACTAAGAAAAAGTGGTTCACAAGCAAAATCTTAATAGAACTAAAATTAAGACAGGTCAAGTGTTATGTCTTCCGAGCCTTGTTCGTTGGAGCAGAGACATGGAGTACAACGAAAGTCACTGCTGTGGATCGACCTGTGGATATATCGCCGCATTGTTCGGATATTCTAAACTGACCATTTCACTAACGTGAAAGTGATGCAAAGGATAAACAAAATTATGGAAATAATCTTCACCGCAAAGAAACGAAGGCTTGAATACTTCGGACATATCATAAGGCACTCTAAGTACCACCTCATATTGGCAGACACGGATCTTTTATATGATTGATCTCATCAACATCAGATGCAACCCAACACAACCCATTAATGTTTGACCGAAATTATTAAGAAGCAAAACAAAGTTAAAAACACAAACTCAGGATCCCAAAAATATATATAATTATACTACTATACTACACGTCTTTCGCTCCTATCGGATCATGTTTAGGGCTAGACCTAAACCTACACAAATCACCTTACAACTCTGAAAGAAGTCGTCCATTTTCTCAAAGAGACTTAGATTCAATAATCTAAAGAGAACTACACAAAGTCTCGGTCTCAAAAGTATTTATTAATTCTAACAGTAGGTTACACGTGCTTTGCTCATAATAAGAGCATCATCAGACCTAAAAATTAAAAACAAAAAAACTAAATACATTAAGAACCTTAAAGTTAGATACAATTGGTACCTTAAAAATCGACTACAAACAGTACATGCTTTACGGTCACACACTAAATAAAATAAATTCTTAGGAATGTGATACGCCACAAATTTGTAAAAAAACCAAAATAACTAAATTAAAATTGACAAAATACAAAATACAAAAATATAAAGTTATTGTCCTAAGTGAGATTCGAACCTACTGCTAGTCTCGAAAAGCATGTCAGTTAAGCAATGTAAACTACTGCGCTACCAGGTCCTTGGAGATATTTCTAGTAGAAGTGGAGTATATCAGGCAATATTGTTAAAAATGAGTTCGGGTTCAAAATTAAAAACGTCGTTAACACAGTCTATGATTGGGGTTTTCTTGGCTTTGGTGATTTATAATTTTTTCAGAAGGTCCAGTTTTCTGTTTTTTTGACTGATACATTATGACGAACAGTAAAATTGTGGCCCGAGGACAATAAATGTGTAGCAAGGCAGTAACAATAACAAGACAATAAAGGCCGACTTGGTTTCAGTAGTATCAGGGTCTCTAAACTTATTCACCAGACTCAAATGTTTCTGTATTCTTTGGAAATTGTCCTGCCTGACTGACCTACATAAATAGCGAGACAATCGGCACATTGTAAGCTATAAACCCCAGATTTAGATAGAGGGTCTTGTTCATCTACTGGTCTTACCAAATTTATTTTTAACGAATTTGAAGTTTTAAACGCAACAGATATGTCGAGGGGCTTAAGGGGACTTATCCAGCTGATGTGAGATACCTCCAAAGTACGTTAAACATCTAAAGTTTTTGTTACGTTCCTTCTTTTCTTGGACAATATGATAAGAGAGTTTGTACTAATAATATTTAAAGCAAATTTTATATTAAGCTTAATTTATTATTAATAGCAATAGATTTTGTGATGCTAAATTCTTTTTGAAATGCTGCGTTAGATAGAGGTACTTTAAATAATCTGTATAGCAAAGAATTAAATGCAGCAAATTTATGCTGTCCAGGAGAAAGAGAGTCAAATTGAATGTTGTTGTCCGTTGCGGTTGCTTTTTTATAGGCAAAGGAAATGCTCTTGTTCTTTCTTCGCACAAGTAAGTCAAAAAATGGCAAACATTGATTTACCTCCGTTGTCAGCGTAACTACCTTTGTGTAGGGAGTTAATAAACGTTAAAAATTCGGGCAAATCCTTATCGTTACCTCCCCACACGAGAGAAACATCGTCAACGTACCTTTTGTAGGCAATGATAAATTAATAAAATTTACTACCCATTATTTTCTTTTCTAATTTTTCCATAAACACTTCGCTCAGGAAGGGAGACAGACAAAAGTCCATGGCGCGACCTATAGTTTGTTTATAAAACTTTTCGTTGAATTTAAAAAAGTTTTGATCTAAGACTAACGATAAAAGAAAAATAAGGATTTCAATAATCAATTTTGGAAATCTACTTAAATTAAGAAAGTCTTCTGCCAGGACTTTGCACTCTGACAAAGGTATACTTAGGAAAAGATTTTCAACGTCTAGGGAGAGCAAAATGGCATTACTGGAGATGTTGATATTCTTTAAGTAGTTCGCACAGTCTATAGAATTGTTAATCGAAAACTCATTGTTAAATCCAGTTACAACTCTGAGGGTGTCATTAATTCAGGAAGATACTTTATAACAGGGCGAATTGACGTATAAAACCACAGGTCTTATTGGGATTCCTTCTTTGTGTACTTTTAGAAAGGCATATAGTTTGATTTACCAAAACCAAAGTATTCCAGATTTAAGAGACACTGACCCAAGCAACGCTTAACATGTCTTCGCCAGCCAGAAAATCGGAAACTTTCTCAACGAAATCAGTCCTATTCATGACAACCAAGCAAGAGCCCTTATCAGCATTAGTGATTAAAAGATAATGAGTATTAATTTTGTTTTTAAGCGAATTTTAATGATTTAAAGAATTTAAAGTTAAGAAGTGTTTTGTCTGGACCCTCTGAATTAAGAAAATTGAACGTTTTTATTAGGGACATTGCTAGACTGGATAATATTTTCGGCTTAAACCACAAGGAGCTCTTTAACGTTTTTGTTTATATTTTGTGAGAAATTGAATTTTAAGTTTAGATTTTACATATTTTCCTCTTTTGAGGTGAATCCCATTTTCTGACTCCAGTTCTTCTAGAAATATCCACAAGGACCTGGTAGCGCAGTAGTTTACATTGCTTAACGGACATGTTTTTCGAAACTAGCAGTAGGTTCAAATCTCACTTAGGACAATAATTGTATATTTTTGTATTTTATCAATTTTAATTTAGTTGTTTTGGTTTTTTATAAACTTGTGGCGTATCACATTCCTAAGAATTTATTTTATTCAGTGTGCGTGTATAATGTGGCCGTAAAGCATGTGCTGTTTGTAGTCGATTTTTAAGGTACCAATTTTATCTAACTTTAAGGTTGTTTTCAGGTCTGATGATGCTCTTAATATGAGCGAAACACGTGTAAACTTCTGTTAGAATAAATAAATACTTTTGAGACCGAGACTTTGTGTAGTTTCCTTTAGATAACTACAACTCTTTGCTGTACATTACAGCTCCTTGAGACCATCATTTTGTGTTTTTACTTGTTTTGTTTTTTAGTTAGTCTCTTAGAGAAAATGTATGATATCTTTGTATCATTAAGAAGACTAACTGGCAAACTTAAATTTGAAATTTCGCTACATTTTAGCCTAGCAGTTTGAGATTATTTAAATAGGCATTTTTTAGGCAGTAAAAGCCGACAAATAAATAGTTGGGCACGAATGGGGTTAAAATAAAAACTCTGAAGCTACACCTGTTGTACCTCTTAATGTCTTTAGTGCATTACTTATGGTAATATGTTTCGCCTTAAGCGCATCATCAGACTAAAACTTTTAACACAACATTCATCATAAAGTCAACTGGATTAATTGAGTTGAAAATTTAAAAAATAATTCTTGGAGAAAATATATTAAAAATAATTTATTTTTACTGCGATGGAAATGGTAACAATATTTAATAATTGCGGAGGGTCTGACTATATTTTATTCAAGGAATAAGGGAATGCGTACATTTAGAAGGAGGTTATAATAAACTTACATACAAAAAAAAATTTTAATAAATACTTATATTGGAAACACGTTCCCTTTTATTTTTTTTAAGTTAAAACACAATAGACTAAAAATAGATTTTTTGAATTCGTTCATTTTATCGATATTGACAAAGAGTGTCTTTTATTAAAGTAAAATTCGTCCTTTCCCAAAAACATATGTTCCTTACTTTTATTATGGAGGGTTTAAGAATTAGTAAGAGATCGAACGGAACAGGTAAAAATACAACGTGGGATCAGACAGGAATATCTCGTCTCGCCTTTGATGGTTAACTTACAGTCCGAAAAAAAAATCAACAAAGCCCTTAACGGAGTAAAAGAATGAATTCTTTTAAACCGAACAAAATGATTTTAATAGCAACGTAAAGAAAATGAAACATGATCATCAATCAGCAAAAGAGACATAAATATAGATCACTTTTATCTCAATAGAAAATTAAAGGTGTTCATTAATATTGCTACCTTGAAGCTATCACAAATGAACAATGGGACATTGCAGAAGAAATAAAACATCGTATAGAAAAAGTAGGGATGGTATTTCACAAAATAAGTGTTATCAAAAGTCTTAAGATACCTCTTAAAACAAAAGTAAGGCACTTAAGATGTTGTCTTATCTATTTTATGGAATGGCCTAGAATTGTGGATACTGAGAGAAAACACCACTCAAAACTTTGAACCAGAAGGATTTGGGAGGTGGTTGTATAGGAGAATGCTCACAATATCATAGATGGCTCATATTACAAACGCAGAAGTGCTAAGAAGAATGAAAAAAGATCTAGAAGTTATGTACACCATTAAAAAAAAAAGAAAACTCGAATATTCGGGGCATGTTATGAGAAATGAAGATCGATGCTCCCTACTGCAAACCGTATTATGATTATGGTAAGAAAAGGAAGAAGAAGAAATTGTTAGATATGCGTTACAGGTAGTCCGTTCCTGGAAAGCATTATCCAGATATATCTCTAATAGGTTTATTTAAAACGTTAAACATTTATTAAACGTTATTTAAAAAAAAACATGATATTAAAGGTGTCTTTTAATAGCTTATAATTTCATTGAAAGAGGTTGTAGGAAAAAAAATATTATTTTTTTTTTTGCAAGTCATCCAAGTTCAGAAGATTGCTTACAATTTTTGGGACATCCTGTATAATTACACAAATTTCTTTTAGGTTATAGAAGTAAGTCGCAAAAGGGAGTTTTCCAAGCAATAAATGAACAACTGATAAAGACGATACTAAAATTTCAATTTTTCAAAAGGACAAAAAGAGATAAAAATGATAAAATATGATATTGAGTCAAATTTTATATTGTAAGGCTCTAAGAATGTCTAAATCTCGTGAAAAAAGCATGCTTGAGAAATAAATTTGATTCTTTTAAATTTATTTTTTTTGATAATTTAATGGCAAAGACGCCATATCTCGAAGTAAAGCGAACAACAGCTCGGAACAATAAAAAAAATCGTTGAAGAACAGTTGGCAACATTAAGGAATCACGGCTCTATTGAAATGTACTTAAGTTTCCTCTTAGAAATTCCCGAATAACTTTTTCAATAAAAATATTATTACGAAATTGCTTTTTCACCAAGTAAATTGTATAAAATCTAATATTGATTTCCTAAAAATTTTATTTGCCCCACATTTTAAATTTTACTACAATTATTTAGATTTAATCTTTTTACTTTAAAAAGTAGCACACCTCGGTAAAAACTGTAATATTTTAAGTATATTCTAAAAAATGTAGCAACTTAATTTAAAAAAACCTACGGTTCTGAAGCGCTGCTATAAATTTTTATATATGTTTTTTATGGAAAAAGTATTTTTAATTTAATAATTCTACGTTGCTTCCAGAAGCTAGGACGTAACTTGGGGATGATGTGTTTTTAAATTAGCGAATTTATTATAAATTTAATATGTGTGTTTTTTTGATATAGTTTATTATTTCTGCCTCACTAGGCAGATGTAAATATATAATTTTAATTAAATATTTATATATGTATCTTTTCAATTTATTAATTTAATTTAATTAGTTTATTGTATGTTTGTGCTGGGATTTTAAAAACGTGAAAAATTCTTACGCATTGCATAATTGCAAATATTTGCATATATACATTTAAAATTAAAGTTATTGTGTTATTTTTAGGAATTTATATAATATAATAAATAAAATAATTTGAGATAAATATAAATAATTTTTAGTAAAGAAAATTTCGTTGAAAATAAAATGAGGATTTGGCATAAATACGTTTTATCAAAAATCAATATTGAATTCTGCCAAAACAAAATATTTTCTCGTAGTTGAAACATATACAGAAAAATTGTGTTACAATATAGGTTTAATAGAAAGTATATCAGAACATGCAATAATAGTATTAAGTATGCAATTACTGAAGTTGAATATACTTTGATTCAATTCTAAAGACAATTCATAAATTTGCTTTAATGTTTATATTGATGTTTTGATAGTAAAATGCGTCGACGGAGTTACCCCCAAAAAGGAAAAATATTTTTATAAATAATCTTCATAACAACTTTTGCCTGTCCTCAATCTAAAATAGCTTATATTAGCAGGTATATATGTATGTATATATATATACCGGGTGGTGCGTCGCCGAGCGGAACATAGGAAAACCCATATAAATTTTAAGGGGGTCAATTATTGGCTTCCCTGTACATTTTATAGAAAAAATGAAAGATAACTTTTTGAAGAGACCAATCTGGCAAGCCTTGTGCAAAGTTTCAAAAAATTTTAATAAGCGAATCTTAAATTATTCAATCAAATGTAATTGCAAAATTAGCAAATTTTCGGTTCAGGTAAAACCAAATGGGCAGCAGTAAAATGAATATTGTCACTGACGTAAGGAAAGGTGTCAATAAATCAGTGACAGTCGATATTTGAAAACAAGTATGAATTATTCAATCGACGAAAAAATAGCCATAATTAAGTGGCATTATGCGGGAAACAGTTTTAGAGCAGTATCTGAAATGTTTTCAGTTTATTTCCCCATTCCGTCCATTTCAACTATTAAACGTATTGTCAATAAGTTCGAGTCCAAAGGTACCGTAATAAACAATTGTAAATGTTTAACTCAGGATATCGAAAATAGAGCCGAAGAAAGAGAGAACAGAGATCTTAATATTCTACTAAGTGTGAAGGAAAACAAGATGGTTAGTACAAGGGTTCTTGGGCAAGAGGTAAATAAACATCTTACAACGATATTGCGCACTTTAAAAAAACACAAATATTATTCGTATAAATTCGAAAAACATCAAGAGCTGCAGGAAGGAGATGAAGAGCGAAGACTGGCATTTTGTTTTGAAATGATGGAAAGAGCAAATAAGGATAGGAATTTTTTAAGAAATATTTGTTTTATCGATGAATGTACTATCGTGCCGAAAAAAAAATGGGACAGCAAAATCTCCTAAATCTCTTGGTAGAATAATATATTTTGATGTTGTCAAAGTTAATTTAATATTGTGACAGCCGCGTCAACAAAATTGTTCTTTCAAAATACCTACATTATCTCTTCAGCAAAAAGTGATAATATACACTCGTCTGATAGATGGAGTTCCTATAAGAAAAATCGCTGAAGAATTGGGCATTAGTAAAAACACCATTTCTTTAGCTGAGGCAAAAATTGCAGAATATGGAGCTATTGTAAGAAATCCAGGAAAGCACAAAATATCTTATGAATTTAAAAACAAGTAAGCGCTTTGCCAAACATTACATTTTCATCAAACTTAATAAATATACTAAGCAATATAAACCTAACTAACTTATCTAATAGTATCTCTTATAAACAATAAAGAAGTATATATACATATGAATAATGACAATAGGACAATATTTATCGTTCTTTGCGAAATTAGGTAGAATTTCTTAAGTATCGCTTAAATGAAGCCATACTAGAGAAAAATATATCATTATTCAAATTAGTGTCTTGGACATTATTAAAACTAAGGGCGCATCTGAATAATGGAGAGTTAGACGAATAGTTTGAAGAATATCTTGAGATGCTAAAGGTCGATCTATTACGCAAAATATTAACAAGGATTAACGTTGATATGTAAATTTTCCAGACAGAAAGGGCAGTCTATTAAATTATTAATAATTTTATAAATCAAAATTGTTTCTACGACTCTCTAAGGGCTTCATACCATAAAACTTTAAGTTATCATAGTAAGTAAAAAAATGTCTTTGTCTATTAAAGCGGAAATTTTTTATATTTATAAATTTGCGTTGCACTCTTTCAATTTGGTCAATATATTTGTGATACATCGGATTCCAAGCTACTGTCGCATATTCTATAGTAGGTCTAACGAATGC
The DNA here is from genome assembly GCF_022605725.1 of Anthonomus grandis grandis. Taxonomy (NCBI): domain Eukaryota; kingdom Metazoa; phylum Arthropoda; class Insecta; order Coleoptera; family Curculionidae; genus Anthonomus; species Anthonomus grandis. The sequence goes on along the minus strand of NC_065548.1, from coordinate 23,282,290 downwards.
ATTATATAATAATATTTATGATGGTTGATTATTGAAACCCTTTGTAATTCGAGCTATAAAACCGAGATTTTTTGGAGCTTTCTGAACAATGTTTTCTATATGAACGTCGAAGAGCAGTCTGGAATCCAACGTCACACCTAAATCTTTAATAAACTCCACATACTTCAAGATAGTGCCCCCGAGATATACATTACATTTGTTTTGTGTGAGTTAGTTGGCTTTCTAAGAAACAATCCATTTGAAACAGTAATAAAGGCGAAAGAAGCCACGCATTTTTCTGGTTCTGCTAATACAGCTCGTAGTAGGATAAGAAATTTGGAAATTAAAAGTTGCTGTGCAAGAAATAAAATATTTTTGACTGAAGCAAACAAACAGAAAATATTAGAATTTGCCCATCAATATGCACACCAAATCAACATATGGGAAACGGTAATATTTTTGGATGAAAAAATCTTACAATCGTGCAATAATAGCAAAATCCGCGTTTAAGGCCTTCCAATACCAGATATGATGAAAGATATACACATAAGACTAATCAAAATGGACGTTTTAGGATAAACGTTTGGGCCTGGATTAGTTTTAGAGGACCAGGCGTTTGTGAAATAGTGCAGGGAAAGCTTAATGCCTTAGGATGTTGCAATATCCTGAACAATGTTATGATGCCATCGGTTGTTGGGCAAGATTTAATCTTCCAACATGATAATGCTAGACTAACGAAAGACGAATTCGAGTTTTACCGTGGCCCTCGAAAAGCCCTGATATCAACCCAATTGAAAACGTTTGATGTAAAATGGCAAAATATATGTATAAAGATAACTTTAGGCCTAGAAATCAGAATGAATTACGCCTAAAGATAAATGACGCATGGGACCAAATAACCGAAGAATATACCAGAAACCTAATTTTAAGTATGTCACGACGTTTGCAAGCCGTAATTGATAATGGCGGTGCGCTTACTAAGTATTAATAATTTTTTATTCCATATTATTAAAAAAAGAGATTATATGTGATGATTATGATGTCTTGTATCAATATTATTATTTATATATGTAATTATTAAGACTCCAAAAATTCATAATGCGTAAATATGCATACTATACCCAAGGAATGTGATTTACTATAATAGACTAGGAGACAATTCCCTACCTAAATTTTAATGTCCCAGTTTTTTTTCGGCACGATGGTACATTTACCCTCAAGAATGAACCAAATGTTCAGAATTGCCGGTATTGGAGCCAAGAAAATGAACATCGCTTTGTTCAAACTCGGACAAAATATCCCCAAAAAACAAATGTATTTGTGGGAATTATCGAACACCATATCATTGGAACCTTTTTTATGGACTATAATCTAATAGCTGAAACCTATTTGGACATATTTCAAAATCAAATTGCACTCGCCTTGGAAGAAGTTTTTCAGGAAGATCAAATGATTCCTTATTCTGGTATCAAATGGATGGTTGTCCGGCCCATAATGCCCGTATGGTTAGAGAGTGCTTGGAAAATGCTTTTAACTTCAATATTATTGGTCCAAGGTACCGGATAGTTTTGCCAGCCAGGTCACCTGATCTTTCGCCGAATGACTTCTTTTTGTAGGTTCATTTAAAAAGTGTCATTTATAAAAGTGTAAAATTTGAGAATCTAAACCAGTTACAAAATCCTATTTCGTTAGAATGTAATAAAATTTCCCAATATCAACTTAGTAACGTTAGAAATGAATTTTATGATCGGTTAGGATATTGTTTAGCTGTTAATTGGGGGTTGTTTGAACATTTGATTAATTGATGTTTTTATGTAATTATCTATTATTTTTAAAAAAGTTATTGTATTTTATTTTATTTTATTTTTCCACACTTAGTCAAAATATTAAGAGTTCTGTTGTCTCTTTTTTTGGATCTATTTTCGATCTTCTGAGTTAAACATTTACAATTATTTATTGCAATGTCTTTGGACTCGAATTTACCAACAATAGGTTTATTAGTTGAAATGGACCAGATAGGCTTGATGGGGAAATAAGTTGAAAATATTTTAGATACTGTTATTGGTTTAACTTCATCGTTATATTAAATAAAAGTTTAGATAAAAAAGTAATGTTAACGTGTCTTACTTTGAATGTATGGTTGTGAGATTGATAAAAGGAAAAAAAACATTTCTTGTATTCGGCTGTACGTCAGATTTGACAAAGCCTTATATCAAATTGTTTACTGGTGGCTGGTGTCTGGTATTACATAAACCGAAAATTTGGTAATTTTGCAATTACATTTAATTGAATAATTCAAGATTCGCTTATTAAAAATTTTTTGAAACTTGCACGAAGGTTTGCCAGTTTGGTCTCTTCAAAAAGTTATCTTACATTTTTTTTGTAAATTGTACAGGGAAGCCAATTATTGACACCCTTAAAATTTACATAGGATTTCTTATGTTCCGCTCGGCGACGCACCACCCGGTATACTGGATATATTCTATGAGAAGTAATTGACAAAATTTTAGAGTTGACTTAATAGTTAAATGGACAAGAATGACAAAGAAATCTACATTAAAATACGGGTGATTTTCTGTAAATAACATCATCTGTTAAGAATAATACCTTTGATATAAACAAAATCCGTATTGTTGTGAGGAATTCATAATGAGTTACCTATTTTGTTGGATAATACGTCACTGTTATAGTAAAAATTAATTTAAATACTGTAAAAATATAATGAAAATACTATCTTATACTCAATTATTCATAAGAAGAAGAAAATAGACCTATTATAATTCAAACTTATTCCTGCTATAGAAAAAAACCTTCACAATTCCTGTAGTAAATCTCAAAATATTTCATTATCTATCAGCCAGGAATTCATTTCTAAATTCCTTATAGTAGTACTAAATATTAGTAGTACTAAATACTTTCTAGATAGTACTTAATATTTACCAAGACTAAATATTTGATGTGTGTTTACATACAACGGAAAAATTGGATCCTACTTCTTTCAACAAAATGTAATTGAAATTATTAAAATATTTATCCTGCGCATTCTACAGTTTTCTATAGCACTGGATTGGGAGATATGGACAAATTCTTTAGAAGGCAGCTTGATCTCATAGTAATTGAATTTTACCAGCTAACTTTGCTAAATTATGTTCATCAGTTACATTAAGAATCGATTCAAAGTACACATTGCAAGAGATTTAAAACACTTATAAAATATTTATTAAAAGGCTTTAACCATGCAATTAAGTTTTCTTGTTGTCTCTAAACCTCTCTTTTTCCATCTTTTTTAAAATTATGAATTATCCACAGGCTCTATTTTCTAATATAATGATATTAATTTTAAAATAACTAAAATTATAAATTTAGTAATTAAAATAAAATACGTAATTTACAAAAAATTACCTATTTTTATGTAGATTTTTATCATGCCTTCATTTAAGAATACACGAGAAATCTGTAAACTTTTGAAATCCAAAAATTGTATGAAATTTAGAAAAAACTTCTATTATCACATAATCTTTGCATAGAGATTGTTATATTTGTATTAAATATTACAATATTTGTATTTAATAAGGGTAATGCGAACTGCAATTATATCAAGCCAGTAACACATAAATAAACTAAGAAGCGAGGGCGGGGAATTTAGCCTGTTAAACCATACTTAAACTATACTGAACACAGTATTTTTAAATTTTAACTAATCAAAAAATAAGTTTATTAAAGCCTTTAAAATAAAGGCCAAAGAAAAAGTTAAACGAATCATATAACTAATTGACTAAAATATTTTATTAATGGTATGCTCATGAAATAATGGGCAGCGAAAACTCAAACACAGGCCGAAAAGCGAGGGCAGCACAAGGTAACAATGAATAATTACTCTCTGATTAAAATTTTAAAATTCAATATATATCTGCAAGATCGACGAGATCATTATCTGTTTTTTAAACTTTAGAAGAATATAGAAGATTTTTTATGAATATAACGATGCTAATTATGGTTAACATAATTACTAACTAATAATTCAAAATTGTATTTTTTTTTTAAATATGCAAAAGATTTTTTGGTGAACTATTCTTAATGCAGTCCGGCAACTTCCAATATGAACTTCTACATACTGCAGTTATTTTTTATAAATACATTGATGTTCTATGATATAGAGTTCAATATTTTATAGAGATTTGTTAAAGGTAATGGACCCAATATGAAGCCCTAGAGCAGCCTTATCTTAAATAGCAAAAACTTGAGATATATAAATCCACTTTCATTTATAGTTTAAACACAATTTATTTAATAAACACATTAATTAATTCTCAAGGAATCATCATATGTAAAGATAGGTGATTGTTTGCTCCGTTTCTTAATTCAAGATGAATTAATTTGTTTCGTTTTCATATATTAAAAAGTTTTCCCACCTTGTGATACCATTCCTGGACATACTATAAAGTACAAAAAAATTACATCAAGAAGAACATTTACTAATATATATAAATGTTAAAACATTAGAGAATAACTATTTTCTAAGGACCATATAATCTTTATTAGGTGTCAAGCAACTTTTTAAACCAACAGTTATATGCTTAGTCTGCCTCATCATTAGGTCAATAATATTTGAGTTGAATAGGAGAATACAAATAATAATGATACCTATGATGTTATGGCACACAAAATGAAAGAAACATTGTTTTTTTTAAAGAGGGATAAATAGGTTATAAAAAACTCAGACAGCTAAAAAAGTATACAAAAAAATTTCAGATCTCAATCCCTAATTTAAACTCAAATAACTAAAATGGGTTTGAGCAGTTTTTAAATACTTGAAAGTAACTACTTGAAAAGCTACAAAGTAACAAATACTCGTTTACCAGTTAAAGATGATCATCGATTACTGATACTACTTATATATATTTATTTGGTCCAAATATGACAATTTTAAAACGAGCTTTAGTATTTTTTCAGAAAATAAAGCGAAAATAATTGTATGTAAATTTCAAAAGAAAACAAGTTTGAAAAATAGGATGCCTATATTTGAAGCATTGTTTTTCGCTTATTGTGATTAAATATTCCATTTTTTATTTATGTCGAAATTTTGAAATATCACAAATGTTTTTTTTTTGCATGCATAAGAACAATTCAATATTTTCGGGCGCAATTTGGTAATCGGGTTAAAGGGGTTTTTAAAACTATATTGATGGAGATACCTACTACCTCGACAAATGTAAATATATTAAATTTGGTATTTTCAAATTTTTGTAAATCCTGATTCTTTTAATAGTTTTGTCACATTTATATTAGTTTCCATTAAGACTTCCCAAGACATTTAGGTCTTATTATGAGATAAATAACTGAACTTAATTTAATAATTAAGTTAATTTTTCTAACTATGAAATAAAAATTGAATGATTGCTCTCACTTGCAAAATCCTGTATTCTAATGTTTTCTGCATAATTTATTTCCAAAAACTTGTTATTTTATTTCGATCCAAAAGATCATTCATTCATAAAATAAGTAGCAGAAAACCACAAATTGTACCTTGATAAATATTAACATTTCTTAGCTTTTAGTTGTTTTACACATATTTTTGCTTCTTACTGTCTATGTGATATACAGCTCTTTTATCACTTAAGGCAAGGTGCTTGGGATTCAACAGTTTACTATAATTTACTATATCAAATGCTCGGGAGAGTTTTGGTTGGGAGGGATTGCTCAGTGCCAATTGAGGTAATACTGGAGCATTTGAGCGGGCAGCGACGTGTTACACACCGGTCTGCCAAGACTGCGGGGTACCCCTTAAGATCGGGGATATGCGAGCAATGCAAGCATCCTTCACGTGGTAACCCTGTTGAAATTGAACTCCGTGGCTCTAGACTGGATGTCGACAATCTCCCCGGTAGCGGTGCTTGCGGCTGTCGGATTAAGAACGCACTCGACTTCTACTATACTTGAATGTCATTCTGCTTATTCTACTTTCTGCTTTCCGCTATTGGTCAATCTCATCACAATTCTAGATTTCCCTTCTCTAACACGATGCTATTTTCTTCTTTCCTTTTTTAGCGTGAGGCTTTTCGGGTATTAGGCTTAAGACAAGCTATCTTGCCGAGATCTGCATAGTACCTAAGCCCTTAAATCAGGTGTTTTGAACGATGCCTATGGAAAACCAGACAAAATTCCGTAGTATTTAAGCCTTGTTGTGGCATGCGGAACTCTGTTACAATCCACCAACTTTCCCTAACTTCTCGTAGGACTTCCTATGGAGAAACGAATTAAAATATTAAAGACGCTTACGTGGCGGGCAATAGTCAGGATCCTCTTTTAGAGGAACCTTCGCTGGCAACGGATGAATTGCCATCGGCACCAGTACCCCAAGGGACACCTGCAGAGGGCGCTATGAACTCTGCAATGGAGGTGGACCCGGTGTGGTGAAACGGTTAAAACGGCCGAGAGTGAAGGAGAAAATGCCTCCATTCGGTCACCCGCGGTTGAAGACCAGCGAGGAGTGGCGGGACGCTCCCTGGGGGTTCACACTGCCGGGAGTCTTGAGCGAGCCGAGTGTGGCGCCTCTGGGGGATGCAAGAACCCTAGTGTTGCTCCGACCACCCTCAGGAAAAAAATTAATGGGGCGCAACGCAAACTCCTAGTTAGGTTTGTCGTTAGTAGGGACCTTGTGTCCCTCCACTGCGATCCCAGGTCTAGTGTGGCTCTTCACCTAATTAACCTTAGGCCTGAAGGCAAAGACTATAATACTGCCGTTTGCTATCGTGCTTAACAAGAGAAAGAATTATTCCGGGGACGCAAGACCCACTCAACTTCGGGCGTTGGTGGCTCGGGGACGGTTGAGGCAGAAAAGCCTTACTCAACTTTCGACAGTTGGCAAGCGTCTCCGCTCTGAAGGCAGCAACCCAGGACAGGAGGCGAAATGTCTTAGGGAGAGCTGGGGCATGCCGTCGTGCGGGGAGTCACCGAAGGCACGCAAGTTGGATTACACAGCGAGCAGAATACTTCAAGGTCAAATACTCGGTGAGTGTTCTGTTCGCTGGTCAGCTAATCTCCAAAGAGCAATACTTAGAGCGGTTCACTGCCTGAGGATGGCCCATAAGTGAGGTTCCACGGGTACTCGCACTAATCCGGGTGGCTTCAACTTCGGGCAGACCTTCCACGACCTCAAGTATGCGTGGCATACCTTGTGGATGACGGCGAAGATCACTGCCTGAGTCCGGGTAATGTGCTAACGTTTCTTAGATGAATCAACCGAGCCCTGCATACTCGCGAGTGGATCGTACTACATCTTGAGTGTTCGGGACCGGATCAAATCTGAACCTTTGCTGTCGATGACACATCCACAGAGGCTCTGCTGTCAATAAAGAGTCACTGTCAGTTCAGACTGTTTTTTGGCTTCGATCAGGTGCGATTTCGTCCGAGGACTAATGCGTAGAGCGAAGAGCTAAGGACCTGGGCGATAAGACGCCTAACATGTTCTCAGGTCGAAACTCTGGACAGTCGTCCGCAGGAAAGGTTAGTTCCATTCCAAAAAAGTATTCAGTATATCAATTATCCTTAGTAAAGGGCAAACACATACCTGGAAAAACGGTACCCAAGAAGGTCAAACGGGGTGGAGGGGAAGAGAATGATAACAACCGCCCTCTAAAGCAACCACCTCGTTCACCGCCGAAAGAGTGCAGGCCTGGGGGCCTAAAGGGCCCAAGCCCAGGAGGTGGCAGGAAACATAAACTCACTGTTTAAAAAATGGCTGCACCACTCCATCACACAGCCTGAGGTAGCACAAACATTAATCGCAGAGGTGAGTCTCTCTTCAACTATATATGTACTTGGGGAGGGAATAACAATTAGTAATACGGGCGAAGAGCCTAATTTAGCCTAAAGTCTACCTTTATTACTAAAAAGAGAAAAGAAGTACTAGATTTAACTATGGGTTGAAACTATAGAGGCAGGGTGATGTCATCAGAGCCATGAATTTCAGATCACAGATATATACGGTTTGATATTGCTATTGGTAAGAGACCCATAGTTAAGTACAGGAACGTGAGAAGTACTGACTGGGTCGGATATAAATCGACCCTACAGAGAAACTTACTATCCTATGATAAAACTATAAAGAATTATGATAAGCTAAATTACATGGCTGATAAAGTGTCCGAAGCTATGTTAACAGCATATCATAAAAACTGTCCACTGAAGGCGAAGCGGGACAATCACGGCACACCTTGGTGGAACAATAATCTTAACAAAATGCTGTCTGAAGTAGGAAAACTCTTCAACCATCCCAATAAAAAACAATAATAACTGGAAGCCATATCATAGGGCATTAGCCGGCTCCAATAAGGCTATACGTAAAACCAAGATGGATTTATGGAGAAGGTTCTGCGAGGACGACAATGCAACGCCTCGCAGTGTAAGAATCTACAACGGGGTCTCAAGGAAACGTGAATAGGAGCTGAAGTCGATAAAACGCCCCGATGGCACTTTTATACAAATCAGATGAGGCACGCTTGAAGTCCTGGGATAAACTTCGACTGTGGGAGGTCGAAGTCCAAGCTTTCACAATGACATTCACTAAAAAAAGAAATATGGGCGAACTCAAACCATCAATCCTGAGAGGTGAACCCATCCAATTTGCAGCAGAGGCGAAATATCTTGAGGTTCTATCAGACCTAATGCTAATAAAAAAAACTACACAAGTTCATACTCGGCCAACATAACAGAACGAGCGGACTGGGATCAGAAATGGATGAAACTAGAGAAAGCGGACAACTGAAGATGGCTTCAAAACCAATTTTGGAGTAGGAGCTGTAATATACTGCACTAACCCACGGATAGAAATTTCTATCTGCCTTGGAAAACACTTATCATTTTTTTGAAACGAAACATGCCATTGAAATGTATTTAATAATACTTAACCAAATGCAACTTGAAAACAGAACCATTAAAATCTACAGTGATTGTCAGGCGGCTCTAAAAGCGCTAAAATCTCCTACTTGCACATCTAGAGCAATATGGCCCTACAAAAACGAACTCATACTGCTTGCGGAAGGAAACAAAATTACCCTAACATGGATTTTAGGACATGCTGGGCTTACAGGAAATAAGGCGGCTGACAAGCTAGCCAAAAAAGGAGCAGAATTTGACCTGATAGGTCCAGAAACAGCATTAGGCATTGCCTACAATACGGTAAAACACATAATCACAACCCTGGTATATATACAAAGCAAAGCGCTACTAGGAGGAATTACAAGGACAAAACTGGTAAAAGATACTATAAGGGAACTTAACAGAAAGTACCTAAAAGCCCTAATGGTAATGTATACCGGCTGCTGCAGACTGCGTCACCACATGAATATGATTGGTTTGGCGGAAATCGCCGAATGCAGACTACGCATGGAGGAAGACGAGACTGCAAAGCACATCCTATGCAGATGTCTGGCATACATCTATCCCATAAAGCTTTCTTAGCTATATAAGGATGAATATTAAATATACTTGGAGTTTCTTTTTAATGTAATTCTTAAAACGTGGGTTTCTTTGGAAAGGTGCCTATTAAAAAGTTATAAATCATTTATTCGAGAATGTGAGATATTTTAACGGACTAGTGTCGTCGCTTTGACAATGTTTTAAGACCTGGTAATGGCCTAAGGCCGAAAGCGCTAGGCAGCAATTTTCAATTTATGATACGCTGAATACAAATAGTGTGTTTTATTTATTAAGAAATAAAATGACAGTCTTGTAAGGGTGATGTATTTCGATCAAATAATTATATCATCAAAATATTTATGTTTTTGATTATTTGTAATCAATAAAACTAAGTATTGAATCCAATGATGATGAGTTATTTCATCGAAATGCATCACTCTTGAAACCAGATTGCATTTTATTTTGTGGAAAAAAGATTTTCTTCTAAAAAAGTATCTTCCTTATTTAAAAATGTATGGTTTCAAGTATAACTGACCTTGCTATTGGACTAAACTATTTTTATTTATTTACCTAGTATTTGTTCTTTTTTTTCTTCGATTTGGTTTCATGGACTTTGATTGATATCTTTAGAAACATTTATTGAAAACCAGGAATATCTTTTAGAGAAAAAAAATAAACTGTACATTTATTTTATAAAATTAATTCATAATTTAATAAAAATTCACTTCTCGATTTATATTAACGTCATTGAGTTCGATATAGTTTTAAACGCACAAAAATTAGGAGAATTTCAGCAATATGCGTGTACGTAAAAGTCGTAAATTCTGCGAAATGAAATAATGAAAATCACTGCGAAAGGCGTACCCCATGTTTTATTCGAGTGCCGAAATTTACAGCATCCATAAATCTGAACAGATTTCGATTATTAAATTTTGAAAACATGATTAGTCAACATTGGGGGATTCAAGGCAGCAAAAATTAATTTTGAGTTTTAATTTGGTCCGCGACATGCTTTTTACAGACTTTTTTTTTCAATAGCTTTTGTGTTTGCGTTTTTGCGTTTTTGGCTGATTAAAAGTAATTATTTATTGATGATAATACGATTGCGATGAAAGCAAAAAATTAATTAATAAATTTTGCTAGAAAATTAACTAAACTTCTAGTCACGTTAACTATTCCTAGTCACGAAGATAGATTTATAATTTTACTTTAAATTGTCGGAAAAAGCTTTTGTTAAATATTCAATGTGGATCAGCAATTTTTCTTTAAGATAATGAAAAATTAAATACCGTCATGTTCTGATTTTAAACTTATATTATTCTAGACACTGGAACCAGAAAATTAATTTTTAGTCTTTATCTCCAAAAATTTTTTTTATGCATTTCGGCTGTGTAAACAGCCATCATCAGATACTAAAATAAAATACAGGTAATTCAAGACAATTTTAAAAAAGGAGCTTATTCGTTATAACAATACAGATTTAGAACTTACCAGAACATTACAAAAAACATATACGTTCAACAAATAAAACTCAAAAAACAAAAATTACCCGTTATCGGGAATAAAAACAATAAATAAAAGAATTAAAATTGAAAACATAGTACAATAAGGACATCTACGATTGAAAATATAAAATTTAAACTTAGGACGATACGGATTTCTACATATTAATTTTTCTTGGAGATAAAGACTTCCCCATTTTGTAACCTTTATATACACATTCTCCTACAAAATATGGACTTCTATTCAACTACCAAAAGTGTTTTAGTTTGTTATTAGAAAATGGTACCCACTTTGTATTTAAAAACTCGCTTAACTCGAAATTAAATTTAGATCTGGGTCGTTTCTAGGTACTGATATATATTGTTCTCGTGCTTGTTTTTTCTCTAGATACCACTAAATTACAATGTTATCACCTGATTTTATTTTAAATTAGTTATTTTTTTTGTTGAAACATTCTAATAAAATAAAGATGTTTTGAGAAAAATATATTATAGTTTTTCTTAGTTTTATCGGCCACACCACACATATATTTAAAAAAAGCCTAGCTCTCCATAGCCATCATAGTGCTCTCCTACTAAAAACTATTTTTTATTTTGCATATGGGCTTTAATAGCCCCTTTTGCTTTCGAGGGGGAAGCTGAATGGCAGCCTTTTGTTCCATCTTTCATTCTTTTTGTTTCGCGTTTAAACTGAATGAAATATTTTTTCTTCTGAAATAATAAAATACATATTACTTTGAATGATGAAATTTAAAAATAGGATGACAAAATTTCAGCAACGCTCGTACCGTGCATCAATACTGATTGATTCAAATAAAAGGTACCTAACAGTTTAATTTTTCCATTAATTTTTATTTATGTTACTGAATTAAAACTACCCATTCGTTTATCATATATTGTGTTTAACATACATTAAGTATATTTTCATCTCGTTAGCTGAAATTGAGGGTGTAGACTATCATGTTACATGCACATAATCGGATATGAGCTCGAAGAATTTGTAGTCTCTGGCTGTGAAGTTGTCCTTATACGAAAATCTAATGCGCTAAAGGCAGGTTTAAAGTGAAATGAAAGCGATGTCTGCTTATACGGTTATAGAGGCAGCACTACGAAAGTTTTGGGCGTATCTCATGCAGATCTAATTGTAGATCTTTTTAAAACTAGTGTTTCCATGTTTGTTGTTTGTTGTGTACAGACCACGTACAACTCATATCTGTCCATATTGGAAATCCATTTTGAATAACCATCACAGTCGTTTAACGAGGCGAAGTACAACTTTTTAGCTCTGACATCGCGGAGTTACCACAATTGCTGGACCTGCCAGGTAAGAGAATCAGCTTGGTGACGAAATCATCCTTAGAAATACCACCAAATCATGTTGGCAAAAAAAAAAAAATCGTTGGCTAAAAATCTCATCCGATTTGCTGAAGGTAAGCTGGTTGCACGTGACGACCCATGTGTGCCTAAAGAGACAGGGGTAAGTGTCAACAAAATTAACACATCTAATTTCAGTAAGCTTACCATTGACGATTTAAAAGATCATTTATGTAATAACGTATCAAGTTACAATCCTTCAAACCCACCAACCTTTATAAACTTTTGTTGCTTTTCAATTAATATTGTGATTGTTTCGCGGCAAACGTTAACGAATTAGATGTTTTAAAAAATTGTGAAATGTCAATAGAGTTGATGGATGATAAGCCAGTAACGCATAGGCCTTATCGACTGTCCTTTAAAGAATGCGAAAATGTAAGACAAATTTTTAATTAATTTTTTGTTAATAGCTGATACCAAACAAGAGTCAAATTCACTATATTCTAGTCTGATTATTCTTGTAAAAAAGACAAATGGTGAAACACGTATGTGTGTAGATAGATAACCGAGGTGTGTAGATGTGGGTCTTAAATGCAAAAACTATTAAAGATTGTAACCCCTTACCACTCGTAGATGATCATATAGAAATCCTAAAGGATTGCAAGTTTTTTACTACTCTTGACATGGCTGGTGGTTACCACCAGAATTAAATTACTGAGTCATCAAGAAGAAAAACGTCTTTCGTTACCCCAGATGGCCAATATGAATAACTTGAAATGCCATTTGGTCTTGTAAATTCTTCTGCGATGTTTCAACGCACCATGAATACAATTTTGTATAAAGTATAATAAAATAAAACCAAGTTTAAGTAGCAAGATGTATTGTTAATATATTGCAGTTTGCTTGCTTGGATTAAAGTTTAAAATCATTTCCGACTACATTGCCTTAAGAACAGCCATGACTAAAAGGGATTTAGTTCCATGAATGAATAAGTGGTTAATAACCTAAGAATTTGATTTTGAAAATCTTTTTAGACCGAGAGCAAGGTATCAAAAAACGTGTGGTGGGCCGAGATGGTATGTTCCTAAGACCGGCAGATCGGTAATTGCTATGTACCACATTTGCCAGATCGGTAGTTACTATGTACCACCACGACAATTAAGGTGATTTTGCCACGGACAAAACAGTGGAGGCCATAAGTGGTATTGGTTTCCTCGTATGAAGAAGTACGTAATACGATACATCTTACATGCTTACAATAAAAGTGTAGCGGGTTGGAAGGAAGGTTTTTTACATCCCAGTGAAAAACTCTTAATACTAATGGTTAAGATACTATTCACGTTGATTACCTAGGACCGTTCGTTAAAAGTAGGAAGGGAAATACTCATTTGAGAGTAGTTGTTGATGCCTTCACCAAATACCTTACAGTGAAAGCCATAAAAAGTACACAAATCAAGCCAGTGGTTCAGTTTTTGGAGGGAATGTTTCAAATGTTTAGAGTTCCAAGGCGGATTGTGAGTAATAGAGGTACTTGTTTTACCAGTGAGGCATTTCAAAACTTTTCCAAGGAATTAGGGATAAAAGTTGTGTTAAACCAAGCGCAACTCCACGTGCCAATGGATAAGTTGGACGTTTTAAAAGAGCTCTATTGAATGCCATATCAACATCCTCGAACAACGAGAGAAAATGGAATGATGGAATCAGTGCGATTCGATTGATGGAGTTATTTCGATTAGATGATTGATTTATTTGAGCAGTACCACTGGAAAAAGTCCAAATGAACTTTTGTTTAGTTTTAAGCCAAGAGGTATGACTGAGGTATTCCTTTTTGAGTAAAGCCGTAGTTGCCGACGTGGCAGACAACGATTTAGAGAAAACTATACTCAACACTAGTTTACGTATTAAGGATGCTCGGGAAAAGCAAAAGAAGAGATTTGATGGTTAACGTAAACCGTCACATGTTTATCACGTAGGGGATCTTGTAGTTGTACGAAGAACGAATTTTGCCTACGATCGCAAGAGCCAAAAGTTGGTTCCAAAATCTTCAGGTATTAAGTAAGATCTTGGATTATGATCGTTACGTTGTAAAAGATATTTCAAAATCAGGCCGAGCTTGTAAAAAGTATGAGGATGTATGATTTTTCTTAGCATGTAAAAGTTATAATATGATTGTAAAGTGTTATTTATTCTACAGGATTGTTATAGAGTTTTCCGAGACGGAAAAGAGGGTAGCATGGTCGACTGAAAATATCAGAAATAATTCAGCGAGGAATTTAGCCATCGAACCCCTATCCGAGAATGGTATTTTTGCATGAAATGACCTGGACCCTTAAAAAAATGTTGAGTCAGTCAGCTTTTCTTGTACGGTGCAGATCTCGCCCATAAAATTTTGCATTGTGATGCCGTGGATTATTTGTATTTATATATTAAATAATATTCTTGATTTGTGTTTAAATTCATTTTATATATACGTGGTTTACACTTATTTAAGCAACTTTACCGAGAGCAATCCCGTATTTTGAGCGTTACCGTGCACAATCAATGCACCTTTTTCCTGTTGCGTTTGTTCTTGGAAATCTGCAGCGAGCTCAGATACCACCCCGTTTTTTCAGGCGATATTCCAAACCCTCCACACTCTGTATAGGCAAGTCTTGTTATTCTGATACCCTTTCACACTCGAAGTAAATTTTAGAGTTTTTAATCGTTAGGAATAGCCGTTGATTTACACTATTAAAAGTCAAGTGCCTTAATTCATTCAATCAAAATCGATGCATCACTAAAGTTTAACAAATCTTCGGAAGCTAGCTTAGCTTTCACAGTGCTTGAAAGCTTTGTTAAACTAGCACGACAGGTTTTACGAAGTCCGACATCCATTTTTATATGACTTTATATCACGCCGTTAAATGTCCAAAAACCTCATTTAACTTCTAAAAAAAACTCATTAAATACTTCAGTCAAGCCACAAATTTCCCGAGTTTCGGCACCAAAAATATGAAATAACACATATATTTCGGGCCAATTCGTAAACAAATTTAATGGTCTAACGAAAGATATGAAAATATGATATATAGAACTAAATATTACCATCATCATATTCCCGAGTTCACAAAATACTTCCTGGAACGCTTTCTTGCTTTTTTAAGCGTTCGCAGAAATTGTTTAATGGAGAGTTTACGCACAGATATATTTTAACATTAGGTTCGTTTTTATGAATGTTTAACATTAGCAAACGTTAACAGTAACGTATTCGATATAAAAATTAAGCAATAAAGGCACTTTTAAATAAGTTATTTCCAAAAAATCGGTTTACTAGAGCCGAATTTTAGTCATTTTTCTCACTAAAAATAAATACTCCCCTACCACTTTATTTGACAAGTGACATAAGTTCTTGTTAAAACTTTTTTTTGTGTGGAAATTTTTTGGGATGCCCGTTATTGAAATTTTTTAGGAAAATATAAAGTTTTAAGTTTTGAAGTAGTTGTAACGCCCTCTAGTGGCTGATCAATGAACTTAATACCAAAATATTTGTAAGCATTTTTTTTGGGGGCACTTTAATGAATATTTTTTTTAATTTTCTACGATTATTAGTCCTTGAGATATAGCCACCTCGCTTAACTCACCCGATGCATCTAAAAATATATAAAAATAGATCTAATATAATATATACTTATATAAATAAAAATTGAGTGATAAAAGGACGCGTTCGGGAACCATTAAGGTATTCCGAGACTTTTTGGACACGATATATAGACAGGGCGTTTTTTTTTAAAATATTTCGACCAAAATCAGAGACGCGTTCCTTGGATGAAATTAAGCAAAAAACTATAAACATATTATATTCAAAAACAGAAGAAAAATCCTAAATTACAATGCATTAATATTTCCTAAATATTAAATACAGTAATTACTATGGCATTAAAAAATTGTATAAAATAAAATTTTACATGCTACAGGGCAATGTAGAAAATGATTTTGATTATTTTTGTAAAAAGTCTGCATAGAGTGAAAAAAAGACTACAGGTTATAAAAGAAATAAAGGATTTAAGATTATTTTTTATTATAATGTGAGCCCAACCAGGATAGTTTATATTTGTGAATTTTGAAATAAAATTGGAATACAAAAATATTGGAGTACTTGAACTTCCACCAAAATGTAAGGGATTACATTTTGAGAAAAGAAGAGTAATATTTAAAACACATATCATTCAAGTTCGCGCTGTTCAATATTAAATGATGTGCTTTTTGCTCCTATTTCAAGCCTTTTTACTGCATTTCCTATATCAGTTTGAAAGTTGCATCTAATATCACCTTAATCAGTGAAATCTCTACTATTGATTAGTGTAAAAATCAGTGCATGAAGTCATCCGGCTTACCGACAATTGCACAAATTCCACTATCCTCGTAGGAGGAAATTATTTGTTTACTTTTTTCGGATTTGGTATTTTGTGGAAATACATATAGCCCAGTTCAAAGATCTATTAGAATCTTTGATGTGCCGCGAATAGTCCGTGTGCCGCTGTTGCTTGCATTGTCAGTTGGCATGCATGTTTAAATCGCAAAATTTTATGTGGGAAGAGTCATAAAGTTATATTCTAAGCGATATTTAATCATTCTATTAAATAACTAAATTTTTTAAACATACTTTTTTAAATTTATACATTTGATTCGTAAAATTTGACTTCAGACGTAAACGTACTATTTTGTTAGACGTCTGACCTCAGTCTTAGAAACTCAAGCGTGAAAAGTTGCACAGGTCCGGCCCTAAAATTTATTTGTATTTAAAATTTTGTTATTCTGGATTTTTGGGTTTAGTTTTATGAAGCTATAAAGTTAGGATAGACGAAAAACAATGAAAAACACAAAGTCACGGTCTCACAACATTTACTTAAAGCTACACGTGTTGATGCCCTGAATAGAGCGAAACACGTGTAGCTTTAAGTAAATGTTGTGAGACCGTGACTTTGTGTTTTTCATTGTTTTTCGTCTGTTGTATACGTCGGTCTCTTTGTGAAAAATGGATGAGATTTTCTTATTATAAAGTTAGGATAGTTGATAGCAAGATAATAATTAATTTAAAGATAAGATTTAAGTACAAAAATCAGTTTAATCACAAATTTTAATTTAATGAGTTGAGAGAAGTTTTAATTTAATTTAATGAGTATGAGAGAATAGGTGGTACAAATTACTTAGGCCGATTTATCCCATGGATTAAGGAATTAAAGATTTACTTTTTGACACAAAAGGGTAAAATGTTTTGGTTTGTCTTCAAATTTTATATATTTGCTTTTTTTGGGTATTGAGCTTTATTTTTATTTGGTGGTTATTATTAATGGGGATTTTGGCTGCCATATTCAATGTCCTTTGTTAGTGTTTTTTTTTTAATTTCTCTATATTTAGTACCAACATCTTTTGATAAAAAGTAATTATGTAGTCAGAAAAGTGGAAGTATATTTTTTTAAATAAACTTTTACATTAAAAAACATCTAGCTGTCTATATCTTATGCGTGTAAAAGATACAAGTTTTTCTTATCAAAAAAAACACACTTTACATCCTGAATATAATATTTATTAATTTGTTTGCCTCATATTTAGTTATTGTACATAATAGGAGAGATTAGGTGAAAATTAACAAAAATAAATGCTTATACTAAAAACTAAAAATCCTATAAAAAACACAACATTAAGTACTGGAGCAATATTTTAAGTTACTGGATCCTAAAACTACAGCGAGGATACTAAATACTTTTATAAATTTAACCACTCATTTGAATCTGGCCCAAAGAGTTAATACAATTTTCTAAACTCTTTTTTTTGCCTTTGTTCTTTAGCAGTTTTTTCCATTAAGGAAGAAAACAGTTTCTCTGTTGCAGCTATGGATTCCAACTTCATCTCGCACTGAAGCATATGGATACTAAAACAGATTTGAAAATTGTACACGAGTAGCAGAAATAATTTTTAAAATCAAAATTTTAAACTTGTTTTTTTAATAAAAACAGTGTTTTTCTTACCATAGAAAAAAAGGGGTTTTCCGCAGAGAATGGAGGAAGGGGCAGTCTTTATTGTGTCACTGAAGGACAAACAGGGGCAGTAAGCTGAACTATGGTAAATAGTATGGCAAAAATAGGACTTTTTCCCAGAGAATGGAAATCATACATCAATCATAAATGTATCATACCGTGTTTCGGCTAAATAATATATGGATCTTTCTTCCTCCCAATTTTTTTAAAATTTTCTCCAAATATTCTATACGCCACCTGATAATTCTATTACAGCAGCTCTTTTGTTAACCATCTAAAGCTTAAATCCAAGTTTTATCAGGCATCTCAGCAAGGTTGAGGCTGAGAAATATTTGTCCCTTGCCGATAAGGTGTCCTTAACCATCTCTATGGTCAGAACCTCATTGTTTTTGTATTTAGAATACACAACTTCCCTTAGCAATTTGGCAATATCCGTGTCAAGTCCCTTTAATTGTCCTGCATCTTTCCTTTTTTTCTGTCTTTAATCCCTTTTTTTACAAAATAGCATATTGTACTATAGGGAATCACTGTTAAAAACGCTGTTTTTTGCAAAGCACTACAATCATTTGTAAACTCGAAGATCATTCCTTAGATTGTTATAGACAATTAGATAAATTTGTTTGGCGTCTATCTTAAACAATTACGTTTTAAAACTGCTTGACTTTCCCCTGTAGCTTCTACTTCCCTTGGTTCTTTTTGCTTCCTCAATACTAGAAAAAGAACTATCAGAACTATGTAAGTCTCTGTCTCATTGTCCCATCACTCTTATTGTTTTCATCACAAACGTTATTGTCTTTCTTGTGCGCCCACGGTCTCCATAAGCCCGCACAAACACTTTCCTCTTCATTTGCCAAATTTTCCTGCCTATTTTCCGAAAACATTTTAAGGTCTTAGGTATAATACCAAAACCAATCCACAAACACAAATAAAAAAAAACACACTTCCTCACAGCAAAAACTGCAAGAAATTTAGACGAATACAGGCCAAATTCCAAATTCTCCACTTTAATAAACGTGTAAAAGGCAAACTGGCAAAACCCATCAAATAATAATAACCTCACATGGCCCCCTCCCAACTATTAAAGGTGATAGACCCATCCAACAACTATTTTAAAAGCGATAGATCCATCCTTAAAGATCTCTTTAAAAACACGACGAAAGTAATACAAAAACAGCCCAAAAATTTATTTGGGTACGGCCCCGTAATCCTCAAAATCAGTGGGATGGAGAGAGATACACAATCACTTGCACAGCCTAAAGTAGGAATCGTCAGAACGCAGGTGTTTTATCTTTGTTTAATAGACTGGCTAAAAAGAGGTGAGAAGTCTGTGAGTGCTGGAAGCGTTTAAAATATTTTGTAAGATCCTTGGATTTTAGTCCGCGGTCAATTTTTTGATATTATTTTCTTTCTAAAAATAAATATTTTCGAAAGAAAAATAAAAAATAGTGTAAAACATGGGATTTTACGTATATTTAAAATGATTTCATATATAAACTATATAAAATTTTGCTATTTAAACATGTCTATCATGCTACAATAAATACGACATAGGCGCACGGACTAGTTAGTGCGGCATCTGCGACACATCAAAGATTCTAATAGATCTCTGAATTGGACTTTACCAAGGTAAATACCTTGTTCACTGTTCTCACAGGTGGTTATACTGCATCTTATTATTGTACTAATTTTTGTACAATCGCAGCAAGATATGTCGCAGATTGACAGCTGTTGCTTTAATTATACTCTTGCAGTCTCAGACTGCGGAAGTTTGCGGAATGTGAATGGGTTGTAAGCTGAGATTTCATTATGAATGCACGAAGGTAACAACTTCAGAGATTCGTATTATTGAACTTAAGAATAAACGTATTCTTAAGTATTTCTATGAAACTTGCCTCGAAGGCCTACGTATAATACCCTTATTACAAAAGCGCATGGACGCATTTGAAGAATAAAATTCCCTACAGCCTGACTACGCTTAAAAATAATGCTCTGTCTAACATTAATGAAACTCAGGTTAAAAGCCCTTATACTAACGAATGAACCCAACACTTATGGTGGCTTAACTAACACCACCATATGCATGCATGAGATGTTTAAACAGCAAAAACGAGTCAATAATGTTATGTTTTTTAATATACATATTTCTGCTGCATTCAGGCACATTCAGAAGCACAAGTAATTGAATTACTGATACAGATTATGGATAAAGAAGTCTTAGTTTGTTCTGTACTTAAAATATACAAAACTAATCGAAATAAACACAAAAGTCTTAGGACCACCCTATCCAACCTACAGGTTGCAACAGGTATGCTCATGTCCAGAGCATATTAATATCTCTGATGTTTATTAAGAGTATGCCATCCATGGAAACAAAAAATTAAATGCTTTCAATTTTGATTGAGAGTGTTATACTCTATCAAAATATGAGAGGCTTCGAAGCAAAACAAATTCTTTTTCCCGGCCGTATCTTCTTCAGATCATGTCTTAATAGTAATTACTGAATTATAGCTCCATTCAGATATCCAAGATTCGGAGCTGTTTCAACGTCTCAGATGCTTGCTGTACCCTTTATGATACACTCCAAGGCATTTTTGCTTCAACCACACCCCTTAAGCAACAAAGATGACGACGTTTCCTCCTTGGTTTACCAAGGAAATAATAAATAATATTATTAAGAAGGAAAAAGCCTTTAGAGACTTTAAATCCCATCGCACTCATTTTTATTACTTTATGACAATCAATCAACCTCCTTACGTCGGGATATAAAGTACCAGATAGATTTAGCTTATCGAGATTATGTTATACAAGCAGAAGAAAATATACATTCGGATCCAACAATCTTTTGGCCATTTATTCATAGTAGGAAGGGTACGTCATGGATTCCTACATCTATGAAGGACTCATTTAGTTCATATGAAGGCCCAGAGCTAACGATGTCAGCCTTTGCCCGTGTCTTTAAGAACAGGGACACTAAGCCATTAAATCAACCGAACACTTATGTAATATGTGACCCTGACTATATCCACATTAGCCCCACTATCACTACAGATGACATTATTAGTGCTGGAAGATGACCTTCTAAACATCATTGATTATCATTAATTGGCCTACGCGGATTTAAAGATTTTCCGGAGGGTTACTATCCTCGAAAACTGGTCCATCTTGCAGCATAGTCTTAACTTGGTTACGGACTTGTTTTTTTAAACAGACTCAGTTGAAAAATATCTAAATGCTTCGTTACATCATACTATATAAATAAGAATCACATTATATTTGACTACCAAATTAGTGATGTTTCCCTAATAAGAAAATCTGAAATTTCTGAGCTGGGTATAGTGTTTGACAGGGAATTCACTTTTGTACCGCACGTTGAGAATGTTGCCTCTGAAGCCTTAACGATGATAGGATTTGTCTTAATAAACTGTAAACTTCAGCGATTAAAAAACTTTTTTATAGTTTTGTCAGGTCAAGATTTGAGTAATGCCTCTTTAATTTGGAATCCCTACTACATTCGCTATGTGAATACTCTGAAGGCTATTCAAAGGCAATTTTTTAAATTATTTGGCATATCGAGAGGATGGTCTACTCAGATAGAGGTATAAATCACACTTTACTGTTATCAAAATTTAAAAAAGTGCCCTTAGCTGAACGTCGGACGTTACATTTTAATCAGTTTTCTGTAGAAGGTCATTAACAACAAAAGTGATTGCTCCTTCCTTTTGGAACAATTATCTTTGTAAGGTATACGCCTGCTTTTGCTCCTGACCAAGCTAGATCGAATATTATGTTGCATGATCTCATTTTCATTATATCCAAAAATTTGAATCTCATCTCTCATGAGAGGGACATAAACGATTGTAGTTTATCGCAACTTTTAAATAAATGTAGAAATTCCTCTATATTTGTCACCTAATTGTTATGTTATGTGCGCTGGCTGGAGGCTTGAGTAGAATTTGTTTGTTGGTTTGGAAAGTTAGAGCAATTAGCAAGTATGTATGCATTTAGTTTTAATTTTTAGCTTTTAAATTATACTTATTATATTTTATCCTGTCTTTTGTAATGTACTTATTGGTTTAAATTTAATCTTTAAGGGAACCAATTTTTATTTTTTGTATACAATTGTAAATTACTATAGCCTGTTAGAAATAAAAGCTTATTATTATATTTATAAAACACTTTTTCTGTGGTAAACGTTATATTTTGGTAATTAATTTACAGTTTAAGCACAAAGTATTTTATGAACCTTTACGTTTTCCGAAAAAGGTTTTAATTCAGGTCATTAGTATTTTTTTCTGGGAAATTTTAATTTTTAGTTTCGTTTAGACATATTTTTCACGACGCACTCTAGACCTCAGGCCAGCATTCTTTTTTCAAACCATTGAAAATCAGTATAGTACGCGGGGCATATGGGCAATAAATTATTAGGCATTGTTGGCACACTTACATGTCTAGAAGAGCAACGTGAACAAAAATATCGCGAACAATAACATGCACTCAGCATCTTGTATGTAGATTAATATAAGCTCGATTGGTGGCCCGACGTCCAACATCGAAACGTTATTAATGAACTGATTTCGGTACGATGGGTCCTAATGTCACGCTTCCGAGATACACAATCACGAAATCATTACGATCTCGTGATGGGGGTCTGATAGCTGACAGAAATAATGGCGAGGTTCCATTGAAAATCATGCAGAACGATCCTGGCAGCAAAGCCGAAGCTCCGTCGGAGTGTGAATGTCGGAAAGCCAGGCACAATGCCGCGCCTAGTCTCTTAAATTAGGTTGAGTGTAAGTAATGCGAAGCGGTAAGATAAAAACACTTTCCAGGGTCTTTTCTACTACGTCATTATAATAAGATTAGGTGGTTTTTTATTTATACGGGGTCTCGTAAATTGCAAAGTCTAAATTTTAACAGCGCATTCTGTATTCAGAATAAACCTTAATTTTCTTCATAAACATATATCGGGAAACGATTAGTTTTTAAAATACAGAGTGCTAAAGTTCTTTAAAAAAATTTCCCTATTTTTTAAAAAACGTCAGCGTTTTATCTAAAAACAAAATTTATTTTCAAATCCTTATTCAGTTTGGACCCAATTTGATTTTCTGGGTTTTTTTTCGTACTAGGTACAAGGTTACGTACTAGGCTACAAGGTTTTTAAGTAAAAAAATAAAAACCATCTCCTGCAGGTTCTATGTCATAGTGTTATCGTTGGATCCTTTGGTGTGACACTCAAAGTACGATACATTCTTACCACTAACCAAACCTCTTTATTTTACTCTCGGCACGTGTTTCGCTAACGATGTTAGCATCTTTGAGAGAGGATTAAAACTAAACTAAAACTACTTACAAAATGCCTGTATTGACTGTAAGAGGTAACTAATAAAACGGAAAATGTAATGAAGCCTTGACTATAAGGGTAACAAAACTAACTTGTATGCATCTAATTTTCTATTGTTATTAACTGGTTTAAGTTCGGCCAAGTTACAAAGTGGGTGTCCCAAAAGATAAAATAAAGGCCAATAAAAAGTTCGGGATCTATGGGATTATTTGCAATGATTGTGATAAAGAATATATAGAACAAACCCGAAGATTAATTAATCTCAGATCAGAAAAGTTGAAAAGTCAAGTTTGGATGAACATGTTTTAACTACTGGTTACTTTGTAGGGATAGGCAACTTAAAATTATTTAAACCAGTTAATAACAATATAAAATTAGATTAGAAATTAAGAGTTTTTTGCAGAAGATCTATACTAACTAAGAAAATAATACTGGAGATAAGGTAGCCATGATCGTGAAATAGAAACTCAATTCACTGTTAAGCCGATTGATTCATTGATGATTTTCATCTATTGGAAGAGTGCATCAAAGCAAAAACGATTAAATATCCGAATGATGATTTGTATAATTTTACCAGCCAGCGGAATTGTGAATGCCTAGATATCGTGGTTATTTGAAGGCCTACATCATTAAAAAAAAAAGAATAATAAAGATTAAGTACTCCAAGGATCGAAATGTGAAACATCTTACATCGAAATTTGGAGCTTTATTTAAAGTTATCAGAGGCCAAAGAACTTGGAAATGGTAATAAGTCTTCTTTGTTTTACATTTTAGACTGGGTCTAAAGAGCTTAAGCTTATCTCATCCTTCTCTAAATTAATTAAAGAATTTTGATGGATTTCTGGAACCTCACCAAGACTTATGAGAAGGCAAAGAACTTCAAAATATCAATGAGTCTTCTTGATTCCACGTCTGTAGATTCGCTATAAAGGTGTTAGCTTAGTTAATTATTTCTTTTAATAAGATTAAGAATTTTCTCGCAAAATATCCAAACTTCTTGAAGAAAATTGTAACTGGAGCTGGTATTCGTAGCTATGTCGGTATCCTAATATCCACCGATATTCTGAATGGCAATATAGGAAAGTAAGAGTTCACTCTTGAAAAACAGCTGATTAATGAATTAATTATGTCTAGTGGAGGTACTAAATTAAGTTAGAAGTTTACGTAAGGATCCTAATGGATTTGTGGACCCTCACTAAGAATTACTCCAGGCCAAAAAAGTTAAAAAAATAATCTAATGGGACATCTTTGTTTCAAGTTGGACTAGCTGTAAAGAATTTGGATTTGCCTTATTCTTCTCTAAAAGAAATGAAGAATGTCCTTGCAGAACACGCATGGTTTTAATTTTTTTATGCGACAAGCTTCCATCGTATGAACAAAAGGCGAAGAATCTTAGTGCCTTTAAACTGAAGGAGGATTCCTGAAATAAATAATTTTTGTTTTTAGAAAAAGCAGTGGAAAAGATAGTAGCTTTTCTTCAAGAATATTTTATAAAAAATCCCGTACAGAGAGCACTAATAAATAAATTTAAAAAATCGTTACTTAAAGCCGTGAACCAAGTGTCATAAAAATAGTTCAAGTAGTAAGAAATGTATGACTAAAAAACATTTTAACACACTGAATTTCAAAAACAAAGCATTTCTCTTTTTCTCTCTCATTTCATCTTCTTTTTAAGAAAATTCAAGCTTATTCTGAACACGAAATGCGCTCTTAAAGTTTGAACACTGCAATTTGGGATACCAAGTATACTATTAAAATGTAATTAAGTTAGCACATTGATTAAAAGGGTAAAATGTGTATACACTAAGCAAAATTTGATAAAACTAAACATGATAAACATGATAAAACTAGGAAATCTTCTAACTTCTGCAGAACATCAAGGAACCATACCTTGACGTTGTGCAGACGTTTTGTTGTATTAATATTACTATAGATTTAATATTAATATGGATTCTCAGCTTCAGCGTGCTTTTCGCATATATCCCCGGCAGGGAAATATCGTATTAAAGCTAAAAGCTGTTTGTTCTATTTTGGTATAATACGGCAGATGCCGTGATGTCATTTGACGACGTTAAAATGTCTCATCGAAAATGCCCTAAATAAACCGTATCGTAAAATATAATCATGTGCTTATAAAGTATACGTTAGAAATTCTAAGTGATCAGCAAATCAATAACAGAAAATAATAGTTATATTATAATTAAAATAAATTACTATATTTTTAGTATTCATTGAGAATTAATGATGATGTTTATCATTAATCGATAAAGGGATATTTAATCGGGTGATCTGGCTGGCTAAGAAAAAACGCTTTCCATTACGATCCAGCGCACTTAAAAATAATTATTAGTATGATCCCGTACGAAATGGGAAAAAAAGTGCAGGACACCTCTCCAATAGAAAATACATGGTCCGTCTCATTTCCTATCTCGTCGATAAGAATAGCAAAGCATTTATTACAACATTTAAAAATATCGTGTGGTATAATGCTATACCACACGATAACACTCCAGTAGCCTTGGTGCTGGACTTCTCAAATCCAATGGAGATTTTCAGCCGACTAATAATGCATAATATGCCTATTTTCGCGAATCATTTTTAACATTCATTAACAAAAATCAATTTTGTCCTCAAAATGTTCGTCTAAGGCTTGGTATAGGATCTTATGGTAAGGGTGTAGCCTTAAAATAAGAAGAGATGCCTATACTATTTGAGGAGAAAAAGGTAACGTCCCAGTTCCAATATACCTAATAAATTCTACGTAAGCCAACATATTAGTAATGTTTTCTTCCGTTCTTCCAGGAGAACGATGCCTTCAGAATCTGGGCCCTAAAACTCTCAGTATCGCGTAGTTTCTGTACCAAGCGTCGAAATTTTTTTCTGCTAAAATGACGTCGATCTAGATACCAAATGGCATACTGTCATTTAGCTTATTTCAGCTATTGCTGCATTTGGAAAGCACTTAAAGAAAACCGCAATCATATTAACCGTGTTATTATTTGTAAAACGCATTTTATAAAAAATCGAGCAGAAGATATTCAAAAACCAAATTGAAGAGACGTAGTTTCATAAATTTTTGACGTTTTCATATAATATTATTAAAAAATTTCTTTTGTTTTTGCCTCCTACTATACGTTAATAAGATATTTTAAGGCCGAAATCTAGATGGCGGTACATAAGCTTTGACTCAGTGCCTAAAAAAACTTTAATTCGCTATTTCTTTAAAACGATATACTATCTATAACCAAAGATATCATCGCCTGGTTTTCACAATATATTTGCAAATTTTACCTACTTTTCAAATATGATGTCAAAAATATACCGTTCAATTTAAACTTTTGGAATAAAATGAAAAAAATATTAGAAATATTATAAGTCGCGCCCTCTAGCTGTTTGGGACAATTGAAACAATTTCCAAATATTTATTTTTTTCTCTTAGAGAAAATCATATTTACAGCTAAAAAATTTTTTACAAGGACATCTATTAATTCCTTGTATATTTTAAATCAGGCTATTTTACTTATTATATAGTGCCTGTAAGATATTAAAGGAAACATATAGCCTTGTATATTGTTTTAATTGTCCTGGAGACGGGGACAGTTTAAACACATACCAGGGACAGTTAAAACACCATTAAGAATAAACAAAATATTTATTTTAATACTGAAATAACATTCAATTTAGAAATACGAAGAAAAAAACATTGATACATATAATTTTTACACTTAAATAAAACCAAATTTCAGTTGTAAATAACATAATAATTATCCTAATGCTGAAATAAAGATAAATTAGCAAAGTAGAATATTTATTCTGACATGCAGTTATGACAGATATACAAATCTTCTTGACGAGTGCATTCTACATGTGACCATTGGTGGCAATCAATGCATTGCACCCACTTTTCCCCTGAACGGCTATTTCTATACGATTCCAAACATACTAGACAAAAACAGTCTTCATTGTCACTGCTGCTATCGTCCTGACTATTCTGTTGACGAGTTTTTTTGGACACTGGTGTTTTTGATGTATTTTTTGGATAACTAAGGTGTGTCCGTATAAATGGTGGATTTTCTACTTTTGCGTTTCCTGTAGTTTTCCGAGGAAGAGCTTTTGGTCACGGCCTTATTAGCTCAGGTAAAAACACATCCCAAGAGAGGTTAGAGGCTGACTGGACACTTGTAGATGCAACTGGAGGCGGGGTGCTTGGTGGCTCTAATGAAACAGTTCCGCTCGTTGACGCTCTTGGAGAGTTAGAATTTACTAATTTTGGAAAAGAATCAGTACTGCTTAAATCTTTACTCTCTCTTAAACCTACTGCCTGGATTTCTTGGAGGATATTAAACTGCAAATTTTCGGGAGCAGGTCTGTCAGTTACATATGATGGAGCAAAATCTAAAGCCGTAAAAATATCTCGATTAAACGGCCATATACCAGTGCACTGGAATTCAGCAACAATATTAGATTGTGTTAAAACCATAGAGAGACTCTATTTAACGATGCTGGGGATGTCATAAGTTGTCATCGTTTTGCCTGGGTTTTTTCTCATCCAAGAATCGCAAGTTGAATTTACAGCTTTTTTAAATGGACCATAAATCGATCGATCCAAAGGTTGTAGTTTATGTAAACAGTGTGGGGGAAATGAGAGGACCACAATGCCGTTTTCTTTGCAAAAGTCCAAGCATGGTATGCTTACATGAGATTGATGGTTATCTATTAAAAGCAAAACTTTATTTTCAATTGAACTGTTGGTATGTTTTAAAGTGTCTTAAGTATAGCAAGAATTCATCCTCTTGCATCCATCCACTAGCATTTCCTGCTCCATTGCCCCCAGGCCGTCACGAACGAAATGATTCTGATATCTTAATCTTGGAAAGATAAAGATTGGTGGGATGCTTTCCAATTGCATTTACCACTATTGCCACTGTAACCAAAGTGCCACGTTCTCCTGATGTAAGTGCTCCTACCTGTTTGCGTCCCTTTTCTGCTACGATTTTAGCAGGTTTTTGTACCGTCGTAACACCGGTTTCGTCTATATTATAAATGTCCTTCGCTTGGAATTTATATCTGTCTATTACCATAGCAAGATTGTCAAAGAAAAGTTGTACATTTGTTAGGTTAAAACTGGTCGCTCTTGAAAGGCTTCTAGCCTGGGGACAACGGATTGATAGTTCAGGATTGCGTTTCATAAACCCGGAAAACCAATCCTCTCCTGCCAATGAGTTTTTAGTCCATGTATTCGGCATATTCAATGAATATTTTACGGCTATTTGGTAGGCCAGTTTACGCATTTCTTTTGTCGATAGACCGTAAAATATTTAAGATGCCTTTATTATGTATTTTATTTAATGGATTTTTCCTGCTCAACGTTAAATACTCGTCGTACGCACCTATATCCCATTGTTATAGTTTCAGTGGACCCTTGTTCAATAGATTCTTTCTTTTTCTTAATAAATCTGCCTAATGTAACATGACTCAGTTCAAACAAATCTGTCGCAGACCTTACGGATGCTTTATTTTCAATAACCTCCCTATACGCATTTTCGTAAACCAAGTTGTATTTGGTACCTCTATATTTTGTTTTCCTGACCCTTTCACGTAGCATTTTATAACAAAATAATAGCCCTCAGAGAGTTTGTTACAATCAGTTAATCAGTTTACGCAAAAATAATACCAAAAGCCTTCTATAAATTATGTTTCAATCGTTCCCGTAAAATTATTTACATCTTGTTTCGATTGTCCCCTTCAGGTTTTTTTTGGCAAAATATTATTTTTCTTTAAGCTCTTTAAGTAAAACTAACAAGTTTAGGCTGCTAAACCTAAGCAAAAACATAAAAAAATTGATTAAAAACAAAAAAGGGGTGTACTTATACTTAAATTTTTTGTTTGCACACTTTTTAGATAAAAGGTAAAAATTACTTTGTTGACATAAAATAAGAGAACCGAGCGCAAGCACACCCACTTTGCTCAACTGCTAGTTTCACACTGTCGAGCAGAAATATGGAATTAGTCAAACGTTGTGAGGCTGCATACACGAGTTTTTACCTTCGCGTCTCAAAAAAATGGCGACTATTTCAACCGTCCTCTGTTTCAATTGTCCCCGGTCTCCCCTACATCGATCTTGGAAACAAATTTTGAACTGCTAAAATCGAATAAGTGGTTCAGAATTTACACCGATTTTAATGATTACACTTTCAATGGCTTCCCCCACCCCTACTATTGTTTACAAGCCAACTTGCCTTAAATCAAAATGATAGAAAATTTTCTAGGCTTTCTAACATTATTATCAAGTATAGATTAATTAATTTATAAGTTTTCGGAAAAAGACGTTTTTCTCATTTCATTTTTAGTTATTTCCACTAGCGGTGCAATACGAAACTTTTTCCTAATTTCCATAATTTTCTCAACTACTTTTATAATAATTAAAAAAATCCATTGTTGCCAGATGTACAGGTCCTCAGATACAGCCTCTTATCTCGCTTATTTGCCCACCCTTTATATGAGACATTTTCAGGCCGCATAGGAGGAATAGCACTGATTGAGCAGTAATTTACAAAGGTGAGGTATACAAAATCATGAAATCAAAAAGTCATTACAATGCTTTTATATCGACTTAACCTAAACGACGTTATCTTGCTACCTATATCTTTTGTTCATATATATTCAGTACGATTTAATGCATGAATCCTGGCTAACCACTACAATGATTTTGCAACATAATTTTGCAATAATCTAACCACGTGCAATCTTGCATTATCATGTTAAAAGATAAATTATGAGCACATTTTCAGCGAACAGGATAATTTATGACTTAGAAACCTTAGGACAGAAGGGCTTTTTAATTATAAAAATATTTACTAGTTTAACAGTAGCTTTTAAGGATTTGTAAACTCACAACTCTCTCTAACAACTGCATTTTTATAGAATTAAGGGTGTGGCTTTTAGATTTTTACCATTGAATATGGAGGACAGATACCAAGTTGTTTTTTCTGATAATACATATATAAGTGAATCCATCCTTCAGGCAATATTATGCCTTAGAGGTCTACTACAGACCTCTCCACAGTCCACTTTTTTTCTGCTTTATATAAATACTTCCATATAAGTTCCTACAGACTGAAGCCTTTCTCTATGCAGATGATACACCTCTACTATTATACCTAGGTAGATTATTCAAAGGTTCAAGAAAGAGAACCCAAATAAGGCAAATGATATATGTAGTAGACAAAGAATATTATAAACTATTTCTCTTAAACTGCTCTCTTGTTAGCTATTTACGTTCGAAAAAGGCCCTTATTCTTAGATATGGTTAGTTTTATTGTTAATAATCTATAAGCTGATTTAGAAACTATTATAGAAGGTGTCACAAAATTTGGTGCAAATATTTTAAAAGCGTATTGTTGGAGTCAGTTAATTCCTATAAACATGATTGTATCCTAAAATACGTCGCTCCAGAGCTACAGCCTGCGCAAGTTGCTAGAATAAGAAATTCGATTATTTGGAATCGTAACTACATTTATGTGTCAAATCTTTTAAAATTTTGCACGTCTTCGTTTTTTGGGTGCTCTTTTCGGTTTCTGTGCCAAAAAGAGGGTAAATTCAATTTTAAGGGAAGATCCAGGAGAACCTACCCTTCTGATGGTACTTATCTTATAGTTCCATAAAGAATTTAAAAATCTAGCAACACCATCTAGTTAGCCATAAAAAAATCTTAAAAATTAAATTTTTATCTTTTAAATTTTTTCGATATAATTAAGGGAATTGGAGAAAAACGAAAAAGGAGCATCAAAAAAACGAAGTAGGCTGTGACTGGTTTTTTGTCAAATTAAATGAATTTTATCGAAGAAATGCAAAAAAACAAACATTAGATGGTGTTCTAGATTTTTAAATTTTTTATTCGAAACATAAGATATGGACCATCATATCTTATGTTTGGAAATCCCCCTGAATCCTTTGCTAAAATTGGGCTTACATCAATTTTGGTACGGAAAATGCCAAAAGGACCCAAAAAAATTAAGACTTGCAAACTTTTTAAATTGCATAACTGTAGTAAGTGTTCCAGATATCCGATTATCGTCAAGCAATTTACATGGGCTGTACTATGGGTTGCTCTAAAATGGTGTATTTTAGGACACATATTTATAAGAAAAAAATGTCGTATATTGACGCCAATAATACGTTGTTAAAATATTTGCACTGAATTTTATAACATCCTGTATTTAAGTCCAAATTTTTACGTAATAAAAAATCTTTCATTAGCGGTCTATATTTATAATATTAATTATATTATTAATTATTAATTATATTATAATTTAAAAAAAATGATTTATTAATCAACTAAGCCATTTCCTCTTCTCTTAGTCAAGAGAAGAGGAAATGGTTAGAAGAGGAAAAGTTGTTTACAGTCAGTAAATTTAAGACTTGTATATTTCAAGCAATAAAATTTAATATTCTTAGTAATACATATTTTAGCCCTCAATGACCATTATTATGAACGAAAAAGTGAGAAAATACAAAATTATTAAATGTTGGTTTAATATAAAAAAAATATTTTCTTATAAGTATTACTTGTTTCATCTTGAATAATTTCTCACTTTTTAATTTTTAATTTAATCTCACATAATTTTCGAGAAAAGTGCCTTCACATGATTTTATTTTACATTTAAAAAATTAGTAAAAATGTGCCGATCTTTTATACCCTACTATTTTTGTACCTACTAATTTTTAATTATTAACATTAATTTAAAACTTGGCTTTATTAATCCTTTTTACCACTGAGGTAAATTTACCTCGAAGGCATAATCAATTTTCTAACTTTCTTTTATATAATATCGGTTTCTATACAAAGTCTAAGAGAAAACCAATAAAATACAATAAATCGCAACGGTTCTGATATGATAAATGTGAAAAGAACAAAGATGTCATATAAATCAAGAGGCTCGCCGCCCCCAAACTAACCAAGAATCTTTTCGTGAATCGGAAAGAAAAAACGCAGGGCGTTAATAAACTTATCGGTTCTCTTCGAGATCGTTCAGGTCGTTAGGGAGACGTTCGCCTTTGTAAAATATATAGAAGTTTTTTGAAATAGCGTGAAATTGATATTCGCTCAGGTTTTATATGATGCTTCAACTACATAGTTTAGTGCTTAAATAACCATTGGCAAACATGTGCTATGCATTTTTTTTTTAATACTGTCGTTGCTTTGACAATGTCCAAAGTCCTGATGAGGGCCCACAGTCAAAAGCACTAAACAGCAATTTTTGTTTTTAATTATGCACTGAATACAAAAAAAGGTGTTTTATTTATCCATAGTTTGCTATAAAAAATATATAGGCTAAACTAGGCAAATGCAATGATTCGATTACATAGTATCACAATAAACTACTTACCAACTTTAATAGCATCTATCACCTTTAACACGGATATAAAAAAGTAGATTTGCCCAATGTTAATCTACAAAAATGATAACCTAACTAAAGGGTAGGATTTCGGTAAAATTTTATTCAGAAGATTCTTGGAGAACTAATATGATTGTATAATGTAATTACCTTAAATGCTGCTTAACTAAAAGAGCTGTGAGCTTCTGGATGTTTATTATAGTTATACATAAAAGGTATTGCAGTTAAAGTTGACAATACATTTAGAACCATAGACGAATAGGAAATTATGAGCATTCTATAAATGTCTTTAAAATTTGAAAAACATATCCGACAGAAAATAAAAATGTATGATTCAGATGATCTCATTAGTGTGTAAAACAAAACCATAATCTAAATAAATTTAAAAAATTTATCATTTATTTATCATTATTTAAAGACCAATAATTGCATTTAGAAGCATTAATTAAACTGGTATCTTAGATTAATAGTCAAAGGCATTATAGTAAATCCTACTACTCGATTTCTAGTAACATATCTAATAATGATTTCATGATACGAATTCCAACTCTTGTTACATCTCATGAAACTAGATATTAGCCCTTTGTTTACCTAATAATAGGTTCATGAATAACGTTAATATTTGTATGATTGACTACATCCTTAATAACTATGTATTAGCATATTTAGAATATCCTATAACTCTTAACTAGTAATATCTATTACATATATGGGAAAATTAAACAATAATATTTTTGGAAATTATAAAAAGGAAATTTTAGTTTTAATTTTATATTTTATAAAGACGTAATATTCTGTTTTGTAACCTGAGCAAAACCGCATTGTGTATGCTATAGTCTTCTGAAGACCTTATCTTTAACAACCTGGTTGTCAAAATCTTTTAAATTGAAAGCATATTGTTCAATTAAGAAAAGTAAAATCTGACATTTTTGTTAAGAAGAAAGAGAGAAAAAAGATTACTTTAAGGATCTCCTTGGAATATTTACCTCCCTATCCGCTATAAGTAAGACGCATTTTTAAGTAATAAAGAATGTAAAAAATAATATTTCTCTTTGGAATAATGTTGCCAAATTTGACCACCGAAATATTCTCCTATTCA
Organism: Anthonomus grandis grandis; assembly: GCF_022605725.1. Taxonomy (NCBI): domain Eukaryota; kingdom Metazoa; phylum Arthropoda; class Insecta; order Coleoptera; family Curculionidae; genus Anthonomus; species Anthonomus grandis. Next base: position 23,248,220 of record NC_065548.1, on the reverse strand, counting down.
TTAAATCACTGCTATTTATTCTAGGGCCCTTTGGCTCCTGCTTACACAAATTTTTGGTCACTGAGACTAACAGATTTTTCTTATCCCCTGGGACGCCCATTTGATCTATGTAACTATCAAGTATATACAAATTTATCCAGTTTCAGTAGCTGGAGTAAGTACTTAAGTTAAGTAGCTAAAATTTAGCTTAACTAATTAAGTTATTGAAACCATGTAGACACGCTGATTTAATACTTAAGCAAGTAAATGCTTTGATAGTAGTTTAGTCAATGTTAGTAAGGTTTATTAATAAGTTCTTATTTTTGATTAAGAGCAGAGTTTATAATGTTAGAATGTCTCCTCATTGGACTAAAGAAATAAATTTATTTTTGTTTAAAATTATCGAGACTAGGTGTATTAAACCTAATCTCAATATGGACTTTATCTATAAAAAGCGAATATTTCCCTTTACAAATACAGGCAAGCAAGAGAAGCTCTTAAAGCGCATTCATGATAATATACAGGGTGTAAATAAATAGATGCAAAAAAATTCAGGGGCTGATTCTTGGGTAAATTTTACGAAAAAAAACTTCATATGAACGTATGTCTTAAAGGTTTTGAGATACCGGATGATAAAGACTGAAGAAAAATATATGTTTTTTTACAATACCTGTAAATATTTTAGTAATATTTGGTGTGCATTTTCTATGCATCAAAAGGCATTTTCTGAGGTTTACTAATTTTTTTTTTGTTTGTATCAGTGACGTTCGTGCAAGGTTTAAAGTAAATATTTTGAATGAAAAATACGGTACATCACTGTTTACTTAACCTGTTAACCTTTTTCGTTCTTTAGTTAACTTATCAAATAATGTATTAACCTAATAATCTGTATTAATTTGTTAAATGTCTGCTGATGATTGTTGGTTGATTGTCATTTCTTACCTCCTTTAAAGTAAAAAGTTTTTTGTAAAATTTTGATCCATTTCATCAAAATGGCAAATTATTCAAATGCAGAAATGACCGATATGCATTTTGTTTACGGTCTTGCTAACGGAAATTCATTGCAACCATCTATAATATATGCTGAAATGTACCCTCAACGAATAACACTTCGTCATATATTATTTGCACGCCTTCATCAAAGTCTACGAGAAACTGGAACTTTTTAACCAAGAAAGCATGATTGTAGTCGCCAACGCGCTATTAGAACACCAGAATTGGAAGAAGCACTACATTAAGCAAAACTCTCAGTTTTAACACCCTACATAAGTCATTGAGCAAAACCCTCAGTTTTTAAGGCAGAGTCTGTTTACCGACGAAGCTAATTTTTCCAGAGAAGTAATCATTAACTACCATAATAACCATATTTGGGCAGATGAAAATCCCCATGCCATAGTTGAAGCTCATCACCAACAACAATTTTCTTTAAATGTATGGGTTGGAATCATTGGAGACCAACTTATTGGCCCACATTTTCTACCACAGAGATTAAATGGGGAAACATACACTCGTTTTCTCAAAACATACTTACAGGACTTCTTGAAGCGGTACCCCTAGATGTTATAAGAGTAATGTGGTTTATGCACGATGAGGCTCGTGCCCATTTAAAAAAAAATTATTATCACGAAGTTATTTAGACGAAACATATCCAAATAGTTGGATAGGCCGAGGCGGTCCTCAGTTCTGGCCACCTCGGTCACCAGATCTGAATCCACTAGATTTTACCACATGCGGTCCTTTAAAATCTTTGGTGTACAGGATTCCGGTACTGGATATTAATGACTTGAGAAATCGAATCATTAATTCATGTGCCGTAATTCGAAATTCTCCCGGAATTTTTTATCGGATTCGTCGACAAATGCGGCGACGTATACAGTATACACTCTTGCATAATGGCAGAGGGTGGTCATTTGCAATATTTTTTATATTTTTTATTTAATTTTTTTTCTATCATTTGGTTTAAAACAAAAATTAGAATCACATTTAAACATTATTAAGAAACACGTTATACATTTAAGTAGATAAATTTTATTTTTTTAACCGAATACGCAAGCTCGAACAAAAGAAAGTCAAGAGATCAAAGTTACTCAGAAATAAATGAGAATTACAAAAACAAAAAAGAATAAAAAAAAGTGGCGTACCATATGATTCATAAAAAATATTTAGTTTAAACTTTACGCGAACGTCACTGGTACATATCAAAAAAATTAGTGAGCCTCAGAAAATGCCTTTTGATGCACAGAGAATGCTTACCAAATTTTATTAAAATATTTACAGGGGTTTTACGGGTATTATAAAAAAAAACATATATTTTTCTTCAATCTTTACCATCCGGTATCTTAAAAGTTACGCCTTTTAGGACGTATGTTTTTATAAAGTTTTTTCTTAGAATTTACCCAAGAATCAGCCCCTGAATTATTTCGCTACTATCTATTTATTTACAGCCTGTATATTTTAGAGATTTAATTAAAAGAGCAGTTTTTTTTTTAAACAAGAAAAGCAATTTCGGTCTTGTGTTAATCTTAAGTGCTTTCAGTTTTAATTGTCGATTACAGGAATATATTACTTACATATCCATAATGAATATAATTTTAAGTATTAAAAAAATCAAAAAATGAGTTCATCTTAAACACTATATAATTGGCAATATCAAAATCATTAAGACTATTGTGAGCTAATCGTCAGTTGCAGGACATTTGCCTTTTCTAATCGTTGTCTCTATTCAGTTTTGTGCTCGTCTCATCCAGCTATTTCCAATCAGTCTCTTGACATCGTCTGACCATCTGGTCTGGCGTCGTTCTCTGCTTCTCTTATTAGTCGACGGTCTACACTTTATTCCTCCATCCTAGCTATATGACTCGCCCAATTCCAACGCCATTTACATATACGTTCCACGACATCCCTTACTTAAGACCCACGCCGAATTTCTTCTTGCTTGGTGTATAGGAGAGTTACAGCTTCAGTCTTCTTTCCATTGCTTGTTGTGCAATTTGTAATGTATAAATGTATAAATAATATCTTTTTTTTAATCGGCCAGATCTCTGTTCCGTATATTAAAGTTGGGAGAACCGTCCGGAATCGTCCGGAAACCGACGGTGGCTTAATCAATTTTTTAAAAACATATCCTTGAAGATGGATTTGTCCTGTCTGAATCCTATGCCGAGTTTAATTTTGATTGTACAGTCCTTCAATGCAAGTCAGGAATTTACTTTATCATACATATTTTTATTCCAGTTATGTATCTGTGCTCTACTTGGTAGTTGCTTAGGGCATTTAACCAACACCCACTCAAAGACAAGGCCTTAGTGCTTGGCGCGTGACGTCATCGATGTGGGCCACCGATTTTTTAAAAACCAAGGGATTTCATATGCTAATATCTCAATATTTGGCTTATTTTAAAAAATGCTAGGAAGAGAATAGAGTTCAGAAAATATTCAAAGCAATGTTTTAGTTCTGGTTGAATGTCAGCTTAAATATTATGGTGTAATATTAAATGCAGACTCCCAACTAACCTACATCTGCGCCAAAATTCAACATATGTATTTAGGTATTTATAATAATTTTTTTATACCATCAAGTAGTAAAAAATGTTATTATATACACATAAATACATATATTGACTTTAAAAGCTTTAAAAGCTTATCATACTCCAGTTCATATAATTTTTTAATTGCAGAAAAAGAAGCACATTTCTTCTTCGAAGTGTCAAAATCAGGAAAATAAAATTTTTGGTCTGGTTTAGAGTTACGCCAATTATTAAATACACATTTAAGTAAGTATACTGTGTCAAATAGATAAAATAATGGTCTCTGATTATCTATGGGATGAGGATAAACAATGCTGAGTTGGTCTGCACTTGACTCATGGCTTTCCCATTAATGGCATTATTATCACTTATAACACAAAAAACTATGTACCCAATCTCCTCTAAATTTTCAATAATTGTCTTAATGAAATTATGTCTGATGTAATTTTGGAGATGGGAGCTATGCGTGAACTACTTCCTTAAAGCTGGAACACACACTTGTAATCATAAAAGTAAATGCCGAGGAAGCTAGAGACTTATTATTGACTGATGTTCCAGTGATATTACCGCCTTTATAGTCCATGTAAGGGTCAATATAAATTTCATCAAAAAGTAGTGTCACAATTCTCTCATGATCCTTTAGTAAACTAAATACATTTCGGGTATAAGTTAAAAACATTTTTTTTTTCATCTATGTGGGGATCGGTCATGTGTTTGTTAAAAATACCCATTATAGTTTGAGGATGTGGTAAAATTAGGTTCTTTTAGGTTAAAAATTAGTCTTGAGACTCACTGTGAGCAGTAAACCAATCTTTCGGTAGTTTAAAGAAAATTTTTCAATAAACCTGTCAAAATTATTTTGTTTCTCATGCTCGCCAAAGTCAATTTTGCTTAATTCAAGGGCTTTTGCTAAATTCAACTCGTCAATATTTTTAAACCTTTTATCTTTACTTGGCCATATTTTTATAGTTTTTGACAAATAACTAGGGCAATTTTCAAAAATAGATGGTGTACAGTCTTCTTTTAGCCGTGGTTTTAGTAATTCTATTGTAAAAATTTCACCTGTGTTGGAATCTTGAACTTGATACTCTTTATTATACTACCTTCAGGAAAATGAGCTTCACATAGTTTGGTGTTGTTGTGGGCTCAAAGTCATCTCTGTGTATGGCTTTTACCCATTTTCGCCTTAGATTTATATCCTTAGGAAAACCGAAGACATGCACTTTAGGTCCGTTTTTATAGTTTCCGTTACAACCCGGAACACAACACTTTTGAAGCATATTTACACTCTGGTATTAACTACAAGCCAGAGTAGGAGAAAAACATTAAATTAAACACGAACTAAAGTATTAAAGTCTGATATAAACAAATAAAACCGCGGCGCCGCCGGAGAACTGGTTTTTCCGAGGATTTTTCTAGTCCGAAAATACGATTTTGCGATTTAAAAGTACGCGAAGAGTTTACATAAATATAACATATACGTTTCACGGAAATAAACAGTTCCGATTTTAGAAAAAAACACAAAAATGAGCTAATGTTTACTGCGGATCTCGTCAGAACTCAGAAATACCGGCAACCACAGAACATAAATATAAACAACCTAACCTCTCGTTTCATCAGGTGCGACAACTAGTAGTTGTCAGATTTATATAGAAAGAACTCCTATTGGCAAGTAACAAGTCATTAGATAAATGATAACATTTGAAAAAATTGAAGTTTAAATTATAAAAAGAGAAATAAGAATGCACTCTTTTTTTAAACTAAATTGTAAAGTAAGAGCAGTTAAAGATATAGATTTAATTATTTTAAGATTGTTGAGGCCTATATGATTATCGAAAACATTATGCATCTCTTGGCAACCGCGTATACCTGGGCAGCTTATATCGACGGCTCCGTGCAAGAAAGGAAGGGACCAGACTCCTCTTTAACACGCCGACGCGAAAGTAGCGTCTCTTCACGTTACGCAACAGTGGCATAAATTATAATCGTTTGTTTTACGTTTTTCTTATAAGTTGTAATAATTAGTTTAAATAATACATATGTAACTGATTTACATTTCTACTTTAATAAATTAATGTTTAAAGTAGTGGTCCTTCAAATTATTAAAATCGAACAAGTCACGACAACGAAATTGATTTCCACAGACCAATAAACAAAGATAGTAATAGAGCATCCTAACGTTCACGGCAATCTGCAAAGTCTGGCAGCGTTTACGGCAGCCTTCCGTGGACGAACAACGGCAGCGTCAACAGCTGAATTCACCCGAAAATCAACCCGAAGTGCATGGCCCAAACGCTCGTGACGTCACGAGCAAAATTTTTTGGAGGCTTTGTCCTTTTGTAGAGGTGTTATTGATTTAACACATATTTCAATGGAGTCAAATGCTTTTTTAGAATCGACAAAAACTATCCAAGGAGAAAAGTTGTACTCATTTACCTTTTATATGATTGTTTTCATCTCAACTTACAGATGATCCAGTGCTAAATACTTTCCTGAAAGCGGCTGAGCCAACATTTAGTATATTTTTTCGCTTTTTGAGTGCCCGTTTTCATATAGTCATCGATAGAAGTTTTCTGTTATTCTTTTAATTTTTTCCGTTTCTGTGACTTAAAAGTAGACACAAATACTTATAAGGCTATAATATATCAGAAGCTGACATTAAACTTATTGACTAAGATTATTGAAAAAATAACATTGGTTGAGAAGCTACGTTTAATTTTTATATTACCTTCGTTAAGGTAAAATTATATAACGTTATAAACTATCTTCGCAATACCATAGCAAAAACCTCGACGTTTTTCTAAAGGAACCTACTTATATTTTTACTAAATAGTTATTTATTTTAAACATGTCTTATATTACACAGTACAAGCTTAAAAAATTTGGAATCAAAGTATGTCAGAAATCTTTGAGTGGTTGGTTTTGTAAGGGAACATACAATAACAGATTATGCAGTCTCCTGGTATAGCATACTAGATGCTCTATGTGCTCTTGTAATACAAAGATAAGCGCTGTTTTAGCATATAATTGTTCTTCTGTAAAAACTTATGCTTCTTGAAAATCTGGGCGATTTTGTAAAAAATATTTTTAAAAGGTATCTTTAAGTAATGTTTAAAGCATTTAGGGTACTGGAAAAAGATCCTCTCCATATTGGAATATCGTATCTAATAAATGATTCCGCTAAATATATATAGAAAATTTTTTAAAATATTCATCGGCATACTATTTCTGATGTAATAAAATGTATAAATTAGTTAACGAATTTTTAAATTAATATTTTCTATATGAGCTTGTTATTTGATATTTTAATCGTTAAAAATGCTTAAGTTTCTGTGCAATTGCATGGTTTCACCTTAAATAAACATTCATATTTATGTATTTTTAAAATATTTATATTTATTTGAATCTGATTTAGAAAACTAATAGTCATACATTTAGTCTTGTCAATGTTTATCATTAAATATTTTTTCCAGACATTGATGAACCTTTGCAAATTCAAAAATTGCTCTTTCCACAGAACTTTGCCAATTCTTACCCTCTACTACTAAAACAGTATCATGCGTATGATATTAGTTTACCTGAAGTATCCAGAAAAAGAAGTTCGTTCATGTAAAGTATAGATAGAAGGGATCCCAGCACGGTACCTTTCGGAACACCACAATTTATATTTTTAAAATTACCATATTGATCATCTATCTTTGTACATTAGTCTCCTTCAGTAAGGTAATTATTTACAAGACCCTATCTGAATCCGCTCATCCCGCAGTTCTCTAGTTTAAGAAGTAGTGTATCGTGGTAAACCAAGTCAAAGGCTTTAGCTAAATCTAAGAAAATAGCTAATGGTTTTTAATTATTTTCGAGAGTCTTATAAAGAAGATTTGTTACCTCAAATAAGGCGTCCACGGTCAATTTACTTTCTCTTAAACCAAACTGATTTAGGGCTAAAACCTTATTTTTTTCAAGATATTTCAAAATCCTAACCTTTATACCGTCTTCAAGTAATTTTGCCATATTACTAATAAGCGATATGAGATGATTATTGCCTGAAGAATATTTATCATTCCCTTTATAAATCGGTATAAGACACTTTTTCAATTCTTTTGGAATTACTCCTGTTAAAATAGTAAAATTAAAAATATATATTAAGGGTTTTACAATAATATTTATTTAATAAATATATTTTATATATTTTTTTTATAAATATATTTTTAATAATGTAATGTTTTTTTTTTTATAAACAACTATTAAAGCCATCTAACCCCGATGCAGAATAACTTTTTAGAGCGTTTATATGTTTAAGAACTTCCTCCTCCGTTATAGGCGCTAAAAATAAAGTCGAGCAATTTATGTGAGAGGCTTCTTTTTTTTTGGAGCTGTAAATTCGCTCGACATTGTTCTTCCTACATTTATAAAAAATATTAAAAATATTAGCTACACCTTTTCTATTAGAGTTAATTGTATTATTCTCATCTTTAAAAGATATTTAGCTTCTGTCTCCTATATTACAGTCAAGCTCTTCATTAATAATTTTCCAAATTTTTTTAAAATTATATTTTGTTTTATCAAATTTACTTTTTAAGTAAAACGTTTTTGTCTCTTTTATTAATTAACTTAAATCATTGCGGTAAGTTTTAAATTCATTTAATAAGACAAGGTTGATTTTATTTTTTAGGTAGGTTATTTTTAACTTATCCTTGAACAAATCAAGACAGGGGTGATTCAAGGTTTAATTTTTTTTGTTTTTTTGCTGTGATATTTAATTTTATAATTACTAATTCAAGAGCGTTATTTAATATGTTATGAAAAACTTCATATGCCTTCTCATTTTGTTTTTTATTGTACATAATGTCCCAATTGGTTTCTTACAGAAGTGTATTTAATTTAGTGTAGTTTATAGATACATAATAAAACCTCCCATCACCTTTTTTTTCCCATCAGTACCATCTATCTATATTTTTATAGCAATAGGAAAATGATGTGTTACATCATTATTTAATATAAAAATTCAAATTTATTTCTGTTTTTTTTTGGGTATTTAGTGAATCATGATCACATAATCTATACATGATTCACAATCTGATGTCACTATCGTGGCTTTTCTTATATAATATACCTAAGAAATCCATTTCCTCCTAAAATATTTTTATAGTTGTTTAGTGTAGTATTTTCACAAAGTAAATTTAAGTTTACATCTCCAACAAAAATACAAATAGCCTCATTATTTTTGTACTGTAATAGTATAGTGTAGATCTGAATAGAGCAAATAATTAATAATCGTCTTTTTTAAGTGTTTAAATCCTAGCAAACACCTCACCATTTTCCGTCCATGCCATATTTTTTCCATATTTTTCTTTTGTTAACATCAGTATGTTGTACCTAACATGGATTGAGTCCTCGAAAATGAAAAGTGCAGAGTTCTTCAACTGTTTCATCTCGAAATAAATCTAAGTAAAATAATAAAAAGTGTTGTGTGTTATATTGCTAAAAAAATGACAAGTAACGGAGATGGTCCATTTGTGCTGCATAGCTAATGCCTTTCTGTTGCTACATAGGTAATGTCTTTCTCTGGTACTTGTATATTTAGTTTATTCGAAAAAAGGTCCCTAATTTCACCTATGCGCAACGAGTTAACTTTGCATTTTTGCTCTAAATAGTCACCACGATTCTGTATTTCGGCAATTTCTTTTTTAATATTTTCTATTTTGAAATCAATAAATTTTAAGGATTCATTAAGCTGATTATCGCTACTTTTTGATCTTTTCGTTTAGTTCACTTTTTATTTCACTAAAAAAGGTTCTACATACCCTTTTAATTAACTTTTTTAAATCCTCATCAACTTTTTCATCGGTCCTATTGGTACTTCTTATATTGGGAGCAGAGGAACGTTACGTCCCATTTCGATGTATCTCTCTAATTTTCAGATGTCGTTTTGATGGGTTCAAAGTTTATAGAACGAAATACTTGGTAATTAATTAGATACGTTTTTACAATTTTAGGAGAATAGTCTTTAATTAATTATTTTCAGAATGGTTTGCTTTTCACTATATTCTTTTTTCTTTTTTTTTACTAAAAGTACTTAAGTTTGCAAAAAAGCGGAGTGTGCTAAATATGTCTACTGACTGCGATACATATCTACTTGAGTACTATGATGTTAATTTTGAACCTCATCCTGGAGGTTCGCTGATCAGCCATCTAAACTTTGTTTATGTTTATACGATCCTGTAATGACCCTAAAAATTATTAGATCACATGGTTTTGATGCATATTTGAACTTGTTTTGTTCCTTCTTTCAATTGCTGATGTTACAACTGGGGATTCTTACTTGCAAAGTAATAGTTGGTGTTAAAATAACTTTGAACCTCATTTCGTAGATCAGCTTTAAAATTATCATTGAGATCCTTGTCTAAAAGTATGAGACGTTTTACTCAATAAAAACATGTTTGACTGATATAATTTACAGATAAATGTCAATAATGATTCTACATCTTTTTCTTCCTGTTATAAAATAGATTAAAAAGGTATTTATTTGAACAAAAAAATTGCGGCGGTTAAATAATCCAGACAGCCTCTAAAATTTAAACGAATAAATGCCGATAATGTCCTCATCGCAGTAACAGCGGAACGGAGGCGACCCCGCTTTTTTTAGTCTTTTTAGCACGCGCCGACCGACGTTCGCAAATAGAACATTGAGGTTATGTGAAATGCGACTTCGGTGTTTTATGACTACGGCAAGCGCGGCAGGAAACCCGTTATCGCCGGGAATATTTATGGGTTTCGACAGGATAGGGGATTCCTGATATTTGAAGTTATACCGTTCGAGGTTTCTTAAGACTCCTTTATTTCCCCCAGAAATAGGAGAAGCTTTTATTTAGTGCCGCGGTAGCTCTTACATTTAGACGTCTATAGCGATGGCTTAATAGAAACTGATCGGCTTTTGCGTTTTAAAATGCATTAGGCAAAGGTTATCATTCCTAGCAGTTTTTATAATACAATAGTGCATTCAGTTATTTTTATAATTTTATATACAGGGTACGAGCCGCCAACAGCCAAGATAGGTCTCGGGACTGTTTAAATTTTCAGTCCCTCTGCAATAACTATTCAAAATTAAGGTTAAAGAAAAATATATACTAATGGTCACATATTAGGCCCTATAATTATATAAAATTGGTTGAGGTAGGTTGAATATATAATATTCTAAAGTTTATTGATGTGGGGAACAAAAAAACGAGAATAAACAAACAACTGAAAATCATTCTAACAAATACAAACAAGTTTTTCTGGAATAAAATAAATATTTTTTATTACATTGGGGCTTTTCGCAATTTGCGACTTGCTAATATTTCTATCACCTATTCAAAATTCCATTCCTCAGCTACTTCCCCTTCTATTGCTAATAGCCCTAAATCTGATAGCCGATCCTAATGCATCGTAGAGCTTAATAAATTTTTTACTCTTGTAAGGCAATTGAACGAGCGTTCTGCTTGAGCAACAGTCACAGGTATAGTGCAGAATAATCTTAAAGCAACAATTACATTAGGGAACAATCTTTCCAGTTTCAAGGATCGCATTTTATTTAATAAGAGAAGAGGACCAAGTTGTACGTTGCCGAGATTTGCCTTGTATATTGCTTTTAAATGTAACAATCCTTCTTGAATTTGAGGGCCTATATCATTTTCGTATTTAGCTCGAAGAAAACTTGAGTTTTCTTGAATATTATTTTCCGAAGAAACGGTAAAGGTCCAGAGAATAGAACATAATTTGTTAATCTCCTGTATAGCCGTAAATCGGGTGGTTAAGCCACCAATATTATCTGGCATTAAAAACTTTGCATTTAAAAATGTCTGTTAAGGTGGATTTAGCAAAAGCGTTCTCTGTCGTTGAGTCATCAAAGTGTTTTTTTCTTCTGAGCCTGTCAGCACCACTTCGAAACTCCGCTGGCATGCCACTATTTTCAGCAACTAATTTGTATTTTAACACAATCTCGTTCCAATTGTTTCTTAGTAAATTTATATTATCTAATGAACTAGATAGATTTATTTCTTGTAAGTCAATTGTCTTATTTAACCCCTGTAAAAGAACGCTCGTGTAGTTAATGTTAGTCAAAAACCTTTTCCATACTGATGCTAGGACCAAACATTTAAACGATTTTTTAAAGTCTTTCGGAAAATGGGTTTACGCTTTCGATTCTAGTTAACCAGCGAGTTATAGATAGAGAATGAAGAGACCCTCCGATATGTTTTTTCAGAATTGCCCATCTTTGAGGACTAACAGAAAAAATATTATAAACCTTTTGAATGGCACCAAAGAAAGTCATAACCTCAGGACAACATTCAGCAGCATGTACTTTGAATAAATACAGAGAATGACATACACAATGGGAAAAAATTGTGAGAAAGTTGACGTTCAAAATTCGAAAAAGCTTGTTTCGTTGCACTCCAAACTAACCAATCTATGGTAACTGTTTCGCCAGCTTGTAACTTTTTATTTAATATATATTTAGGAAACGGACGACCATTAATATAAGATGGAATATTAACGGTAAGGGCCTGGGGACCTCTACGCACTGCATTCTTTATTTCTAGCGGAGAAAGGTTCTTATTTTGTTGCAGAAGACCTACGTTAAACCCAAAAATTGATTTGTAAGTATTACGATTGGAATCGTTTTCATTTTCAGAATTCGGATGGCTATGATCTGCAGTACAATTACTACAATAAGTATCCTTATCTTTATTATCATCAGCATTTGAATTGGAAAAGGAAACTGAAATTGAATATTTTTTAGTAATAGCAATGTATGACTTTGCAAACGATAGCTACAGTCGACGGCTGAAGTTGATGGAATTTGATTTTCAAATTGATGTTTTTCATCAGTATTAGATACTGATAATAAACCTAAATCTTTAGGTGTATGTCAACAAATTGCAAATCCCATACTCTCTAGTGGCCGTCTTTCGCTGTTAATTTTCGCGTATTTGTTTTTCTTTTCTCTTTTGGGCGCTTGACTTATGTTGATAAGCATAATATGTATATCTTTACCTAATAATAATAATCACAACATGTTAAAAAGAAATTTTATCATAAATATGTATATTCTTGTAAATTACTTCTAGGGCGACATACATTTTATATATTTAAAAAAATTATCAATTCATGTAATTTAAAAGTAAAAGTAGATATATGTGAAAATTTTTATCGAATTTACATATTTAGGTCTATATTTTTTTGTAACTTAAATGGAATATATTTTTCTTCTGTCATGAAATAAAAAAACTCTACACATAAGAAAGCATTTATATAAAAAAACCAACTGATATTTTTATAAATTAGATAAAAAAGAACACGCCTCAAGACATAATACTTAACTTGAAACACTTGTGTTAGAATTGTAAGCATCTGTAGCTATTTTTTAAGTAACAATATGATAAGAAGTACAAAAAACTGAAAAAAAAAACTTAATAAAAACTTAACTCTATTTAAGAGTTAAAAATAATATAAAACAAATACTGAAAACTTACTAAATACAAAAAAAATCTAAAACTTACAATGCAAACTGCAATTAGCTAATTAAAATGTAAGACCCTCCCTACAGTGGCTATTGAACTTCAATTTACCGATAAAGCTAAGCACGCATAACACAAATCAACAGACTTTTCGTTTGAAATGCTGTAGTTAATCGGCCAATTGTATAGGTTAGGTTATAGGTTATAAGCATTGAGAGCGAAAATCTATGGAAGCCCTAACTTCATTGCATATTTGTTTATGTTCGTTACTGTAGTCTCAGTGCTCAGATATATTGTCAGAAACGGCTTAAGAAAATATTTTTTAATCACTCCATCAGAATTGCTACTTTTTTTAGAGAATTCATGAATTGACAGTAACTGTAATAAAATCTCGAAATTCCCATTATGATACATCAGACGTCCGGGCCCCCAGGTCCAGCGGACCCCGGGAATTAGTCCCGGCTACCTCTGCCTCTTGTCGGGCCTGTACAGGGTGTCTGCTAAGGGTTGGAAAATTTCGAAACTGGAGATAGTTCATCAGACCAAAATAAGTGAATTGACTTGAACATATCCTAATCCAAAAGCTGATAGTTTGCGAGATCCCAAAGTTACAATTTCTATCTTTCTTTATTACTTAAAATCTTAACTAATTATCTCGAATATACTTGCGGCAGTGAGACTAGTCAAAATATAACTATTCGGAGTATAATCGTTTAAAATTCGTTTAATTTCTTCCTTATTCGATTATTCTTAGGTCACGAAACAAACGTAATATTTCTTAAATCAATTAATTCGTTCGATTAAAACTTTCAATTTCAAGTACTTTTGGCTGCAATATGATTGGTTAACGGTGTCACATGATCCGACTGCGGCTATTTATTTCTGGTGGAGAAGTCTTCGTTTTAGTTTGCCTATGGCTTACAAGATGTACCTGTCAAGATGTTCTCGAGCAATTCTGATGTTGAAAACTATAGCTTGGACGACTCAGGGACCAGTGAGAAAGAAGAATTTAATAGGTAGTTTGTCTTCAGATAACGGGTCAAACAGTGATATCCAACCTCTAGTAAATGTTCGCAATGAATATATTCAAAGTGTAAACCAAACCATCCTATGCCAAGATTTTCATGTAGTAGTTAATCGTCTTTGAACTTTACTGTGACAGACAATGAAAATCTGCTGCTGGATTTTTTTTTTAATTTTTTTTTTGACGATTGGTAAAATCGTTCTGGAGATTAACAGGTATGCAGCATAATTGCAGAGAATCTTTTACCGTGTTAAGAATAGAAACGCATAGAAACCTACCACAAGCAATGAAATTAGAGTCTTTCTTACTATAAATTTTATGCAGTCCATTAGTACAAAAACCCTACCACCGATAATAACACTTGAAGCGGGGAAAGAAAGCGGGGAGGCCGTTAGCAGAAGACGATTATAATAATACAATTAATGCAGTTGACAAAGTTGATCATCACCTAGCGGACTTCCCACTCACTCGAAAGGGCGGTGAAAAATATTACAAAATATTTTTTTATTTGTTGGAATATGCTTTGTGGAATAGTTTTATTTTGTACAAGCAAAAGGGCGGAAAAAATACACATGTGCTGTTTAGAATGGATATAATTGGTAAAATGTTGAAAAATATTTTCCTGCTGAAACCCAAAGACACGTTCGTCGATTCTTCTCAATCCATAAAATCCGACCAGAGTATGCCATATATGCAGTCTACTGAAAGACCAAAATGGTAAAAAAGTTAGAAAAGAATTAAGATACTGGTGCGCCGATTGTGAAGTAGGTTTATGTGTTGTACCTTGCTTTAGAATATTTTATACTAAAACTAACTTTTAGTTAGTATATTTTTGAGTTTTTTTTGGTTTATGATAATTGTTTTTTGATTTTAAAATTTGTATTATCTAGTTTGTCTTTTACTCTAAAAAAGCTTGTAATACGTTTTTACGTAAAAGGTTGTAAAATCAATATTTATGATCTTAAATTTTTTAATAATAATATAATCTTAGATTTTTTTTTTGGAATTTTAGATAGGTTATCTCTTATGTACCAAAGGCATTAAGAAGGTTTTATATAAAGGAATAACATTTTATATTAACTTGCCAAACAAACGTAGTTATATTTTTTTTCTTTGAACTATTACAGCTAGTAGTGTTGGTAGACCTGATTCAGCAGTTTTTCTACTGGTATTAAACACATTGAAGAAATATTTCGGGAGTATTAAAAGAAAAATCAAGAAAAAGAGTTTTATGATCTTTAACTGCTTGAAATCTGTGAGAATATCAACAATGTGGTCCATAATATGGTCTCAAATTACTGTTCCAATCAACCTCTTGATGCTGGGAGCTCTAGTGGTTTAAGGCTTAGCAAAAAAAGCTGATAATCAGTGTAGACCCACTTCCCAGCTGATATTGCTTCCACCTTGATAAAATATTCCAAAAACAATAAAATTGTGCTCTCTCTAAAGCCCCTCTCTCTTTCTCTTTGACAGATGATAAAACTCTAAATCAATTACTACTGCATAGGAATCTCTGAAAGTAGTTGTATAAGTTACTTGAAGCTGTCAATTAAGACCTGAAAATTGTTTATAGCAACGGCGTTCCAAAAATTGTGTCTGGTGATGGGAGCAGCATTGGTTTAAGTCTTATACGTTGGAAGTTGTATATGGCTTTCTAATCATCCAGTGTATATTCACATGCTCGAAACAGTTGAAGAAAACTATATTAGTTTTAGGTTGGATGGTGTATACCTAAAGAGGGGCTTGAGTCAACAGTTATTGCTGTCAAGGTTTGATGCACTGTCTCTTCAGCAATCTACTATTTGTCGAAGTTTGGAATTTTTATTTAAAATATGCAAAAATCGAGTTAATGCTTCAGATCTCTTACAGCTTTGAATTTTGCTGTTCCCTACATCTATAAAAAAAGACACAATGTATTTTATCTTGGCAGCAATATGGCCAACAAAGAACCCTTATATAGAGCATAAAGTTGGTTAAATAATGTTCAGTTATGGATTGATGTTGATGACTTGAAATAATTTCAAATATGTCATTTTAGACAGAATTAAATTGTTAATTGCTTAAGTATTTAATGTATAACCTACTATTAAATTTATATTAAAGCAGTTAGTGAGTTTGATATTGTTATTTGTTATTTATATTGACGTCTATTCCAAAGAACGTAAAATGAGCAGAACCATCTTTAAAGGTAGTGAGCAAACATATCCATAAAATTACAGACCTATTTCACTAATCCCTGTATCTTCAAAAAATGTTGAGGCCGTTTTGAAGGATCAGCTGTTTTCATACTTAAAAGGCATGATGACGAAATGATCTGCGACAAAGGAGCAGTTTGATTTCAGGAAAGACAAATCCACATGACCAGAATATTCGTCAATACCATATGCTACTCATGTAATATGCAAGTCAATTTGTTGCGCTTAAAAATTTTCTGGAGTGCAACAAGTCATGATGCTCCTACATATTTTAACAAGTTGCTACATAATATTAGAAATATTCCTCTAAACTCAATTCAATTTTCAATTGATGATCTGAATCGTAGACTTTTTGCTTGTAAAAATAATTTTTAAGCCATGCAATTTTTAAGCTTTGAAAACTATCCTTATTTTCAATATGCCGCGCAACCCTAATGGTAGAACTTAACATAAATAAAATACTAGAAGCAACTTTTCCTTAATTTTTAAAGCTAAGTAAAGCTTTAAAGCGTAAAAATAAAATATAATTCATATAAAAACTAGACTTGCAATAATGAATAATAAAATAATAATAGTATACTATATTAGTTTAGGATCAGAAATATTAAATTATGGAAAATATACGTTATTAGATAGTTAAGTAACCCAATGAGTTTTTTAACTTGTATGAGATACATGTCCATAGGTGGTTATAATATGAGTATTTATGGCGTATAATAATGGAAATCAAACAAGGCTTCTCCGAATAATTACTATATATGTTAGAATAAAATAGATTTCATAGTACTAAATATCGTATTTAATGGTACCGACTTCTAAAATTTATTGCGTATTATTATTTTAAGAAATGAGTTTCACGTTCGCCGCCTCGATAATGTTATCGTCGGCGACGATTGATAAGTTAAGTTATAGTGCTTTAGTTTGTAAATATCTAGATGCGCACTTTTGAAGGTGGATGTGTAAAATAAACAATGATGTCAGTCAGTCG
Source organism: Anthonomus grandis grandis (assembly GCF_022605725.1). NCBI lineage: Eukaryota > Metazoa > Arthropoda > Insecta > Coleoptera > Curculionidae > Anthonomus > Anthonomus grandis. Next base: position 23,231,008 of record NC_065548.1, on the reverse strand, counting down.
GTTGTTGAATTCGCTTCGGGCAATATTTTTATACAGTTTTAATTTGCTTTTTACGGATTTCAGTAATTAAAAGTAGTTTTACTGAAATTAGTTGTTTTATTTAAACTGACTGATAACATCAGAAGTGGGATTTAGCTAGTGCTCCAATAAAAGTCGGCCAGTGACATTTTTTTTTCTGCCTGTTACCTGGTTTTTAACGGGAACAGAAAATGTTTAAAAAAAAAGAAGGCATTTAAAATTAAAAGTTTTCTTTAGTTGTGAGTGCGTTTCGTAAAAATGTCCACGGGCGAAGGACATAATTCACAAGTGACTGAACCTAATAGTGATGTGGTCAGTCAGTGGTTCAGTGCAAATGCTTAGTGAAAATAGTTTGCTGGGATCTACGCTGCTTAATATGCGGGCGACATTGCAGACTTTGGTTTCTGAGATGGCTATATTAAAGTCAACCTCCAATAATCCACCAGAACCACCGGTTGTAAGTAGTGCACCTTCCTTACCTGTAACCGTTTGTACCGAGGTAAGAGAACCTTTGAATTTTAATTTTACTTGCTTTGATCCGAATAAAAGCAATTATCCATCTGAAGAGTGGTTAAATGAAGTGAACAGAATAAGACTTAAATACAGGGTGGATGATTGTTTAGCTATTGTAAAAGCGGGACGGGCGCTTCGCGGTGAGGGCTGACGGTTTTATGATGCCTGGGCTCCCTTATCACGCACGTGGGACTCGTTTCAAGAAGACTTGTTAACTGCATTTCCTGATCATGAGTCTTGGACTAGTAAATTTCGGAGAGCGTATGAAATAAATGCTTCTCAGTTTGAAACTTACAGTGAATACGCTAGAATTAAAATTAGAGACTTGTACCGTTTTCATTCTGATTTACCTTGGGAGAAAGTTCTCTCTATTGTAATCGAGGGTATTAACTCAAATTATATTTTCGAAAGTGTTCGTGTACAAAATCCTTCAAATTTAGGTGAGTTAATGTTAGTTTTAAGAAAGCATGAATCATTGAAACGGAAAGCCCCAAAAGATCAAAAGTTTGATGATAATTTGCCTCCTTTTAAACAAAGACGGCGCGAACTTTCTGGAAAATATCATAACTGCGGAAAAACGGGTCATAAAAGAGAGGATTGCCGTCATCTACAAGCTGGGAATAAATTGAACAAAAATTGTAACTCAGTAGCTCCTGAATGCACTTTTTGTAAAAGAATAGGCCATACTGAAAACGACTGCTGGAAAAAGAATGGAAAACCCAAAGTTTTATGTGTTAATTTACAAAGATGCACTATAATGCCAAAAGCCACCATCCAAGTTGGTTCCGGATTACATTTATTTTCATATTTAGTTGATAGCGGGGCTGATTTGTCAATCATACACGAACATGTAGTTCGAAAAGTAAATGGGAATATGGTGCCTCATAATGTGAAACTCTGTGGGCTTGATAACGAGACTGTTTCCATTTTGGAAAAATGTGTTTTTATAGTCGCTCTTCAAGAAGCTACAGTTGAGATAGATTTTCTTGTGGTATCCGATTTTACAATTCCTAAAGTTGATGCTCTCATAGGTTAGGATGTTATAAGTCGATCAGGATTAGAAATTATTCGTCGAAAGCATGGTATTGATCTTCGTTTTAGTACCAGTGTTCAAGCTATGATATGTCCAGTTAATGAAATTAAGGTGTCAGGATTAGACGAGCGACAAAACTTTGTTTTAAATAATATTTTGGAAGAAGCCAGGAAAGTGACGTCTTCGGCGGTTACTACAGGAAAATTAGAAATAAAATTAACCGACGATATCCCAGTAGTTTTTCGACCTCGTCGCTTGGCTTATGCTGAACGGATCCAGGTCAAAAAGATAATTGAAGATTTATTAGAACAAGGAATAATAAGACAAAGCACGTCACCATATGCAAGTCCAATTGTACTGGTTCAGAAAAAGAATGGATCCCTCAGATTATGTTATGATTTTCGAGCCATTAACCAAAAGGCAGTACAAGACAGATTTCCACTTCCTAATTTACACGACCAGTTAGATGCTTTGGGTAAAGGAAGGTATTTTACTACCTTAGACATGAAAACTGGATTTCACCAAATTGAAGTAGAAGAAAGTTCACGAAAATATACCGCTTTTGTGACACCAGATGGCCACTATAAGTATTGTAGAATGCCGTTTGGTTTTGCAAATGCCCCAGCATGCTATCAACGAGCAATTAATAAGGCTTTGCATAACCTCAAAGATAATATCGCACAAGTTTATATCGATGACGTCATGGTATCATCTGAAACCATTGAAGAAGGACTTATTAATTTGAGAAAAGTGATAGAAGCTCTTACAAATGCTGGATTTTCTCTTAACTGGGAGAAATATGTATTTTTTGCAAAAGAAACAGAATATTTGGGAACAATAGTGGGAAATGGTGCTGTTAAACCAGGTGTACGTAAAGTTGAAGCTCTTGCGAGCACGCAGCCTCCTAAAGACCTTAAAGGAGTCAGGCAGTTTATGGGCCTGGCTGGATATTTTAGAAGATTTATCAAAGGATTTTCTTTATTGACTGCCCCAATATCACAGCTTTTACGAAAAAATGTTGTTTTTGAGTGGACCGATGTACATGAGAATATTCGAAAAGAAATCATAAAAAAATTAACGACTCAGCCAATATTAAAGATATTTAATCCAGATCTGCCTACGGAGCTTCACAGTGATGCAAGTTCATTGGGAATTGCTGCCGCTTTAATGCAGAATTACGAGGAAACTGTCTATCCGGTGGCATACTTTAGTAGAAGAACTACAGAAACAGAATGAAAGTATCACTCATACGATTTGGAGACGATTGCCATCGTTGAAGGTGTAGAACATTTTAGAGTCTACTTGTATGGAATCGCTTTCACTATTTTTACCGACTGTAATTCGGTAAGGGCTACAGCTTTGAAAAAGGATTTGCATCCTAGAGTTGCAAGGTGATGGGTCAGATTGCAAGATTTTAATTTTACAATTGAATATCGCCAAGGTTGTAAAATGGGACATGTAAATTATATGAGTAGATCGCCAGTAATTTTACCAGTGAGGAAGAAGAACTCGATTGCTAATAAGTCAAAAACGATAAGGGACTTTCAGCTAGAGGATGATTTTTGCAAGCAAATGCATGAAAAATTGGAAGATGGTTTTAAAATTAAAGATGGTTTGGTTTATTATGCTGTAAATAAGCCGACTAAAACTGATGACGGATTACGATGCTTTGTTCCCATATCGGCAAGGTTAGTAATAATGAAAATTTACCATAATGACGCTGCATATATCGTCTGGGATAAGTCCTTATCTCGTCTAAGGCAAGAGTTATATTGGCCTCGAATGAGAAAAACTTTAAAGAAACTTATTAAAAATTGTCAAAGCTGCACCCTCAATAAAAGTCACACTGGCAAAAAAAGTGGGTTGTACCAAATGGGTGAAAAACCAACTGGCCCTTTTGAAGTCTGGCATATAGACCATGCCGGTCCTTTAGTAGAGTCCAACAGATGCACATACATTTTGGTGATAGTCGATGCCTTTTCTAAGTATTCAGCCTTTTGTCCAGTAAGAAATAAAAAAGCTGAATATACTGTTATAGCCTTGGGAAAGGTCTTTCAGAAAATTGGAAAGCCTAGGAGAATTATTGCTGATAGAGCATTTGTCTCTAATAAATTCAAGGACTTTTTGGGCCAGAACAATGTAGATTTGCACCTTATTGCCACTGGCATGCCAAGAGGCAATGGACAGGTGGAGAGGGTTATGCGAACGCTCTTTAATTTAATGAGAAGTGTTCTAAATGATAAGAAAGAAAAAAGTTGGACTTCAGTAATTCCACAAATTGAGGCAGTATTAAATGAAACTGAGTGCAAAAGTACAGGTTGCACTCCAAATTTATTAATGTTTGGAAAGAAAGATCGTCTGCCAGGAGAAAAAGTTATTTTGGATGGGGTGCCAGAAAAACAAACCAAAGCTCTCTCTAAAATCAGAGCAGAAGTGTCTAATCGATCAGAAAAAGAGAGAAGGCAACAGGAGGTTAGGTTTAACCTGAAAAGATCACCAGCAAAACTTTTTCAAGTTGGCGATAAAGTGATGGTTGAAAATACACAAGTTTCTGGGGGAAAGTTAAAACCAAAATTTGACGGTCCATATGAAGTAATTAAGTTACTTAATAATGAGAGATATGTGTTAAAAAGAGCAAATAACAGAAGTAATGTGACGAAAACAGTAGCACATGAACATTTCAGAAAATGGCCCGAAGGCGGTAACACATCCTAATTGATCTAATTGTTGACTAGATATAGGACGTTCAGTTCTATATTACATTATTAGCCGTAAGAACCTTAAATGGTTGATTGATAATTTAAAACTTTGAACCTCAAATGGTTGATAATTTAAAACTTTGAACCTCAAATCGTTGATAATTTAAAACTTTGAACCTCAAATGGATGATAATTTAAAACTTTGAACCTCAAATGGTTGATAATTTAAAACTTTGAACCTCAAATGGTTAACAAATTAGAATTTGAACCTTAAATAGTTGCTAAATTAAGAATTTAAACCTTAAATGGTTTTCAAGCTAAAACTTTGAATACTAGTTAAAGTTTTTCGAAAGAACCTTAAATGGTTGATCGGATAAAATTATGAACCATAAACCTGATAAGGTTAAAATATTAAAAAAAAAAAAAAAAAATTAATCTTAAATGGTTGATGATTATAACAGCTTTGTTTTCTGAAAAAAAAAAAAAAAAAAAAAAGTAATACTTTCGTAAATGTTATTAGAGTTAAGTTTTAATAGTTGCTTAAAGATTTATGTCAAGAGTTAAGTGTTACCAAAGATGGTTTAAATTAAGTATAATGTTAGATGTTTGATTTGCTTGTTTTGTGCGAGGGCGCACAAGTTGCAGGATGGCCGTGTTAGAATAAAATAGATTTCATAGTACTAAATATCGTATTTAATGGTACCGACTTGTATAATTTATTGCTTATTATTATTTTAAGAAATGAGTTTCACGTTCGCTGCCTCGATAATGTTATCGTCGGCGACGATTAATAAGTTAAGTTATAGTGCTTTAATTTGTAAATATCTAGATGAGCACTTTTGAAGGTTGATGTGTAAAATAAACAACTGTGTCTGGAGGTTTTCAAGAAAAGATGATGTCAGTCAGTCGGTTGTTGAATTAGCTTCGGGCAATATTTTTATACAGTTTTAATTTGCTTTTTACGGATTTCAGTAATAAAAGTAGTTTTACTGAAATTAGTTGTTTTATTTAAACTGACTGATAACATATATAGTAAAAAACACAAAAGATACAACTAAAAAATTAAAATGTGTTCGCCGCTCGAGTCATCCATAATTTTATTATTTATTTAACAGCTTTAGTCTTGATTTATAAACTAAGAAATAATCTTTTAGGTCACAGATTAATATTGCAAAAGGACTACAGCCCCGAGCTAATATATTTTTCAAAACCTAGTTTTGCGTAAAATATAAAACCTTGTATAGCATGGATATATTTTCTTTATTTTCCAACATTTGCGCCAGGCACGTTGATGTCTCAAGAGGCGCGTCGTTCGGGCCTAATCAGGACGAAAAATCCGTGGCAAGATCTCCTTGAGAGTGTCGCTATTTCCCTTGTTTCTTTGCAAATTTAACCCAAATTAAAATCGACTTTTGACGAGTCAGAAATCCTGCTACAAATTCCACTTCAATTTAGATATGTTAGGGGAGCCTCAACATTTTATTTCGTTTAGTCGCATAATTTAGTCAAATTACAAATCGTTGTAGGTACAGAGTTTTCTAATGTAGTAGACGTGTATTTTAAATCTTTTTCACTATATTATCGTCATGCTGTATGGAACCATTGGTTTTATCTGTAATGTGAACTAAATTATTTAATACGTTACCTGCGTTATAAAAATGAAAATACCCAACAAAATACACGTAAACTCTTGTGTTTAAATATTAATATTCAAATTTCTATTTTGGATTCCTTATTAAACATGTACGAGAAAATGAAGGTTGGGAGTTTTTCGGATAGCGGCGTATAAATAAGTTATAAAATCAAGCCTGAGGAGGGTTCCAATACATGTTAAGTATTATTTCTCTCTTTGGAATTTAAGTTTAAGCAGTTAAATATTGATCACCATAACAAGGGTTAGACACATACTCAGTGAGCCGAGAATATTAAGTTCTATATTTAGAATATATTGTTAATATGTTATATTTTTGTCCTATATTAGACCTATATTTAAGCCGTTTAGGATATTTTTTTAAATAGTGAAATATTTTTAAAAATTTAGTATATTATTCTAATTGTAACAAATCTTGAATTTAATTAGTAAGCCCTTTTAAATTAAATTATTTAAGTTTCTCAACTTACGTTCTTAAGTTTCTCAACCATATGAATATTTTCCAGTTCTGTTCCACTACTGATCCACATCCACTTAAGATTCTATTCTTTGAGTTCATTCGTTTTTTTTTCGAATATATCAGTGGTAGAGTACTAATCTCTCCAATAAAAAATATAATTCTTTAAATATCGCTAAAATACTATAACGCATAACCACTCCACGATGAAAATAAACACTTTTTTTCGCGGACTTCAGCAGAAGAGTTTCAAAATTTTTCTTAGTTGGCAGTGCTGAAAATTAATGCAAATTTGTATCTTCTTCCTAATAAACGGAACATTTATGTGCATTACAGCTGAGTCATCCACATATTATTTAAAATGTTTTAAGGTGTACCGAGTACTGCGAACTAGGAACGATAAAATGGTTTACGGGTGTCTACACGTACGTTTTATCTTAATTCGTATTTCGCTAATGCGCATTTGCGGTAACATGTAAATATGGTATTTGAAAAAGCGATTATCAGATCGCCAATTAACAGGTAATCCTAGAACTAGGTGAACCGCTGATAGCACTGCTGCCAACTTTTTATGAAAATCTTACAGGCTCTACTGAAACTTTCCAACACCAATTAGGAATGATAAGTAACTTCAATTGACAATATGTGACGAGTCATCACCGAATTAAACAACCAAAATAGCTTAGGTTACAAATTGACATCCAAACATAATCCTGAATAGAAATTTTTCAACAGAAAACGGCTTATTTTAATTATTTACAATTATACTTCAGCAATACGCATGACTATGTCGTGATGACCAAAACTGGAACGCGCATTTTGTGGCACTATTTGAGTTTGCGTTAATATCAAACACCTGCGAGAGCTGTCCTCTGTCAAAATGGACATTTAGTACTAAGTAGCAATAAATATATATTACCTGTAAATAACACCTTTAAAATAACATCTGAATTTTCATGAAAATATTGCTATAGAATGCATAGTCTGTAGTGTATAATAAGTATAATACGAAAAAACAATTCAATTCAGAAACATATAACTTTACAAACCTGTTTTGATCAAAATTACATTAATTCTGATATTCGCAATGAAGCTTAATTAACTTCATTCACAAATATTTCAAGTCTGTATGCAAACTTCAACCTTTACCTGTCTAAAATCACAAAAATATCGCTCTTTAAGGATAAAGCTCCACAAAAAATAAGCAACTATTACCTACTAATAAAAATTTAAGCATTTAAGTTTACATTAGCTAAAGTTTTTATAACAAATCTCCAAATAATTGGTGTTTTATATTCCAAGGGTTATATCGAAGTTTTTCGTATTCGATCTGCTTCACATCCAAGTAACTTTAGCAAGATATAAATCAACTTATTTAAAATTTAAATACTTTTAGGATTTCTTTTTTGGAACAAAAAACCATAACGTTCCAGGATTTAGTTTAAGGCTATATTGTTTTTACAAATTCAAGTGATTATGACTTAAGTGAGCCATATTCAAATAATCTATATTTTTAATTTTAAAAAGCATCATCGTTAACAAAATCCCACTTTTTTTTAAAGAGTTAGCATACAAAAGTATTCGTTCATAATAAAGGTCCAAGAGTAGATCCTAGAGATACACCAAATGAAAATATGCCTAGACGAGGAATTTATCAGAAAAATTGTTTTTGTAAAATATACCTTTACTACCAAAATGTATACAGTGCATCCCAAAAGTTATGTCTTAATTCATTTAAAATTCAGGGGTGTGTTCGAAAAAAAAAAACGCTCGGACCCGTCGATTTTTATTTCAAGTTGCGCATTTTTGTACGTGAAGTTTGTATATATAGGGTTGCTCAAAAATAAATTACGACCATCAACTTATTTCATCTTTGAATTTCGCGTGGAATTCTACGTATGTTTCATGTATCATGTCCTATACCTAAAGTCAACAGTTATCAAAAAAAAGACGATTCATGTAACAAATAAACAAAGAACAAAAATTAAGTTAAATGTTCAAGATAATTGCCATTCATGGCTTGACAATATCCAAGGCGATCAATAAGGTCTCGTTACACATTTTCAATCATTTCCGGAGTTATGGCGCGCACTTCTCTGCGAATTCTCTCTTTCCAGTCGTCTAGATTATTTGACCTATTAACAAATACCTTCGACTTGAGGTATCCCTACAAAAAAAAGTCCATTGGTATTAGATCAGGCGATCTAGCAGGCCATTCGATGAGTGCTCTCCTTCCTATCCACCGATTGGGAAAGGTTTCATCCAAAAATGTACGCACAGTGGCAGCATAGTGCGGAGGAGTTCTTCGTCAGGATAGTCTGGGTGCAATAGATTTGGAAATAAAGCTAGTAATGCTGGAACTAATTCAAATTGGAGAAAATCGAGATACACTTGTCCCGTTAAAGTCTGTTCAAAGAAAAAGGGACCTATTACTCTTCCGCGCACTATTCCACACCACACATTTAGTTTTTGAGGGTACTGGGTATTTACCTCCAATGCGGATTTTCTGTTGCCCAATATCGACAATTTTGTCTGTTCACACTACTATTCAAACAGAACGAAGCTTCATCGGAAAAAATTATATTTGTTAATAAATTATTATTTAGATTGCACATGTTTTGTAAGCGTTCACAGAACTCATTTCGCCTATCGAAATCGTCATTCAAATAACTCTTGCACAGGAATAACGTTGTAGGGGTGATATTTGTGCTTTTTAACTATTCGGTGAACTATAGATTTCTGCGACAGAGGAGTGCATGGATTTTCTTCCAAAGAAAGCAAATCGTCAAGTTGTTTATTTGCATCTCGAGCAGGACTACCAGATTTCGGCAGATCTCTAAAATGACCGAATTCTCGAAATTTAGCCTCCATTCTACTCACCACCTTTTGACATATCGAAGGACGATCAGGATAGATTTCATTGAATAATTGAGCAGCTTCTCTTTGAGTACGTGTTCTATCACCAAACCCAACCATGTACAGAATTTCTATTTTTTCTCGCTCCGTTAACTTTACCATTATGAAAACCACAACTTTACTCGTACACTTCACATTGACAATATCTGTTTGGCGTACAACTGTCATACAGTTTCTATGAAAATATATGGTCACCAACCAAAAATAAAAAAATACGAATTGAATGGAATTTTGCTCTGTATAAAAATTCTCAGAGATAAGGTGACTCGTAAGGAGAACTTCAATAATAATATTTGGTCGTCTTTTTTTCGATAACTGTTGACTTTAGGTATAGGACATGATGCATGAAACATACGTAGAGTTCCACGCGAAATTCAAAAATGATAAGAAAGGTGCTTTCATTTGAAAAAATGAAGTTGATGGTCGTAATTGATTTTTGAGCAACCCTGTATCTACAAACTTCACGTACAAAAATGCGCAACTTGAAATAAAAATCGACGGGTCCGAGCGTTTTTTTTTCGAACACACCCCTGAATTTTAAATGAATTTAGACATAACTTTTGGGATTCACTGTATATACACTTCGATATAGTTTTAAACAAAGAATTGAACTTTAATTCATAATAAGTGCAAGAATATTTATTTTATTTCTTGTTTAGCAATGAGTACCTTTGGCGCCAGAGAATCATGATTCAAAACACGGATCTGAAAAAGTAAACTATTAAAATAAGTAGACATTGAAACTAATTTTAGAAAAGGTTTAAAATGATAGTCTCACAAAAATTATCCTATATAACATGTAGGGAATTTAACATTATACATTCGTTATACGTTCATAGAGTCTTTTCTGTAACAACAAACTTCTCTTCTCGAGTAGAATATTGCTTATTCCACTTATTTCAACGCAACACAATAATAGAAAGCACAAGATAAAATATACCAAGAAATAAAAATGACTTGCTTATTATTATTTTTATAAAAGTATAATAATATTAAAATAATATAAAAATAATGACAATAAGAAAATGAGGATATTATAATACCGTCTCTTGCAAAATTAGGTAAAATCCCTTAAAATGACGCCAGACTGCTGAAAAATATGTCATCATTGAAATTAATTTATTTCAGTTCATCCCGATACAGCGAGTGATAGATTGGATTGACAGTGGTTCCTAGCAAATCGTTGATATATATTAAGAAAAGGGTGGGGGATAGAATGCATCCTTGAGGGACTCCAGCGTTAATGTTAAATTTGTCGGAGAGGTGTCCATCGACGGCTACTTGGATTGTTCGTTGTTCAAGAAAACTTTTGATCCAATTTAATAATGAGTTTTGTATGCCGATTGAGGAGAGCTTGGTTAGTAGTCCCTCATGCTACACTCTGTCAAATGCCTTGGAAATGTCAAGAGCGACTGAGCGGGACTCGCCGTGCTTCTCCATGGCCTCCGTCCACAAGTGTGTGACGTAAGCCAGAAGATCGCCGGTGGATCTAAGCTTTCGGAAGCCGTATTGATGATCGCTGATTAGTCCAGATGATTCCAGATATCTTAACAGTTGTTGGTTGACTGCTTTCTCCATAATCTTCGATATTACTGGAACTAGTGCAATCGGGCGGTAATTGGACGGCATCGTCTTCTTTCCCGTTTTGGGTACAGCTTGCACTTGAGCAGTTTTCTAGCTTGTTGGAAATGAGCCCTGCTTATACGATGCCGTGAACAGTCTACATAAGGGAGGAGTCAATTCGTCTGCACAACGTTTTAGTACTAGGGCTGGAATTCCATCGGGTCCAGAAGCTTTGTTGGTGTCTACGCTTTTAAGAATTTTATTTATAATTCGTTGGGGAAACGAAATTTCTCCCATCGATGAATTCACTCTTGGCAAATATGGCGGTGTTTTGCCTTGCGAGTGCAGAGTAGAATTGGACGCGAAGAGTTTACCCAGTAAATTGGCTTTTTCCCTTGCTGTTACCGCGATAGAACCATCATCTGCTGTTAGGGGTGGCAAGGCCGACTTAGCAAATCCTTGACTAACGGCTTTCGATACCGACCAGAAAGATCTTGTTCCATTTGGGCAGTTTAGCAGTTTGTTTTTGATCCTGTTGTTGTGACTCTCTTTGCATTCATCAATAATTCGCTTGCAGCTATTTCTGGAGGTTAAAAAGTTCCTCCAATTTTCGGTGGAAGGATGTTGACGCCATTTGCGATATGCTGCGTTTTTAGTCTTTACTGCCTTTTTGCAATTCAGGTTGAACCATTGCTTGTTGTTTGATCTGCATTTAGTAGAAAAAGGGATATAGGCTTCCATTCCTGCCAAGATCGTCTCTGTAATTTCGTTTGCACATTCTGAGATGTTATTGGTTCTAAAGCAGACTTCTTTCTAAGGGAATGAGCGATAAAATTCCCGAAGATGGTTCCACTCTGCTGATTTATAGTGCCATACCTTCCGCGGCATCGGAGGATCCTGCGTTTTAACATTCAACTGGCAAGAGACTGTTATCAATTTGTGGTCCGATGTTCCAAGGGGGCCTGTACTGATACAGTGTACGAGTCAGGGTCTGAAGCCAAGACCAGATCTAAGAGACTCGCGAACCCGCCGTCTCGGTCGGGGATTCTGGTAGGTTCCTCCACAAGCTGCGTAAGCCCGCATATGGTGGCAAATAGCTCAGCTTCTCGTCCTTCATCGTCGTTCTTGTTGCAGAAGCGCAGCCAGTTGATATTGTGAACATTAAAAACACCCATGACGATGATTTCTACGCTTGGGTAGTCAATTTGCAGTTGGTTAATGCAATCAACCAGGTTCAAAAAGAGCCGCCTATATTGGGTGTCGCTTGGTGGTCTGTAGATACAACAGATAAATTTCGTGGCTCCACTGGCTATTATTTTGAACCACATAACGTCGAAGTCCGCAGGTTCAAGCGTTTCCTCCCGCTGGCAACTCAAATCGCTCTTGACAAATACTGCCAATCCAAAGTTTAGTCGAAATCGGGTGTGTAGATCGTATCCAGGATAAATGAGGTGAACATTTGTTGTTGAAGGTTTCACCTTTGTTTCTGCCAATGCCAGAATGTGAGGCTTATTTGATTGCAGGTGTTGGTGTACTGCATTAATATTGGTGTTTAGGCCTCTGATGTTGCAGAAATTGATTTTTAGGCTTTTAAATCCGCCTGATGAACCTCCCCGACCAGCCTCCGCCCGGAGATCCGAATGGGAGGCTAGTTTACCTCCGGAAAGTTTTGGTCGTGAGGGCGCCATCATGCATTTATTTTACTACTCCATTTCCCCTTTGGAAACCGGACACATCGATATGGCGGTGAAACGTGAGTTCCATGGAACCACTTCACGCCGCCTAAGTCCTATGTGGTGGTATTGAACCGGGCGATGCAAGTAGACAACATCTACCACCAAAGAGGTTGCTCTTTTAGTCGCCTTTTACGACTGGCAGAGCATACCGGAGGGCTATTCTACCCCGGCCCTCCCCGGGGAAGATTAGGGTTAAGGGTTAACGTTAATATTGAAATTTTATAGACAGTAAGAAGTCTTTTAGATTGTTAATAATCGCATAAATTAAACCTAAATCAAAATTATTTTTACGACTCTTCAAGGACTTAAGTTATCATTGTAGTTAAGAACTTGTCTAGGTCTATTAAAGTCGAAATCTAGTATATTTACAAACTTGCGTTCATCATAATTCTTCTTTTTAGTTTTTGTCAATATATTTATGAGGCATCTAATTCCAAATTACTGTTACATATCCTATAGTTGCTTTAACATTTGCATTGTATAACAATATTAATGATGATTAATTATGGAAATCCTTTGTAATTCGAGATATAAAGCGTAGATTTTTTTGAGCTTTTTGAATGATTTTTCTATATAAACGTTAAAGAGTAGTTTGCATTCTAATAATCCTAATATATGCATTCCTAAATCCTTAATATACCCTACATATATCAAGGTAGTACCTACAAGATAGATATCACATTTTTGTGTGTTAAAACTGGTGGTCTATTAATTTTTTTTGTTATTTTGTCATTGAAAAAGTCGGTATACAAGATACCTATTTTTAGACATTTCTCTATATTTTTCTTTATACTCTGATTAAATGGTATTAAATTGGTTATTACCGATCTTTTTTGCAAATAGTTAGTTGGTTAACGTTGACAACTTTTTTACTTTAATAGGAATTACTTTTAGGGAACAGATTAGCAAAGTAACTGAGTAAGAAAATTATAATTTTTAGCAGAATTTATCTCTTCAGACAAAAATAGAGGCACAATTTGAATTATTTTTCAAATGTTGGGAAAAAATACGCTAGACAAAATTGCTGTATAAACGTTTATTGTACAAGCGATGTAAAAATGTACATAGACCAGTATGGGAATTTAGAAATAATGAAGAAAATCATCCGATCATCAGAATCATCTTAGTTTTTTAGATCTATAGATAGTACGGATTTAATGTAATTTTTATTAATATTGTTAACTACAAAACATTCTTAACAATGGTTAAGCTTAATTAAAGCTGATGTTTCTGAAGGTTCCAAGTACTTCATTGAAATATTTCAAAAAAATTTAAAATATTTAACGTCCTTAACAATGTTTTTTTCGGTTTTATAAATATAATCCTTATAATCATTGCGTCGATTAATTTTACTATTTTGCGTAAACTTGAGAAGTTCCCGTAAACAGCTTGGCCTTGGTATAGTTTCTACATTTCATGCGCCTCACGTTTCTTCTTCTTCTTAGTCATATCTTCATTCCTGAAGAGTTGTGACGTCATGTCTATGAACACTGATGGGTCGATTGTCTCCACTGTTGTCTATCTTCTGCTACTCTTATATTTGTCTGCAAGGCTTGTCCTGTAATTTCTTTAATTTGGTCTATCCACCGTGATGGGGATCTTCCTCCTAATCTTTTACCTTTTACTTTGCCCTGCACGATAAATTTTTCTAAATTGTCTTGGTTTCTCCTGGTGATGTGTCCGAAGTAACTCAGAATGCGGCGTCGGCAGCTGGAGGACAATCGATCGCTGATTCCTAATTCGTTTAATATCGACACATTGGTCCGGTGTGCAGTCCAGGGTATGCGAAGCATTCTTCGCCAGCACCACATTTCAAAAGCATCTATTCGGTGCCTGTCGCTCGTCTTTATTGTTCAGGATTCGGAACTATACGAAAATATCGAAAGCTTACCAGGGCTCTTTTCGTGTTTCTGGTTATGGATCTGTCTTTCCATATCTTGGATAAGTTTGACATTGCTGTCCTCGCTAATGCTATCCGCCTTCTTATTTCTGTTTCACACCCTCCCTTGCTGTTTATTAGGGACCCTAAGTAGATAAATTCATCTACTACTTTAATTCTATTTTGCAGATTTCTTAACTGTATGGTGTTACTCCTGTCAATGACCATTAACTTGGTCTTGTCTAGATTTATTTCGAGGCCTAGAGCTCGGCTTTCATTAGCGACCTGATCAATAAGTGTACCCATCTCATCTTCATCTCTTGTTATTAGGGTAGTGTCGTCCGCGTATCTGAGATTACATATCTTTCTACCATTGATTGACACACCTCCTTCAAAATTTTGCAGGGCTCGTCTCATTATGAATTGATTACAGTAGGCATTGAAGAGTCTCGGTGATAGGATACATCCTTGACGGACGCCTCTATGTACTTTGAAAATGTTTGATGTTTTATTGTCGAAACTAACTATGGCATTGTTATTTTTATATAGGTTGGTTATTAGAGATATGAAATGCGGAGGGACTCCCATTTCTTTTAATACGTTCCAGAGACTACTCCATCGAACACAGTCGAAAGCCTTTTTGTAATCTATAAAGCACAAGAGCATGGGGGTATTGAACTCCCGGGCTTTCTCGATTAATTGGCGGATGTTGAATATTTGGTCCCTAGTCCCTCTTCCCTTAACGAAGCCTGCTTGTTCTGGAGGGATTTGACTCTCTAAGTAGTTTTGCAATCGTCTATCTATTATTTTAAGCAGGATTTTGCTGGCATGTGTGATTAGAGATATCGTTTGATAATTTTCGCATTTTTTGGTGAATCCCTTTTTGTGAATAGGTATAAATGCAGACGTTGTCCAGTCTTTAGGCCATTGACCACTCTGCCAGATCTTATTACATATCTTATGTAGGATTTTGGTTCCCGGGTCTCCTAGTACTTTTATGAGCTCAGTACGAACTCCGTCTGTTCCTGGGGATTTGTTTGGCTTTAGGTTTTTTATAGCTTCTTTAATTTCAGACATAAGAATATTGAGCTTCATTTCAAATTGTGTGTTTTCTTTCTGTTGTTCGCTATTTTGGTTTCTTCGGTGTATAATTCCTCACAATATTGTCTTCATCGTTCGATCACTTTTTCATCTTCCCATACTATCTTTCCGTCCTTGTCTTCAATTGTGAAAGTCTTTGGTTTAAATTTGAGTTGTACTTTTTGATACAAGTCTCTGGTGTCATGGGTGAGTTGTGTTGATATGTTCCTCTATATCCCTGCATATTTTTTTAATGTAGTTGTTTTTATCCTGTCTGCATTGTCTCTGTATCTTTTTATTTAACCTCTTGTACAGGTCGCAGTCTTCTCTCGTTAGGGTGCCCTTCCTTTTCATTTCTTTTCGTTTGTTGATTGTTTCTATGGTCGCTTGTATGATCCAGGGTTTGTTTCGCTGATTTATGGGGTTATGTGATAGTTGAAGGTGATCTGCTGTCGTCTTAATAACATTTCTCAATGCTTCCCATTCTTGGTTCGGGTCTTGTTTATTCATTATGTCCTGTTTTTCGGCCTCCAATTTGTTTTGTATTTCTTCTTGAAATTGCCGTTTGGCTGTTTCCGTCATGTTGATCCTGTTGCGTTGGTGGTAGATTCTTCTTAGACGGAGCCTGAACTTCATTAGTAATAAATTATGATCTGAACCACAGACAGCTACTGGGTACGTTTTGCAGTTAACGACGGGGGATTTCCAGGGAGATCTGACCATAATGTAGTCAATTTGATTTCTGTATCTCCTGGTGATGTCCATGTGTATAGGCGTCTTTTATGATGTGCAAATAATGTGTTTGCGATAGTAAGATTTTGTTCTCGACAGAATTAAAGCATTCATTCACCTCGTTAGTTTCCTGTCCCTAAGGCGAACAAAGCAATTATTCCTTTAAGTTGTTTATCTATATCTTTTGTTTTGCCAATTTTAGCATCCATGTCTCCAGTAACAACGAGAATCTCATTTTTAGGAAGTTCATTTATGGTAGCATTCAGCTGCTCATAAAACGCCTCAATAGCTTCGTCTGAGGAGTCACTAGTTGGGGCATAGGCTTGTATGACGTTGACGTTGAAAGGTTGCGATTTGATCTTTATTGTTATGATGCGATCGTTAACAGTATTGTATCCTAAGACAGCTTTGGCGGTTGATCTGGGCAGTAAGAAAGCAACTCCATTGCGGCTTTCTGTATCTTTTCCTAAATAGTATACTATGTTTAATGAGTCTGTGGCGTAATGCCCGGATCCTTTCCAGTATGTTTCCGACATGCCTAGCAGATCTTTTTTGTTTGCGCGGGCTTCATTTCGATGATGTACGGTTTTCCTGCCTGGAGAAGCCCTTGGATGTTCCATGAGCCGATTCGTGTAATGTAGCGGGTATTAATTCCTTCTCGTATGACGTTGTCCAAGACCGCTCCCCCCGAAGATCCGAATGGAGAGCTATTTAAACCTCCGGACATTTTCGCATTGAATATAGTCATGATGTTCTCTTGGGAAAAATAATGAAGGTGGTTTCCCCTTGCCTTCCTTCATGGTTGGGATAGGAAAGGATATATGGTGTAGGTAAATATTATGGGTAGGACGTGATGCCTCCAAGTCGGGAGGTGGAGAATATCAAGTGCTTCGCGTGGGCAGGGATGCCAAACCCTGAAGTAGGTCTATTCTCCCTTGGGAACGAGAGAGAAGTATCTACCCGCTACCAACAACGCCTTACGTTTAATTAGGCCTATATAAAACTACATAGGGTATTTTCACTTGTTATTCTTAATTTTAGGGATATGTTTAATAACAATGTTATCCAAAACGTCATGTTATCGTAATGCTATCGAGCACTTTAGAAAACCCCAATTGAACCTTTTTTACTCATAATTATTATTGTGAATTTTGATGTATTTGTATGCAAATAAGTAGGCTTTTTAAATCCAATTGTAGATTAAGTTAGCCTAGTTATAGTACCTAACTAGTTTAGGAAAAATTTTTTCTCAAGACTTTTTATCTGCATTCGACTTTATTGATTATAGCGACAATATTAGAAATTAAAAAAGCAATATTTTACAGAATATATAACATACTTTAATTTATACGCCTTATTATGTAGTGTATATTTTTCACCCTATACTAGCTTATAATTTCCCATATACCGCGAATAGCCATTCTTAGAGAAACACCCGCTACTAGTGTTAAAAACTAAAATGGCTTATTTATTAAAGTTGCGAGCAATTTCAAGGTTAAATATAGATTGTACCTTGGGTACTAAAAAATAATAAAAACTAGATAAAACTGTCTTAAGCCTCTCCAACTCAAAAGTCCTTAAAAAATTAAAATAGCTTTGTCAAAAAAAATTTACACATAAAAATAATTGAATTTACTTACATAATACCCTGTACTTTAGCTCTAAAAAAAACCCAAAATGAAATCAGACGTTATCATCCCCCGACATTTGAAAAGTAACACGCGTAACATCCCGTTAAGCGGAAAATAGGGAAAACGAGATTATGCAAACTCTCCCTTCTTTTTTGTTTGGAAAATAATGCGATTGCTTTGTTCACAGTCTGGCTCTAACGGTTCTAAAATGATTTACATGAAGGTGCTCTGAATCGGAAAGTTGTGTGTTTAGTAGATTTACGTTTACTCGAATACATTAGAGATTTGACGCGAACGAAGTGTTTGCCTTAGACTATTAATAAAATATTTATTACCTGTAAGATTTAGGTAAAAGCTTTCAAAAAAACTTCACAGCAAAGAGGATTCAAGGGGCAAAACTTTACCGAAAGTTAATAAACTCTGTTTTATATTCACATTTATCATCATTTTAACGGAAAACTATATTTTAAATTTAAGACCCTAAGGTCCCTGTCTTATACTTATCAAATTAAGGAAAATTATTATAGTAATTTTTGTTGCAAATGGTCGTCTTGCAAGCGAGCTACAAAATCTACGACTCATAATTCAGTACACTTACAAGCTTTGCAGAAGACAGTAAATTTCCAAGGATTTTTTTGTTATTCTTTAGGTATATTGCAGTAAAACTTAAAAGTTTAATTAATGAGAACGTTATTAAAAGCCATATAACGAGTTTTTTTGGTTAAATAAATTAGAATTTATTAGCTTAAAAATAAAAAGAAAATTATTTATAATTAAAGCAGTTTCAGTAGGTCGATTGGTTTATATAATTTTTATAATTTTAACAATTTATTTAATTACTAACGGAATCTGTGCTGCATATGTGGTGGATCTATTTTGTCGAAACCCCTGTTGTTAATGCTAACCTCTTTAGTTTTATTATAAAAACTTGGATTATTATCTAAATAAATTATTTTTTACTTTAATTAATTATATTAATTAATTCTAATATAATATTCAAACTGAAAAAAAATTTCAATTTAAAAAAAAAAAATTTCCTTTACTTAAGATTTCAAATAAGAAATATAGATGAGCCTTCTTTGTTATTAAAACTTGTTTGGCAAGAAACACACTCCCTTTAAGCATATTGACGAAATTCATGTCGATGTTTCAGAATCAAATATAGCATCCATAACGAAAACAAATAATTAAGGTAATGATGCTATCGGATAAATAATATTTTTTCCTTTTCAGATTGACTCATTCGAGGCAA
Organism: Anthonomus grandis grandis; assembly: GCF_022605725.1. Taxonomy (NCBI): domain Eukaryota; kingdom Metazoa; phylum Arthropoda; class Insecta; order Coleoptera; family Curculionidae; genus Anthonomus; species Anthonomus grandis. The sequence continues at coordinate 23,211,848 of NC_065548.1, read as the reverse complement.
AACGACGTAAGCACTATTTTGAAAATTTCGAGTTATTTACGAAATATATGTTTTAAGGCATTATTTAAAAAAAAAATACTAAAAATGAGACATACATCATTTAACCATACTAAAAGCTACCAAGTTTATATTTTTTGTCAAAATTTAGCAATAAAAAGTGGTAAAAAAGAGTGAAAATGGTGAATAAATCATTAAGTAAATAAACAAATAAATGGTGGCATAGGCCCTTTTCGTTTATCACGTCGCTTATGACTACACATATTTTTATTAAAACATGGCGCTTATAACAACTTATGCCATTTCTATACAAAGTGGTTCTTCTTATTTTGGTGACGCTTAGGCCAATAAAATGAAATAAAAGTAATTAACTTGTGTTACTGTTTTAGTTCAAAAATATATAAGTTTCTCTCAAAAATAAATAAAAACAAAGATATTTTTAGATTTTTTACCAAATAATGAAATGAAAATATTTTTTCTAAATTCTTAAACATAACATTTTATATTGCCCTAAAGACTAAAGGACTAGAAATTTATTAGCTAATTCACAAAATGATAAAGACATGGCATTACCAATAATAAACAACATAAAAAATAAAATAATCAAGAAACAAAAAATATTCTCTAGAAAATTGTGGAATAAAATATGTGCTATTTTCTACTTAAAGTTTATTATCTATTACAACTCAATGTCTTCAATGTGTGTTTCGTTAAGAACATTCGAAACAGCTGTACTATGCTTCAGTAAAAGATATTCGCTATGATACCTTGGTGGAATTGTATTGTCATCGCACATAGTTTTAAGGTCATTATATTTCCTTTTAGTTATGGATAAAGGGGCATAATAAGCATTTTGTAGTTGTTCAGTATCCTTATTTTTTATGCTTTCTCAAACACATTCTTCGTCAATATCATCGTATTTAGAGCGGTAAAAAAATGTAGAGCTGTCTTTTAAAAATTTTGCTGTTTTTACATCTGTTATTTTAAGGGTTGCCTTTGCTTTGTCGCCGTAAGTGATAAGTCGGAATTTGGTTTTAAGTTTTCTCATATGTTCTTTAAAATCGTAAAAGTCGCTATAAGAGAGAACATTTACCTCATAGGGTTTGGGTTTTGTTCTTGCATTACGCAAGATCGTTGGCCATTCTGATGGGGCCATGATGGCCTTACGTTTTATTGACTTTTCAATTACTGTATGCATGGAATCAACAGGCATGTAAGTGTGTTCCGTTACTAAATAGGTTATCGAAATTTCTTTAATATTTTCGGTTTTTTGAAAAAAATAGTGTAGCATAAAAAGTAGAGCTGCATTTTTATTTAAAGTAAAGTATTTAATTTAAATTTATTAATAGTTAGCGAAAATATCTAGAAATAATAAATATTTTATTTACGCCAAACTTTGGTATTTTAAATGAATACTTTTAGTGTGGTACCTACATCATTTTAGTTAAAATGTGTGGTAACAAACAGTACATTTAGTTCAAGCAAATTATTTATTTTTTTAAGTAAAGAATGTGTACCGTTATTTGCGAGAAAAAAGGGTGTCTTTAAATTTTTTGCAAAAATCTTTGCAGTCTTATAGCTTTGTATGTGTATTTATTTCACTTATATTTTTTGCGAAACCTATCTAATAGGTACAAAAAAACACTGCAATACCTTACATTTTTAAGGCGTTTCAAAAGCAGGCGATTTATTATTGTTAAAACTGTCAGTTTGACGCGTGCAATTTTTCAATTTTAGTTAAAACAGTGAGTTAATAAAATGGTGTATACGCTAGCCGAAAGAATAGAAATAATTTTTCTTTATGGAGCTCAAGATCGGTGTGCTCACAGAACCGCGAGAGCATTTAATGAAAGGTATCAAGATAAAAATGTGAGCCATAAATACGTATTAGAATTGATATGAAAATTTAAAGAGACGAGATCGATTTGCAATAAGAAAAAATATGAAAATAGAGTTGTCGATGAAGCATGCCAAGTTGAAGTACTAGGACAATTTGCTATGGATCCAACTTTGTCTATACCAAAGGCCGCAAAACTAACAAATATTTCCACTGGTTCCGTACATAAAGTTTAAAAAAAAATAAGTTCTTTCCTTATAAAATTCATTTTCTTCATGAACTCAGAGATGATGATTTTGATAGGATAATTCAATTTTGTGAAGTGATGTACCAGCGAATTGACGACGATCCCCATTTATTGAAAAACATTTGCTTCAGTGACTTCAATCGACCTTTTTTTTTAAATGGCCTTGTGAACAGACATAACTGTAGATACTGGGATAATGAAAATCCGCATGTTTTTCGGGAAGGCCATACCCAATATCCCCATAAAATTAATGTTTGGGCAGGAATTTATGGGAATGAAATAATCTGGCCATTTTTTTTGGAAGAAAATTTGACTGGCGAAATTTATTTAAACCTTTTAGAAAATGCAATATACCCTTTCATCATCCAATCTATGGAAAATCAAGTAGATCGACATGGTGCTATTGAATGGAAATAATATACATTTTCAGCAGGATGGAGCTCCCGCGCACTACACTTATGTAGGCATCATCAACATTTGTTTAGCTCTAGACGACATTTTGTCACAAGCGCCAAATTTAAAAACGCTGAAAAAGAAGAAAAACATGACGTTTATGTCACACTGTTATTAAATAATTTTGTTTTGGCATAAGCGACACCATAAAAATGTGCGATTTAAATAAGAAATCTCACAAATTTTATAAAAATAATAGAGAGTCATAAAGTAAATATTTTTAAATATAGCTAAAATCACTTACCTGTTTTAATAAAGAACAGTTTCAATTAAAATTTCACTATAAACGAAAGAGACGCTACCAATGATGCCCAATGCATTACTGGCGCTTATGACTGGAGTAAATATCCTGAATGAAATTCGTTTAAGCAAAACTGGCGCTTGCGCAACTTTACGGCACAATAAAAGGAAAATAAACCGTGTATAGCCAAATTCAAAGAATCTATTTAAAGAAGGCGCTTATGCCAATTGTATCCGCCTATAAACTCAATTTTTTTTAAATGGCGCTTACGTCGTTTTGCCTTGAACACGTCGAAATATCGAAAAAGAAGCAAAAAATATAATAACAATGTCTAAAAATATGATGTATCAAATAAATATTTTTAGATGTTCAAGTTATATTCGTTTAACTTGCCCACTAAATTTGACACATAAACCTACTATCTATAAATTCTTTTCGTGACTTTAATCCTGTTGACAGTTCAAGAACATCTGCCCTATATAGGATATCTGTATCGACTGGCAAACCTTCATAAAGGTCCCCCGACCCTGCCAGGTCGGTCTGCACCGAATAATAAATACTCCCAAAGAGATTTATAGTATAAAGACTTTGCCTAAGACACAAATCAACCTAGAAGAGTAGATTTATGTTTTCGATATAGGCTATATATTTCTATTACAGTTTGTAGTTTAAAGCTAAAAGACGCAACAATGTAATTTGTAGATCAATATTTACTCTGTCTAAATTGAAAATAAAAATTATCAACGAAAAAAATACGTTTTTATAAAAATATTGTACAACTACCTTAATATTTCATAACATAATAACGTATGATTGATATCCATTTAAGTTATGCTGAAAATAATGAACTAAATATAAAGTGATTCTTATAAATTAAATAATAATAAATATTTCCGGAGTAGCTGGTCACAAGATAAATAAATTGAATGGCTTTTAAAATAATAAGAAAAGATCTAGAGCTAAAAAAATTAAAATAAATACACAATTCTTTTTAAAAAGAATTATAATTAGTTTTATCTGAATTAAGAATCAGTCTATTTCTAGTGAACCAATCCTGGGCCAAACTTAAGCGAACTGAATATATGTTAAGGAGTTTGGAAATATATTGTGATCGCTGACAATACCGAAAAGAAAATTTTCCGTCCAGAAAAAAATTAACGGTTAAATAGGATTTTCTCTATTTGGTAGCTGCACCTAAAATAATTATATTTAATTAATATAATTATTTTAGTTATAATTTATTATATTTTTATTAACACTCTACCTTTTCAACCAATATGTTGTAGTTGAAAGTAGTCTCGTAGTTGTAAGAAATATGTAAAATTAAATATTACCGTTCAAAAACATTAGGATTTTTTTCAGCCCCATCTTGACTGACCATACTGACTGAATTGATTTTTAAATAGCTTTGCGGCATAAAGTCCATTTTAAAATTATTTAAATAAACCCAATAATAAAATTATTGGTGTGTGATTTTTTAGACTAGATTTTTTCTTCTTTTCTTTAAATGATAATTTTAGCATTTTTCTGGAAATATTCTTTGAGCAAAAGAGCTGTTAATTATGTAATATAATAGTTTTGATGATTTCCCAGCATAGTACTTCAAGCGAATCGGTAATATTACATCAAGACCTGCACTTTTTAGTATTGGAAAATTCTGCTAGAGTAATTAATACAAGAAGAACTTATTCGTAATTTATTAAAATTTAACAAGAATCATTCTAAATTAGGAACAGCATCTATCACTAATCAATAAACCTGATAGATATATCAGAAACATTTTCTGGGATCTCTTGATTTTGACTATTACTCCTTTTTCCCTACTTCCTATGATGTAACTTTAATTTGAACATTCTTTTAATAAAGGCATTGACGACTGGAAAATAAATGAAAATACTTAAAACAACTAAATTTTTTAATATGAAGTAATCTAGAGCCTTATAAGCTTTGCTTAAGGAAAAAAATATCCTGCATTTATAAAATAATATTTTCCAAGCACTAAATATAATGTTCTAAGATTCAACTATATGTATTCATTATTCTGCTTTAAGTAGAAGTCGCTGTCTCATTACCAATGCAAAATCTCATAATTACAGCTTCATGCACTGAAACTAAGAGAGACAGAATCCGATTTTAATTATTCCCGCACGTTTAAATAAATCCAATCCAATTTAATGGTTGTATCGGGTTTCAATTAACAACTCTGGTACAGCGTTTGAAATTTTACGTCCCAATGGTCACGTTCAAATCTCGCGATTTAAAAATATTATTGTGTTTCGGCATCCGATGAACAAACGGCAATATTAGTGTTGTAAAAAAATCTAGGGCTTAAATGTTTGATATCGCTTTAATTGGATTTTGAAGATCTGAACCAAATGCGAGTAACGGGATTAAATAGCTTAAAAAAATAGAAGGATTAGAAAACAGATAATCTTATATAGTTTTAATAATTCTACAAACTAAAACAAACTCTATAAATCTATAAATTTGCTACATTCTTTAAATAAAAAATGCCTTCACTTCAATACTTTTTGTGTTAGTTGTTGGAGTTATTCTCCAGATTAATTTAGAAAAATTATATTCCAAATTTAAACTCCAAAATAAGCACTATGATTATAGGGAGAAGTAAATTAACTGAAACAGCTTTCATTAAAAGAAAGAATAAAAATAAAGCACAGACAAAAATATTAAAAGTAACTGAGAAAATTTATTTATCTTACGCAAGTAAGACTCAGAAACAATTTTTAAGTCTAACTACACAAATAAAAAAGGTTCAAGCATTATATTTTAAATTATAATTTAAATAAAGAAGAATGGTAACAAAATAATAATAATAATCAAATTTTCATTTCATGAGCGTTAGCATTAGCAACTTTAGAAAAAAAGGAAGTTAGAATGGAGAATTTAATGGCAAATGGATACGTTTATCGGGAGACTCCGTAAAACAGAAAGTAAAGGAGGTAAAAGTAATACCTGTCGAAACGTGTTTCTGCTTTTTGGCTTCGTCAAGATAGGGTAACCGGAAAACCAAAGGAAAGACAGAAGAAAAAAACATATAAAGGATCACAAACAGGAGTGAACAAAGAATTTGTGCCAAGCTTTAGAATGTCTTGCCGTTTTCGGAGGAAATATATAAAATTACCTTTTAACCCAAGTCAATTCTGTATTTTTCTTCTTTTTGATTGTACCATACAAGTAGCTTATGCTTCCTTAGAGTAGATGGAATAATAGTAATATGTAACTACACATGTCGGCCGATACCACCTTTATTTCTTCTTCCATTTAAATATTTTAAATTTTTGAGAAAAATTGTATTCAAAAAATAATTTCTCGAGTTACATATATCAAGAAAGAGTCAGTAATTATACACAATATTTTCACTACTTTTTATCTTTTTCTAAATCATAAAAATTATATCACGATGATACAGAAAATAGTCAAAAAAAAACAAGTCAACTGCAGCTTAATCCTTATATTGTTTTTTAAATATTGTTTTTTGCCAATTCATTTACCAGTACAAAATTTTAAAATCTAGATATCTTTCTGAATTACTTAGCTATCAAATAAACGAATAACATATATGAGATCTAAAATTCAAGGAATAAATCCCATTAAATTAAAAATCAAGTCTACTAGAACCACAATACTCCTAGTCCTAGCAGACATCAATCTGATATAATATTGGTTGTATATTTTAAATATATATCCGGTAGCTAACATTCTTTGACTATTAGTCCACGTCTTTTAATTCACCTTTATTATCACTTAATCAGTTGTATCCACTTCCGACAATCTTTATTTATTCCGGCCATAGGTCGTTGAATCACTTTTATACTTTTCATTCAGTTTTCTGGTTAGAGTTACAGTGTTGGGTTGTATGACAAAATTGATCACATATTAACCAAATATTAAATTTTCCAAAAAGGACCATGTCACAGGTTTGATTGTAACTACCTATTCTAAATTTTATAGCCCAAATATTGTATAACCTGTGAAATGTTGTTTTCCTGTATCAGATTTTGGTTTAGAACTAGGTTTGTCATGAATTTTTATCAACATTTATTTAGTTTTATTAAAGCTATCCGAAATAAGCACTTTATAGTTGCCGAAACGAATATGGTTGAGGTTTTTGCCATTTATAATGAATTTATCATTAGTTTCATGTAGTTTTTATTTTCACGTAGTTTCTTTACACTCGCCAGCATTATGTTATACAGGGTGTTAATTTGAAAATTTTTAATGCTAATATTTCTAAAACTAAAAAAGTTAGAAAAGCTAATACTTTAAATTAAAGGCCTTTTGGAGTAGTGTTCACCTGCATAATAACTTTTCCTAAATTTTTTACCGGATCAAAGAATAGAAAATTGAAAGGCTAAAATTAGCGTTGCCGTGGAACTATGGGCAGTTTGTTTGCTTGCAACATCTCAGATGTAATGATGATAAATGCTTATTTAGAAATAGCAAAAAACACACCTTATAATAATATCATAAAAGTTTGTCACTTATTTTGACAGGCACAAAACAATACTAATCCTCTTTAATAAAAAATGAAGCATTTTTTTCATAAAATATGATAAGATACTTTATAAAGAAGTTAATCTATAAAGTTAAATAAATGTAGATAATGTCCCTATATTATTATGACGACGGTTGGCTCTTGATATGATGTTATGACAATATCGATATTTACTTGTAAAAAGATCGACTTAAATCGTCTTTTTTTCATGGTGCGGCACAAATAGCACAAGTTTTTACTATCGTAATAGTTCACAAAAACACTAAAATGCGTCTTTTTCAACCAAAAACTAAAGAAAAAACACAGAACATCACATTAAAAAAATAAAAATATTTTTTTTTGAAAATGCGTATAAATTTGGCAACAGAGAATCGATGAATATGTTTGTAAATAAAACGCACTCCTTGCCTCTGTGCACATGTTGAACTCAAACAAAGTTGTTGTTTACTAATTCTAGCCTTTTAATGTTCTAAGCTATAGGTTAAATAAAGTAAACTCTATTTTTATAAAGTGTTATTTTATTTAATTAGGTGCTAAAAATGCATCCCATTTTAAGCTAAACAAAAGCATAATTTATTTTCAAACTCATTTATCACATTATAAAACATTTCTCTTGAAATAGAAATACATTCTGTAATATTATATTAAATAATTAAGTGACCCCAGAGAAAAAGTCGAGGGGTGGTACTCTGTCGGCCACTCCATTGGTGCTCTTCTCCCAATCCACTGATCTGAAAATGCATCATGTAAAAATTGCACATCACAGGAAGAACATAGTGGGGTGGAGTTCGATCTTGTTGAAAATGTAATAAATCTTCGCTTAGGTTCATATCCCCATAAATATCCAATTGATTTTGTTTTTCTTTTACAATCTTGGGTTGGATTGTGGTTTGCTTTTTTTAGTAAGTTTTTCTATTAAGGTTACCATTAATAAATAGAGGTCTGATAATAGTATCACCCAATATTCCCTCCTACACACAGGGATATTTTCTGAATACTGGATACTTAAAAACATATAGATTTTTATCACTCTACAATCTATATTTTTGTTTATTTATAGAAACATTAAAAAAAAACACGCATTTGTCGCTAAAACTAATATTTTTTAGTAACTTAGGAGAAACAGGTAAGTTTTCTGTTATTCTTTCGCAAAATTCTATTTTTCAGCCAGAGTCATCTTCACGCAATTTCTGAAGAATTTGCATTTTTTATAGATGAAAATAACTTAATTTAAGTGCCTGACCTATAGATTTATAAATACTGTTAATAAATTATCGTGGAAGCTGGACGTAGACAATTTGTAGGATTTATAGCAACATGTTCGCATACTTCTACTTGTGCCGCTTCATCAGGTACTCTACGCTGAACTGGTTTTTTATTTTTCACCGATTCTGTTTCTTTAAATTTAAGAATTATTTGTCTCACGTTAGTTACATTGTAAGTTACATTGATTTCAGGATTTCTTTTATTAAATAATACAGCAGCTCTTAAAGCACCACGATTTTAAGACCATAATTATAAATTATTTCAATTGTTGCTGCCCTGCTTTAAACTATTGTCCTAGGTGTTTGAAGTCGGTAAAAAGTCACAAGACGATATACAATGTAAAATATTTTGAAAACTAAGTTCAAACTTTCGTACCTTTTGGTACGACCTAATAACTGCGTTGCAAGTTAGTAACCAAACTTTTTTATCGAATTAAACAAAATATTGTTACTTTTGGCTTTTTTAACTATGAAGTACAATTTGACACACCTAAACTGGATATTGATAAGTAGTTAACAAGAAAATACAGTTTAGCGTAGAGTACTTGATTATCTTTGGCAAGGGTTTTATTACCAAATGTGCATCTAGTCCAAGGGAAAGCTTTCAGAATGTTAGAAGGTTTTATAAAACAGTTTATTTTATTTAGCTTATATCTTTGACCCTGCATAAAATTTAGGAAAAATTCTTATGCAGGTGAATACTAGTTCAAAAGGCCTTTAAGTCAAGGTACCAGAAAAGGGGTGGTGCAAATAATTTTTTTCGGTTAAAGTGCATCGGGCCACAGGGATGACTCACCCTATAACCAAAATATATTGGTTGTATTAGTCTCTACCTATATAATATTTGTAACAATATTCGCTTTTCGAACATTTTTAATTTCAGAGATATTTGCATTGAAAGATTTCAAATTGAGTGTACCACAGTACATAGAGGGTATGTACTGTGGTATAGCAAAAAAATCTAGTCGAAGCTCTGCCAATGAGCATTATATTGTAAATACTGAAATAAACCAGTTGGCTTATTATATTCAATTTATTTTTGTAAATTATACCATAATTATATAACTTAAGCATAAAAAATATGTCCCGTTTATATCAAAAGTATAAAAACAACCTAAACGGAGACCTATAGGTCGAAGTATTAATAAACCTCAGTTAAGATAATTGCGCCGTTCCGCCTTGAAGCGAATCGTTTCACTCCGATCGATGACCCAGAACTGAAGGGGTTCCATTGGCATTTGTTAAACGAAGCTATTAAACCTCTTCGAGCACCTATTACAAATCATCTAAACATGTGTTCTGACACCGTTCCCGAATCCAGCTATTCGCCTTTAACGATCTGCTCCCGAATGTAGGACTAATTGTTCCAAGGAATACCCGCTATTGTTGGATAAGGAAGGGTGTATTGCTATAACGACCTTATTCGGTATTAGGCTCGTTAAAACCCTATATTAACTTAGTTGGAGAATTTTTTTATAAGTTGTTAATAGCATGATTTACCTATTTAATGCATTATTTTAGCCAACGTCTTTTGGTTTCTAAAACTTGATGAGCAAGAAAATTTCAAAAACATATAGTTTTAATATTAATTAGTTTTGATCTTATTTATTTATATTAAAATGCGAAAACATTTCTTTAATAATTAATTATATTTAATAAAATATTATGAATATTTAGTAGATACATTTTTGTCAATTGTCCAAAAGTATAGTGGGTTGCATATTCATTGTTATTGCATTATCTCCCTTACTATTAAAAATATGTAACTTTTTTCATTAAATATTTTTTTTTCGTTTGTTTCTATTTACATCCATTAAAATGGTCTAAAGAACAAACATATAAGAAGAAATTAAATGAAAATTTGTAAATTGTTATTTTTACCATGTTGAACTTTTTTTAAACTTGTGCTTGACATCTTTAGCTACTCGTTGCAATATAGAAACAGATTATTATAAATTAACATATTAAGAAAGGTTTTTAGAAAAAAAAATTAATAGAGTGTATGACTACTCCTGTTGTTAATAATTCTCGACATCTGTTTGGAATACTTCTAATTAAATTGTCAATATCATTTTGCTTAAGTTTCGGCTATTACTCTTGCATATAGCTCAACAACTCTTGTTTAACTTCCAAATTCCAAAGTTGCTCGATACAATTTAAGTCAGAGGATTGTGCAAGCCATAGCAAAACTTGATTAATGTACTGCTCCAAAAAGTTTCTAGCTATTTTTGCAATATGCGCATATAAGTACAAAATTTGCCATACATTTTTTACTGCATGGATACACAATGAGTTCAAGAATTTGATCCCGGTATTTGTTTGCTATTAAAACTCTATAACAGAAATTAAATTAGTCCGAAAAACTATCGAAACTTCAGAACAAATCATCAAAAATTCTTCTTGGTAGCAGTCTTGAATGATTTGCAAGAGAGGTGCATTGCTAGATGTGTGCTACACCCTAAACTTTGATTCAACGTTAAAAATAATACGTGCATATTAACGCTCTTGCGGATTTTGATACTCTTTGGCCTACCTACTCTCCTTGCGCTATTTCTACAGGATAGTACTAGTTGGAGTTGTAGCCAAACGTTTAACAAAAAGATTGCTTTCCTTCTTCTGTAAGTAGTGACAAAAAGCTCAGTTTTTAGCTGGTTAACAGTAATATTTGGGTTTCGTAATTAGCTTTTTCTCACATCACCAGTGTCTTTACACCTAAACCATAACCTTTTTAAAGTGCTCTTGGAAAAATGTACTGCTTTTGCGACGTCGGGGTGTTTGTTCGTGCTCTTCTGTCTCATACTAACAGTTTGTAACTGTATTTCACTAGCAAGTTGCCTTTGCATATTAATTAAGTTACATGCACATGTTGCACAAAACAAATTCTCGCTATACTAGAAGCAACATTTATATTGAATATTTTGAGAGTTACGGTGTTTAGTCATACGATAGAATCGGTCATATATGTGCTGAAAATCTAATTTTCCAAAAAGAGCCATGGCACAGGTTTTATTATAACTACTTATTCTAATATTGTATGACCTGCGAAAACAAATTATCACAAATCAGACCAGGAGTAACATTTATATTGAATACATTTTTAAGTTACCAAATACGCGTTGAAGAACTTGAGTTATTTATTAACATCGACAAAAATAATTTTCTTTTTTCTTTTCCGCTAGAATATTTTTATGGCCGTATTTTCTATTTCATGTTAAAAATTCGTTGAGAATTTAAAAAACCAGCCCTGATTAAGTCGGCTCTACTAGTATCTTTATTAATATTTAAAAAAACAGGACAAGAAATTGAAAAAATGCTGAAAAATATGCTTTTGTTAAATAGAATCCCCTATATATTTTATATATAAAATATCAAAGGAAAATAATTTTCCTAATAAAAAGTTAAATTACACTATGGCGAAATTATTTTAATTTTTTTTACTTTAGGCATGTTGGCTTTAAACTTTTTAAGAGCAAAAGAAGTAAATCATTGTTTGAATAATAAAATGAAAGTAGCCATAGAGATTGAATAACATAAATAAATACTGAGAGTTACATGATATCAAAGTTTGTATTTTATGTAAGATCTAAATTATTAATATACATAATAATTGAAAAATATGATATTTTAGAATGTTACCTTATATGCCAAAAAATAGTGATAGAGCACTAAAAGATTACCGGTAGCGATTTCAGACTCGTAACATGCCAAACCAAAGATACTTTTTAATTCTCTACAGAAAATTTAGAAGTAACAAAAACGTGTTCACAAGAACTAGAAGAAGGGACCACTTTATAGTAAGCGAGGATGTTGAAATTTCTTTTTTGGCATAGTTTAAAGCTTATATGGAAACTCAACTAGACATTTAGCAAGAGCTTACAGTGTGAATTCAGTAACAACATGGAGGGTCGTAAAGTACAAAGTACAAACATTGTTGCCTGGCGATCATGAAGAAAGATTTGCTTTTTGCAGCTGGTTACGTAATAAGTATGAAGCAAATGATAATATTCTGTATAATTTGAAGTGACGAAGCTAATTTTTTAAATAAAGGTAAACCGTAAAAATGTAGACTATGGTCTCAAGAAAATCTTTTCCTCACTGATCCCAGAAACGCCTTAATAGGAAGTCAAATAATAACACTTGTCTTTTATGAAGGCACTTCCACTACTGACCGGAAGGAGATTTGTTGACCCCATAATATCTGGAGCGCTAGAAGATAATTTATATAATGTTAACTTGGAGAAACAAGATGGAGCATATCTCCATCAACTAAATGATGTAAGAATATTACTTAATAGATTATTTAACAATAAATGGTTTGCGATACGTGGCCTAATTCGTTGGTCACTTTGGTCAAAAGACATAATCCTTCTAGACTGCTATGTTTGGCGTTACATAAATATGGAAGTGAATAAAAAAAAAACAGAACCGTTGATCAACTTTAAATTCATATTACGCAATTAATTATATAAATAGAGGGAAGATCAATCTTAAAACTACAACCCGTGCTTAAGTATTCTCATAAATGAAGATGACGATATTTCTGCTCATTTATTGTAAATTAAGTAGGTTTATTTATCGTTTTTTTTATATTTCAAAGCTAGCTTGCCTAAATTTGGTAAAATTATTAATATTGCTATAACATTATAGTTTTAGATTGCAGCTATCAGTGTAAATAAACCTATTTATTAAGAAAATTATTATCTTTTGATATAAGTACATTTTTCACATTTTCTCGAAAAATCGGTGATTTTTTTCTGTTACTATTTTAATCAACAAAAAAATTCATTTATTTGTTCTTGGGTAATGGTACCAAAGCGAAGGTCTTATTTAAAAGTCACTTTGTGAGTCCATGGATTATTATAATTCTGTACGATTTAAAAAACGTCAGAGCCTCAATACACCACGAACTTCTTCTAGTTATCACAATTTTTGCCTTTTTATTAAAACCGGCGTAAGTACTGTGGCGTTTTTACCAAAGTTCACACACCTACTGTTCGGTTAGGTGTAAAATAAAATGAAAAAATGATCAATCGACTTATTACACAAGTACACACTAAACACGATGACCTAAGACTACTAGAAACATTTATCTACACTGTATTTATTTCTTACTAACTGACCCGGCGAACTTCGTACCGCCGTAGTTAATACCTAACAATTTAATAAAAAAATCAAAACAATATTACAAAAAGCTAGTAAATATTTTATTGTAACGCTTTTTGATACAGAACATTATTCGTTTTCTTTCCTGGAGCGAAAATAAATAATGTGGAAGGTTTTCCAACACGGGAGCAGGCCACATACAATTGACCATGTGAAAAGTATGGATTTTCTAAATTTATGCCACAAACATTTAATGACTGCCCTTGCGATTTATTTATCGTCATTGAAAATGCAAGTCGCACAGGAAATTGCATCCGCCTAAAATCGAATGGCATGTCGTTCGGAATCATGGGGATGCGTGGAATTAAAACGTCTTCGCCTTTGTACTTCCCTTTCAAAATTGTTGCTTCGATGACATTGTTATCGGTTTCTTCACCGCAAGGCGGGTGCCATTGCAAAGACGTGGTTATTTTATGTTCCGCAACATAATAATAACCGACCCGACTCTTAATTGCAGATTATGAGGTGGAAGTCCGGGTATTTCCAGCGAATTTAAAAATTCGGTTGGATAGTTAACGCGACATCATCTTGATTGGTAATGGAATCAATGGATTTATAAGTCATAAGATCTTATTTTGAATTTCAAAATTTATTTCGTTGACATCAACGTTTTTCGCAGCTAATATAACTCGTTCGCTTAACCAATCGTGGTTTTTATAATTTTGAACAATATTTGGGAACACCTCCTCGATAAGTTGGGTTTTTGATTCAACAAAGTTACAAAAATTGGGAGGGAAGTTAATGTATCCCGACGATGTGTCTACTGGAATTTTGCCATTACCAATATCAAGCAATTGTCTTGAAAAAGCTTCTCCAGATTGATCGTTCTGCAATTCGACTTGCATGTTTATATTTAATTTAATTAAGACTTCAAACATGCATTAAGTTCGTCGGCTGATGTTGATCGTGGCATTACCGGCAATGTTTGTCAAAAATCACCTGCCAATAGAATCATCGCACCACCAAACCGGTTCTGGTTGTGTCGTAAATCTTGCATTGTGCGGTCTAATACCTCCAGAGATTTTTTGTTTGCCATTGTGCACTCATCCCAAACGATTAATTTGCTTTGTTGTAGGACTTTGGCCATCGCACAATTCCTCGAAATGTTGCAAGTTGGAGTTTCGATAATTTGCATGTTTAACGGCAACTTGAGTGCTGAATGAGCTGTTCGACCGCCTTCTAACAACGTAGCTGCAATACCTGATGAAGCAAGTGCGAGTGCAATTCCATTTTGCGATCGAATCGCTGCCAAAATTAATGAGATTAAAAACGTTTTTCCAGTTCCACCAGGAGCATCTAAGAAAAACAGTCCCTCAGTTTCATCGTTGACTACTAGGCATGTTTTTGTTGTTGATTTAATAGGGGAACGTTTCGTTGAACTATTTCCGTCAATGCCTCAGAATCATATTCGGTTTCGCGTCTTAACTCTTGATTAAATGCGCCGTGCATTGGGCGATTGGGACTATTGGGATCATTCCTAATTGAATTAATCTTTTGTTGGTAAGCATCAAGCACATGTCCTCAATTAAAATTAATGCTTCATTTTTAATTTATTCGTTCATTTGCAAATCTGCATTCGATGTCCTCGAAGTCGCATCTGATGCAATATATCTTCGGCCATATGATAGTTATATTTATTCCACAGATCAATTGGCGTTGATGGGAAGCATGTAGACAAAATTATAGAAAACAATGTTCGTATTTGTTTAGCATTTGATGAAACTACAGCATCTTCCAGAGTGTGGTGCCAATGAGTATCATTTTCTAGCAATCCCATAAGTTGACAGGCTTCTCTGTATGTGCCGCATAATACACCATTAATAGTTCGCAGATGTTGGAATGATGTTGGTCCACGAACATTGATTAACAGTTAACGCAAATAAAAACACTCGTCTTGGTTGGGATGAATTGTGTAAAGACGTCCTAGTGCATCGGTGGAAAATACTTGTAGGTAACCTGGAACGGGCTAACCTTGTTTTCTTCGTTGAAATTTCTTTAACGATTGATTCCAGGTATAATATCATGGCATTTCGAAGTAAAGCAGCGTTCGGGCAAAGTCATCATTCTGGCATATTTCAAAGAAGCTGGTCAGTGTTGTTGATGGCGGTCTGTCAGCTTGTTGTAATACGTTATGTGCTGTAAAATACACTCGTTGCCCATTTTCTAAATGTACCGCCAAGTGAACAACAGTGGGGTGTCTTTCATGCAAAGCAAATGAAAAGATACGCCACATCGCTTCATTACTGCTAACATAGCAACCCATTTGAAATTAAGTGATTTCATCTCTTGCATTTTCGGCAGCAATTCCGAACACAGCCACGTCACTACCTTTGTTCACATATTTGCAGATGTATTTAATAGATTTTACAGAATGGCAATATTCTACATTTATGTGTGCTTTAAATGTTTTGGATAATAATGGCGAAAATGGAACAACCCAACGATTATCAACTTCAATGTCCTGTTGTTTTACTTTGACAATTGTTGATCTTCCATTGTCATCGGTGGAACGGCGGCGATAAAGTGGATAGCCATCATTTCCAGTAATAGTTTCTGGTACTAATTTTCTTGGATAGCGTTTAGAACGATTTCCGTCAACCATACACGGTGAATTTGGATTTAATATTCCACAGGGCCCATAAATCATATTTTTTGTAACAATTGCATGTAACAGTGGATCTTCCTCATTATCGGGAATTTCTGCTGATATCACATCATCGATTTCATTAGGTCTTATCCGCTCAACCAACCAAATGAGGATATGTGCATGTGGCAGTCCGCGTTTTTGCCACTCTACTGAATACATCCAACACCTTGTCTCGCCGAATACGCGATGCTTAACAATAAAATCCATGAGTGATTTTAATTTTCTTTTGAACACCCTTGCAGTGATGTCATGGCGATCAATAGGTGATTAGCCAGAAAATAATTCCTGTCGAATTTCTGTCCACTGCGGATTACACGTGAACGTGATAAACAGATCTGGTGTTCCATAATGGCGTACATGCGTCATAGTATCCTGAGCATATTCATGCATATGTCTAGGACTTGTGATGTACGTTTCTGGAAGAATAGTCATTCTGCCAACATTCTGTGCATTTCCGTCAGCATTGATGGCATCCCGAAGATGAATGTATTGCTCCGAATGGAGTTTTGCCTGATTCAACCTGATGAATGTCAATCGCTCAGTTTAAACCTTCACATATATATCTACAGCATACTGGTGTAATAGATGGAGACATTTAAAAATGTGATTATCCTGATTTTTCCATACCATCAATCTATATGAATAATAATTCATTGAACTAACTTTTTTGTTAGTTTTAGCACCTGTAAATAAAATATAGTATATTAGATAATAAGAAGTATATTTGGTTATTTACCTGTAAGTGGATTTATCATCTTGATTGTAAAATGATACCCATCTTCACCTTGCCAAAATAATATAGAATATTGTAACGCATCATATGATCGATGTGTTTCGGACACACGCTGCAGTTGATCGTTTCGCCGATTTAAAATAATATCTCGTTTTTCTAAATTTTCACCTACGATGACAATAGCGACTTCATCAATTGTTGGCGCACTAAAACGTCTTGCATGTTCTCCTGCAGGTTTCTTATCGGCTCTGATAACAATTTTGTGCTCATCAGATGGCATACGGTCTAAAGCGGTCTTGAATAATGCAACTAATTCGTTGTGTTGATGAAAAAATCTTTGTACTTTTTCCACTAATGGTCTTTTCACCGAATTGTTGTATGCACAACGCTGATTAACTTATTGTGTTGAATCACCCATAAAATAAATGTGCAAAAATTGGTAGTCACTATCTGGCGTTGGCAATAAAGATCCTGTTCCATGATATATTTGGCCTTGAATCTGCAAAAGGAAATATATTAATTGTCTGAAATATATTAATTATATTAATTGTGTATACTGGCAAAGGAAATACTGGCAAAAGCAACTTCTGTAACACTCTTACTTCTGGTGGCTTTTTATAGTTACCAATATACTTTCCGTACCATACTACTGAAAACTACTTACCTTAAAAGTAGGCATAAAATTATCTTTACAAATTTTTGTTGCTCCAAATGACGTCATTTGAAAGCAATTATTATATTGCTGGATATTATTTAAAAAATGTTTTGAATCTGGATGATTTCAGGAAACTAATGAATATAGTGGGTCTGGAGGCGGTACC
This sequence comes from Anthonomus grandis grandis, assembly GCF_022605725.1. Lineage (NCBI taxonomy): Eukaryota > Metazoa > Arthropoda > Insecta > Coleoptera > Curculionidae > Anthonomus > Anthonomus grandis. Next base: position 23,193,928 of record NC_065548.1, on the reverse strand, counting down.
AATGGTGTCAATTTGACTTGACCACTTGCACAACACAATTCAAAATCCTTCATTTTTAAAGTTCATTGACTTGCAATGTGGACACACAACGTTCATTTGTCCAATAGCAACGATTTGCTGCGAACTATAATCGATTGCTACATCGTAACTAAATGCAGCTCGATTTGGATTAAACCTGAATGAAACGTTTCTATATTCTTGGTTATTCCTATTCCATCTATTCCTTTCAACTTCATTTCGCATCTCGCGTTGCTTGTTCGGTTGACTTGCCCGTATATCTTGTTGGCTTGCAGCATTTCGCGTTCTACGACTTAAGTTCGTTCGTCGAGTTATTGGCATTTTTGAGATTTATATGTCAAATAAATAATCCCTAAAACATGTTTCTACATATAACTTATGCATACCACGTAGTCTATTAAAAGTCTAATACCTGATGAAATTTTTAATATTTTATGTCACCTACTGCCACCCTGTTTATAATTTGTCTTTAAACACTAAACAACCACTGTTGCACTCAACAAACTAAAAAGTTTCACTAAGTTGAACTAAGAAGAAAACTCACTAAAACTCGCTAAACAAACTTGAAAATAACTTGCCAAACAAATACACTTTTCTTTCGAATGACGCAAAGCATTAAAAGCATCTGTCAAACGCGAAAAACTGACTTATTTATATTTCAGAATGCATGGCATGCTAAATAGAAATTGCTGAAAGCGTTATCTATTTTTTATTTCTTAAATTACTTTGACCGATAGATTTCTTTAGACTGTCTTATTCTAATCGAAACCGATAGATGTCGCGCAAAGCATTTTTAATTTTTTTGCAAATTTCCAATTTCTGGTGCAATTTTCCTGATGGTTTATTCTATAATATCCTTCTACAAACTAAAATACATCTTAAGAAAAAAGAATTAATAAAATCGGTAAAGTCATTTTCAAGTTATTTAATGACCAAGGAAAATATGGATTCATTTTTATATATTTAGACTATTTGTTTCGATTTAAAAGTTGCGCCAACATTTCGACTTAACTGGCCTTCTAGAGGCGAGGGCTCCTTATATACTAATCGACCTTTGCTTTGAGATATTCGCTAATCTTTCACCATTGTGCGGTGTCGCGCTGATGGATAGCATTATTAAATGATTGGTATAATCAAAGGTCTTGGAGTAGTCTATGTAAATTAAAGCCATTTGAGAATGTTCTTTAAAAGTATGTAAATTATTATGTTCATATAAAAGTTGAGTTTTGCGAAATAAAACTATACGAGTATCAAAAATTTTCGTAGGTTAAATAATAATAAGTATTATCTAAGTATGTTCTTAATTATTATTTTACCAATTTCTAAATATTGTCAATATGGCTATTAAAAAATTTCTCATTAAAGCAGGTGGACAACTATATGGCCATGTAAGATATATTATTCCCCACAAAAGCAGTAGTGCTGCCAAGATGAACAATAGATAATATAACTCTGAGGATATTTACTGAAATTTAAGTTCCTGAAGTCAGAGCGCATCTTACAAGATTACAAATATGATTCATAACACATATCTCTGTTTTAAGTTGAAAAGCCAGTTGGCAATGAGCTGTCTTTACGGCAATTATAATACAAAATAGTTTTAAAGTTTTAATAAGATCTCATCATAACCAGTATTTTTGTGGTCATTGAGACAAAAAGAAGGGCTCAGACAGGGAAGATCTGCTTAGGTTTTATTTCAGTTTTTTAACTCACATAAATTCAAATAACTAGGAAATAATAAATTCTTATGCCTATTTGTGAAAATGTTTACCAAAGAAACTGAAATTAGTTTTGCATATGAAGCTACGTTATTCTGTAACAAAAAAATATTGGCCACATATAAAAACCGATTTTGTTTATGATTTCAGTATGTTAAAGAGCTAGTTTGAATATAACAACCTTAACATTTGTTTGCGTTTAAATACGCCCGTTAAAAATATGTGCGAAAGCCTATGTTAAAGGTGTTTGTAGTGCTCCAGCTTACAATATTACATTCGTTTATGGCCTTTTCTTCCAACGTGGACGGTGCTGAGAGATGCTGGCTATTGAGAAGCGAGAGAGACGGACGTAGTGACGCTGGACCGCATGTTTGACTAAAAAGGGGAGTCCGCTTGTTTTGTTTAACTTCTTTAATAGATTGTGGAATAATAGGTAGAAGATCACAAGCACAGCTTAACTACAAAATAATTCCGTAGTTAAGCTGTGTCACAAGTATAACTTGAGAAAGGTTGACTGCGGCAGAGATTAGATATAATGTAGCCGATTTGTTTCATTTTGTTAACGTTTATTTTTCATTCATTTTATTTAATAAAATCAAATGTAGTCTAGTAAAAGTGTTTTCATTTCTACACCAAATAACAGCCAACCAGTTAATAATTCTAACAACATTAAATGCGGAAAAAACAAAAGATATATTCTTCTCGATGTATATAAATTCCGTTTCCAAAACTTTTAAAAAATTAAAAAGTAAAAGGTCGTTTAAAGTTAAAACTAGCAACAGAATATCTTTTAATGAAGATTTTATTGGTATGTAGTCACAGATCTGACATACAACAAAAGATAGTACTTCTTGCTTTCAATATGGCATTTTTTGTCTGATTTAACCGAATTAATCAAAAAATACTTTATTGTATAAAGTACATCACAGGATCGTATTTACAACGCTGAAATAATAAATTTATCAAGGCCAATACTACCAACAAAAAGAGTATTAAAAAAATTACAAAAAAATACTTTATATACAAGACTAAAAAAATGTATATAATAATAAGATTCAGATATCTGAACATATAAAATGTAAAAGCAATTAAGAAGATATATATATAAGAATGATTCCAAGCTATTACCACTAATTTCGATTATATGGTAAAAATAAAATCTTATAAAGAGATTTAGATAAATAAATAGGAAACAAATTAAAAAAATAAATACATAAACATATATTTGGAAATTAAAATTGAGAGGATCTAAAATATGTCAATTAATTTATTAATAAAATCTTAATTAAAGCAAGACAAAAGATTTCAATTTATTTGCACAAGAATATCATTACACAAAAATAAACACATAAAACAAGGATAGTTATGAAATCATAATAATCATTATATTTAGTTGTAATTGAACTATTCAATTGTCTCTAATAACCTTAACTTCACTTAAAGACCAAATAGGTTATCTAAATAGCAATTTTAGCGATCAAATACTGACTGTGGAAATGTAAATAACATATAAAAATTGTTATTTCATTGGTGATTTGACTAACGAATCTGCAAAATTAAAAATCTTTCACTTTGGAATTCCCTATAACTTCATTTTTCCATGTTTAAACCTTTGAAATCCAACGTGACTAACCAAAATACGAAGATTTTGAAAACCTTGACGTAAACATGAATGATCTCTTTTATCAACACTGTATAGCTTTAAATAAACTCAAATTCCATCCGCCCTTTATCAAATTTAAGCCGTTTGTATTCCACACAACTACAGCTCTAATAATTGGTAATATAAGTTACCCCAGAGGCAACTAAATTGAAACGATATATCTCCGTGGGTCCTAAGGTGGGCAAAGTGACATCTTTTGTACAGTACAGAGTGGTGCACCTAACCCTTTTAACGACTGCTGATTTACTATATAGCTCTGCACTTTAGCAAATAGCGCTAGACCGTTCTCTTACCGGACTCGGGGTTACTGAGAGCCCTATGAGAATAATAACTTAAAATATGTGTATTATTTTAGGTGAATAGGTTTGCTAAAACAATAGTGAATATAAACTAAGTAGAGGTTAATATTTTCTTAAACCAAGAATTAACATTTTGTCATTTTAAACAGTTCATTCTAAACATTAATCCTATAGGCTTGTTATTTTAATTATTGAATGGAAATAATTGGCAATAAGTATATAGTTTAATTTTTTTAAATAATAAACTAAAAAGTTTCACATATACGCGAATTAATTCCACAAATATTGCCATTATTGTTGTTCTCTCGAAACGGCTCGAAGCAAAATTGAAACGATTCGAAAACACCCGAATAACACGAATCGTTTTTAGCGGTCTTTTATCGCAAATTTGCTAAATTTATTATCAAAAACTGTTTGCATCCACCATAAATTATATCTGGTTGTCAATAATAATAAAAACTGGTTTGTTTTATTAAAATTATATGCAATAAATTATTGTGTTTTTTTTTAACAAAATTTAAGGTTTTGTTTTATTTACGTTTATGACGGTTTAAAATTTTTAATTATTTTTATCACACTTTTTTAGTGCTATATTGAAAAGCACTTTATTTATGTAATAAAATTTTATATACATTTAAAAGTTAGTGCTTTGCAATATCGACATATACATATAATAGCCAAAATGTGTATACGTAATGTAATGTATATACATTTCCATATTTTAGGCTTTTTAAAAGTACTTTTTAAAAATATTAGGAGGCATAATGAAATAATATAGTATCAACACCATATTTTGCAAAAAACAAAATATTGTTCAATAATAAAAAAATAATCATCAAAAAATATGGGGAAGACATATAAGGATCTAAAAGATCGCAAAAGAAATAGTAAATATGCATATTTACCTTACATCAGTTCAATATCCACTGCACGAAGCCCTCGTGTCCATAGAACACCAACTGACTCCTGTAAACCTCGTAGAGAACGTTGCATCGGAAAAAAAAGATTATTACAAAAATCTTAAGAGACAGAGTGGAAACAAAAACGTCTACTTGGAAGATGTGCAGCTGCTTTACACTCCGATAATGTAGATGCTAATGTCTTAGCATTATACTTAACTGACATCCTTCTAAGTCTGGGCACTGAGGGGTTTATTGGAGCAATACAGGACCCGATAATAGCAACAAAAAACTATCGTAAGTATATACTGAAACGGGATATACCAAACGATAGATGCAAACTGTCCAACGACAAACCAGACACTATTCAACACCTGGAATCAGGTTACTTTTACCTAGCCGAAGGATTACAAATAATGACATGAAAATGCAGCGACGATCCTCCACCAAGCTATAATCATAAATATAACCTTATATCTGAAAAAATGCAATACTATAAGTACAAACCTAAAGGCACAGTTGAAAACGAAAAAGCAAAAGTCTACTGGCGCTTGGGATCGCAACAGATAAGAAAACTATCCACAATAACCCAGATATTGTTATTAACAAAGTAGAAAGAACTGCTCAGATATTTAAGATAAAGATCCCGGAAGTAATAAAAAATTATAAAATATATCGCTTAAACATTTAAATTAAAAGCCATTATCAACTGAGAGCAGTAACTATTTACCCTATCTGCAAATGAGCTGGTCAAAAAGCATCTTGTGGAAAAACTAACAAATTTTAAAATAGATAACCTAAAAGATGTATTCAAAATAGCCCAAAGTGCTGTTATTCTTCATACCTGCAGGACGATTAGACGTTATCACACCTCTCACTATGTACATAGTGATACTAAGTACATACATTAGTGAAATAATCGCTCTGTATTAATTATTATGGCAAAATAAGTTATAATAAAAAAATTATAATAATAAAGATGAAAATATTGCACTAAAAAACCCTAAAATAATACCGATATGTAATAATGTTTATTTATTTAGCATATTGCTACATACAAGTACAATAATATATATTATAATTTTTAAAAACATATTTACAATATCTTGATAAAACTAGTAAATATAAAAAGTAAAACTAAATGTAAGCGAATAAATAATAAAAAAGTAAAATACAACCTGAAACTACACAAATATTAAAATAAGATATACCCTCCTGACAACCGTTTAAATTCTCTTATATAATTACATTCCTTAATATTATTTGGTAAATTATTAAAATCGATTAACTATTTATACAGAATAAAATTCCTCATTTTGCCAGAATAGTATCTATAATAATAATATTATGTTTATTTAGCATATTTGCTCCATACATGTACCAAATAAATTCCTGAGTATCCAGATTTAACAGTGACGGTCAATACCGTGTTATTTTTAGGATTATCCTAATCCCAAAAACTAGCATTAATTCGATTAAGTGAGAAGTTAATTCAAAAAATTCATCCATTATCCCAAAGATGCTGGTCATACACTTTTATAAAAGGTAAAAAACACGAAATCTACAGCATCACAAATACATTTAATAAAATAACGAAGGTTACATGTTTCGCTCGACTAGAGCATCATCAGACCTAAACAATAATTAAAATTATGTAACCCGAAAAAAGGAGAATTCAACAAAAACTTACCATAACATACACAAAACACCTGATATATAAGTAAACAAAGATTACAATAAAGTGGCACTATCTATGTACAAAGAACTCAACTAAACAATCAAATCACTTTATACATTTTAGAAATCTAACCATCATTTAAGAGTCTAGAACTACTTGAGGTTATTAAAAACTAGGTGGCCATCAAAATCAAACCTTTCATTAACACAGGACAGATCTGGGCTTTTAAAAGCTTTACTAATCTCCATTGTCTCCAACAAGTCTAGTTTTTTACTTTTGTTGCATTGATGCAGTATTTTTATATTTTGGCTGTCAGGAAAATCATGTTTGGAGTCGAGAAGGTGATTAGCAAAAGCTGATCTGGTCACTGTGATTTCGGTATTTTTAAATTTATTGTATTGGGCCTTGTGTTCACTAATCCTAGTAGAAATCTTCCTACCAGACTGGCCGACGTACACTGCAGGGCACTCTTTACACCTAATCTCATAAACTCCTGGAGAAGATAGCGGGGGTAGTTTATCTTTAGTTTTAATTAGATGTCTTTTTAAGGTATTATTGGTTTTAAAAGCTGGGGTTATGCCAAAGGGAGAAAAAAAGCGGGATAATTGTGACGAAATTGGTCCAAAATAAGTAAACGACCTAAAAGTTTTGATATAGTTTGTTTGTTATCTGATAAATAAAAATGATAATTTATACTTGTTCACATACTGAAAATACATTTTATATATAGGTTTAAGAGGGAAAAAGTTACTGACTGCTAGTTGTTTAATGGTAAGGAATTCTTTTTTATTTTTTTTCTTAAAAGCTTCACGAGAAAGTGGAGTGTGGTGATGTTGGTGACGGTGACGGTGGTGAACAACATTCTTAGAAATGTCTCAAACTTCAAAGCGCCATATTCGGTAACAAATTCAGTGAATTTTGCCAAAAGCATTCAGAATGTTCACGTTCCAGATACAGCCCAGCTTATATCGCTAGACGTGAAAAACTTATTTCCAAGCATTCCACCCGCTGATTGTCTGGTCTTAGTCAAAGATCTTCTCAGGGGGAAACTTGATTTACTTTTGGTGGAAAATCTACTTTTGCTTCTTTCTACTGTGTTGGATCAAAATTTTTTCCAATTCAACAACCGTTTTTTCAAACAAAAAGAAGGACTAGCAATGGGCTCTTGTTTATCGCCATTTCTTAGTGAAGTATTTCTTAGCAACTTAGAAACAAAAATAATGAGCAGTAATTTTAAAAATAACATCATCTTTTATAAACGGTATGTGGATGATATATGTTTGATTTGGAATGGAAGTGAGATAGAGCTTACAAATTTCCATAATTATGTCAACTCTCTTCACTCTAAAATTGAGTTCACAATCGAACGGGAACAGAACAACACCTTACCATTCTTAGATTTATTACTTAAGAGGGAAAGAAATAAGATATCCTTTGAAATATTTCATAAACAAGCAATAACAGATAATATTATACAATATAATTCAACATCACCGTCCTCACCTTAAATTTGCTGCTTTCCATTCTTTATTTTACAGACTTTTTAACATCCCACTTTCTCGTGAAGCTTTTAAAAAAAAAATAAAAAAGAATTCCTTACCATTAAACAACTAGCAGTCAGTAACTTTTTCCCTCTTAAACCTATATATAAAATGTATTTTCAGTATGTGAACAAGTATAAATTATCATTTAATTTTATCAGATAACAAACAAACTATATCAAAACTTTTAGGTCGTTTACTTATTTTGGACCAATTTCGTCACAATTATCCCGCTTTTTTTCTCCCTTTGGCATAACCCCAGCTTTTAAAACCAATAATACCTTAAAAAGACATCTAATTAAAACTAAAGATAAACTACCCCCGCTATCTTCTCCAGGGGTTTATGAGATTAGGTGTAAAGAGTGCCCTGCAGTGTACGTCGGCCAGTCTGGTAGGAAGATTTCTACTAGGATTAGTGAACACAAGGCCCAATACAATAAATTTAAAAATACCGAAATCACAGTGACCAGATCAGCTTTTGCTAATCACCTTCTCGACTCCAAACATGATTTTCCTGACAGCCAAAATATAAAAATACTGCATCAATGCAACAAAAGTAAAAAACTAGACTTGTTGGAGACAATGGAGATTAGTAAAGCTTTTAAAAGCCCAGATCTGTCCTGTGTTAATGAAAGGTTTGATTTTGATGGCCACCTAGTTTTTAATAACCTCAAGTAGTTCTAGACTCTTAAATGATGGTTAGATTTCTAAAATGTATAAAGTGATTTGATTGTTTAGTTGAGTTCTTTGTACATAAATAGTGCCACTTTATTGTAATCTTTGTTTACTTATATATCAGGTGTTTTGTGTATGTTATGGTAAGTTTTTGTTGAATTCTCCTTTTTTAGGGTTACATAATTTTAATTATTGTTTAGGTCTGATGATGCTCTAGTCGAGCGAAACATGTAACCTTCGTTATTTTATTAAATGTATTTGTGATGCTGTAGATTTCGTGTTTTTTACCTTTTATAAAAATGAGAAGTTAATGTTGAAATAAGTAATAAGCTAGAAGAACCGCAAGCTAAAATTCTCATCGACAACAGTGAAGGACTTCGTAATAAAGTTCTCACAAAAATGAGACGGTTTAAAGATACATAATTAAAAAATCATATAAGGCTTTAAATAGCAAAAAATATGTGAATAATAAAGTAGGCAATGAACAGAAGAAAAAGGAGCGCAGGATGAGTGAATGGCAAAGCAAAAATACAAAAAAAACAGTATAAATGATATTTTCCATATTTCAGTGAGAGTGTAAATTGAGAAAAGAAGTTATGCGACTTTCATGAGATTCAACAAGAAAACTAATACAGGCATTTTGCAGTTTTTGGATAGAATTAGAGATTGCATCTGTAATTGCATTAATATAAACTACATCGCAATCGTCAAACAGACATAGTATTAATGAATTACATAAGAAATATTGAGTTTAAGCTGGAATGTGATTTTTTACATTATGCAGATAGTTAGCGTGTTCGAATGAATATTAGCAATGATCAACTATTGATTTATATGAGCTAAAAAGCTTCAGTTGTATATTATTTTTTATTGATATTTGTATTTTTTAAGTACAGTTATTTCTTGCTACTTTCAGAATTAAATTATATTGGTCCTAAGAGCACATAGTTTATTGGCAACAAATTAGGATTGTGATTTTCTGCATGTCTAAAAATCTTATAAGGTTTCATTATTAAAATGTGTTCGGGAAAGAGATAAACTATAAATCATCAGAATATTGCTAAAGTTTCGTATAAGTCGTATTTTGTATAAAGGTTCTATAATAGAACCTTGCAGCACCCTAGTACTTAAAGATAAGTTTTATTTTCATTTAAAATACAATGGAATCTATTAGAAAAATAAGACTTAATACTAATTTTTTTGAATATAAATTTAGTAAATTATCAGAAACACCAAAATTATGCAGTTTTGCAAGTAACACCTTACGATTAAGTATATCAAATGCTTTAATAAAGTGTAGAAGACACAGGCAAATTGTTAGTTTCTTATCTTTATTATATGTTACATCAGGAATAAGATTTATAAGGCAAGTAGTTGTACTGAACTGTTTCGAAAATCCGGAATGATATGTTAAATAAAATTTTTTAAATTACGATAGTAATTCCCACAGTTTTCTGTTTTATACTGTAAATATCTTTTAGGAGCTTTATCGTTTCTTTTAATAAATAATTTAACGTTACTCATAATCCATGGAGTATATGGCCTATCCGGTAATTTTTTTAACTGCAATAATGGATATTTATTAATTGGATTTTTGATACTAGAACATCTATTTTAATATTAATGTTATTTGTATAATAGGTGTCCCATTGTATATAGATTAAAAGTGGAATAATCTATGATGTGTTGTGGAGTGTAATGGAATATTTTACCATAACCTACGACTCCACTGCAAGTATGGACTATTTCTTCACTAATAATGCTTCAAAATTTAAAAATATAAATAATAAAGTCTGTAGCTGTTATTATTTATATAAATCTCAATATAACAATTTTATAAGCCGGGAGGGGGGAGGGTGGAGGCTGTCTTTTCTGAAACACCTCAGTACATCGTGGCGAATTACAATACAAATATAGGTGCCAACGGAAGAAAATGTTAAAAGTGATGTAATTTTTTTTTTATTCGCAGAGATATGTAGAAATATCGTATATGGATCATCAAACTTTTGAGATCCACACAAAATCGACTAGAACAAATGCAAATTGGGCTTGATAGGTATTGTACTGTTAATTTATTGAAAGCTCATATAAATGCATGGAGGTGAGTTTCAATTGCAGAATGGCCAGCAAGTAGAAGCGCAAATTATAAGACAATGAATAATGAAAGATAAATTAATCAACGAGTTTATGAAAAGAACTAAAAAGGTACTAAATATTAACCTATTTAAAGCATTAAATACCTATGCATGTAACCCTAACTTATTTCTTTGGTATAATTAGGTAATACCAAATGAAAAGAGCCCTCACTCTATTTCAATGCTGTTTCTGGAGGCTCAACCTCTATATTCGAAATGAATTGATTTGGAGTTCATGGCTTTTAGATTCTTATCTTATTATAAAAAGTAAAAATAAAAGTAACAGTTTCAAAAGCAGTGACAGTTTAAAATAAAAATACAAATTTTTACATTTTATCGCATATTTTGAATCTATAAGAATAATATAAAAAAATTCTTCATAGAACTAATTTTACTTAAAAGCGGCTAATTTTATTTGCATTTCAAATGTTAACAACATTCTTCTTTACTCAAAAGCAGCTGAAATTAGACTTACCTTATTATCTTTTTATTCATTTAAAACACTGATGATGAAAATATAGAAGTTGACCTTATTAAAGAGAATATTTAAAAAATTTGTTGTTAAAGGTTAAATTTAAAAACCAGCAAAAATTACTTTTTTTAATAATCTTCTTTATGACAATAATCTACTGTATATTTTATTTTATTTTTACATAATTGTACCATATATAATACATCCCCCAAACCACAGAAATTGTGTGAAAATTGGATCTAGTTAGACTGTCAACGAAGGATTTATCTCCGCCTGAAAATTTGCTTCGGAAATTGGAGAAATCGGATTTGTTAACGAACTGCGGAACAGAAATTGCCACAGTTTTGATAGTTTCATATGACTGTTTCGAAAACGAAAATTCTAAAGTGGATCTTAATTCCGCATAGCCGACATTTCATTTTCTAACTTATAATTTGGTTTTAAGTTAAATTTAGGTTAATATCTGCAATCACAAGAACTAGAAGTGTAATTTATTAAAGAAATCTATATTGATTTACCCCTTAAAATATATAACTATATTTCAACTGAGTTGAGTTTTTACTTTTTAACCAATAAAAAATTTTTTTAGGTATTCATATAGTAAATTAAGTATTTTTTTAAATTATTTTCCTGTTTTATTAATTTTTTAAAAAATAAATAAGAAATTAAAGTAGTTTATAAATAAATATCAAACAGATAGATTTATTTATACCTTTTAAAATATCTTTTAATAATCTAGACATTGTAGGTATAAGACGTATCAAAAAGATTTAAAACAATTACAAAAGAGTTTAAAAAATTACGCAAAAAAGTTATATAATTTTTTATTTTAAAATAGTGTAATTTAATATTTTTAAGGAATTTAGTCTAAAACTGTACATATATTTCTCCAACAGGAGATATTTATTATTAAATCAGAAGCTTTCCTTAATTTCGTGAAAACTTCGATAAATTTTTTCTATTATCTAACTGACCATCAAAGTAGCTCAATAATAAATTTACAGCAGTTTGGATCGGTTTTCCTTTTCATAATCATGCTGAAAAAAACAGGATCTTGGTTTAATGAAACCCGTTTAACCAAACTATATAATCATATAAAACCAAATTATATAATCTACCATCAACAGTTCGTAAGGTATAAGCTCAAAAAATTTAAATGAATTATATCTAAATTGCCCCCTATAATAGACCTTAGGTATAAAACAAAACAATTATCTTAAGTTATTTTTTTTATTAGGTTTTAATTTTAGAATGTAGGATTTGGAAGTCGTCTTTGTTGATACAAAATATTTATTATAATGTTAATCCAGGTATTTCAGGAGTTAAGGTAGTTAATTAAAATAAATTTTTTTCAATTAAAAAAAATCATGTCCAGCGAAGAAAAAATATATTTGTTAATAACAGAAAAAACAGATTGACTAAACATAATAGATATGTCCAATATTTAATTTTTTTTTGTGGTTCCTGCAAGTAAAAGGTCAAAAATGTTGACGCCCCTAGATGAATATAAAATACAAATTTTTAAAAGACAATGGATCAGTAAACATCTGATTAAACCAAGTATACTGTTGTAGACTCTTGTGTCATCTCTACCTATGCGCTTATTTATTCTAAAACAAACACTAATTTTCAAAATCTAAAAATGCAAATAATAACATCTGTAACTGCTATAATTTGTTTAAATCAGCATAATACACTTTCACAAGACTTTTAATAACATAAGAGATGATAACATTAGATATAGGGATGACATATGTCATACACATCATATCTGCTGTTAGTTTTAAGGGACTGTGGAACCGATAACGTTTATAGTAAAAGCACAACACAAATTTTAACCGTATCCAATAAATTTAAAGTCTTTGCCCGAACTTCAATATTAGCAATTAAAAAAAAGATAAAAATATAGATATCGTAACTAACGTTTTCTATAAATCTAATTTTTTTCACATTAATCGACCTTTTAGGTAAAATTTCCCTTTATTGGAAAGTTGTTATGTTTGGTTGGTGTTTTTAAGGCTACTGGACCTAATGGTATCTCTTATGTCGTATAAAAATCGTAAAAAAAATGGACATACTTGCGTTCTTTTGCAAGTATGTCCTCGCTCTCTCTCTCTTCACAGAATCTTTCAACGATTATTGACCTGCGATCTTTAAGGGTGGAGACAAGCATGCAGCGGAGGATTCATACCAAATTTCTATGTCCGGTATTATTTTTTTTTGCTATTTACCAAAAGCTCATTAATAGGTTTTTGTCAAAGGAGATTTACAATTACTAATTTAGCGACCTACTAGGATTTTTTAACTTCTGAAGTAGAGCAGAAAAATCAACTGGGCTTAATCTACACTAACCTATATTTAAACAGTCAACAGCGTGCTTCATTCTACATTTATTAAAAAACTATCTTTGATTGTAATATCTGGTAAATACTTATCATAGATATAGCTATACCTTAGCAATTGCCATTATTGTATAATTGTTTGCAGTTATTCTGTCGAAAAATCAGGAATTTAGGAACCCTTATCGCGCCAGTCCTTTTTTGTCTTTTCATCAATGATGTTATCTCATGCTTTAAGTTATTCTGTATAATGATGATATACAGTTTTACAGCTCTTAATTCACTGTTAATACTATTTAGTATTAAATTCTGTAGTAAATTAAATAATATGATCAAAATGCCTACAAAGGAGCTTGTGCACTATTCAAGTAATAGTATTAAATTTGGTAACATTCTAAGATTTAAAACGTGCAAGTCTTCATACAGGGTGTCCCATTAGTGCGATAACGGACGCTAGCTCGTTATACAGTGATACAAAAAAAAATTTTAAACAAAGTTACTTTACTGTCTAAGGTGCATAAGATAAAAATATTTTTGGATATAGAGGGGAATTCATAAATGTGATATGATACACAACTTTTTTAATTTAAGTGGAACACCCTATATTTTATTGCATTTTTGGATTGCTATAAAAATTCTATATACCTTTTATCAAGCAATTTTATAAGCGCACTAGTCTTTGACCCATTAAGATACTTCTCGAAATTTAAAGTAATACCAAAATTAGAAAGATTTATTAAAATGGTTAGCAATTTTATCACCATGTAGCTTTATTAGTTATTTTTACGAAAATTACTTTTCTAATCACTAGTCTTTGACCCATTAAGATACTTCTCGAAATTTAAAGTAATACCAAAATTAGAAAAATTTATTAAAATGGTTAGCAATTTTATCACCATGTAGCTTTATTAGTTATTTTTACGAAAATTACTTTTAAGACATCCGTAATATATTTCAAATATTAAAAAAAAATTTTATAAAAAAGTCCAATGGGTTAGTTATTGACCTATATAAAAATGACCAGCGCTAGTGTTTGACCGGTTAATGCACTAGTTCTTGACCAACACGGAAATAATACGCTTTTTGATAAAAAAACACTTTTATTTATCAAAAAAAAATATATAACCAAAAATAAAAATTCAAATTCTTAAAAAAAAATTCAAAATTAAACTGTATTGAAAAAAATATATATAAATCATTCCAAAACACATAAATATTTTGCAACTTCTGGCACGCTGTAAGCCCCTCTTTTATTAATAGGTTCTGGCTCATTAATTGTCTCTAATACGTCTTCTTCAGAATACCAGATGACGTCATCTTTGTCTGGCCACTTCCAGTTTTTTCCGCTTTTAGTCATTGCCTTTATAAAATATTCCTGTTTTCCTTCCACCACCTTCTGCTCTAAAACAATACCTGGGAATACCGACTCTTCATACTTTACCACAACATATGATTTTTCGGCGACATCTGAATTTTTTATGCTCTGATCCTTACTAGGCTTGCTAGTTTGTTTAACTATTTTCTTCTTTTCTCTTTTGGCTTTCCTTTCTAACTTTTCCTTTTCTTCGTCTGCTTTTTCTTTTTCCTTTTTTCTTTGATAGATATGGTAATCTTCAGAAGAAATCACAGCTGGTAGTTTTTCTTTCTTTCTTTTTTCTTGTTTCGGACTATTGGTGTCTTTATCAGCGGGCCAAAATAAATATCTCTTAAAAAGAGTAGGAAAGTCACTGTTGACTTGCTCATAAGACAACTCGGGACTTTTATAAATATTTTTGGCAGTATTTTTTCTACTAATATTATTTACTTCATCTTCAATAGTTGTTATTGCGTCTAAATCAGTTCTTTGTCACTTTTTTGGTATTACAGCTTCTTCAGAGAATCTATTGTTTTTAGAAGAATCTTGGAACTTTTGAATTTTTTCAGGAATATTTTCTTCATCCTCAAGTGGATCTCGATGAATCTCAGCAACTGTTGTCATTGTTGTTTTAATATTTGACTGTATTTGAATTTAGTTTTTGACCTGCTAACTTATACGTCTATAACTTAAAAGGTATTACTTTAAGTATATGACAGCAAATAAAATTTAAAATATAGGTTATATAGGTGCTTTGGTCTGTAATAAAATACTGAAAACAATTTACATTAAAAAAGTATGATGAAAATAAAATAAATTTTAGTTATTCTAATCTTTTTTGCTTGATTGACCAAATTGCGTCATAAGTTGACCTATTTTGTTCCAATGTTTCACCGCATTTTTTATTTATGTTTTTATATTTGACCGTATTTTAATTTTGTATTTGACTTACCAACTTACATCTTTATAGCCTAACACGTCTTATATTTAGTATAGGTCAAGGATTAAAATTTAAAATATAGGTACTTTTGTCTGTTATAAAATACCTCGGAAATCCTAATTTAAATATATATAATAATAATAAAATAAATTTGTTTTTTTATAGTCTTTTGCATCCTTGACCAAATTGTGTTAATGGTTGACCTATTTTTGTTTCAATGTTTGACAGCATATTTTATTTATGTTTTTTGTTTATATTTTTAAAAGAAAAGGTAGGTCAGATACTAGCTGGTTAGTAAGCTACTACGTTTTTTACATAATGGAATTTTAAAATTTAATTTCTATAGTGCATATTAAAAGAATATCGAAAAATCGTAAAGATTAACAAAGCGTTAGTATTTGTCCCAATGGTCAATCATTAAAGCACACATTAAATGTATTGAGTTAATGTTTGTCCTACTTAATAAATGAAAAAATATATAATTTTTCGTTACAAAGAGGTAATTTTTATTTAATATTAAGTATTTAAAAAAACCCTAACAAATAAATATCCTGCTAAAGTACATTAAAACAGGCAAAACACTTACATGTTTGTATAAAGGTTCCTTAACGTTTCACTAGCAAAACAGATCTGAACTGCATTGACAGGTTGCGCACTGTCAAAAAACTATTTATAACGGTGTCTGTAGCAAATCAACCATGCTTAAATTTATTGAGTTGACAGAGAGAATGTATAGACGGCGTTATAAGGCAGTAATATAAAGATAATAATAAAAAAAATCCTTAATATTTTGAATTAAAGTGAAAAGCGGTCAAAGACTAGTACTTTTACCTTATTTAATATTTTATCAATAAATCGATGTTTGCACGTCTCCACAAAAACAAAAATAATTCACTCATTTGGGGTCCTACAAGCCAAATCTTTTGTAGATTGTTAGTGCATACTTACACTTACTTAACGGTCCTTTGAAATTTTGATAATATTCTACAGGGTCAATACTCTATCCAAAACCAAAAAATGTAAACAACCATATCTTATTTTTTTCAAATAGAATAGCCCATATTTTTTTATCTTAAAAAATTCACAATATGATAAGCTTTCTTTTTTGTTAAGCATGTCCTATACCTATCTGTAATAGTTATCGAGTTTTTTACACTTTTTCCTAATTTCGCCCTTAAAATCCACAATAGTCGCGTTTTAATTTAAAAGAAGTTTGCTTAATTGGCCATGGAAATAACAATTGCACAAAAATCAAGCAATTACTTTGGCAGAAGGTTTAGTGTTGTGAATTGAAACATTTTTGCATTACAAATGAATTTTTTGAAAGAGGATATGGTGAAAATGATTTACTGTTTCAACTGTTTGAATGCAATTGAGGTAACTTTACTGTTTATTGGCAAGCACAGTTAGATAATTAAAAAATTCACTGTTAACAGAATGTTGTCTACTTGCATCGCCCGGTTCAATACCACCACATAGGACTTAGGCGGCGTGAAGTGGTTCCATGGAACTCACGTTTCGCCGCCATGTCGATGTGTCCGGTTTCCAAAGGGGAAACGGAGTAGTAAAATTAATGCATGATGGCGCCCTCACGACCAAAACTTTCCGGAGGTAAACTAGCCTCCCATTCGGATCTCCGGGCGGAGGCTGGTCGGGGGGGTTCATCAGGCGGATTTAAAAGCCTAAAAATCAATTTCTGCAATATCAGAGGCCTAAACACCAATATTAATGCAGTACACCAACACCTGCAATCAAATAAGCCTTACATTCTGGCACTGGCAGAAACAAAGGTGAAACCTTCAACAACAAATGTTCACCTCATCTATCCTGGATACGATCTACACCCCCGATTTCGACTAAACTTTGGATTGGCAGTATTTGTCAAGAGCGATTTGCGTTGCCAGCGGGAGGAAACGCTTGAACCTGCGGACTCCGACGTTATGTGGTTCAAAATAATAGCCAGTGGAGCCACGAAATTTATCTGTTGTATCTACAGACCACCAAGCGACACCCAATATAGGCGGCTCTTTTTGAACCTGGTTGATTGCATTAACCAACTGCAAATTGACTACCCAAGCGCAGAAATAATCGTCATGGGTGATTTTAACGTTCACAATATCAACTGGCTGCGCTTCTGCAACAAGAACGACGATGAAGGACGAGAAGCTGAGCTATTTGCCACCATATGCGGGCTTACGCAGCTTGTGGAGGAACCTACCAGAATTTCCGACCGAGACGGCGAGTTCGCGAGTCTCCTAGATCTGGTCTTGGCTTCAGACCCTGACTCGTACACTGTATCAGTACACGCTCCTCTAGGAACATCGGACCACAAATTGAAAACAGTCTCTTGCCAGTTGGATGTTAAAACGCAGGATCCTCCGATGCCGCGGAAGGTATGGCACTATAAATCAGCAGAGTGGAACCATCTTCGGGAATTTTATCGCTTATTCCCTTGGAAAGAAGTCTGCTTTAGAACCAATAACATCTCAGAATGTGCAAACCAAATTACAGAGACGATCTTGGCAGGAATGGAAGCTTATATCCCTTTTTCTACTAAATGCAGATCAAACAACAAGCAATGGTTCAACCTGAATTGCAAAAAGGCAGTAAAGACTAAAAACGCAGCATATCGCAAATGGCGTCAACATCCTTCCACCGAAAATTGGAGGAACTTTTTAACCTCCAGAAATAGCTGCAAGCGAATTATTGATGAATGCAAAGAGAGTCACAACAACAGGATCAAAAACAAACTGCTAAACTGCCCAAATGGAACAAGATCTTTCTGGTCGGTATCGAAAGCCGTTAGTCAAGGATTTGCTAAGTCGGCCTTGCCACCCCTAACAGCAGATATGGTTCTATCGCTGTAACAGCAAGGGAAAAAGCCAACTTACTGGGTAAACTCTTCGCGTCCAATTCTACTCTGCACTCGCAAGGCAAAACACAGCCATATTTGCCAAGAGTGAATTCATCGATGGGAGAAATTTAATTTCCTCAACGAATTATAAATAAAATTCTTAAAAGCGTAGACACCAACAAAGCTTCTGGACCCGATGGAATTCCAGCCCTAGTACTAAAACGTTGTGCAGACGAATTGACTTCTCCCTTATGTAGACTGTTCACGGCATCGTATAAGCAGGGCTCATTTCCAACAAGCTGGAAAACTGCTCAAGTGCAAGCTGTACCCAAAAAGGGAAAGAAGATGATGCCGTCCAATTACCGCCCGATTGCACTAGTTCCAGTAATATCGAAGATTATGGAGAAAGCAGTCAACCAACAACTGTTAAGATATCTGGAATCATCTGGACTAATCAGCGATCATCAATACGGCTTCCGAAAGTTTAGATCCACCGGCGATCTTCTGGCTTACGTCACACACTTGTGGACGGAGGCCATGGAGAAGCACGGCGAGTCCCGCTCAGTCGCTCTTGACATTTCCAAGGCATTTGACAGAGTGTGGAATGAGGGACTACTAACCAAGCTCTCCTCAATCGGCATAATTGAATTGGATCAAAAGTTTTCTTGAACAACGAACAATCCAAGTAGCCGTCGATGGACACCTCTCCGATAAATTTTACATTAACGCTGGAGTCCCTCAAGGATGCATTCTATCCCCCACCCTTTTCTTGATATATATCAACGATTTACTAGGAACCACTGTCAATCCAATCTACAGCTTTGCGGATGATAGCACACTTATTTCCACATTTAAGTCCGCCAAACCAACGACAGCCGCAACTTCTCAGAATCTTAGGCAGCAACAAGTAGCTTCAACCAACAACGATATTAGAGCAATCTTGGAGTGGGGCGATAACAATCTGGTCCCTTTTAACGCTAAAAAAACGCAGGCTGCAGTATTTACGTTGAAGACTAACCTTGGTGGCCCGGAGCTGGTTATGGCAGGGAAAACATTGCCAATGAAATCATCTTTACATCTTCTAGGAGTCGAAGTCACCAACAGTGTGTCCTGGCATGACCACGTTGCAGAGATCGGCAGGGCAGCTTCCAAAAAACTCGGAGTGCTTTTCAAAACGAAAAAACTGTATACACCAGAACAGCTGCTAACTCTTTATAAGGCTCAAATACGTCCTTTCCTCGAGTATTGCTCGCATGTCTGGAGCTCTGCATCCAAGCATAGTTTAAAGCTGCTAGATTCTATACAGAAGAGAGCTATTCGTCTTATCGACAAACCAGAACTGACAAATAGTCTGGATAGTCTGGAGCACAGGAGAAAGGTGGCTGATCTCTGTTTTTTTCTACCGTTATTATCAGGGTAAGTGCTCCTCTGAGCTGGCAGGCCTGATCCCACCCAGGGCTGTTCCGGCAAGAAGGGCGCGTCTAGCAGTTGCGGCTTATCAACATCGAGTCCACCTGCCTACCCCAAGGACATCGCTGTATCGGGACTTATTCATTTGGAGAACATCTTCTTTATGAAACGGGCTTCCACCTCACATATTTCCCGACGCATACAACCTGCAGCGATTCAAGATAAATGCCCACAAATATTTTCGCGCAAGCACCACTCCAAGAGTGACATAGGACTTTCCTCTTGTGCTTGTGTTTACCATAAAAAAAAAAAAATCACATATTTTTATGTAGGTACTTACAGATTATGCAAGAATTATCTGATAAAGTTTTGCTAAACGTTTAAAGACGTTTGAAAAAAACAATTTATTAAATCTTAAACTTTAAAAATAGTACATGGAACGGATTGAAAATCATTTTTAAATTTGGCATTTTATTCAATTACAACAAATTTAATGATACCAAAATGTACAGAAAAGAAATTTTGTTTAAAATTTACCAAATAATATAATCTTAAAACTTATCGAAAAATGAACAAAAAAATATTCCTTAAATAAAAAAAATTAAAATTGTGATACAACAATAACAACAACAAATGACTAAACCAAAAAGGTATGTACATTAAACTATAAATAATGTTCTACATGTCCACCCTAGTGTTGATCATACAAACGAATTCGTTTAACAAAAGAACTGCTTACTTTCTGTAACATTTCTCTAGTTACTTCTTGAAAAACATTTCGAATTCTTTGCTTCATGTCGTTTTTGGTGGTAACAGGCCTTTAATAAACCCGATTTTTCACAAACTCCCACAAGAAAAAATCGAGTTTTGTGAGGTCAGGAGATCTGGCCGGCCAAGCAACTGGTCCTCTCCTGCCAATCCATTTATTTCGAAAATTGTCATTTAGATGGGCCCTTACAACACGGCTAAAATGAGGAGGCGCTCCATTTAATTGTAGCCACATTCGTCTCACTGTTTGTAACGGTAAATCATCCAGCTCTTCTTCGAATTCATTTTGCAAAAAATGTAGAAAGTTCTGACCGTTCACTGCCCCATCAAAGAAATATGGTCCAAGAAGCTTTGTCCCAATGATACCAGCCCATACATTAAGTGACCATCTATGTTGATGATCCAGTGGTATCACATGCCTTGGATTTACATCGTTGTAATAATGGAAGTTGTGTCGGTTTACAAATTCATTTTTATGGAATGTCAGTGAACAACAGAAAGTCAAAAAAGTCCTGTTGCAGTTGGATTTGATGCAAAGCCCCGCGGCAAAAGTTTCGGCGATTAGCAAAATCTTGATCGCTTAATTCTTGTACAAGCTGTACGTGATATGGATGACATTTATGTTTCCGGGTGATTCTATTAACAGTGGATTTTTTAATGTCCAACTGCCTTTCAATTTGCCTACAAGAGACATGCGGATTTTCTACTAGGGCTTGCATAACAAGCATTTTATTTTGTGGATTTGCCCCTGTTTTTTGTCTTTGTGACATTTCATAATTTAAATTTCCAATTCTTTAAAATCTCTCCTTTAGTCTTTCAAATGCCAATCGATTTGGATGTCGTTCCGCATCCGGATATCTCTGTGCATAAACTCTGCTTGCCAGTAAACAATTTTTCTCACTTGCACCCAGACAGTAAATTATTTTCACCATATCCTCTTTCGAAAAATTCATTTTTAATGCAAAAATGTTTCGCTTTAGTGATAAACTGACAACACTAAATCTTCTGTCAAAGTAAATGCTTGATTTTTGTGCAATTGTTATTTCCGTGGCCAACTAAGCAAACTTCTTTTAAATTAAAACGCGACTATTGTGGATTTTAAGGGCGAAATTAGGAAAAAGTGTAAAAAAACTCGATAACTGTTACAGATAGGTATAGGACATGCTTAACAAAAAAGAAAGCTTATCACATTGTAAACATTTTAGGATAAAAAATATGGGTCATTCCATTTGAAAAAAATAAGATATGGTTGTTTACATTTTTTGGTTTTGGATAGAGTATTGCGAACACCCTGTAGAATATTATCAAAATCTCATAGGACCATAAAGTAAGTGTAAGTATGCACTAACAACCTACAAAAGATTTGGCTTGTAGGGTCCCAAATGAGTGAATTATTTTTGTTTTTGTGGAGACGTGCAAACGTCGATTTTTTGATAAAATATTAAATATCTCACAAACGGGTAAGTCTTTTTTTTGTATCACTGTATAAGGAGCTATCGTCCGTTATCGCACTAATGGGACACCCTGTATATAAGAAGCTTACTGATATATATAAACTTTGCATAAATCTCGGAAATTAATATATCAGCATCTTCATTTTGCAGAAAATCAACCCGCACCTACCTAATTAAATACTCTCGAAGTTGTCAGCATTATTTGATTTACTCTGCTTACCTCCAATTTGCATAATTTACAATGCCTCATACACTACCGTTATACGGTGCAGCTTTATGTACGTTCAAGTACTGATTTCTAGTTTCCTTCTCTCTGGAAAATTCCCAAAAGCGCAACAGTGAAATTAGGTTAATGTAAAATGTCGCTTCTAGCAAATTTCGTTTGTCTAGAGAGAGATCTGTAATCCTCGATGCGGGACCCTGCCAACTGGTAAAACATTACCGGTAAATTTTGTGGATATGGGTATTCCTGTGTCTCTAATTTATAGCCTACTGAAACGGCTTTATAATGGTTAGTTTATTGAGCCGTTTCGGTTAAAAGTTAGTTTTTAAGTTTCAGGTAATAATTTCAGTTTAAAAATTAATAATACTTGGTAAAAAACAACATTGTGGTAAAATATATAGGGTTAAGTTTTAAATTAATATATTGAGTATCAAAAAATAATTTCACATTTTAAAGAAGATTTATTTTTGAAGATATTTATAAATAATATAGCATAACCTAAATGGACTTGATGAACTAATATGTGAATTAAAACAATTTAGAAAACGAAGAAATAATAAATAACTTAACACTTTAATGTTCACTAAAATTAGTCCAGTATTTCTAGTATTTCTAAGAATACTATTTTGGTTCAGTTTTTAAATTAGTGTTCGATTATGATGCATTTGAAGTATTGTATATGCTTTAAGTTAAATATTGTTTCTTTTAATTATTGAAAAAATGATACCGTTAAATATATATTGCCGTTATACCGTCCTGAAGAAGGTAAGAGTAGGCCTTAGTTAATTATTATTATTAATATTACTAATCAGCCGATTTCATTATAACGTTCTTTTTCTTTAATAGGCAACTTTTTATTGATAACAAACTTTAGAGTAATAGTAAAAAAATTAGGCTTAGTTTTGACATACACAGCATAATTAATTAATCTAAATAAATAATTAAAATTTAATTTCAGATCAAATGGAAGAAACTGAAGCAGAAGAAGAACCACCTACAAAGCGGCAGAAGCATCCTGGAAAGAAAAAACACGACGGACTGAGGAATGGAAAAGGCAGAAGTCTTCAAAACTACGAAACGTGGGTAAAAAGTACACTGACCGTAAAGGTAAAGTACACAATGAAAGAAAAGTTCAGGCATACGGCCATGTATGCCGCTATAAATGTTGCAAAAATATGAGCGAAGAAAAGCGCCACGAATTTTTTAATGAGTACTGGGGTCTGGCAAATTGGGAATTGCAATCATCATTTCTGAACTCTGCGATTATAATAGAAGATCCGCATAGGATGAAAGAAAACACTGTACGTGGAAAGTCCCATTCTTGTCAATATTTATTAGGCGGTCTAAGGGTCTGCAAGATTTTTTTTTTAAAAACATTAGATGTGTCAAATAAGCGTGTTACCAGCATTATTGCTAAAAAGAAAGAATCTGGAATGGGAATACCAGCTCGAGACCGTAGAGGGCGAAAGGTTCCAACCAATAAAATTACCGTTGAGAAAACTGATTTGGTCAAACAACATATTGCTATGTTCCCTAGATATAGTAGTCACTATTCCAGACAGCAAGCTCCAAACCGAAAATATTTAAATGCTGACTTAAATCTGAAAAGATTGTATGACTGTTATAAAATCTTTTGTGCGGAACAAGGAAAGGAATCTGTTACTCTATCTTATTATAGGCATATATTTAATACATGTTTCAATTTTAGTTTCCATCGAGCACATACTGACACTTGTAATAATTGTGACAAGTTTAAATTAGCTATTGAGCATGGAGATCTGGAAGCTAAACAAGCTGCAATAATCGCTAAAGAAGTCCACCTACGTAAGGCTGAAAGTACTAAAAAAGAAATGGATAATGCTAAAAAAGAAGTAAAAGATGATCTTGCCCATAAAGCTATATGTTTTGATCTTCAAAAAATGTTGCCCACGCCGGTATTAACATGTACAAAAGTATAATTCTAATGTACATGATATTGGGACCGATGATGCGTTTATGTTTCTTTGGCATGAGGGGCAAGCATCAAGAGGATGCGAAGAAATGGTATCGTGTTTAATCCAGTACATCAAATCATTGCCCTCTACAGTCACTCACCTTACTGCTTTCTGTGATAATTGTGGTGGGCAAAATAAAAGCCAACTTACGGTAAAATTTTTGTTGTATGTTGTAAACACAACGCAGATTGAAATTGTCGACCTAAAATTTTTGCTTACTGGTCATTTTTATAATCATTGTGACCGAGACTTTGGTAAAGTGGAAAATACCAAGAGGAACACAAAAAGAGGTGTTTTCGTTCCTAATGAGTAGGTGGATATTATAGCCACAACTAGCAAAAAGTTCTTAGTGAAGAAAATGTTGGATGAAGACTTCTTTACTTTGGATCCCATAAGCAAACATTTTGTGAAAGCTGTTAAGGGTATTAGAAACATGCAGTGGCTGCAGTTCAGAAAAGAAAGTCCTTACACTTTGTTTCACAAAAGTACATTTAATAAAGAAATGCCATTTTTAGAGTACAACATGCTTGCAAAAAATGTTGGAAGGATTCCAAAAACCTTGCCTTCTCTTATCCCTAAACAAAATAAAAAGAAAGTAAAAGCATCAAAGTACAAAGATCTTGTTGGCCTCCTACCATTTGTACCTCCCGTACATCACCAATTCTATGGACTAATTCATTAGACTATGAGGAAAATCGTTTGGTGCACACAAGACAGAACATGCAGAAACAGCAAGAAGCGGTTCAAGAGGGACATCACAATCCTGACGATGATGAAAATGAGGATCCAGAACATGAAGACATTGTTTATAGCAGTGACTCAGAATAGTTCTGCAAGTGGTATTTAAATGACATTTTTATACAAACTGTTAGTATTTTGTTAAGCCACCTTTAATTGGAAAAATACATTTTTCTAATTTATTTGTATTCTATGTTTTGTTAAACTCCTAATTTCTATGACAAGCCAAGGGGTACAAGTGATGACTTTTATCAAATATTGCCTAATAATCAATATGAAAAATACTAAAAAGCATATTATTTTTCTTTATTATGATAGTCTAAACCCTAGCAATTAAAACAAAACTGGTTTGAATTGCCATACTTTTGCCTGCATTTGAAGATAACAATTTAACTTTAATTTGAGTTTTCTCAAAACTGACTTCAGTACACTTATACCCCATGGCTTCTCAGCCCTTTATTTAATATTATGTTAAAAAAAAATTTTAGTATATCGATTAGTAGTTATTATATGATGAGATGATTTTATAAATTAAGGCATACGGTTATACATTTCAGTAAAAAAACTTTGCATGCGACTATGTTTTCGGAACAGGAAAAGTTTAATAATTAGAACTGTAAGATTAAAATATTATTATTTTGATTAGTCTTTACTAGTGACAGTTAGATATCTTGCAAAAAAAAGTGCTATGGCTTTATATTATGTATTGAAAATCAAAAAGGAAAACAAAAGTCTACTATGTTTATTCCTAATTTAGAATTAGTTAGTTTAATCAACTTAAGTTGTAATTAATTAATTTTTTCCATTAGATTACTAAAAAATAGGAATATGAATTTCTTGAAATCCATTATTGGAGCTAAGATAAAATCATTTGAGAAAATAGCTGTAAATATTTAATGGTTTATAGGAAAAGTAAAATGCAATAATCCATTTAAAATATTAAACTTATTTAACTGCATTAGATTTACAGATGTTATTAAGAAATAGAATTTATTTAAAAATAATGCAATATTAAAAAAAACGCTTTAAGATAAAGGGTGTTATTTAATATAATTTTTTTAAGAATATATTCTTATCTAGTTTTTAAATGAATCTTTAAATTACCATACTAATAACTTATTTTGATCTATTACTATATCTTATATTATTTTTGTTATAAGGGTTATATCATAAAAATAGTATAATATAGAAAGATGTAATGAAAATACTATTTTGTATTGAATACTTACAGATCAGAGTTAATTACCAAAAATTATAAGTTCTTTAAATGAGTATTTTAAATAACATTAATATTTTAATTTATAGACTATGTTAACAATTTATTAGTAGTATCTCATTAAAAAAGTTAATTCTTTACCCTAAAAATTAAAAAAAATATATTAATAATTAAATTTTGACCTTAAACCTAACATAACTAATAAAACTTTCCAAAAAAAAAAACTATAATCCAATATCGATAATTTAATTATTATAAAGGCGTTAACTTCATTAACTTTTATATTGCAGTAAAAGTTAAAAAAAGGTCTTATATAAAATGAAACTCCTAGTCAGTAGCGCATAATAGAAGCAAATGTGAAAGCATTAAGAACTTATTTTGCATCGGAAATGCAAAAGCCAATGTAATATATCGTCTACGGCAGGCCAGGCTTGCATCTTCCTATAATTTATGATCGATTTAATAATGTATTAGAATACCGCCCAAAACGGAGGGAACGCCTCTTTCTAATGCACTAGTTCGATAGCTTTTCCATGCTATTTAATTTCTTTTTGTTGCCCTTTGTTATACTTACTTCACGTAAATTTTCCCTTTTGATTTTATAAGGCAAGGTTTAAAAAAATAAATCAATCGAGCATTAAG
Source organism: Anthonomus grandis grandis (assembly GCF_022605725.1). Taxonomy (NCBI): domain Eukaryota; kingdom Metazoa; phylum Arthropoda; class Insecta; order Coleoptera; family Curculionidae; genus Anthonomus; species Anthonomus grandis. The sequence goes on along the minus strand of NC_065548.1, from coordinate 23,166,898 downwards.
CATATTGGATGATTAAATCATTTAAAATATAAGAGGATTTTTTCAAACTAAAATATAAATTACAATCTTAATAACAATCTTAAAATTCTTAAAAGAAATTAATGATGCAATGAGTAAGGCTATCGAAAGAGAATATTGCAGAAGGCTACATCAATATTTCAGTCTTTCTTATATAAAAATCCTACATTCTTGACTCTTAGAATAAGAAAGTAGTCTCGAAGTCATTTCCTGAAAACCGCAGAAATTACTGTCTCTCACTAAAACAGATAACGCAGTGTATCGAACTATCAATATATTTCTCAAAGCGTATATTAGATAATCAAAATGAAGAATGAAAAGAAAAATACACCTAACTCCACATATCTGTTTTATACTAGTTGATTCACTAAATGGTTACATTAATACATTGAAGACTATACTTTCATTCAAGATCCATCACCTTTCAAATTGGTCAAATTGATATTAAGTGCATAATGCAGTTATACTAATAATTTAACTAATTATTATACAATTATATTACAATAATAACGCAATTCTCATGTATAGCAGGTGGTATATTTATTGATTGATTGCTAAGGCGAGCACGATCTTCTTATTATTATAGCGGATAATTAACAATAATCCTACTACCTCTTTAAGCCCTTGTTATGAAATATTACTAATATCTTAACAAAAAAATTATTTCGAGCTGTCACGGTTATAATAAAATAGTAATTATGATAAGTATTAACTTTTATTTAATTTGAAACTTTTTATTGTTTTATTTAATAGTTTTAAGCTTGTATGATCTCTAAACAATATTTTTAAAATTTTGTTAAGCTGTAAGATTTACCAACAAATCACCACTTATTCATTTTGTCAATCCAATCAAAGATGTTTTTACAAATCACGAAAGTGACATTAATTCCTATATTCATTATAAAATTCCGTAAAATGAAAGATTGGTGTTCACCCAAAAGCGACAGGCCAAAGTTAAAACCGAGAAAGTCAAGAGACGACTTGTCCACACTAACGTCCCTTTAACGTAGACGTTTCTCTTTTAATCCCTCTAAAAACTTAATTCTACGGCCTCTGTCATTTATTGAATTAATCAAAATACTCTTTATTAATTATGCAAACCTCTCTGCTTTACCTTGTACTTTGACCAAGGCTACTTCAATTCTTCTAACTCTGCCCCTACAATTTCCTATACTCAGCCACCTCGAAAATTGAAATAGTCAAATTAGGGGAATTATTGACTAATAATTCCCAAAAAACACGAGAGTACTACGAGCTTTCCTAAATGGAAATCGAAACATATGGCGGTGATCTTGTATCAAAAAGTCTAATGGCTGTACTTCAGGACTGAGATCGGGAAAAGGCATAGAACAAGTCTGCATATTCTACCCACTAGTAAAGATAGGTAGCTAGATAGCTATCAGTACAAACCTAGATTTGAATACGCCTCACCTTCGAGCACCTGATATATTCCCGGATATTCTACATAGACCAATATAATATTTTTTACTCAATCTCCTTAGGTCTTTAAAAATAAAATTCTCTGATACCCTTTAATTCTTTGCAATTATTATATTTGTCAAAAAAACTTTTAATATTGATGCGGATTTCTGCAAAGACAATTCATATTCTTGTCTCATAGCAACAATCTTAGTAGCTTAATTAAAATTACAATTTATATTTAATTAGCCTCGAGTAATTTTTTCTTAAAGATATACTAATTTATTGTAATGTATACAATAAAAAGAGCAGCAGGCTTGCTTTTAATCTTTAACCCTCTTTTAATTTCAACCCTTATGACCTTCTTTTTTTCATAATTAAAAAGACAGTTAAGAATATTTTAACTACTAGGTTACTTTGATAAAAGGTCGGCGAGCTTTTATGCTGAAATTCAATATTTATGGAAAGTCGTAAAAAAAAGGTAATTTTTAAGGAGGGATAAGGGCATTGTTACCGTCTTTAAGACCGTTATTATTTATACGTGAGATTTTGACGTAAAGAGGGTGTGCGAATGACTTTTAGCGCTTAATATTATCTGTAAATACTTCGAGATAACGGGCGATAAACATTTTTATTATGTCTACGGGAAATAAAAGGACCCGGGCACAAAAAATAGGCCAGTTATAGCATTGCTTTTGTATTGTTATGGCTTTAATCTGTTACATTACTTGAAGCAAAAATTAAGATACATTTTTGCAAACATTTTACTTCAAAACAATGTGTATAAAATGACAGCTCGTTAGGTTTTTAATTTTAAACAGTTCAATATATTAATACATAAGAAAAATAATTAACAAAAATATTACATACCAAGCGGCAAAAGGCGGCAATTTAAAAAGTTCCATTAAACCTTAACAGCTAATTTCTATTTAACTAGCTTAGAATAAACAATATTCCAAAGTAACTACTTTTATCCTGACTATGTCTCTAAAATATTTGCATAAAATCGCTAACTATTATCTTACACCGTTAAAGTTATCCACTTGAATCCAGATTCTGCTAGAGAGATTATTTTTTCATATGAATTTTCTTCACTCAGAAAGCGATATATTAGTAATGCTTCTATTTTATTTATCTTTCCTTTGAACGGAGAAGTGAGGTCAGTAATCGAATGGTTTTTAGGTATGTGATTAAAAATTTCAGATCTAAATGGTAAATGTTTATTTACCAGCACATCTCAAATTTTTTTTTAACATCAATTCCTAAAAGGGGAATAGGGTGAAGCGATATTGTAACCAGAGTCTCAAGATATAACCTCATTCGACCTTTATGTCCAATAAGTGAATAAAAAACACCGGTATTATACCTGGTGTGTGATGACCATTTGATGTAGAAACTATGTTAGTAGTAAACCCCTACAAATTAATTGCTTAGCAAAAAAATATTAAATAATATTACAATAATAAAACGTAATATACAGAATAGCTGAATCTTAAAAAAGTTACAACAGGAACATAGTTAACAAACATATTGGAATAAGATATAATATAAATATGGTACACCAAACATGGTAATACATATAACTAAACTAAAATAAACTTACTAACTTGCACATTAAAGTGTTCTAGTTAGTTGAAAGCGGGAGAACAAATTTTCTGAATTGCCTGCTTCAACAAACCCTTTACATGTTTTAATGGCCACATTGCGTACAACATTATTAGGTCCACGATGCTCATTCATAATGCGACCAAGTCCCCAATAGTATGATGAAGCCAAATCATCATATAGTATAACACTACTGTACCTTCAGTTATATTTGCGAGAACGTACTTACAACTGCGTTATGTATTCACGTGACCATCTGCTCCAGAAGTGTTGACTCCCATGTTCCAATATTTACCATTGTGAAATGTTTGACTGTGGCAATACACAATACACGACAACCTGGGAGATAACCCATCAAAAAAATTGAAGACTCGGGTTTAAATCTAAAACATCATACACTCTTGAACTACACGCCTTTCTAGAGTACTAACTGCGAATGGCCAATACGTTTCTCTGATATGAGATAAAAGTAATTGAGAACTGCAATGATGCATTCGGGCATGTTCAAATTTAAAAATAAGACAAGTTATGTCATGCTTTGAATAAATAAGCATAGGGTATAATTTTTCATATGAAAAGGATGACTGCTTAAGTCTTTCTCTCACTGGTAAAATGCCATCATGCAAAAAGGGTGTCAAAGATAAAAATTTACTTCTAGAATTCAATTTGTGACCCTTATAAAGATTTTGAATTTCATTTAGAAATGATTTTCTTTGTGCAACCTTAAAAAGAAGAACTGTGGCCTCATTTACTTCTTCAAGTAATTAATTATTGACATTCTTCTGGTTCTTAGCTAACTTCAGATTTTTAATTTAACGAGAGCCTTTTAAAAGAAAATAGCTGGGTGCAGACTTAAACAAAAGATTGTACAGTTTTTAGAATTTCTGGTAATTTCTGGCCATGAATCTGAAGACAGATATAACCATTCAATTCCATAAAACCATAAATCAGAATTCATTAGCATAGCTGGATCGGAAGAATAAGTTTGTCGTATTAGTGCCGATTGAAACATGTCTAGTTAATGTGTTTCCAGTCTAGCATATTTGTGATTTTTTGTATCTAAGACATCCGATTTTCAACAAAAACTTGTAAATTATGAGGCTAAGTTTTGGTCCACGCAAGAGCTACTTACAGTCGAGTCTTACCTTAGAACATTGAATACACTGGAATAAACATTGGCTGCTTTGGATTAAGTGCATCATCAACACAGTGGGCAGAGGGGATATTTTGTTGATAAACATGCTTAGTATTCCATGTTGCCAGTGATTATTCAATTTTAACAGAAAAAAAGAAAGTGATATAATAAATTATTATAATTAGCAGAAACTGAGTTGCATTATTTATTATAAAGTAAAAGAAAGAGTGAAACTCATTTAATAACCAAAAATATTTTTTACTTTATTTACACTAAACACTAATAATAATTAATATTTTTAATTTGGATTCTTCAAATCACCAAATTTCCACACACAACGACAACGCTGTAGATTTCGTCCAGATACACTCTCGCGATAAAGGTATTTGGCAACTGCGCTCGTTGTTTACTTTTGGATAGTGCACCTTTCGTACAGTATTAGTATTAGAAGAATGTTTTGAGTGGTTTCCGTGCGTTTTTTTAATTAATATTAAGACTAAAAACTCTCTTTTTGCAGAAATAGATAAAGAACTCTGACGTGAGTCACATATATTGGAAAAACGAAAAATCGTTCCTTTTACAGGCGAGTTAGGTGTCAATAGTGTCATCCTTCTATGTTATTATATTATAATAGACGGCATATTTGTGAAGTATCTATTAAGTATTGGAAGCCAACATATTAATAAAAATGTGTTGTAAAATATATTATTATAATCTAGCAAATTTATTGCTTATTCGAACTCGAAATTCTGCAAAATTAATGTGTGCAAAACTGTATGTTTGGTGGATATCAAGTAACCAAAGTCGAGAACGCAGCATATGTCATTTGCCAGCATTATATTTATAGTCGACGCGCATTATTATTTATTCAATAGAATGCCCGTATCTCCTGGAGTTCCAATGGTGTTTTAATGATTATTATCTAGATATTAAGAATGGATAAATAAATCGGTTTAAAGTGGGTAAAAACCGCGACAAACTAAGGTTTTTTCGTAAAAATTTATTAAAAGGTTAACTTTCAAAGGATTTGAATTAATTTTTTCTATAATATATAATAAATATCTAAACGGATTTGAGATGGTACAAACGAAAGTTTCTGCCAAAGGATATGGATAAAACCTTTTTCTTATAGCCGTTAGGAGTTACATATCCCTTTATATTTTTTAACATCTAACAATGAAATAATTTTTTACCAAAAAACTTTTGTTTGCAGAGGTTTGCAACCATCTCAAATGCATTTGGATATTTATTATAGAAAAAAGATTAGTTCAAATCCTTTGGGAGCCTTTTTCATTTCTTTAACAGACTTTTTAAATAATTTAACAAAAACGCTTTAGTTTGTAGAGATTTATAACTACTATAAATCGATTTAGTTATTGATTGTTAATATTTGGACAAAAAAAAAATGAAAATTCCTTGGGAATTTCAGAACATACGGGCATAAGTTAATTAAATAACTTCGGGCGCGGACTATAAATAGGTTCCTGGCAAACGACATATGCTGCATTCTAGAATTTTAGTTGCTGGATATCGATCGGGTGCTAGATTCACATATTGAAAAAATATCTAGGAAAACAACACAAAGTGGTAACTTCGGATACGTGCATTGTAAACATAGAGATATTCTACGTTGCCAAGTTGCTTTTTTTTCATTAACTTTTTTGTCAGAAATCTTTTTTCTTTATTCTGAAAAATTTGTTGATTACTCTCAAAGTATACAGGTCGAGTTTTCGTTCGTTACTTATAGGAAACCGCCTAGAGGCGAAATTTTGCAACGTCGCGCGTGTACGAGTGCCTGCGACAGAGCACCACCCCGGCCGGCCCGAGGACGGGATTAGTAAACATCTGACTTTCGTGGGAGATGCGTCGTTTGGCGACAAAATGTCCCAAAATATTACGCGAAAATCCAGGCATTTTTAAAATATTTATTCTAATGCGGGTTTTACAGACATGACAATGTGTAAAACCTGCATAGAATTGTAATCTTAAAATGTTTAACATACTGTGTTTTGCATAATGAAAATTAAAGCGTTATTCTAATAAAAAATAAAATATCAACTCTGATAAAAATATAATAAAAAATCAGAAATAAAACTCTAATAAACAAACTTAACATATCATTTTTTAAATAAAAGGCTCAAATAAACCGCCTTCTTTCGCTAAACAAAAACTTAACCTATCGTAAAAGCTATTTCGCACCTCCAAAAGAGTTTAAGCTAAAATGGAATTGGCACCTTCGACAATTTTATTTCGCAACTCCTCTAAATTTATTGTCCTACTAAATTCATGCTTGTAAATGGTCTCCTTAAGGTAACCCCACAGATAAAAGTCATTTGGAGACAAATCTGGAGATCTAGGAGGCCATTTAATATCGCCAGTCCCACTAATAAGGCGGTTAGGAAAAGTATTTGTTAAAAATTCTTTTACCCTAGCCGCGTTATGAGCAGGACAGCCATCTTGCTAAAAATAAACCGATCCCAGGTCTACATCAGGTAGGATTTAGATAGCAGGAAGAACTTATTTTTGCAGCAACTCAAGGTACCTTTGGGCGTTTAAAGTGTCATCAATAAAAAATGGCCCTATAACATTGTCGCCCAAAATACCTGCCTAAATATTCAATTTCTGAGGATACTGGGTACGAAACTGAAAACTTCTGTGCTCGTTTTCCTGAGACCAATAACGAACAATGGAAGGATTGTGTTTGCCATGTAATGGAAAGGAAGATTCATCAGAAAACTAAATATTTTTAAAAAAATATTCGTTTTCATTTGCCTTTTCCATCATGGTTTCACAAAATTCCATTCTTCGCCACTGGTCTTCAGGAAGTATTTCCTGAGTTTTTGAATACTTGAAACATTTGTACCCATATTTTTTCCAGATACGAGCAACAGTTTTATTGCTTATTCCCAGTTCCTCTCCAACACTTCTAGTAGACCGTGTCGAATCAAGTTCTAAGGTACTGCAAACCATTTCTTCCGCCGTTCTAATATATCCTAGACCACTTCAACAGGTGGTTCTTGACATTTTGGCATTTTTTACAATCTTGAAGACAAAAAGATATCTCAAAATTTGTAACCACATTTAAATCCGTTTCTGCACAAGGAATCGGTCTATTCTCAAATGTCACTGAAAACAAATCTTTGCATTGTACTCCCGAATTGCCTCCATAAAACCATTTAATTAGTTGAACTCTTTCGGAAGGGGTTCAAACAGCCATAGTGAAAAAAAACACGAAAATAACGCTGAAAAATTATTAATGCAACGTGCAGTAACACAGCAAAGTGAGGTCTGCTGACTCCCGGTTCAAAAAATAAAAATGAAAAATTCCGCCACCTGCAAGCCGCAACCAAGCGGTGTTGCCATTATTTTGGGTAATACGTAGCTCACGATAACACGATCTGTATATTATTAGTCAGCAAATATACGAAACTTTTAAAAAGTGCACTTTTTACCTGTTACAAAATACAACACTTTAAAAAAATATGTAGTGGATTAAGAAAATTATATATTAAATGAAAAATTGGAAAGTTGATTTGACATCATTGTCTGAGAGATGGTATACTTAAACAACCTTGCCTATGATTTGCAGCTAGGCTTATTCTAGGCATTCAATGTTCTAAGAGTCTTACCATAGTATATAGCTATCAAACTTTAGAGTTAATGAATTGTGAACTTTTATAACTAATTTTAAAGATAACTGCACACAGTTCTTATCTTGGAATAGAATTCTTTTTAAAGATCTGACTCGACTTTTGGAATTTACTAATCCATATTGCTTTCCATTGTTGTCATAATGTATATGGCAACAATGGAAAGTAAATGGACTAATGTAAATAAGTGGCAAGAAGAATCTGACCAGTGATGATGGCTACAACAGTTAGCGACCATCTTGGTCTCAAGTTGCTAATCCTCTGGCTGTGAGAATTTCTTAACCAAAACCGTATTAAACTAATGATAGAATGGATGAATCTGGGAATGATGCTTTTCGAATCAGCTTTTACAGCCTCGAAACCTACAACTATTAGGTAGCATTTCCTTGCATACGATTTAAAAATACTTTAAGGTCTTAACTTTTTTTATGTCTTGGAACACATGGTAGCTGAGTAAAAAAGTAAAAACAATATATCTATAAATAGGATGGAGTTTTTGACAATAATATAAAAACACCTTGAACTTTGCTTTTGAACTATCTACCAATTCTTTGTTAACCTCAACAAATGATTTGACCTTTTCCTTATGCGAATGAAATTGAGGATCTTTAGATTTTGACTTACGATGCATATTACCTTTTACCAAAATATTAGCATGGTACGACAGAAATTTAACAAATTCTTGAAAACTTGATAATTCTTGTTTTTTTCGACTGTTAAAAAATACCTAAATCTATCTTTCTGGTGACTTAATAAATTATAAATGGATTCCAAGTCTTGGTATTAATACTTAAACTCTTCAAACGTTTCATTTTTTGTTAAACAATTAACCATATTTCGATAAGGCATAGGTTAATAAGAATAGTTTTAGAAGAATTTTATTCATTAATAAAGATTTCATATAGTTATACATCTTAAGCCTTTTGCTACCAAACCTTAAACAAAGAATATTACATTTTGTTATATAACTTCAACACAAAATTCAAGAGTCAATATAACTATCTAGCGGCTGATCCTCTTAAGAAGATTTTAGATAATGAAATTTATTAACAGTGTAAATATAATCACAATTGTAAACTAATAGTCTCGAAACTCAAGCCACTATTCATAGGCACCCGAAATTTTTCTCAACTCTATTACCGCTAGCTTTGCACTTAGTCGCCTCGCAACTAAAAGTTGGTTACAAAATCTATTTAACTGATTCATTGCAATACAAACTATTGAACATCGTATATCTTTATATAAAATTAGTTTTCAAAAGAATCCGTCTCCGAGATGTCAAATTCATCAGTTTTAGGATTTTCTAGTTCTAATTGTAAGGGCACAGGAAATAGGTTAATAAATTAATTCAAATCCTAGATTATTGCTGAAGCTTTGGTTACTCTTAAACAAATTGAACTGAATGCGAAAGTATTACAAATAAAAAATATACATTAGCTCAAGTGATGACTTCTCTTCTTATGACCAGCCCTCTCATTATTGCAACAACTGCCTGCAAACTCTGGTAAAATGCTTTTAAGAAGTCCGTATATATGGGATCAGTTAGAATACATCAATAATTGACAATTCTGCATATATGACTAATTAATACTCGAAAATTGCGCCCAAAAAGTCCCAGTAGTTAACCCAATATCAGAAATTTAACGGGAAATCTGTTAAGAAGCTAATGGGTCTCTAATAAGTAACATCTGCTGCACCTATCTTTGTTAATATTAGATATACCTTGTCCAATTTCCAATATGAAGAAAATGTGTGAATAAAACATGTTATTATCAGTTGGAGTGATTGTTTCGCAATGTCTACTGAACTTTTTTTCGTTTTTTAAAGAGATGTGCAACTTGGCAAAACCTTTCCTGTAAATTCAAAATTAAATCAATTGTAAATAGAGAAATTTAGTATTACATACCGGCATTTGTTTTCCTCCTTTGAAAGACAAACATTATTTGAAACTGGACACGTCGCACCGTTTTGCGGTCGGGCGAATTCCCCTCCTCTTCGTCCGAGACCCGTTGGACGGTCGGGAATAGCGGTCACGTGATTAATGGCGTTCTCGCTGTTCGCTTGCTTGTCACGGAATTTGAGGTTATCTATATCTAAATGCGCTTTCTTATCTCATTTGGGATGAATTGATTTTACCCTTGTTTTTTATTATAAAAATATATTGTGTGCTATAGAATTTAATAATAATAATAATCGTCTTTTATTGAAATAAAAAGAAATTGCAAACTTATATAAATAGGCGATATTTAGCTGTACTTTTACATATAACCTGCCTGCAAAGAAATCAACTTTAAGAAAAATTATAATTAAGAGAAAAAAAAACAAAGGTATGTTAGAATTTAATTCGTGCTACCTGTAAATAATAGGCCACAGTATAATGTTTTAACCTATAATATTATAGTTAGGAATATTACTTGTTTTGTATTTGCATACCAATACCGTAAGTGTTCTACAAAATCTAATGGTCAAGATAAAAAATGGCGACTAGTAGTGGATTTTAGAGTAGCCAATAAGAAAATTATTCCCGATAAATTTCCATTGCCACGAATGGACGATATTTTAGACCAACTAGGCCGAGCTAAATGGTTTTCAACCTTAGAATTAAAGGCGGGTTTTCACCAAATACCTCTTGAAGAAGAGTCTAGAGACATAACAACTTTTAGTACGGGTAAAGGTAGCTATAAGTTTTCAAGGTTACCATTTGGCCTCAAAATAAGTCCAAATAGTTTTCAGAGGATGATGAATATGGCATTTGCTGGATTAACACCTGAGAACCTTTTTTTATATTATATGGATGACGTAATCGTGATTGCATTCAAAAAAATCACCATTTGCAAAATTTACGTAGTGTGTTTGAAACATGCAAGAAATACAATTTAAAATTAAACCCTGAAAAATGTAAATTTTTTTCGCAGGAAGTTACTTACCTAGGTCACCGAATTACTTGTAATGGTATTTTGCCTGACGAGTCAAAATACAATATCATTAACGAATACCCTGAACCTAAAAATACGAAGGAGGTGAAACGTTTTGTCGTATTTTGCAACTATTACCGCAGGTTTACACGCAATTTTTAAGAAATCGCGAAGCCACTAAATTCGTTAACAAGAAAAAATACTCAATTTACGTGGAATGAATCATGCAAGAAGGCATTTATTGATTTTATTGGACAAGATCTACCAATAGCCTACGCTGCAAAATCATTTACAAAAGGGGAATAAAATAAAGCCACTATAGAACAAAAATTACTAGCCATTCACTGGACTATTAATTATTTTAGGCCATATCTCTATGGGAATATATTTTTAGTAAAATCTGATCATAAACCTTTGGTGTGTTTATTTTCATTAAAAGACCCATCTTCAAAACTTACCAGAATACGATTAGATTTAGAGGAATACAATTTCGAGATTGAGTATATCAAAGGAAAGGATAATGTAGGAGCAGATGCATTGTCGAGAATTTGTATTAGCGAACTAAGCGATTTAGCAATAAATAACAAAACAGTAAACACGCTTGTAGTGACACGGGCGATGGCGAAAATAGAAACAACGTATAGTAAAAATGCGAGCCTACCACTTACTATTAAGCCAAAAGTCATTAAAATCTTAGAAAATAGTAATGTTTTAAAATTAGCTTATGTGAAATTTAAAATTCAGCATAAATATCTTTGGATTTGTATGGGTAAAAGTCAAGATTTCGGTATTAAGGATAAATTGTTAATAGGTAATGACAAAATATTCTTAGGAACAGTTTTGTCTAAGCTTGAGAAAATGGCTGCTGATTGTAACATTAAGGAAATAAAGCTCAAATTAACGGATGATCAAAATGTGCACAATAAAAGAAATAAAAAATGCTGAAAATAAATTAAAAAATCTTACTATTTTTCTTTATGAAGAGCCCAAAATTATTTAAAAAAATCATGAAAATCTAAAATTGATACAACAATACCACGATAATCCACTTACCGGAGGTCACTGTGGACAGAAAAAATTGCTTAAAAAACTTAGAGGTAACTACCGATGGAAAGGAATGTCTCGAGATGTGAACAAATACGTCAAAACATGTGAAGAGTGTCAACTTAATAAGCGAAAAATAACACACTCAGAACCAATGGTACTAACACCTACACCACAAAGAGCATTTGATATCACATGTATCGATACTATTGGTCATTCAGAAAAACCCCCAATAATAATCTCTATGCAATAACAATTTAGTGCGAGCTGACTAAATTTGTCAAAATTATTCCCATTCCCAATAAGGAAGCCAAAACAGTAGCTAAAGCTAGACAGCTGTCTTTAATGAATTTATTCTTAATTTTGGTCCTATGAAGGAAATCAGATCAAAAAATCAGGAAATCATCACTTTCAGAACTTTTAAAAATTAAGCGTTCTATTTCGACTGCTTACCATAGCCAAACTATAGGTGGGTGCGAAAGAAACCATAGAATCTTAAACGAATTTGTTAGAATGTATATAAATGGATGTGTATGTATATATTTGTTAGTATGTATATGATGGGATCAATGGACGCAATATTTTAGTTTTTGTTATAACACTACTCCTAGTGTATATACACCTTTTGAGATAGTTTTTGCACGAAAAGTTAATTTTTCACATATTTTAAATGGTACTTTGATAGACCCTGTATATAATATCAATGCATATTATCAAGATGTTAGATATTGCTTACAAATTGCAAATAAGCGAGCAAATGACTTTATCCAAAAAGCAAAAGCTCAGCGTAAATTAGAATACGACAAACGGTCTAAGGAAATAACTTTAAAACCAGGTGACACAGTTATTTTAAATAATGAAAACAGAAATAAATTTGATTCTTGGTATAAAGGCCCTTTCAATATAGAAAAAATTGAAGGTGTTAATTGTATTCTTAGTAATAATAAAAGTGACACTAAAGTGAAAGTGCATAAAAATAGGGTGCAACATTCAGTGACAAAATCAGATTGTAGTTTTAAAGAATAAAATATATTGTAAACAATAAACTATATTGTCTAGTATATAAATAAACTTGTAATATTATAAGCGTTCGAAAACCCATTGAGTTTACTAACCGTAATCAATGGCATATTAAATTAATGTAAAAAAAAGTATCATATTTTTATTTATCTAATTATAATAATACTACTGTTTTATTTATTCATGAAATTTTAAATTGTATGAATACTATTTAAAAAAAAAGTACATCATTTAAGTATCTATTTTCTATTTCTTTAATTTTGTGTTATTATAGAATGTAATCCATTTTCCCCAAAATGTATTTCATTCTTTCAAAAGGAGGAGATGTAGTACCTGTAAATAGTAGGACACAGTATAATGTTTTAACCTAGTTAGGAATATTACTTGTTTTATATTTGCGTACCAATACCGCACGTGTTCTACTTTATATCGAGACTATCACCTACTAAAACGTTTATTGGTACCACGCTTTGTCAGCACAATATGATATTGGAGAATTTGTTTAATTTGTTAGAGTATTAATTATACCGAAGATAAAAACCAGTCTTAATAAAGCAGTGATGTAGAACATTCTGGCAATTTTATTGAATTGGATTAATATGTAAAACGAACCTTTCACAAATTTAAATTAAAGATCAATTTTAAAACAGTTATAAAATCTGCATTTTCACCGAATCTATGCTCTATCGCTTATGTGACTTCTCCGTCCTAACAGGTCCATCAACCGTGTATATCAATAATTATACTCATAATATTATAAGCTCAGCTAAGCAGTAAGGAATTTTAATTACTTACTGCCAGAAAAAGAGAAAAAAAAGAATAAAAATTCATATATGTATATTATGAGAAAACATAATGCTTCAGATTACACAGGTCCAGACATTAAATTTTTATCACATTTATAATTAGGTAGAATAAGGAGATAAAGGCCATTATTTTATTTCTATTCTTTCTTCAGTAAGTCAGGTATTCAGCTATTTTTAAAGAGTATAAAACAGGTAATTATAAAATACGAAAAACAATAAGATACTAAGAGAATAAGAAATCTTTCAAATATTGCTGTTTAAATTTCCTCTTGAAAATTCTAACTAAACGCATGTTTAATTAGTCATGAATATCATTATATTATTTCACCCTAATGTATGAAAAACACCTTTTAAAAGAAAAGTTTTGAAATTTAGGAAGCAAAAGTGAATTATGGCGTCGAACTTGGTATCTGATGTTTGTCAGAGCGAAAAGAATCTTTTGTTTGAAGTACTCAGGCACACTTGTTAGTAGTAAACGATGAATAAAGGTTAATAGTTGTATCTTCCAAGGCTTTGACATGGGCAATCATCGTAAAACCTTTAATTTTTCCGACATTGGTTCGTATTTTCCAATGTTAAATATAAATCTGCCGCAAATTCTTTGCACTCGCTGGATTCGGTTTATTGTAGCAACATCTAGATAAAGACCATAAATAGTACAGCCATAATTAAATATCAAAAATATCAGAGACTCATACAGAGATTTTCTTAGATTAGAACTAAGTATAATTTTATTATACACGTATACGTATAGAATTTTCATAGTACAATATAACCCTCGTAATAACCCTGAGACGTGCTCCCTGAAATGTAAATTCATGTCAAATATTAAACCAAATAATTAAGATTTTTGTCTAATGACGAATAGGAATTTTTTTCATTATTTATAGAAGGACAAGCATTATTTTTAAGGCAATCTTGACATTTTTTTTAGCTTCCAAAAGGTAAAAGGTTTGATTTTTTAGCATTCAATGTAAGATTATGAGAAATTGAAAATCATGTATTATAAGTAAATTTTGATTTATCGCTAAGTTTGCTTGCAGTGCGGCATTAAGCGGAAAACTATAATAAAGTTGTATATCACCAGTGTAATCATGTACCGAAGAAGAATTAAGCCTTAAGAACAAATCAAAAATATATATAAAAAACAACAACGGTCCCAATATTGAGCCCTGTGGTACACCAGTACTAATAGGAAAAGCGGTTGATAATTTGTCAATAAAAACAACAAGAGAGATAACTGTCAAAAAAGCTTACTGGGATATCACTAAATCCAATAAATTTTAATTTAGCACGAAGGAGATTGTGATCCACAATATCAAATGCCTGAGAGAAATCTAGCAGTACCAATGCAGCAACCTCTTTTGCATTAATTGATCGGCTGATGTCATCCATTACTTCTAATAAATAGTTGAATAGAAGTCCATATTTTGTTGAAGAATGTGTATATAAAGATTACAAAATGGAGAAGTCTTTATCTTCAAGAAAATGCATGTAGGTCACTTAGGTAAATGTATTATGCATTTCGGCTCAGCACATAAAACAAAAATTACTTGTTATGGTTTATTTGGTGAACGTATATGTTTTTTGTAATGTTCTGTATCTGATGATGGCACATGTTTACACAGCCGAAACGCATAATACATTTACCTAAGTGACCTACATGCATTTTTCTTGGAGATAAAGACTTCCCCATTTTGTAACTTTTAATGAAGCTGTTATGGTACCGCGGGATTCCCTAAGGCCCGACTGCAGATCAGGTACATGATTTTCTGTGAGAAACTTTACAACCTGTTTATGTATGATTTTCTCAGCTCGTTTTAGGATTAGGGTGCACATGTGCCACCTTCCAGAATATAGGAAATACACCTTTTTCTAAACAAAAATTCATAATATGACAAACTTGTGGTAATACTTAATGCATACAGTGCCCTAGTATACAATTTGATAAAGAGCAGTGGCGTGTCGTGAGGTTTGTGCCAGGAGGGGCACAGTAAAAAAATAAATTTTTGCAAGGCCACGCCTAAAACTCGTTAAAAAATGGTCTCTTTTTTTAATAATGATATCATATGAAACAAAAAAAACAAAAACAATGGCACGTTTTAAATAAAAGTTTACCTAAATTGAATCCAGGATCGATTGAACTCAACGCAAAAAAAAACTGTAATATCAGAGTAGTCTTTTAATATCATATAAGTCAGTTCACTAAGAATAAAGGCATTTTCTTACTACGAAAAAGGAACCACAAAAATAAGGTAAGTATTTACTATTTACATGGATTATTGTTATGTTTAGATATATTTTAGAATACCAATTTCGAGATCATTTTATTATAATAACATATTTACACATTATAAACAAGCGAGAGGAGCTATTTTTTAAAACAGAAATCCGCTCTACGGTCCTTCATTGAAATAAATTTTTCTAATACTTTGTCATCAAAATTATTTATTTCATGCACCAAATTTCGATTAATGGACATCATAGCCAGAGCATTTAGTCTATCATTAAGCATGGTATTTCGCAAAAATGTCTTTATGCGTTTAAGCGTAGAAAAAGTACGTTCTGCTTCTGCCGTGGTCATTGGAGTTGTCACGATAATTTTTAATATTTTTGACGTTTCAATAAACGTCTCATGAAGGGTATTGTCCATGATGAATGAAAGAAGATTCATTGCTCCAACAATTTCTTTTAAATCATCTCTCGAATAGATTACCTCTAATTCTGTTCTTAGCCTTGATTTGGTCAGCATTTGATAAAATGAAGCTACATGATCTAAAACTGCTACAGGAAATTTTTTTGAAAATTCTGAATATTTTTTTGTATTAAACAGGTAAGCGGCTTGCAAATGACCCCGATAGGAAAAACGATCCTTCATTTGAGTTGTAATTGTATCACAAATTTCTTTGGCAATAACACTTCGAAAATTATCATCGGTTCGTCTTCTCTTAGGCGTAGGAAATTCGGATTCGACAATCTTTTGAATCGAATCAGTTTTATTTCGGATATTAGAAATATTTTTCTCAAAAATTAACAATTCTTTTTGCAACTGAACGCTGTCTTTATTTTTAGATTGAAGTTGATTGTACAGTATGTCAACGTGTGGTAAAATTCTGTGAAAAAGTGTTAACCAAAATACAAACTCTGGATCTTCCAATGCTCTTCGTAGACCGGAAGCTTCATTTGACGTAACGCCTTTTTCACACCTACTTTCAATTTCTTCAAACACTTCTATAAGTTTTTCGCGATTTTCATCTAGTAACAACCGCTCTTGGTAATCTTTTATTTATGATTTCTTGTAAAACGTCACCCCGATGAGATGAGTTTGAAAAAAAAACGGGTATTGCTGAGAGATTACTAAAGAACACGCGAACTTTAGCGTTTTGTGATGCCGATTTCTGCATTATTAGGTTTAATTAATGGGCATAACAATGAATGAAATGAGCATTTGGGTTTTTTTTTTTTTTAATTTGAGCTTGAATACCGTTGTTCAAGTCGCTCATAACATTTGCACCGTCATAAATTTGTGCTATCAATTTTTGATGAGTTTTTAAAACTAGGGGATCAATTTGATCTTCTATGCATGTTTTTAATCCAGTGGCTGTTTCATCTGTAACCCTTAAAAAACCCCAAAAATGTTCACGGATAGATCCTTCATAAAAATACCTTAATATTAACACCATTTGACAATAATTCGAGACATCAGTGGTTTCGTCGCATTGGATTGATAAATAGTCAGCATTTTCAATTTGCTTGCAAATTTCTTCTCTACATACTTGTAACATACTATCGAGAATTTCGTTTTGGATAATATTTGAGGTCCCTTTAAAAACAGTAGCCGTACGCAAGTGTTCCTTTAATGTATTGTCGAGCTCTGCAGTAAAGTTAATTAGCTCTTTAAATATTTCTTGATTTTCTGAGGATTCTCTTTCATCATGACCTCTAAGTGCTAGTTCAAAAGCACTACAAAATTTTACACAACTAATTATCCTTTTTAAAATATATGACGATTTTTCTCGACCTTATTATTAGGTAAAATAATTCTTTCTCTGTAAGCAGAGCTTAACTGTGTCATAATATTAACCTTACCGAGTATAGCTAAAGCAGTGCAAGAATTGATGTGGTCACGAGACGATTCATGTTTTCTCATTTTCTCAGGAAGATGGTGTAAATCACTAATTCACTAAAGGCCCAGTTGGAGTCCATTCTAGAGTCAGCTTTAAAAAACAACAGACACGGGAAACAGAATAACAAATTTCTTATTTCACACCCACATATCCACTTATTTTTTTCATAAATATCCTTTGAAAATCGTCGGGTAAAAGATCTGTTCTCGGCGATTAAAACGCGCCTTTCCTTGCAGAATAAAAACACCAGGCCGCAGAAAATCCGCGCCCTAATTGACCTTATGCAACCTGAATATTACAGGGCCTCGTGCATGCTCGCGCCGCCGAAATCCTACATCGGTAGTATCGATCCGAGCGTTCTAGTAGCCGATCGAGAGTTCTAGCCGTGACACTGGTTTCGTGGCGTCAAAATTGAAGCCGAGATTTGGTGGCGCACGCCGTACAGTGGAACGACTAAGTGGAGATACCGCGAGACGTAATATTTTACATTTTACAAGATAATATATTTTTTTTATTATTACGTATTTTTAGGTATATGATAAATGTTTTAAATATTTTTATTATTTATTTTATTGGAAAAATATACATAAACGGTGTTTCAAATTCGTCTACCCTCAAAATACGAAAATGGATAATTTACCCCAAAGTTGCACATTATTTACTTGTAAAAGAATATGCCATATAAAAATATATACATATTATATTTTATGTGACTTTGAAGATTATCGAAAAAAAAACAATGTTTTCAAAAACAATTTCAAAAACTTATTCTTGACACTTTTGTGGGTTATCTTGGTTGCTATGGGAAAGTTTTTGCATTGCTGTATTACTTTTTCGTAAAAATGTTAATGCCGAAAACAAAATTAGGTAGGTACCTACGCCAAATTTTTGTTGCTTATTTAAAAAATCGAAAATTTGAATGATTCCGAAGATAATAAAAAAAAACCAAAAAAAAAAATTTAAAATCCATTTTAATTTTTTCTGAGCTTAAACAGGAATGCAGCAAGAGGTAGGCATTATTCTAAATAAAATGCAGATTGTAAAATGTAAGTTAAAAATAAAATTGTTAATTTACTTACCTAATTTAAATACCGAATTTTTATTCTTTTTAAAACTCAAAGCGAGTATCAATATACATAGTTTGGTAGTTTAAAATTTTAAATGCGTAATCTTACTATAAACTGCAATAACTGCAGTAAAATATTATTTCGAATCAACGCAAAATATGTGCCCCAGCGCGGAATTTTTGCCATCGCGATGCGGTCGTCGCCTCGCATGATTTCGGCTTCTGTTGTGAGGTATCGATGGAAGCGGGGATAAGTGTCCAGGCTAGAACTATCGATCGGCTACGGTAGTATCGGTACATGTCGAGGCGGGCGGCGCTGTTTTCGCGCGGCCCAGCCATATGATTCAATCTTCTGACGTGCGCACGTGCCAACGAGGACGAAGAGTTAGAGATAAGAGCGAATGTGATGGTTAGATACGATTTTTTTTAGTTTAAATTTTTACTTAGTAACACAATGTAAAATGTAAAAAAAAATTGATGTTGCACATTGTCTTGGAGGGGCGCGCGGCCACGCGGCCTTATGGAGCAACCGCCACTGAGAGTCACAATATGTATTTTAATTGACTATCGTGCACTTAATTTTTAGTAGTCAGATCAAATTCAAATTTGTTCAAAGTAAAACACTGTAAGTTTCTATACATTTCAGCAGTACGTCGACAATTTATAATTATATTATTTGCAAACTGGCAAAAGTATTGATTAATCTCATCCGGAGTTGGATGGAGAGATTGGGAGGAATTTCTTTGTTTTTGTTAATTTTTATGCCCATATCACCTAGTGCTTGCCACCCCTGTTTAGAACTCAAAGGAAAAATGCAGTTAGCATAGTTCTTCTCACACCGAACACATGTCAAAACAAAGTTTCTTAGTTCTCTAAATCTGGCGCCGTCTTCAATAGATTTAGTTCGTTTAAATTTAAGCAAGGATTTATCTTTTTTCCTCATCATGAGCCTTCATCATGAGCTTTATACCAGACTTTAAATACAGATGAAAATTGCCAAATGTACACAAAAACGTAATCTTTTTTTTATTTAGAAAAATATATAAAACACTGTAGTACTTATTTTTTCTTTTAAAATGAACTCCTAGCATCAGGACGTGTAGTATTATTTAAGAATGACGACCTAATAACACTTGCAATGCTTTTTTTCTGTAAAAAACACTTATAATAATAAAAATATTAATAGTAATGTGTCTTTATTCACTCGTAGATTAATAACATAAGATATATTTCTAACAATGGCAACGTTCACGTACATTACATGCTCTTCCACGTAACCATCTTAAATACTTAAATATATAACTAACTACTTAATATAACATTTTCCCGTTGGTATGCTAGATTAATGCCAATACTAAAATAAACAATCAAATAAAGGTAGCTATAAATACAGGCTATAGAGAATCTTCTACAAGAACACATGTATATAAGATCAAGAGTAATGACAATAGTATGAGGACAATTTAAGTTCTTACCAGCTTCTAAGTGACAACACATCGTTTTAACATTTCCTCTTAAATATCTGAAAACTTGAAAACGACTTTATTTCAATCGGCAAATTATTCTATATTTTTATACTATTGTAAGAAAAGGACCGCTGGAATAAAGTGGTGTGATACTTGGTATATCACTAATATTTTCACGTTTGATCAATTTACTATTAAGGTATGGGGAAGTTTTAGATTCAATAATTTTAAATATTAGACAGGCCCTATGTACTTTAAAACGCTCATCTGAGTTCAAGCAATGGTCAAACTTTCAAAGCTCAAATGCAAACTGTATGTAGTGAGTTATGAGAGTTTTAATTTTAAGGGGTTGCTGTGTTTATTAATTTAGAGACATGCTGAGTAAATCTTAAGTCATTATCAAGAATTATTCCCAAGTTACGGCAATAATTGGTAAATTTTAAGTGCACTTCATTCAGAGTCAGATTGAAAGATTTATCATTTAGGAGCACACTGCATTTTTACCAAATAACAACATTTCTGTTTTATCTTCGTTTAGTAGTAAGGAGTAGGTCTTCGAAATTTATGAAATATTTTTTAAATCTTTATTTATTCTTTGACAAGTAATAAATTTGGGAATAATAATAAATTTGGGAATCGTCCGCATAAAAGTGATGTCTACAGTGTCTTAAAAACTTATGAAAGAGCGCAGTGTAAGTTATAAATAAAAAAAAACCCAGTACACTATCTTGAGTTTGTCTAAATCCCGATTGTGTTTCAGATAAAAAGTTTTTAGGGGAAAGAAATTTAGAAATTTGGGATGCAATAATTGAATAATTCTCTCCAAAACCTTGGATGCTGTATATACCGAGCTGATAGGCATGTGGTAAGTCAATTCAGAGGCTCTTACGGTTATTTTTTTACATGAATCATCATTTAGTTACTTGTTAATATTAGGATGCATTTAATTAGTCAAAATTTATAATAATATTATTATATCTAATAAAGTTACAAATATAAAACCTCCTATTTAATTTAACCATTTATTCTGCATAAATAAATTATAAAATTAACGCACTATTACCATTATGTCTTCATTGTTGAATCTCCACAATTGTTTAATTCACTTAGTATTGTCTAGAAGGCGGTGGTAAGGGAATGTCTTGTGTGATGAAAAATTTCATAGCTATTTATCATCATCCATTCTCTGAATAATTTAGGGAATCAATTGATGAATTATCCTTTTGTTTTGTTTTCATGCCTTTTTCCTTATTAGGGGAAAAGACCTTTGGGGTAATTCTGCAGTTTAGCGGCTTTTGTCAAAACTAACGAAAAATGGTCGGGTTTTTTGCAAAGTAGGTAGATTTCGATATATATTTTTCACTAAGAGTGGCGGAAAGCCAAATTTTATCACGAAGAGGGTGTTATCACGCACTAAATCACTCACTATAGGACGCGATTAATCATTAGATTAACCTTGTATACCATTAGTTTTGTCAAACAAATAGGTGACAACTGAGTTGAGGTTAGGTGTGGTGTTGCCAGTTTTGTTGCGTTTTGTCACTCTGTAGCTAAAGCCTTGTCTCCTGTCTGGCTTTCTCTAAAGTGGAGAATTCACTCTGTATTTAAGTCCCATCCCATTCCATCAACACGGGGAGCGTAAGCTCCCCGTTGGGTGTTGATGAACTCTTGGGTGTTAATGAGCGTTAGCTCCCCGTTGTGAGGTTGGTTTGGCTTGGGTTGGGTTGGGTTAGTTTGGTTTGGGTTGGGTTGGAGTGGTGCTCAAATGGGGTGGTTATGCGCAACTTAGAGCTCTTAGAGTCTCATAGCCTCTGCCACCCAACTCCTACTCACACCTCCAAGCCTGGCGAGCACCGGGCAACTAGATGGGATCATCCAAGACCGGGTAACCAACCCTGGTGGCGGACCCCATCTAGGCAGACGTGAGAGGGGGACGGGGAGGGAGGGCAAGAATCCAATTGAATGATGAACGACCTGGAGACAAAAAAGGAACCTGGCAGAAGGTATAAAATGCAATATCAGAAGATTGAATGGACAAAACCAAGAAAAACCTTACGGGACAGGGGATCGGAACCCCAGAACCGGTCGGGACAGAGAGTGAGAGAGCAGGCTTCCCCCGACCGCCAGCCAGCTACTGCTATACAGAACCGGTGGAGAACCAGGCCGGTCTGTTGGATACAGATACTGGATCAAAGACACCAAAAGTGACCGAAAATCCATTCGCAAGAAAAGACTCCCTGCAGAGAACACCACCAAAATTTAGATCCCTCTCGTTTTCTCTCTCAAGGGAAGATGGCTCAAGGGAACAATAAAGAAAAAGAATAGAATCGCCGGAAACCTCAAAAGAACAAGATGAATTCAATAAATTACTACAAAAGACCATTAAAAAAATCGAAGAAATGCAAACCTTGGTATATGCAAATACAAATACAAAGGTAGAAATAAAAAAAGCTATGGAGACATTATCCAGCCTGGGATCCAAACTAAAACTGCCTCGAAACGAGATTTTGGCAGAAAGGAAAAGGAATACAAGACATGTGAAACCCAAACAATAGATACTAATATAATAAAAGAGGAATTAATCAAAGAAGACATAACAGATAAAATCAAAGAAGGCGGACTTGACAATTTTAAAAAACTGATCAAGATACCATGGCCCAAGGAATTAATAAAAAGAGTGTCCAATTGGGAAGAAGGATCTACAAAAGACCCAATGGATAGCATCGTGATAATAACAGATAAAAAATGGACCTATGGAATTACCAAACAAGCGGAGTCTTGCTTTAGAGGTCTAAAATCTCTTAAAAGTAAGATCATACCCAACGGAGAGATGACATAAACTATGAACACTACAGAAACTCCAAGAATCGACGGCTCCATAGATACAAATAGACAATACTCACTATGCGTCTCAATGCTGAACGAAAAAGGCGAAATAGTAGAAGACGCTGCTTTTAAAAGCCTGACAAAACTAAAAACACAGGCACTAAATCGTGGAATTGAAAAATTTTTACTTCAAAACATGGGAACTAGAACACCGATGATTAAGAAGATATTTGAATTCATTTTCCACTCCACAGACATAAGCATCTATATATGCGACGACGAACAAAGTAAACCAGCTGGAAAAACAAGAAGAGCACAAGATGCTCTAATTATTAAAGCAGACGGAATGTCATATGCAGATCTGGTTAAATCTATAAGAGATAAAGTTAATCCTTTAGAACTAGGTTTAGCTATTAAAGGAGTCAGAGATGAAGAAACGGAGAGGTTCTCCTAAAATACAATGGTGAAAGAGAACAAACAAGGAAACTTATAGACACCATCAGCGACAATATCAAGGGAGCGCAGACCACTCAAAAAGTATCAACCAAAATTCTCCACATCAAAAATCTGGATAGCCTTGTTAATGAACAAGAAATCAGCGAAGCAATAATGCGAGAAACACTCGCTACTGATTCCAAGGATATCAGAATAACTTCGGTCAGGAAAGCATGGCAAAATACACAAAATGCTACCGTCATCGTGCCGTGGCCTATAGCGGATGTTCTTATCAAAAAAAGAAACATTAAAATAGGGTGGACAATTTGCGAAATAAGGGAGAGAATCCAGGAGCAAAAATGCTTTAAATGCTGGCATACTGGACATACAGTTAACAACTGCGACGGGCCAGATCGAAGAAACCTATGTGTTAAATGCGGCAAAGATGGACATTTTGCCAGAGAATGTAAGGAAGAAGCGGCCTGCTTGGACTGTAACACGGTTGGACAACATCAAACCGGCTCAAAAAAGTGCCCAAAATATGGTCCAAATATCAAAAATTAATACAAACCACCAAATAATACAAGTAAATCTAAACAGAAGCCGAGATGCACACGCACTTCTAACTGCCACCGCATGTAGCCAGGGCATAGACATAGTAGCGGTATCAGAACCAAACCTCAAAGAACTCGAAAACTCTCCATGGATATACGACAATAAAAGAGATGCCGCCATAAAAATACTTAATAGAGACTATCCAATTATTTCAAGAGGCAAAGGTAACCATTACGTATGGGTAATCTTGCCAAATCTTTGTCTTTTCAGTTGCTATATTGCACCGAGCAAATCAGACGAAGAATTCCAGAATATCCTAGACAACATAGGCCTTGCCATGGACGATATCTCAGAAGACATTGTTCTAACAGGAGATTTTAATGCCAAAGCCGCAGAATGGGGCATGCCAAAGACAGACCATCGGGGTAGCATTCTCTGCGACTGGATGGCTGCAAGAGACTTAACGCTTCTGAACTTAGGGACGGAACCGACATTTGCAAGAGGTGAAGCAAAGTCTATCATCGACCTTACGATAACAAGGGGAATAATCTGCACTTCTATTAAAAATTGGAAAGTCCTGGATACAGAAACGTTAAGTGATCACAGGTATATCTTAATTGAGATAGCCAAAAACCATAAACCCGCCTATAATCCCAACAAAAAACTTTTAAAAAGCTGGAATCTTAAGAGACTAGATGAAAGAAAACTTGCCCAGTCAATAGAAAACATTGGTAAAGATGGGCCAATAATAACCTCACAAGATATCTGCGATACGCTAACTAGTATATGCAACAACTCAATGCCATCCAAGAAAAGGCATCCAATGCACAGGAAACCAGCATACTGGTGGAGTGAAGAAATTGCTGAGCTAAGAAGAAGCTGCTTAAGATCCAGAAGACTTCTTACCAGGACAAATAGACGGGCAGATTCAAGAAATGAGTCGCTAGTCCTCGAATATCAAGAAGCTAAAAAAGAACTAAAGAAAGCAATTAGCACAGCCAAACGAACCTGCTGGAAAAACGTCTGTGAGGAAATAAATAACAACCCCTGGGGGAAAGGTTACAAAATCGCCACAAGGAAGCTAAAACGCAGAAATACAAGCCAAGCACTATCCATGGCTCAGACACAAACGGCAGCCAGGGAACTATTTCCGGTACATGACCAAATAGTATGGGAACCAGAAGACTATCCAACAGAAAACATCATACCAGAAGTGACACTGGAAGAAATCATAAATGCCTCTAAGAAATTAAAAACAAAAAAGGCACCAGGAATTGATGGTATCCCAAGCGAAATTGTCCAAAAAGTTTTAAGTAGCAAACCAGAAGCCTTCCAACCAGCAATAAATAACATCCTTCAAGAGAAAGTATTTCCAGAAAAATGGAAAATCGCGAAATTAGTACTCATTGAAAAACCAAAGAAAAACCCTGCGGACCGAACAAAGTACAGACCTATTTGCCTTCTAAACACCTTTGGAAAACTACTGGAGCACTTAATTCTTAATAGAATCTGCACAGACTTAAACCTACAAGAAACCCTTTCAGAGCGCCAATACGGATTCAGAACAGAGAGATCTACATCAGATGCAATAAAAACAGTTATAGAGACACTCAAACTAGCAATCCAAAAAAAGAGCTATAGACATCGAAAAATCGGAGCACTAATAACGCTGGACATCAAAAATGCTTTTGGGTCGGCACCGTGGGACAAAGTCGTGAATGAACTCAGAAGTCGAAAGCTGTCACCCTACCTAATCCAACTAATCAAGAGCTATTTCACTAACAGAACAATTATACTTGAAGCCGAAGAACAGACGAGGGAAATAGAGATGACTTGCGGTGTCCCTCAGGGATCCGTTCTGGGACCCACCCTTTGGAACATAATATATGATGGTCTACTCGAGCTACCCGTTCCAGAAGGAGTCACTTTAGTGGGTTATGCTGACGATATCGCTGCGGTAATCACAGGACGAGACCTAGAGGAAATCCAAGCAAAAATAGACGTAGCGCTCACAGCCACCAATGAATGGCTAAGAAAAAACAAATTGGAGCTTGCAACAGAGAAAACAGAACTCGTAATAGTGACAAAGATGAAGCGAAAAATCGAAGCCTCATTAAACATTTGCAACGCAAAAATAGTATCAAAACATGCGGTCAAATACCTTGGAGTATGGATAGATCGGAAACTGAGTTTCGGAACACATATCGAGAAGATAGCTTCCAGGGCAAGTCAAACGTCCATGGCCTTAAGCAAACTCATGCCAAATATAGGAGGCCTTTGACCCAGCAACCGAAAAGTCCTAGCTAGCGTTGCTAACTCTATAATGCTGTACGCAGCTGATACCTTCAGCGATGCCATGAAATATAAAAAAAATAGAGAAATCCTTAGAAGAGTACAGAGGCAAGGCGCGGTACGGATTTGCAGTGCCTATCGAACTGCTCCAACAGAAGCCTTACTAATAATAGCAGACCAACATCCTATAGAGCTGCTGGTGGAAGAAAAAAACGCCTTATGTAACACCAATAAGAATAAAAGAAAACAGAAGAAGAGTGAAGCTAGAGAACAAACACTTCAAAAATAGCAAGACAAATGGAACGACAACGATACCGAAGCATGCAGATGGACCAAAAGACTAATACCCCTGATAGAACCATGGATAAACCGAAAGCAAGGAGAGGTACATTTTTATATGACGCAATTTCTAACCGGCCATGGAAGCTTCAGGGATTTTACGAGAATGATAGGAAAAACAGATGATGACGAATGCCTATACTGTGGCAAAAAAGATACAGCCGAACACACGGTTTTTTACTGTCCCAGATGGAGAGAGGAGAGAGAGGCAGTGTACAACAATCTCAGGAAAAGACTTACTGCAGAAAATATTATCACCGAAATGTTAGAAAGAGAAGAAAAATGGGACCAAATAAGTAACATGTTGTATGAAATATTACACCAAAAGAATACTGAAGAAAGAGAAACGGAAGAAGGCTAGATAAAACTCTCCCCCATCTGAAGTAATGCTTGCGCGGTTCCAGATGGATCAGGGATGAACAGAGGAAAGGGTTTTAGTGGGTCGGGGCTAAGCCGTGATTGGCCACCCTATCCCCACACTCCCCCAGGCGACCGAACACCAATGCCTGGGAGGTCTGCATACAGATTTCCTAAACCTCTCATAAAAAAAAAAAAACAAAAAAAAAAGGGTTGGGTTGGAGTGGGTTGGAGTGGGTTGGGTTGGGTTGGGTTGGAGTGGGTTGGGTTGGGTTGGGTTGCGTTGTGCTGGGCTGGGTTGGATTGAGTTGGGTTGGGTTGGGTATATCTATGGTCTGTGCGCAGCGCCTTATGTTCCCCTCGCGGTGATAGAGAAACGGAACAAACCAAAACACTGCACACATACTCCCAGAGTCGACAACCCAAGAAAAGGTAAAAACAGTTTTTGTGAATTTATTTTACGCATAATACCTAACATTTCACGTGACTAAAAAATATAGAGTGAATTCGCCACTTTAGAGAAGGCACTCATGAGTCAGCCACACTGGGGACAAGGCTGAAGCTACAGAGTGACAAAACACAGTAGACGACAGAACTGGCAACACCACACCTAACCTCACCTTAGTTGTAACCTATTTGTTGTCAAAACTAATCGAATACAGGGTTATTCTAATGACGTTATTCTATTCATGTCCCAAAGTAAGTGATTTAGTGCGCGATAACACCCTCTTCGTGATAAAATTTGGCTTTCCGCCACTCTTAGTGAAAAATATATATCCAAATCCACCCATTTTGCAAAAAACCCGACCATTTTTCGTTAGTTTTAACAAAAGCCGCTAAA
This sequence comes from Anthonomus grandis grandis, assembly GCF_022605725.1. NCBI lineage: Eukaryota > Metazoa > Arthropoda > Insecta > Coleoptera > Curculionidae > Anthonomus > Anthonomus grandis. The sequence goes on along the minus strand of NC_065548.1, from coordinate 23,138,982 downwards.
CTGCAGAATTACCGTTTGTACCTACCTTATGATTGGAAGTGTACTAGGAAATATAAGAACAATAATAATTTATTTCCTATATTTTATTAAGAGAAAACAAACACAATAAATAATCATTATGGAATTTTCTAATAAGTAAATATGTCACCTTCACTTTCTTACAGGTTATGTTTGACTCTCAAATTTTGGACATTGACGTTTCGGTCAGAACACGGCATGTATTGACAACAAACTTAAGATTCTATTTCACTAGTTATGTGTTATCGATAAAGTTTCCTATTGAACTAAGTAATGTGTATGGTGAATCATTGATTTCTTTATATTTACTGAGTTTGATTATGGTAATGAGGTTATGCAAGGTTGCAAGCTTCAATATGAGCGGAGGCTAATGTAAATAGGACTATTCTGATGGGTCGGATCTTCTATCTATTGATAAGTATTGATTGAATGGGGGAATGACGGTGATTGATTGTCACTTTCTGGCCTTTTTTTCTGGTGTGGGAAAGCGAAATGCGAACATTAAAAAATGTCCATCCGCTAATGTAATGGGATTTATTTGATCTACAATGTTTCGAGGTATTATCTGAGCATAATATTCTTGGAAAACTCCCTTCGGAAGATCTAATTTTCGTAAATCAAAATTTGATATTCAATTTTATGTCGTTTCAGTCTTCTTCATCTGCGCCACATAATTGAAAATCCTGTTAATTCAGGATTTTTTTTATTTGTGCTAAATTATGACCAACCATTTCCCTTGCATCGTATTTTCCTTGTAAATTCTTTCTGGGGGTTGTTACATTCAGAGAGTACGGAGCATCCATCGGGCAGCCAATCAACTAAGAAACCTGAGGAACGGCGATTTTGGCAAAGTATGTAAATATTGTTTACTTATTAATTATTAATTCTTTCCTATCATCTCATTCATTAAATAATTAAATGACTTTCATAAAGTGATAGGTTTCATAAGAATTTAATTACCTTTGTGAAGTGTAAAATTCTTGTAGGTTAAATTAAAGTAAAATGTTCTATATTCATTTCTCTGTAAAGTAAATGTATTACGTAAATTTTAAGCTTCTTGAAAATGCGATAAGTAATTGGAACTTGTAAATATAATTTCAGTCAGTATTAAATTGATATTAAAATAACATTTCAATCATTCTGAAGACCTTCTAAAAAATCTATCCCACTTCTAAATCACAAGTTAAAGACGCTCGTTAGTTTGGTAATTATGTAAATTCTAAAAAGTCATTAGAAAAACCCAATCCTGTCATAGCTTGGTTGTTTTATTCTTTACCTATTTACCTAAAGATAACTGCTTAAGAAACTTAAGGGTAAGCACCCTCCTCTTGATTGGAAAACAAAAATTGAGGTTAAGAGGAATAATTACTTTGATGAGCTTATTCTTTCCTTCAATACTGACTTAGGTATTATCAGGAATTGTATTTATTACTAACTCAATCATTACTCCACCAATTAAGGTTATTACATAATATAGCAATGAAAATTATATAGTATAACTTAATATACAGATCGTGTTATCGTGAGCTACGTATTACCCAAAATAATGGCAACACCGCTTGGTTGCGGCTTGCAGGCGGCGGAATTTTAAATTCTTATTTTTTGAACCGGGAATCATCAGACCTCACTTTGCTGTGTTACTGCACATTGCATTAATAATTTTTGAGCATTATTTTCGTGTTTTTTTCACTATGGCTGTTTATACCCCTTCCGAAAGAGTTCAACTAATTAAATGGTTTTATGGAGGCAATTCGGCAGTATAATGTAGAGATTTGTTTTCAGTAATATTTGAGAATAGACCGATTCCTTGTGCAAAAACGGTTTTAAATGTGGTTACAAATTTTGAGACATCTTTTTTTGTTCAAGATTGTAAAAAATGCCACACAAAACGTCAAGAATTACCTGTTGAAGTGGTCCAGGATATAGAACGGAGGGAAGAAATGGTTTGCAGTATCCTTTAACTTGATTCGACACCGTCCACTAGAAGTGTTGGAGAGGAACTGGGAATGAGCAATAAAACTATTGCTCGTATCTGGAAAAAATATGGGTACAAATGTTTTAAGTATTCAAAAACTCAACAAATATTTCCTGAAGACCAGTGGCGAAGAATGGAATTTTGTGAAACCATGATGGAAAAGGCAAATGAAAACAAATATTTTTTTAAAAATATTTTGTTTTTTCATAAATCTTCTTTTCCATTACATGGCAAACACAATCCTTCCATTGTTCGTTATTGGTCTCAGGAAAACGAGCACAGAAGTTTTCAGTTTTGTACCCAGTATTCTTAGAAATTGAATGTTTGGACAGGTATTTTGGGCGACAAAGTTATAGGGCCATTTTTTATTGATGGCACTTTAAACGCCCAAAAGTACCTTGAGTTGCTGCAAAACCAAGTTCTTCCTGCTATTCAAATCCTACCTGATGTAGATCTGGGATCGGTTTATTTTCAGCAAGATCGTAAGCAGCTGCTCATAACGCGGCTAGGGTAAAAGAATTTCTAACAAATACTTTTCCTAACCGCCTTATTAGTGGGACTGGCGATATTAAATGGCCTCCTAGATCTCCAGATTTGTCTCCAAATGACTTTTATCTGTGGGGTTACCTGAAGCAGACCATTTACAAGCATGAATTTAGTAGGCCAACAAATTTAGAGGAGCTGCGAAATAAAATTGTCGAAGGTGCCAATTCCATTTTACCCGAACTGTTTTGGAGGTGCGAAATAGCTTTTGCGATAGGTTAAGTTTTTGTTTAGCAAAAGAAGGCGGTTTGTTTGAGCCTCTTATTTAAAAAATGATAGGTTGTTAAGTTTATTTATTAGAGTTTTATTTCTGATTTTTTATTATATTTTTATCAGAGTTGATATTTAATTTTTTATTAGAATAACGCTTTAATTTTCATTATGCAAAACACAGCATAATAAACATTTTAAGATTATAATTCTATGCGGGTTTTACACATTGTCATGCCTGTAAAATCCGCATTAGAATAAATAATTTAAAAATGCCTGGATTTTCGCGTAATATTTTGGGACATTTTGTCGCCAAACGACACAGCTCTCACGAAAGTCAGATGTTTACTTATCCCGTCCTCGGGCCGGTCGGGGCGGTGCTCTGTCGCAGGCACTCGTACACGCGCGACGTTGCAAAATTTCGCCTCTATGCGGTTTCCTATAAGTAACGAACGAAAACACGATCTGTATATATATTTTCGTTTTAAGCGTTAAGTAAGACACAAATTAATAATGAAAATAAAATGTCCAATCAAAGTTGGAAGGATTAATGAGAGCGTTTAAATTTATGTTATCTACACCCATGACATTGTTATTGAGTGAGTTAAATGTTTTTATGACTTCATCTCCGACACTGTGTAAAAACTAAATGGCTCACTAATAAACTTTTAAATCCTATAGATATATTTATTTTTTGTATGACCTAATATGTGTATTCCGATAGAGTTTTTGTAAGTGGAGGAATTCCGTGATCGAAATAATATTATTCATCCTTGCCCTTGCTTCAGAATACCCGCAGTCTAAAAGTCATGCTTTACAACACGAATGATGGTCAGTTTATCTGAAATCTACATTGATAATCAATAAATTATGTCCTACAAAAAGTTTAGTCGTGAAATATACTACTTTAAAGTGAACTCTTTGCTTTACTTGCTTATCATCTCAATACCCTCTTATCACGTTAATAAAATAACTATAAAATACAAAACCTTAGAACAGTTAACAGCTTGAGGAAAAGTCATAAGCCCTTAAATTACTCGCCTTAGCTCTGTATATATTATCTGTGCCTTTGGAAATATACTCCCTCATATACGACTTATAATTTCTTAGGAACGTTCGCCCTTATTTAGCACCTTGTTAATGCTTGTTTGATTCAAGCCATTAAGTCACTTTATGTGGGCAAGGCCTTCAAATAAAATTAATTTTTAAAGATTTTTATAAAAAGTGCAACATAACTTATCGTATGCATCTAGCATATACTCTGTGTTAATTAAATTATGCATTGTAATTTAACTTCTCTCTCTAGAGTTTTGTAATAAAATCGGCAGAACGATAACAGATTAGACTTGTACACGAACGGGTGTACTAACAACTCGGATCTATATTGGGTTATTCCGTAATGCGGCTCCACTTAGAGTTATTTGATGGATAGGACATGCGATGCAGCAGAAAAATTTGCCTCCGGTCTATCGGAAAATGATGTTTAGTTTGACATTATCTGACTGCTTGCGTGTGAGTTTAAAAAATGTTTTCATTGGTTTCGATTAGGTTCGAATACAAGTGGTTTTTAATTGAAGTAACTAAACAAAAAGTCAATAAAGAATTATTTTATAATTAGCCAAAACTCGTAATTTTATTCTCGGTACGTGTTTCGCTAACGATGTTAGCATCTTCGGAAAAATATTGAAATTCTTAGTTTAAACGAAACACGTATTGAGAATAAAAATAAAAAGTTTGTGGTTAGTGGTAAAACTGTTTTGTGATTTAAATGTCACACCAAAGATTTCAATCGAAGGATTATGAAAACAAATAGTAGAAAAGTTACTAATTTAATGACATAATATTAGTTGTTTTTCATCTTTTTGTTTTAAGTGAAAATTGTTAAAGACGGTATTATTTATACATTTTTTATAACAAAATAAAATATTTAATTTAAGTAATAGTTTACCAATTATATATATTTAAATTAATATTCACGTTCTCATAATTAGCCTGAATGACATACCTGATGAAACTAGGAGTATTTTATATATTAGATGGCAATGTTTACAAATTATAATAGAAGAATAACAAGAATCTTAAAAATTATTTTTACTAATATATGAATCCTAAATTTGAAAAAAAACAATATAAAATATAAATAAAAGCGTATATTCTAACACACTTCACAAACAAACATTCAACAGAACAAATTCTCTTGTAAATACCTAATTTTAATGGTTCTGAAAAAAATATGATATGGTGCTTAATTTATTTTTATAAGGCATTACTTATAAGTTAAAATTAAATATTTAAACAGAAGTTGTGGTATTACTGATATGAATTAAAAAGTCAATTATTATTTGCTGCGTAAAGCTAAAATGTTGAGGTAATATTGGATAGAAATCAGCTGATCGTAAAGTTAATTTTTCACAAAGTGCTTTTACCCTATATTCTAAATATTTATAATTTATATAGTATAGAAAGAAATGATATTAAGTAGGGGATACCAGGGAGCCTTGAGATAAGGGAAGAATGAGACATTGCATTTATTTACAAAAATTGCGAGACATGAGACAGTTGTTTTGGGGTGCCTTGAGATGTTTCTATCTAGCATTTTTAAATAATTTATTATGATAAACTGATTAAATATAATCTGATATTATTTTTTCAGGTACAATATGATATAAAAAGACGTCCGCCTAATGTTATTAAAACAGCTGGGAAAGAAGTTCTTGGGGGAGAAAAATAACGGCCAACTGCAAGAAAGTATTACTTAGACAAGGAAACACCTAATAGATATGTAAAAAAAAGTTATCAGCTGTCCCTATAGGTAACATTGCTTATTCACCTGATTTTAAAACTGCATTATTATTTACATGTGAAGAAGCTTTCCTAGCGGATTATCTAGTACATGCATCGAAAATGCATCACAGACAATTTCTTCAAATTGCCTTTCAATTTGATGAGGCCAACAATGAAAAATTTTCTAAAAGATGGGACGAAAAATCCATTGCTGTCTACGATTGGTATCACAGCTTTAGACATCGTCATCCCGAGTTATCGCTTAGGACTCCAAAGTCAATCAGCTTATCATGACGTCCGAATTTTAACCGTACAAATGTTATCACGTTTAATTTAGATAATTATTTAGAATGAGCTATTAAGCGCGACAAGTTTGAACCTCATCATCAGCTCTGGAACAGTAATGAAACAGGATTTAAGACAACCGTACGCAAACCATCCAACGTCTTGGCAGCGAAGAGTGTTAAACAAGTTCGTCACATCTGCTGAACGAGGAACATTAGTTACTCTCTGTTGTGGTATTAGTGCAGAAGGAACATTCATCCCTCTATTTTTCATCTTCTTACCAGTTAATTTTAAGGGCGATATGTTAAGTGGTACTGTTCCAGAATCTGCTGAACCTGCTCACCCCAGTGGATGGATGCTTGCTACAAATTTTGTTGTTTTCTTGGACCACTTTATAAAGCATACTGGTTGCTCCATGGATTATTGCTATTGACGGATAACCATTAGAGCCACATTTCCGTTGATTCTCTGAAAAAAGGGGAAGAAATGGAGATGTGATGCTTACGTTTTCACCACACTGCAGCCATTAAATGCTATCCTTGGATGTATCGGTTTACTTAGCTTAACTTATAATAGCCAGTGGTGCCACGAAATGTATCTGCTGTATCTACAGACCACCAAGCGACACCCAATATAGACGGCTCTTTTTGAACCTGGTTGATTGCATTAACCATAAGCAAATTGACTAGCCAAGCGCAGAAATCATCGTCATGGGTGATTTTAACGTTCACAATATCAACTGGCTGCGCTTCTGCAACAAGAACGACGATGAAGGACGAGAAGCTGAGCTATTTGCCACCATATGCGGGCTTACGCAGCTTGTGGAGGAACCTACCAGAATCCCCGATCGCGACGGCGAGTTCGCGAGTCTCCTAGATCTGGTCTTGGCTTCAGACCCTGACTCGTACAGAGTATCAGTACATGCCCCCCTAGGAACATCGGACCACAAATTGATTACAGTCTCTTGCCAGTTGGAGGTTAAAACGCAGGATCCTCCGATGCCGCAGAAGGTATAGCACTATAAATCAGCAGAGTGGAACCATCTTCGGGAATTTTATCGCTTATTCCCTTGGAAAGAAGTCTGCTTTAGAACCAATAACATCTCAGAAGGTGCAAACCAAATTACAGAGATGATCTTGGCAGGAATGGAAGCTTATATCCCTTTTTCTACTAAATGCGGATCAAACAACAAGATCTTTCTGGTCGGTATCGAAAGCCGTTAGTCAAGGATTTGCTAAGTCGGCCTTGCCACCCCTAACAGCAGATGATGGTTCTATCGCGGTAACAGCAAGGGAAAAAGCCAACTTACTGGGTAAACTCTTCAATTCTACTCTGCACTCGCAAGGCAAAACACCGCCATATTTGCCAAGGGTGAATTTATCGATGGGAGAATTTTCGTTTTCCCAACGAAATATAAATAAAATTCTTAAAAGCGTAGACACCAACAAAGCAACTGGACCCGATGGAATTCCAGCCCTAATACTAAAACGTTGTGCAAACGAATTGACTCCTCCCTTATGCAGACTGTTCACGGCATCGTATAAACAGGGCCAATTTCCAACAAGCTATAAAACTGCTCGAGTGCAAGCTGTACCCAAAAAGGGTAAGAAGACGATGCCCTTCAATTACCGCCCGATTGCACTAGTTCCAGTAAGATCGAAGATTATGGAGAAAGCAGTCAACCAATAACTGTTAAGATATCTGGAATCATCTGGACTAATCAGCGATCATCAATACGGCTTCCGAAAGCTTAGATCCACCGGCGATCTTCTGGCCTACGTCACACACTTGTGGACGGAGGCCATGGAGAAGCACGGCGAGTCCCGCTCAGTCGCTCTTGACCAAGGCATTTGACAGAGTGTGGCATGAGGGACTACTAACCAAGCTCTCCTCAATCGGCATACAAAACTCATTATTGAATTGGATCAAAAGTTTTCTTGAACAACGAACAATCCAAGTAGCCGTCGATGGATACCTCTTCGACAAATTTAACATTAACGCTGGAGTCCCTCAAGGATGCATTCTATCCCCCACCCTTTTCTTGGTATATATCAACGATTTGCTAGGAACCACTATCAATCCAATCTACAGCTTTGCGGACGATAGCACACTTATTTCCACATTTGGGTCCGCCAAACCAACGACAACCGCAAGTTCTCAGAATCTTAGGCAGCAACAAGTAGCTTCAACCAACAACGATATTAGAGCAATCTTGGAGTGATAACAATTTGGTCAATTTTAACGCTAAAAAAACGCAGGCTGCAGTATTTACGATGAAGACTAATCTTGGTAGCCCGGAGCTGGTTATGGCAGGGAAAACATTGCCAATGAAATCATCTTTACATCTTCTAGGAGTCGAGGTCACCAACAGTGTGTCTTGGCATGACCACGTTACCGAGGTCGCCAGGGCGGCTTCCAAAAAACTCGGAGTGCTTTTCAAAACGAAAAAACTGTATACACCAGAACAGCTGCTGACTCTTTATAAGGCTCAAATACGCCCTTCCCTCGAGTATTGCTCGCATGTCTGGAGCTCTGCACCCAAGCATAGTTTAAACCTGCTGAATTCTATACAGAAGAGAGCTATTCGTCTTATCGACAAACCAGAACTGACAAAGAGTCTGGATAGTCTGGAGCACAGGAGAAAGGTGGCTGATCTCTGTTTATTCTACCATTATTATCACGGTAAGTGCTCCTCTAAGCTGGCAGGCCTGATTCCACCCAGGGCTGTTCCGGCAAGAAGGGCGCGTCTAGCAGTGGCGGCTCATCAACGTCGAGTCCACCTGCCTACCCCAAAGATGTCGCTGTATCGGGACTCGTTCATCTGGAGAACATCTTCTTTGTGGAACGGGCTTCCACCTCACATATTTCACATATTCGCCGACGATACAACCTACAGCGATTCAAGTCAATGCCCACAAATATCTTTGCGCAAGCACCACTCCAAGAGTGACATAGGACTTTCCTCTTGTGCTTGTGTTTACCATAAAAAAAAACTTCCCCTTAATTTTTCTTTATAATTCGCAATATGCTTTATGGATGTTTTCAAAGATAGGTCAACTACTGTCGATTTATAATATTGCTTCTTTAGCTAGTCGAGCATTTACTCCAAAGAATATTGTATCCAATTTTTCATCGACCGTAATTTGTCCTTTAAATTGTAATGTGTTTACAGGAAGTCTATTATGTCTAGCATAGTGACCGATCGACCACTGAAACATATAAGTACAATTCTAGAGGATGAAGGACCTAAATAAAAACCGAGGTGCAGGAGAAAATGTTGACGCTTGAAAACAATCTAGAATATAAAGCCTTAACCTCAAAAAAGAACAATTATAATATAATTTTGTTACTCCTGAAATTTTGCGATCACTTCCGAAGGCAGGTTCGCGAAAGCAGAATACAAGGCGAAAACGTAGTTTCTTAAGAATTCTTACTGACACATCAGAAAAAGATGATATAGAGTATAAAACAAATGCTTGAAAGATAAAAAAAAGTTGTCGGTTAAAACATGCTAACCATTTTTTACAAAAGGAAAATTTCTACAGAAACCTACAACTCTACCTCAGGATTCTTCTAGATAAGATGATTCAAATGTTGAAAGCTATGAAAGAGAAATGTTTCAAATTAAGGCTCTCGCGGATATCAACACACTCTAAGCAAGGGAATTAGTTTTAGTTAAGTTTGTGACCAAAACTTATGTGGCCTAAGTAATAACAAAGCAAGAGGATGAATATAAAATTAAATTTTTATATCGTCGCGGACCCACCTAGATAGTTGTTTATCCATTAATGGAAGATTTATCTTCAGTTCAAAAACAAGACATTGTTTTGAAATAACTATTTCCTAAAAAGGTAGGTGGAAGAGAAATATCTAAACTTACACTGACGTTTGGTTTGGACTTTCGTTGTTATCAAAATGTCCGTTGATTTTGATTATTTTTATTTTTGGTTCAATAAATGATAAACATTTTCCGAAATCTTAATGCATTTCAATGCTCTTTAAACCCTGTCTTAACGCTCCCTTATTTCCTCTCACAATTTACATCATGTTGATAAAATATACCTAAATAATTAAAATAATAGTGAAGAAATAGTCCATACTTGCAGTGGAGTCGTAGGTTAAGGTAAAATGCAAGACTGCAGGATTTTCATTTTACCTTAATTAAAATAATTATTTGGTTGCATGAAATACTCTGGCAAGTTTAACTAAATGGTACACTATTCACTTGGTATATATAGGTATTATATATAAACTGCGGATTGTATAATTTATACGAAAGAAAATTTTTTTTTTGTGTCAAGTCTCCCTGATCTCCTCTAATCTCTTTTACAGCCAATTTTGACATACATTACTGCCATCTTATGATATACAGGGTAGCCCATCAAAAACGTACCGCAAGGCATTATAGGGTGGGAAAAAACTTTTCGGCAAAATCCAAAAACACGTCAAGTATGATTGTCAGGGGGACAACTTTTGTCATAAAAACCATTTCAAAAAACTCAACCTCCTAAGCGGGAGTGACATCCCCTATTTTTTTTTAGATGGCACGGGGCTCAAGTGATACCTCCTTAAAAAGGTCTTGCCATTTCCTATACAACGCTGCTTAGTTTTTAAAAATCGAGTCACTCGTTCAAAAAATATGGGCTCTTAAAAGATGATCAGTAATGTGTGACAATATCATTAAAATTTATTCAGAGAGTGAGACTGAACCCAGAGTGAACATATAACACATCTTTAAGTCGAAACAAATTTCATCATTTAAAGTAAACGAACGATAAGGATGCGAGAAACAATTTTTTGTCTTATCTTTGTCTTTCTTGTCATTTAGTGAATAAAAATATCCGGTTTTTTCTTCCCCTTTAAATTGAGTCAAGTAGCTTTGCTAAATACCTGTTTTGTGGTTAAAGTGTTTAAAAATTGTTGAACCTTTAAACTTATCATCAATTATGGTGTAACCAATTGCAGAAAGAGAAGAGATTATTGAGGTTTTTTTTAAAAACAATGAGTGTAGAAACCGGGTCGCGAATTTATTTAATGAACGGCATGCTGAGAAAGATCTCTCTGGTAAAATTGTTTGGGAATTGGTTGCAAAGTTTCGCGAAACAGGTTCAGTTCATAACAAAAAGAGGAATATTGAAAATGCAGGGTTTCATGACGCTATGGAGATTGCAGTATTGGCGGCAGTTGCAATCGCCACAATTGCCGTTATTGGGCTGACAACAATACAAGGATTTTCCACGAAACACACACACAATTTTCCCAGAATTTGTACGGGCTGGTATCTTTGAAAATTTCATTGTGGGCTCTTTTTTCCTTCCTGGAAATTGAACAGGCGATATATACTTAGATTTTTTATAAAATGCCATCGACTCAACTCTAACAGATATCATAGAAGAGGACCGCGCATACAATGATCAGGAATTCATTTTCCAATAAGACGGAGCTCCTCCACATTTCTCACTAAATGTACGCAACTATTTAAATGACAGATTTCCAGGACGCTGGATAGGATGAAGGGACGCAATTGAGTGGCTACCTCAGTCCTTTAGATTTTTTCTTGTGGGGACACATAAAATCCGTAGTTTCCAAAACTTTACCTGCTACATTAGAATAGTTGCGAAAAAGAATTATTTACGTATGTCGCGAAGTGACACCGCAAATGCTTCTAAACGCTCGACAACGGTTTGAAGATAATTTGAATCACTGTATGAACGTTGGCGTACAGTACTTCGAGCATTTACTTGATTAAAATGGTAAGCATTAACTCGATTTTTGCATTTTTCGTGACATATTATTGTTTAACTTTCAAGAGACCATATTTCTTGAACGAGTGACTCGATTTTTAAAAACTAAGCAGCGTTGTATAGGGAATCACAAGATTCTTTTAAAGAGATACCACTCGACCCCCCGTCTCGTTTGAAAAAAATTAGGAGATGTCACCCCCACTTAGAGGGTTGAGTTTTTTGAAATGGTTTTTATGTCAAAAGTTGTCCCCCTGACAAACATACTTGACGTATTTATGGATTTTGTCGAAAAGTTTTTTCCCACCCTGTAATGCCTTGCGGTACGTTTTCAATGGGCCACCCTGTAAAGCATTTCATACTACATTTATTGTCACAAAAGGTGTGCACAATATATTTAGAGCAATGGAAAAAGTGGATACCTTAAATTATACCTATATGGCGAAAGAGTTTTGGAAATACTATATTTATGATATTGTGTCATTTTCCTCCACATGTCTGTTTCTAAGTTATTTAGGATTTTAGCCGAGATTCAGAATAATTACAATTGTCCTTGATTCTTATCTTACATTTCACATACTTTTAGGTTTCCTATCGATAATCATTTAATTAGTAAGGTAACAAAGATGTTTTAGTGTACTTCCTTCCATTTAGTATTACAACAAAAATAAATAAACAAAAAAAAAACGTAAAAAATCAAATTATTTTGCTTTATACTTTTATTTTTAGGTTATATAATAGAGGCGACCTTAAATATCTTTTATAAAAGGTAAAAACACAAAATCTACAGCATCACAAATACATTTAATAAAATTACAAAGGTTACATGTTTCGCTCGACTAGAGCATCATCATAACATATATTATTTATACATACATACATACATTTTATTAAATGTATTTGTGATGCTGTAGATTTCGTGTTTTTACCTTTTATAAAAGTGTATGACCAGCATCTTTGGGATAATGGATGAATTTTTCGAGTTAGACCTTAAATATCGCTTATAGTACTACAAGCGATATTTTAAGTACTAAAACTGATCCGCTAAATGTAACCTTTCGCTAAAAATTTCAGTTTTTGGATTTAATATCACTCTTAAGAAAATAGTCACAATAAGGATTATAGTTTTTACTTATACATATTGTAAATAATAAACCTAAATTCACTTATACCGGGTGGTGCGTCGCCGAGCGGAACATAGGAAATCCCATGTAAATTTTAAGGGGGTCAATTATTGGCTTCCCTGTACATTTTACAAAGAAAAAATATAAGATAAGTTTTTGAAGAGACCAATCTGGCAAACCCTCAAAAAATGTTAATAAGCGAATCTTGAATTATTTAATTAAATGTAAATGCAAAATTACCAAATTTTCGGTTCAGGTAAAACCAGAGACCAGCCACCAGCAAACAATTTGTTATAAGGCTTTGTCAAATCTGACGTACAGCCGAATACAAGAATGGGCTTGGTGGGGAAATAAACTGAATACATTTCAGATACTGCTCTAAAACTGTTTCCCGCATAATGCCACTAAATTATGGCTATTTTTTTGTCGATTGAATAATTCATACTTGTTTTCAAATATCGGCTGTCACTGATTTATTAGACGCTTTTCCTCACGTCAGTGACAATATTCATTTTACTGGTGCCCGTTTGGTTTTACCTGAACCGAAAATTTGCTAACTTTGTAATTACATTTAATTGAATAATCCATTATTCGCTTATTAAAATCTTTTAAAACTTTGCACAAGGATTTGCCAGATTGGTCTCTTCAAAAAGTTATCTTACATTTTTTCTATAAAATGTACAGGGAAGCCAATAATTGACTCCCTTAAAATCTACATGGGTTTTCCTATGTTTCGCTTGGCGCCGCACCACCCGGTATATTATTAAACGATGTGTTTGAGATTGAGATATATGTAACTATGTCCTTTAATATTTAGGAAGTAGAAATTATATAAATTTATGAAGTATGATGCTTATGACAAAAAATTTGCTTTTTTCTAATGTATGCCTATAAGGTTTAAAGTGTGGATCTAGACAGTGGACTTAGCCCACGACTTGGCTAAATAAAAAATTGCCGTATCGTCAGCAAAACTTTTAGTATTACGATTCTATTTACTCCTTAGAAAAGTATTAATATATATTATTAACAATAAGGGTCTCAGAATTGTTTCCTATTGCACTCCGCATATCAGAGTCATGGTTCTACTTTCTTTTATCTTCCAATTTTACATCTTGAGATGTGCTCTTAAAACAAAAAACACTATCTCAAGTTTCATTCAATTTCAATTTTAATTAACTAACAAAATTTTATAAGAAACTGTGTCAAATGCCTTAGTCAAGTCTAAAAACACACAGAGATATTTTCTTTGTATCCAAAGATTTATAGATTTCGACCCTTAATGCAGTTATTTTATCTTTGTTGACTTTTAATATCTAAATATTATCCTTTGTTCTGTCCAAAAGGTGGCTTTGCTTTTCTAGAAATGTCATGAATCTATTTAATGATATTTTAAGAAAGTTTGTAAATATTCAATATAAGTGATACCGATATATAATTTCCTAGTTCAGTTCATGAGTTACTCTTAAATATAGATTTTATGATCTGTGATCATTGACTTTGTGTCCCTCAAATCTCTGTTATTTTACCCAATTAATTTTGAAGATATGTGGAAATAAACCAATACTAAAACAAATATTTATAGAAACACAATACCTCGTGTAGGTTGCTTATAACTTCGTTTAGTGGTTCAGATCTTATTTCAGTTGCACCGAGATATTTTTAGGACTTACGCTGCATCTTGTTTGGTGGTTGGCCTTAGATAAAGTTAACTTTTTCTTAAATATATCTATCAAATCCCCATAAGAATAATCTCCCCATTAAGGTTAATAATTCATCCAACATATTTGCATACGCGAGTTAAATTCAGATATCGACGAACGGACTTTTAAGAAACATTTATTGATACAAAAGGGCCTTAAAACTAGGTGAACAGAAATATGAACAGCAACGGTATTAGCCGAGGCTTTGACACAATATTAATGCTAACGATAAATTACAAGCGATTTCTTAAATATAAAAATAGTCCTAAGCTAAGCATTTTATAATGTAATATAAACAATTAATTGTGGTTTGAGGATATGTCTCCTCCACCCTCAGTTCTGTCAACGTCCTCGTTGACAAGTCTCTGCAGGATTCTCAAAGGGATGGCCTTCTTTCTTCCTTGTTTTTGCCAATGGTAGATGATCAATGCTAAGCAGCATAAAAGAATGATTGATATTGTCGTAAGAACATAATTATGCATTGGAACATGTTGTGCTAGGTCATGGAAATGTATTGGTTTGATGATATCTTCTTGGATTTTCTTAGGGTCTTGAAGATGTCTAATTTCTAGATTGATTGAATTATTGGTGTTTGGGACTTTTATAATTTTTGGAATTATGACTGAAATATTGTTAATGGCTAATGAGTATTTGTGTTGATTAATTATTACGTCACATTGACTTTGAATAAGGTTGCAGTCTTGGAGTATAATCTTCTGAAACTGGAAGCAATCTTCATAAATTGTTTCAGGGCTTTTTGTACAAAATAGGAGTGCATTCCTATAAGTTAAGGTATGTACCTTAAAATTGTTTAGAACAGTGGCATACTGACAATTTTTGGGTAAAATACATCCATTGGCAATTGGTCCAGAGCAGATCCATTGTGAGTTGACTTCTTCGCATTGGCTATACCATAGTTCGTTGCAATAGTATTTACTAGGACTTATAATTAATTTTGATTCATTATTTGGCACAGGATAAACTAATTCTAAATTACATACATTTTGTTCAAATATGGGTATCTTAATTGCTAGAATTGCCATTTCATTTAAAATTAAAAGGCCGGTTTTACAGATTAAGGTTAATTCCGATAAATGCTTAATTGGCCATAGTGCATTTTTAGGATAGTGAACTTTCAAGTATTGCCATATTTCATTGATTTGTTTTAATGTTAAAATTTCGAGATCTAAAGTTTCTAGGTGTCCAAAAGATAAAATACGTAATATTTTTTCTAAAAATTGA
This sequence comes from Anthonomus grandis grandis, assembly GCF_022605725.1. Lineage (NCBI taxonomy): Eukaryota > Metazoa > Arthropoda > Insecta > Coleoptera > Curculionidae > Anthonomus > Anthonomus grandis. Next base: position 23,123,360 of record NC_065548.1, on the reverse strand, counting down.
TTTAAGTTGGTAATCTGAATATATTGACTTTGCAGATTTAACATTAAATTAGACTGGGTATTTGATTTAGAAATTTCATTACGTATGTTTTTCGAGTTCTCGTTAATCGTGTGAATATTATTTTTAAACTCTTGCATTATATTTCCTGCGAATGAACTAAGGTCGTTGATTTTGTGCATAGACTCAAGCTGATTAAATTTCAATATTTGCAAATTCTGAGTAATAACCTCTAGGTCCTTGTTATCTAAGTTTCCTGTAATGAACTTGATACCACTTCCTAGGTAGTTTATTAAACCTCGTTTTTTTCGATTTTGCATAATATTTAAGTTATTTTCGTCAAATACATTTAACTTTGCGAAAGTGTCATATGTATCATTTAATGCTTTAGAAGTCAAATAAAATTGTGATTTAATTAAAATACTATTTTGATTATTTACAGAGGGTTGCATAATTAATAAATTGGTAAATAATTGGGATAACGAATACTTAAGGCTTCTTATATTAAAGGGTATATATGTAGTATGATATTGACTTATTACTAAAGAGGGAGCAACTTCTTCTATATAATATCCATTATTGTGGAGTTTGTGCACCTGAAGTGCTTGGCAAGGGCTCGTTTGATTGAGTAGGGCCAGGATCAGGGTCGGGATCAGGTGGCTGAAAAGGTATAGATTTTTTTTCTAAGTCTTTTGATTTTTCTAAAATGAGTAGATATTGGTTTTTTCTTAGCGGTACCTGTTATTTTATTTTTGTCTATTTGGGATACTTTTAGGGGTACGTACTGTGGGTTCATTTTATTTCTAAGGGTAGTTTTCTTATATACCGTATCATCTGGGAGTATTTCTGGAGGTTTTTCTGTATTTTTATTTTGTTTTTGAGTGTTTGTAGCTTGCTTGTTGTAAGCTGTTTTATAAATTTGTTCGTGGAATGGTAGTAACTCCTTTTTTCGTCTGTCATTATATTGCTCAAATAAGGTTAGGTCGTTATCGATGTTCGGTTCGTTTACGTAAGGGCCATATAATATGGAAAAGGGCGAATGACCTGTTGTCGAGTGAATACTTTGATTATAGATTAAGACAGCGGAAGTCATGAGATTTTGAGGGGTTTCATCGGGATTTTGCATTTTCAGAATTCTTAGTTTTTCTAAAAGTGTGGAATGCAATCTTTCTACAGGACTGTTGGAGGAAGAATTTCCTGGAGTAGTGTAATGAACTTCTATACAGAAAAGTTGACAGAATTCTTTGAATAAATTATTTTGAAATTCCTTACCCTGGTCTGTGACGATTTTTAAGGGGGTGTTATGATGTGAAAAGTAATGACGTAGTTTGCTTAAAATAGTAAGGGCGTTTTTATCAGTTATAAAATAGGCTTGGGCATATTTCGAGAATGAATCTATTATTGTTAGAAACTGACAATTTGAAAACTGGAAAATGTCTAAGTGAAGTGTCTTAAATGGTTTTTCAGAGAGCAAGGGTCCTTCGTAAGCGATTTTGTAAGGGTGTCTTTCATATTTATTTTGAAGGCATATTTCACATGAATTAATAAAATTAGTTATCGAATCTCGTAGTTTAGGCCAATAATATTTTTGTTTAATATGGTTATATGTTTCTGTTATACCGTTATGGTTACTTTTGTGATAATTGGCTAAAATTTCCTTTTGTTGAGTCTGGTCAGTCACGTCAAGGACGTAAGTGCTGGCAAAAACGAGTTTTACGGTTGTATTTAGATTAGAAAATACTTGTCTTCGAAACTCGAGTTTTAATTCGTCATTTTTAATAAATATAGTAAAGGTAACGTCTGGTTTAATTATGTCCTTGATAATTTTTAAAATGTGTTGTTCCTGATTTTCTTTTGAAATTTTTACAAAATGGTGGTTTTTATTAAAAGGTTTAGTGTAGGTGTGTTTAAATTCATCGCCGTAGTCGATGACAAGACGATTTGATGCATAATTGAGGGGTAATTCTGATATTGGGATATTCTTTCCTTCTGTATCATTATTGGAGTGTGCAGTGACGTCAGAATCGTCGTCGTTTGCGACAGGGTTAACAGGGTTTGAGATGTTTTGGGCTGGAGCGTCTTCTTTGTATCTTTCATTAAAGACAAAGTCGGCTAAGTCAAAATCGGATAAGTTGGCAACTGTATTGTCAACATTTGGGACATTAGACTGTGAATCGGTATCATTTGTTTCAAGAGTGTTGAGATTAATGCGGGAGAGAGCATCTGCTACTAGATTCTCTTTTCCTTTTTTATAGTGAATTTCGAAATTGTATTCCTCTAGTTTTATTTTCCAACGAATTAATCGGGAGTTGGGTTCTCTGATTTTTGAAAGCCAAACTAGGGGATTATGGTCGGTTTCAATTAGGAATTTTTGGCCATATAAGTATGGACGAAAATGTTTAGTCGAGTCCACTATTGCGAGAAGTTCTTTCTCTATAGTTGAGTAGTTTTTTTCTGCCGAATTTAGGGTTCTGGAAAAGAACGCTATTGGGTGGTCATTTTGCGATAGCACACTGCCTATGGCTATGTTGGAGGCGTCGGTGGTGAGCTTAAAGGGTTTTGTGAAATCAGGGTATTGCAAGATAGGGGAATTGGATATGAGTTCTTTGCATTTTAAAAAGGCATTTTTATACTCTAAATTTTCTATATCAATTTGAGTATTTTTCCGTAGACATCTCGTTAAAGGAAAGGTAATTTTGGCGAAATTTTTGATAAATCGGCGATAGTAGCCTACAAGCCCTAAAAAGGCTTTAATTTCTTTCTGATTTCTTGGTATCGGGTAACGTTGGATTACTTCAATTTTTAAAGGATTGGGTTTTATTCCCTCGGAGGTAATGATGTGTCCTAGGAAAGCTACCTCTTTACTCAGGAATTCTGACTTATCAGGCTGTATTTTGAGATTAACTTCCCTTACTTTTTTAAATATCTGACGTATATGATCTATGTGTTCAGATAGGGATTTAGAAAAAATAACTATGTCATCCATGTAGACAAAGCAAAATTTGTATAAGTAATCACGGAAAACTTCATCCATCATACGTTGGAACGTAGCGGGTGCATTTTTGAGGCCGAAGGGCATTCTGAGGTATTCATAGTGACCATTGTTGACAGTAAAGGCCGTTTTTTCAATAGAATCGGGATCCATTTCTATTTGATGGAATCCTTGGGCGAGATCTAGGGTCGTGAAGTACGTGCATTTTCCGAGATTATCTAAAATTTCATCTATTCGGGGAAGAGGCCATTTTTCTTCTATTGTCTCGTTGTTAAGGGATGTATAGTTTATCACCATCCTATGTTTCTGGATGCCTGAAGCATCGGGCTTTTTTGGGACTATCCACACGGGTGCGGAATACGGAGATATTGAAGGACGAATTATTTTGTTCTCTAGTAATTTCTGAATTTGGGATTGTATTTCAATATTCATTAGAGGGAGATGTCGAAAAGATTTTACATAAATAGGTCTGTCTGTTTTAGTTCGAATTTTATGTTTGGTTTGACTGGTAAAACTGAGGTCACATCCTTCGTGATACATTATGTCTTTGTATTCATGACATAAAGGTAAAATTTTTGATTTTTCGAGAGGGGTTAAGTGATCGAAACGTAAGATGTTTTCAGGGTTGAATTTTTCTAAAATTGGGTATGATGGGTCTAGTATATCAAATTGATCTTGAGGGATGACTTTCATCCTTTGATGAAAATTTACGTGGACGGTAGGCGTGGGGTTGGGAATAGTACAAAAGCCATTTTCAACTTTTACTAAACTGTCAGGTATAATATGATTTTTTATGTCAAATGATGGCAAAATAGCGACACCATTTTCGAAATTTACTGGTATTTTTAAAAAGTTATTGTTAAAGTTGTGTATCGGATGCAAGAGGGGTTTATTGTAAGCCAAAGAGAAGGGTATTATTATATTTTCCAACTTAAGGGTTTTGCTTTCATAATCTAGCAAGGCTTTTAAGTTTTTAAGATCTTTTGATCCTATTAAAGCATCGAAATCGTTATGCCAATTCAGTACTCTCATTTTAAATTCGTTTTTTATGCCTAGTTCTTCTAGCAAGGAAATTTTTAAATTTTTGGTTTCTTTATAAGTGTTCTTGCATGCAGTTACTTCGAAAGGTTCGATAAATATTTTGTCGGAATATTTGTTTGCAATTTTAGGAGATATGATAGAGTCAGAGGCACCGGAGTCAATTAAAATTGTCAAGTGCTTTTGTGGTAAATAAAAGTATGGGAGCTCAATTTGTTGTGCTACGTTATTTAAGTTGATGGTAGATCTGGGCCTGATTTCGGAAAATTTGCGAAATTATCAATTTCGAAATTTTGTTCGGAAGTGGGGTAGTGATTTTGGTCATTAGGATTCGTTAAGGTGGGATCGAAAGAGGTTTCTTCATATTGAAGGTTTGGCTCGTAATATTCAGAATAATGTTGGGGTGAATAATCGGTATAATGTTCAGACTGGTTATCTTCGACATAAGGCACATCGGGATAAGAGTTAGTGTTGGTCTCAATGTTAGTTAACTCTTGGGACACAAAATTTCGGGGGCCTGATGATTGGAAAAAGTTTGGTTGTCGAAAAGGCATTCTTTGTTGATACTGCCTAGAGGGTCCAGTTATGGAGATTGACATTGGAGTAGGGGGGTCTAATTTTGGTTTATTATGATTTTGGGGAGCGAAGACATTTCTTGGTTTTCCAAAAACTTGAGCATTTGTCGGATAATGTCTTTGAACTGGTCTAGGTCGAATTTGTATGGGTTGACTGGGAAATTGTTGCTGGGGGAATGTCATGGGGGGTTGATTCTGGGGTAGTAATCTTACGGGACTTTGGAAGCTATTTTGTTTTACATAGGAATTATGGTTATTATTATTAGTAAATTGGTTATTATGAACATTAGACAGATTTGAAAAATTTACCTGTGATTCAATCATATTATAGTTAATTACATGCGTATACGCATCATCAAGTGTATTAGGGCGTTGTAACATTAACATCGTTTTTAATGTCTGAGGCGAATTGGCTGTCAGAATTAAAACCGAAGTTTTTTCTATTTGATTAATTAAAATTAATTTCGCATTTACATCTGAGACTTCGCAATGTAATTTAGAAAAAATTCTTTGTACAAAGGATTTGAGTCTATCTACAAATTGTAATATGCTTTCATTTTTATTGATCTTAAAGTATTGTAATTGTTGGTGTAAAATTTGATAAGTGATAGGATCACCGAACTTTATCCTTAGGGCCTCTTTAATTGAAGGCCATGAATCTAAATCTGGTCTAGAAAGTAAAAAATCTCGAGCATTGTCAATTAACTTTGACTTAATGGCTGCTAAAACAACTTTATTTTGTTCAATACCATCAATTGTAAAATATAATTGGTAAAACTCATCTATGGATATTATAAAACTTTCCAAATGGTTTTGAATTCCAGAGAAGGTTGGTAAGAGAGAAGTGTGGAATCTTATGTTTTTCATTTTAATATTTAAATTAGGTTTAGATAAATTAGAATCTAAAGTTAAGTTATCTAATAGGTTACTTATGCTATCTAAATTATTTTGATCGGAAATATTTTGACTATTAGAAATATTTGAATTTTCGTTTTCAACTACTAATCCTAAAGATGCCCTATTTCGTATTAATATGTTTTTTAATTTTTGCGACGGATATGGACTAGACATTAAATAATGGCAATTCAAACAAAAACTTACAGTACAATCAAGGGATGACCCATAGAGCTTGCACAGTAGAGGTTCACAACCAAAGGAGTCCCTATAAAGGTGTGGCTTGAATCGTTCTGGTCCAGATGAGATGCTTGGGAAGGCAGCTTGGATCAGCTAGGTCCCTGACAACACGGTAGGCGGCTTAGCAGTTTCTCGGCTTGGTCTTCTCCAAAAGGGTCGCAGTACCAAGGGTTGCGGTACTTGGGGTTGGTCGATGTCTTCAGATTCTTGATGGATAGTGCACTAAGATTTGACAATCACTTTTACACAACGGTAAACCGATAAAGGGTAAAATTGCACTATCCTGTTCGCAGCGCCAGTTAAATTCAGATATCGACGAACGGACTTTTAAAAAACATTTATTGATACAAAAGGGCCTTAAAACTAGGTGAACAGAAATATGAACAGCAACGGTATTAGCCGAGGCTTTGACACAATATTAATGCTAACGATAAATTACAAGCGATTTCTTAAATATAAAAATAGTCCTAAGCTAAGCATTTTATAATGTAATATAAACAATTAATTGTGGTTTGAGGATATGTCTCGCGTAAGATACACTGTTGCGTTTATAAAAAAGAGCTCTACTAGTAAAAGAAAATATATTCAAATAATACTAAAAGTACCGTACAACATGGTCAAAGTTAAACATTAGGGTTTGTATCTAGCAAATTTCGCCAAGCAGTAGTTCTTGTTTTAAGCGGTACAGTCTTTACGCTCAGCAAAAGTGAGTTTTCTAGCGTTTCATCTCTTTTTGCTAATTATTACGGAAACCTCCTTCTTCTAAAGTTCATTGATCCGACTTCAATGCTCCAAAGGTTTCATAATGCTGCTCTTGTTATTTTTATTGATATATTAAATTTAACCCAATACAATACAATACTTAATTCAAATGGTAGGTTATTAGACCTTATTATATCCAATGTACTATGTTCTGTTGCTCAAGACGACTTTTCATTATTATAAGTGGATAAACATCATGCCCCGTTGCTTTTTAATTTAAACTGCAATTTTTCACTTTATCAATTTGAACAATAATCAATTTGCTGACTTTTCACCAATGTACGATGCAGTATCAGTTGATCAAGCTTGCGATATCCTTTACGATATTTTAAACAGTATTTTTCTGAGCACAGTTCAGCACAGCTTTTTATATTTAACAAATCTATTGAAATTGGTATTTTTCCATGTTGTTGGAAACCCGCCAGAGTCATAACTGTTTTAAAAAAAGGCGATCCGACGGAGCTGCGTAATAACAGACGTAATTGCAACTTTTCTAAGCTTTTTGAATCGTACATTTTTCAATCAAATCTACTTACAAATTAAAAGCTCTATATCATCAGATCAGCATGGATTTATGCAGAGGAAGTCTTGTGATACAAACTTGACTCGTTTTTTTCAGAGTATTTGTTTTACGCTGGATACTTTCATTCTAATATTCATTGATGATCTTACTAAACGTATTAAATGCCTAAGACTCAAGTTTACGGATGACCTTAAACTTTGTCTAAATATTATTACTATCCACGATTGTATTGATTTGCAAGACCAAATAAATAAAATTTATACATGGTGTAAAGCAAACAAGTTGTACTTAAATAAGTCTAAATGCAAGATTTTAACCTATTCTTGAAAACAAAATCAAATAATATTTGATTACGCAATTGACAATAACATTTTATCAAGATGTAGTGAGATAAGGGACTTAGGGATTAATTTTGATTGTAGCTTTGACTTCAAAACTCAACTAAACAATGTCGCTTCGGCTGCCTCTAAATCTTTGGGGTTTATTATTCGCAATAGCAAGAATTTTCAAAACCCTAGCACACTAAAAATTTTGTACTTTAGTTTTGTTAGATCCAAATTGGAGTATGGTTGTCTCATTTGGCATCTAATTTACCGGGTTGATATTATGAAGCTTGAGTCTGTGCAGCGCAAATTTTTAAAATATTTAGCTTTCAAAGAGAATGGTGTTTATCCTGCTAGAGGACTAACCAATGATTTTTTGTTAGATAGGTTTGGAATGGTATCCTTGTAAATATCCTTGTAGCATAGATTAGGAATTACGTTTTTGTACAAACTCTTAAATAATAAAATTGATTGTACCGAGTTACTAAATCAAATTGGGTACATAATTCTTAGGTTAAATGCAAGATGTTCCTTAATTTTTTATTGTCAACGTTCTAGAACTAATATTCTAACTAGAGCGCCAGTAAATTATATCTGTTATTTGTTTCATACTTATTGTACACAATGTTATATTTTCTATGATTCTTTGAAAGCAATACTTAGCAAGGTTAATTGATCTATTACTGTCTTGCAATGTTTACTTATTTTATAGTTTAGGTTAGGGTTATTATTTATTAAGTAATTTTGTTAAAATATTTGTTGTTTCTTTTTCCTCTTTGGCTTTTTTTTATTAATTTTTTTATGAATTTTATCAAGATTTATTTATTTTTGTATTTTCTTTAATTGGGTGACTTACCTGTTAGAAATATATGAGTATTTATTTATTTACTTATTTATAATATAGTTAGTGATATCCACACAAAGATGTAATTTTTGTAGACTTTAGAATTGAAGTTCTTTCTTTAATAAATGCTCTAGTTTGAATACTTATAGGCGAATAAATGGTTTTGGATGCTAATTGAATCTTAAATATTAAAATAAGAATTTGCCCAATTATTATGTTTTTAAAAGTGATTAGCATTCGCCTTGGAGCCGGGCTACATACATTTTAATAAAGAATAGATATGTAACCTACATCTAACTTCCATCCTGCATTGATGAAATGCAGATGTTAAGTGCTAAAAGTTAAAAGCTCTTTAATGGTACCGTGGCCTCTTCCTTGACCATCTTACATTATAACCATTATTTTTTATAATAATATAAACTCAATTTAACAAGAGTACCTCACTATTTATGTATTTATTTAATAAGCTTATCAACAAATAAATCATTATAAAAGAATAATTCATGTAAAAAGAAAGTGGTTGGTTTAAAGCAATAGAGTCACATTAGTTACACGTGTTACTTTATTAAATCATATATTTGTAAAGAGTATCCCAACAAAAAGATAAACTTTATTAAAACCCTAAGACATTTTACTACCTACGTAGAAACCAGGGATTTGCAATTAGATTTATTGAATTTATATTTATTAAATAAGCCAATATTTCCCTATAGGGATAAGCCAAGAATATCGAATTACCCAGGTAAAATTGGGCCTCCACTAATGGTGAGAGTCCTAATTAATCACGTGACTGTTTCCTTACTGGACCTTGGGCATTATTCCATGGAGAGTGGTCCGGAATTTAACCGCAAAACGATGTGACATGCCCAATGCCAAATAACTTTTCTACCACCCTATCCAATAGGGTACAAAACAAATGTTGCAATAGAGAAATAAAATATTTTTTCAGGCCGTACAGTTGGTGTTTTTGATTGCACAACAATTGGGCTTCTAAATGCATATTTAATATTTTTACAGGTGCGTTAAAATATTCGATGACGCACGTATATTTTATTTAAACATTTAGCCGTTACTTTTTTATGTAAACATACGGTGGTTTTTCGGAAAAAATATGATTAACAAATATTTAGCAAGAGACTTTAGTGATTTTTATAATAATTCTTTAATAAATATAGAAGAACCCAAGACAAATTAGTAGATTTAATTAATACTGATAATTAGGTATTATATATAATTTAAAATTTAAAAAAATATTTTAGAATTTCTGAACTATGAATTCATGTTGACACTCATATTTTTGAAGTCTAGTATTGCAGAACTAAGTATAAAATGTACAATAAGCAATTATATATGGATAAACAAAACTATGCATTTAAAACAACTCAAAAAATAACAGATAAAATAAAATATGTCCAAAAAGTCTGGAAAAATACCTTCTACAGGTAAACAAATTACCTGGTTTAAAAACGCTTGGACACGTCAACTCTCTTTTATTTTTTTGCATATTTTCAGATATCTTAAAAATATACAGGGTGCCTCAAGAAGACTGAACAGCTGTCAATTTTATTATTTTAAAAAGAACATCCCATTTATTAATGCATTTTTCGCTATGATAAATTCTTAACACATTTTATGTAGTATATATTTTATGTTATATATGTTTGTAGTATATATATATGTTATATTTTATAGGGTCTAACCATCTTGAACTGTTCGAAATATCAACAATTGAAAATCAAAATTTTTAAAAACTTTAAAAGGCTTTAAAATTTAATTTATTTATCTCTCGGTACTTTTTTGTGTCACAAAGGGCAAAAGGGACACTTTGAATTTGGTTAATAGATTTGACTAGACTAGATTTGATTATCCAAAATGGTGTAATTAAATGAAAGAGAAAAAATAGCATAGTAAGAGGTCGCTAATTTATTTAATAATTTATTTCCAAATCGAAATCCAATTACTTTATTAACTGCTCAGAAAATAGTTTAGAGATTTGGCAAAACTGGCAGCATTAAAAAAAGGAATATATTTAGTCGGCTAAAATCCTTAACAAATGATGAAAAATTTGGAAGTTTAACAATGTTTCTTTGAAAATCCCCACAGTTTGTTGCGCAAAACCGCTTAAATAATTGGCATGCCTAAATCATCGGTTGATGTTATTTTAAAACAAAATAAATTCCGTCCTTATGCAATTCACTTGGTGCATGAACTTGTGGAAGATAATTTTGACAGGAGGATCGAATTTTATGAAACAATCATGGCAAAGCTACACCAAGATCAAAAATTAAAAATAACATTGTGTTTTCGGATGAAGCTACGTTTATGCTTTATGGCATTTGAAACTGCCAAAGTTGCAGATACTAAACCGATGAAAATCTACATTGGTTGCGGGAAGTGCGTACTCAGTAACCCTAAAAAATATTAAAATACCTTTATTTAATAAGGGCGTTATTTGCTTGACATTTTGAAACAAATTTTTTTTTATTAAACTTCAGTTAAATCTAAGGTTACTATTAAATAATAGCTTATGAAAAACTAAGATAGGAAAGAGCAACCTGTGTTTCTCCAAGTTAAATTATTTAGATTTTACAGCCTGGGAAAGTTCGTAAAAATGTTGATTTTCAATTGTTGATATTTCAAAAACAGTTCAAGATTGGTATAGGGTGTTATACTTAAAATGTATTTAGAATTTCTCATAGAATCCAAAATTAACAAAAACACTTTCTCAAAAACAACTATTTTAAAAAGTGATGAGATAAGACTTAAGTAAGATGTTTATATATTTTTTTAAAATAACTCTTCTGATTGCAAAGTAAGAACTAAATTAAAAACGCATTGAAACCCTTTTTATATTATTTTATACCACATAATATCACTTGTCCTTGGCCAAAAATTAAGAGATACTACTGTATGTTTATGTACACTATATATACAAGCTAATAATGTCAAAATATTAAAATAACTTCATTCATCAGAATCATTTCACAATAAATGTTAAAATTTATAAAATTAGCTGAAAAATAATATCATAAGGAGCTTAAATATTTGATGATTCTTAAAAAAAATATGGATTAATGAAAAAGCTTTAAATAAATAGGTGAATAATGGTTTCTAACAGAATGATAAATTAAAAAAATTAAAACTGGCTTTCAAAATCGCCCGGCTGGAACCAGGTGATTAACACGTAATCGCTTCAAAAGGTGTAGCTGAGTTTTATTCAGTTATATGAGTTAAATCAGGGTATAGCTGTCAGCAATCAGTGATTTAGGTCAACATTCCTGTCTCAAAATTCTTGCAATAAAAAAAACCCTTATTGTAAGGTTTTTGCACAAAAGAAGTTTCGAGAACATATGACACACGATTATTGAATTTTGCTTTTCGTAACTGCATTTAACAATACTTATAAATTAAAATATAAAAAAAAATTAATTAATTTTAAGTAAAATTTACTCGGCAGTATTAATAAACATTGATGATACTTTGCACGAGATAATAAAAAGAAAGAACCTCAAAATTGACCCATTTCAGAGAAAACACCCGAAAAGGTCTTCGAAGAATTCTATAAATTTTATTTGATATTTTTTATGTAAACTGAAATGATTTCTTTTATTACTAATGCTTTATTGATTACAATAATTTAAAAGGTAATGATAATTCCAATTTTTTAATGTAATTCTGAGGGCGAAAGTCGTTTCCTCAAATACAAGAATTTTAGTAATCTTGGATTTAGCTTTTTAGACTTTTTCTTAAGTAATTGCATGGGAAAAGCTTGATTAAATGAAATACGCGAATTTTCTTTTCAACGAATATCTCAAAGGGGCTTTAGGGCCCTTATTTGTAATTTATAAATTTCTGCTAACCAGGAAGTACCTTTATTGCTTAAAGTCATTTTTGTATACAATATAGTATATAAAACAGCCCTTAGACATTTATTTTATTTAAAAAACACCGTTAAAATAAGTTAAATACCGGTATAATTCAAATAAAATTGTTAACCGTAAATTATAAATAACTATGTTTTCAGTATAAATACAATTGTTACTACCCTTTATTGAAGTAAATCTTATTAAATATTAAGCCACAATCTATATATTCGAAACAACGAAATAATATTGTTTCCCATATTGATGACTTCTCATGTTATACAGAAATTTCGACATTTATTTTTCGTGCATAATTCATAAATTAGGGATTTTCATCTGAATATTTTAAGCAAACAAAATATTGTCGAACTTGAATGATGAAGTTTGGATCCATGGAATATAAATCAATGAAGGCCTGACGTAGGTTATATTTTTGTTGAGTAGCAATTTAAAAGATGTTAGATAGGGGAGTGATAAATTAGTTAAAATTTTAACATCTTGTCGGTATAGTATGTCCCATTTGTTCAACTTTGTTTTATTTTTTAAAATTAATTAAAAAAATTGATGAAGAATCCATTCTTAAAAGATGAACCTTTACTTTTTCTATCCATGTTTTCTTTCTTTGTCTCTTTTTAATTGTTTAGTTATTATGTATAAATAAATCGAGTGCAAATGTTAGATTAAATAAAATCACCATATCTATTTTATATCTTAATATCATTTGCGCTCATACATGCTGATTCATTAATACATTATTTTTTTTATAATTACTTAACTTAATGCTTTAGGCTCAAATTATATACACATATTAATGTCCTGATGGTTTTAAAAAACATACAATAATATAGGCATTAAAAAAAAAAAATAAATTTAACTGAAATATTAGAAAAAAAAATCTGTATAAACATTATTGGTGCACATTCCTGAAGACAGCAACATAATTTCGGTAGGCAGGTATTGTCGAACGTATTTTGTTTTGAAGTTGTCAAATTTTGTTGCAATTAATTACATAAAACTGGCGTGGCCAATGATAATTATTGGCAACCAGGTAAATGAGGAAAAATAAACATCTGATAATGGAAGACTGAGAAAATATGTTTCATGAAATTGAGAAAAATCTTACAATTACTTTTAAAGTTAGCGCAAAGTAAGCTGTTTTTCTTCAGTTCTTAGAATCTTAGGAAATAATCTTCTTTATCCCCTACTAGCTGAATGCCCGCGGCGTTGCTCGCGTGGAATTTGAAAATAACAGAAAAGTTCTACTGAAGGAATTTCGTAAACAACATTTTTTGTTTTGCCTTCTTGTAATATATAAAAATATCAATTTTCACCGCTATAAGTTTAAAAAGAAAGAATTCAGGGTGGCGGAATTTTCGAGAATCTGTTGTTTTCATTAAAATGAAATTAAATTGATGTGTTTTGCAGTTTTTTTCCAAAAAACATTTAATTTAAAGATAAAAAAAGATGTTTAAATCTTAAAGAGTGGTTTTAACGTCTTTTAAAATAAAAACAAAAAAATGAAAATTGTACGTAAAAAATAAAATAAAAATGACGCGTTTCACCTTTTTTTAAAAAAAATGTACTTAGTTTTGAAGCTCTGATACATAAGGGGTAGTTTCAACCCCTTCCCGACGGAATTTCAAAAAATCCCTTCTTTGTGGACGTCTACATAACCATAGAAATGTTGTCCCCAAATTTCATAATTCTAAGTTTTACCGTTTATCGTTAGATATATTATCAGTTAGGACAAGTCCTTTTATATACAGTGTGGTGACTTTAACTGGAATAAATTCAGTTAAAACTAATCAAATTTTATCTCGCAGAATTCCTGAGACCCGTCGATTTTTGTTTATTTTTTTTCAAATGGAAAGCCACTTTTTTTAAACTCTCATTGAAGAGCCCTTTTTCCTGATTAAATTGCCCTATTTACTTTTGTGATTATCTAAAGGAGAAATACAAAAAAAAAACCATTAAATTATTCAAAGTCTCGAAATATTTTGCGTTGCTAAATTTTTGGCGTGTTTGTTTATTTTATTGGTATCGAGACATTTCCTAACATTGTTGTAGTGTCACTGTTAAAGTGAATTTCAACCAGTTGTTAAATAAGTTAACTTATATTGAAAAAATGTCTTATTTATCCGAATCCCACAAGATTGAAATCTTAATGATGAATGATTATGGGGACAGAAGTCTCAGCTAGAGGTTGTCCACTTATTCAGGCAGAAATATATAGCTACCTTTTGCCACCTATTAACCAAGGTAGGGTTAGTAAAATCGAAAGCAGATTTCGAGAAATTGGGCACGTGAGGGATGTTTCAAGACAAAGGTCTTCTAAAATCGATGAAAACACCCAATTAAATGTATTGTTAGCGATAGAAGAAAATCCGGTAACTGCAGCCAGAAGAGTAGGTCGCGAAAACTCTATTCATCATAAATCTATGCTAAAAATTTTAAAAAGTGCAAAAAAAACGACCTTATAAAATGCAACCCGTTCAAGAGTTATTGGAAGACGATCCAGATCGCAGAGTTCAGTTCTGTGAATTAATGATGAACGCCATTGACGAAAATCGTATATCTTCGGAGTGGATCCTTTTTTCTGATGAGACTACATTCACCCTAAATGGCCATGTTAATAAGCAGAACTGTCGCTACTGGTCTGACGAGAACCCACACTGGGTAAGCGAAACTAATACACAATATCCCCATAAAACTAATGTTTGAGCTGGCATAATTGGCAGGCAAGTTATAGGGCCCATATTCTTCAATGATACTTTAACTGAGGAAAGATATCTAGAATTTCTTAAACATGAACTAGTTCCAGTCTTACGTGCCTTATATTCGAGTCAGTTCGATTCAGATTTGTATGATGAAAGAATCTGGATGCAACAAGATGGTGCTCCCCCACATTATGCCCGTAATGTACGCCAGTATTTAGATGACAATTTTCCCAACAGATGGATTGGTAGAAGGGGTGCAATCGAGTGGCCGGCACGTTCTCCCGATCTCACCCTACTTGATTTTTTTCTGTGGAGACATTTAAAAAGTCAAATTTATATGAGCAAACCAGGAAACCTAGACGAACTCAAAAAACGTATTAGGCAAGAAATCCGACAAATATCTCCAGAAGTGTTAGAAAATGTCAGAAATGAATTTTATTATCGTCTTGGGCTTTGCCAATAAGTAAATGGTGCTCATTTTGAGCATCTTATACATTAAACGCAACTTTTAATAATTTAATGGTTTTTTTTTCGTATTTCTCCTTTAGATAATCACAAAAGTAAATAGGGCAATTTAATCAAGAAAAAGGGCTCTTTTCAATGAGAGTTTAAAAAAAGTGGCTTTCCATTTGAAAAAAAAAGTTGGGGTTAATTTGGACCCCCCCCTGTAGGTGAAAAAATACAAAAACTATCTTGAAATGTGAAAAAAAATAAACAAAAATCGACGGGTCTCAGGAATTTTGCGAGATAAATTTTGACTAGTTTTAACTGAATTTATTCCAGTTAAAGTCACCACACTGTATAAGATTACTTGTAGGGGACACAGTCGTAAAACTTTGGTGACATCGCGTAATAATATAAATTTTTAAAAACTAATCAATTCTTATATAGTCTTATTGTAAACAGCAAACTTGCTGGGTTAAATGTAGAGCGAGGCCGTGTAATTAATTATTGAATAGTTGAAAATTGGTTGTACTAGGATACATCGCGTACTGCGATAAAATTATTTAAACATGAAAGTAAAAGACATCGCGACTCCGAATTTTATGACTTGCCAGCCTGTAAGACAACGCCAACCCTTCGCAAGTCATTTCTTAAGGGTTGCATTTAAACAAAACATTGCATATGAGATTTTAGGAAATTATTGCTGACGCTTTGTAACACCAAGGGGCATGGACTGTTTGCAAGTGATGCAGTGAAATACTTGTTATTGTTTTATTAGCCGAGCAGATGACAGGCACATTTCCAACTCTCCTTTTCGCATGAATATGATTTGTTCGATTTTCGCGTGAATTTACTCAATTTGATATATTTGTTAATGTTAATTGAAGAATTTTGCTTTAAAAAATTCTGTTGCAGAAGAAAGGACTGTCTTTTTTATAAATGCAAACATATGAGAACCAATTTCATATAGAGTTAACCGGGGTAAATGTGATACAAAATAACAAACTAGAACTTTAGCAGTACGTCATTTGTTTAATCTTAAATCTAACGCTTCAAGTCTATATCCTAAAATTGTCAGTATATAAACTAAAAATTGGCAAAAATTGATTGCAATAAAAAACCATCTTTTGTTGACAATGATTATTAAGACCTATTTATAAAAGAAGTTTTAGGTTACAGGATCATACTTAATTACAAGTAAAATAATATATAAAATAATATATTTATGCGCAGATATATTTTTTTAGAATTTCAAGACACTTTGGCGAATCCGAATATGTATATAACATTAATTTTTCAACAACTTTTTATATTGGGTGACATTACAGGGTGACAATTTTAAAACTTGAATAGGTCATATATTAGAAACGAAAAACTGAATAAAAGGTGAACAAAAACAAGTATATTATCTCAACCTTATCTGCAACCTTTTGGATAGGGTGAGATATATTACCCTAAAATCTTAAATAGAAAGGCCGGTTAAGAGATCTTTAAGTTCTTGAAAAATGCTCTCTAATGATACTATAGAAAGTCAAATTTCTGAAAATTTTTCTCGGTTTATCAAGAAAAACAATAAATAAAAATACTATATTGAAATTTTTATTGTTATTTAATTAAATGTTAAAAACGGTTTTTATTATTTTGAAGACAATAATGAAGTTTACTTTCAATATGTTCACGTATATTTATAAATGTTTCTCTGGATATAGCACGGCATTCCTAAATTTTCTTTTATTTTATGCTGAAGTTGCTCTAGTGACTTGTAGTTAGCGTTGCGTTTTAAAGACGATATATTTTTGGTGACTCCCACAAAATGAAGTCAAAATATGTTAGGTCTGGGGATCTAGGTGGCTATTTAATAAGACCTCTTATTTTAATCTACTGGTTAGGATAGTGACCATTGCCTTATGGAAACTAAATAATAAGGAGGTGCTCCATCTTGTTGGCATTGTAACAAGCATTCTTCTAAAGAAGAATTTTCGTGTATGTTCCTCTGATTTTAGAGTTCTCGCACTAGTAGTAATTTGATAAACCTTTGTAGGATTTCAGTAAATAAGTCGTCATTTAAATTTCCTAGCGTAAATATTGGTTTGATTATACGATTTCTCAATATAGCAGCCCAAACAGAACAGAACAAGTTTCTAGAAGTACGTGTGTACACTAAATACGTGTAACAAGAACTCCTTTCAGTAATGACAGTTTTGCTTATTAATATGCCCATTAAAATAAAAGGTTCACTATTAATGAAGTAAATATTTTCAACTTATCGAGGTTCTGCCGTAAAAGCCTGTCTTATTATTTCACAAAACTAGATTCTATTCTGTCCGGATCGTCGTCATCTAGTTCTTGCAGTAATTGCAGTTTATAAGGATGGAACTCATGAAATTTAATTACCTTTCTTATCGATTCACGAGATGCTACCGCTTTGACGAGTCGATAAAGTTGACTTAATTAATTAATTTCAAACTGACCCAGAATTTAAATTTACAACAACCCTTTTCTTGAAGAAAAAGCCCATAGCAAATAAACCAATGCAAATTACCTACGGGCTTGAAATGTGTAAAATTCTTAGACAAAAATGTCTTTTCAGTTATGGTATTCCTTAAGAAACAAAGAAGAACTTTCTGAAACTTGGCTTTCTACGGTTTCATTGCAAAAGCATTTTTTAGGAGCTTTATAATGATGTTTCATCCAAGCCGCCTTTTTATTTAAGATTTTAAAGGTGTATCTCTCCCTGTCCAAGGAATTGCAGATAAAGGTGAGATAATATGCTTGGTCTATTGTTGACCACGATGCTCGTTTCCAATATATGGCCATTTTAAGTTTTTAAATTGTCACTCTGTATATAGGGTGTTTCAGAACTATGGGATCAAACTTCTAGGGGTTGTTCAGTGCAACAGTAGAATCCATTTGAGTATAGAAACCCATGTCCAGAAATGGGTCACTACGCCACTACGGCCCTAAGACGCGTTTAAATTTAGAAAAAATATTAATTACCTAAATAGGTTCTGATGCATTTATTTTTACCTTTTGTATATGATACCATCACAACAATTGTTCAAAATGTCTTCCTCCAACCTTAATACACCGATTTAAACGCTGCACATGATTTCGGCGGACTACACTAAAAATTTGATCCTCGTTTTGAATGATTTCAAATGCTGCTGTTATTCGTCCAATTAAGTCTAGCTCTGATTCTACTGGAGTTTCGTAGACTAAAGACTTTACATGTCCCCACAAGAAAAAATCGAGCGACGTTAAATCGGGTGACCTAGGAGGCCAAGAAACTGCTCCACCTCTGGCAATCCAACGGTGCCCAAACCGCTGAGCCAAATACCCGCGTACTTATACAGCAAAGTGAGACGGCGCTCCATCATACTGAAACCACATTTGCTGTTTAACGTTTAGTGGAATATTTTCGAGGAGTTCTGGGAGAACTTCCTCCAAGAAACGCAAATAAATAGGTCCTGTTAACCGTTCCGGTAGAAGGTATAGCCCAATTAAATAATCATCAATAATGCCTGTCCATACGTTGACAGACCAACGATTCTGATGTTCTCTTGAAAAAATTGCATAAGGATTTTCTTCGTCCCAAACATAGCTATTCCTACTATTAAAAATACCGTCTCTTGTGAAAGAGGCTTCATCGGTCCACAAAACACCGTAAAAAATTTGGTTGTGCAATGATGTGATCCAGAAGCCATCGACAAAATTGAACTCTAGGATGATAATCGGCTGCAGTCATACCTTGAACTTTCTGGAAGTGGTAAGGATGGAGTTGTTGCTCGTGTAGTACCCGCCAGACAGAAGCGTTACTCGTATTCATATTCTTAGCGACGTCACGTGTGCTATTTGATGGTTCATCAGCAACTCGCTGAAGCACCTCTTCGTCAAATTCGACCGTTCTTACGGTTCGAGCAACACCAGTATCATGCATCTTGATCTTAAACATGCCTATCTCAGCGATCCGCCGATGAACCGCAATAAACTTTTTGTATCCAGGATGCTGTCGTTCGGGATAACGTTCATGATACAACCGCGATGCTGCTCGTGCATTGCAGTTTGTTGCTTCCTATGCCAAATGCATATCCACCAATTCTTGATTGGTAAAGTTTTATCCATTAGCAATAAATGTTTAAAAATTGTAAGCTATAAAATTTTTAAACATGACATTGAGAATTGACATTGATAAGCGTTGATCTTAAACAATTGTTGTTATGGTATCATGTACAAAATATAAAAATAAATACAGCAGATCCTATTTAGGTAATTAATGTTTTTTACAAATTTTAACGCGTCTTAGGGCCGTAGTGGCGTAGTGACGCATTTCCGGGCATGGGTTCCTATACTTAAATGGATTCTTCTGTTGCACTGAACAACCCCCAGAAGTTTGATTCCATAGTTCTGAAACACCCTGTATGAAGAATACATGAAGCCTATATTAATCATATACGAGCTTTCTAATAATAATTGCTTTTTGATAAAATTATTGGTGGGATGATTGCAATCATCAAGACAAATTTGTGTATAAAAAAGAGAACTGTACAAAAAAATAATGCAATTGATCTTAATTCGCTAAACCTATAATCCGGTATAAATATTTATAATAAAGTAATAATACTTGATAATATATTTGTGATTAATATAAGAATTTTTATGTTAAAATAAAGGGTTACTCTTCAATTAATTGAACATAATAACAATATTTCGGTTTTGAAATAAATTTCTTTCCAAAGTTGGAAATATGTTTTTATTTTCTACATGTTCAATAGCAAAGTTTCAATGCCATAAGAAACTTAAACAATAATCATCTATAGACGTACAAGAATGCAGCTGCTATTTTAAAAGGCAGTCATCAACACCAGTTTTCTCTTAACCTATGGTTCGAACTCGTTGCATACTATTTCATGGGCATGGGCATTTTTATTCCCACCGAGGGCTACTGGAGAATTTTATCAACATTTTCATATAAATTGAATTGCTCGTACATTTAGATCATACTCCTTACCAGTTGAAATTGCAAACGTACTTCTTCAACGCTTGTGCTCTACCTAAACTCAATCTCCCGAGGTCTCCAAACCTAAACCTGTTTAATTTTTTCCTTTGAGGTCACTTTATACATTCAGTTTATATAACCCTAGTAAGTGACTCCAGCAATTGTGAACGCGGCATTGCATTATCGCATCCTGTGAAATAACTAGGCTCACATCCGAAATATTTGAATGAGATGCGTCGTAGGATAGAGGGTTATATTGCTATTTTCAACTACTGTTATAACTAATATTGTACCGGATGGTCAATTAAATAGCACTTCGCACTTGTAAGGTAGAGTCTGATCTCTTTTATAGGGTGGGCTTATATTTTTTTATACAGAATAAGTATAGTCAAACTTTTGTATTTTTCTCATACATTAAAAAAAAATTACTAAGAACTCTTGTGACTATTCTTAACATAAAAAGCTTAATCTGCCACACATTTATAAGAAGAAAATTAGGTTATTATCTTGAGGACAATGTTTGCGATACGAACTAAGATATTTAACATTTATCTTCTCGTCAAACTAACGGAACATTCATCTCGTTTAAAACAAAGTTAAAATGCCGTATCAAAGACCACCAAAGCTAGTGCACCAAAACTCGAAGCTAATATTTGAACTTCTAGTTAACACCTCGATGAATATTACAAGTACAGCCGAACTTAGACCAACTTGTCTTTTACTAAGGTAAAATTATAAAAAGTTTCGAGACGTAGACGAGTTAACTGTTCCTTTTGTTACAGCATGTATTAGGTTTGTGCCGGAAGTGCAAAGTTTAACTTCCTTATGGAGAAGTCGTCGTAAGTAAAGTTTATTCATGTATTTCGGAAATGGTTTATTACACCTTTGACTATCTCTTAATAAAAATAATGTTTGGTTAATATTAAAAAAATAATAAAAAAGTATACCAAACACTAATGAACCTTAAACTTTTTATTTAGCATTAATATTCAAGGAGCCTTGTAAACTCAGTTCATATTAAAGGTCTCGAGCATATTTCATCCTCCCTTTTTCCTTCAGCCAATCTAACTGTTAAAATAAAACCACGAGTCTTTAAATTTAAAATTCACAAAAGAACTTCATTAAATTGCTTATACAGCGGCGTAGTTCAAAAATGTAGGATGGGAAATTGCTTTTTAGCTTTGCATAACTTGAACTTTTTATTTAGATTAAGGCTCTTTGACACCTTATGCGGTATATATTATGATTTTTATTTCGAATATTTCATAATTTTCAGGATTATTTTCACTTTAACTATCATACTCCAACTTCTATGTTATCTTGTTTTGGGCAACGAGGAACATCATAGGCAAAAAAGATATCTTTTATTTCCCTTCCAAGGAACTTTTAAGGTACGTACAATTTACATATTTGTCCTTTAAATAACATACTTTTTTATAGACAGTATACAGTTTCGCCATACCATGGAAATTAGGTCCCAAACAGGAAATGGGAGTAGGTTGGAACTTTCAGTTTCAATATCCACTTCCCTATAATACTACTTCTATATCCAGTTATCCATCTATAATTTCGCGGAAAAATAGGGATAAAAGGGATTCAGAATTACCTGATGATAATGTTAGCGATAGAGCGATATTTTATCAGGGTGTTGAAAATTTACTTGACAGGTTAGTGGGAAAAAATCCTAGTTTTTTATTTATGTATGTGTATTTCGGTTAAAAAAAATTTATTTTATATTTAGAGTCCACCAGTAGTCAATTCAACATTTTTTTCTCTGTCTTTAACTTACTACTGATAGTACGAAATGAAGGTTTATGACTCAGAGATTAGTAATTTTCCTTAACGATTTTAAGTGGTTTTACTGGCATTAAGTAGGCATCAGGGGATGAATTGTAAATTCAAATGCTCCAATGCCTCTGTACTCTTGACTTAGGAGTTGTGTGGTAAATCAACTTTTTTACCATAATATTGTCTAAAAGTAAAAATAACGTTTTTCTAGATGTTCTTCAAACTGCAGAGACAATGATTTGCATGTTTCTCAAGAATGTGTATATCTATATATTTGTATTAATTTTTTGTAGATATTATTACTTGGGAATTACTATTGTCAAATTCGTCAATTCTTCTTTCCGGAGATTTGTACGTTCTAAATTTAACAACGCTTCTGTTATATGGAGCCCTTACTATGAAACTCATTCAAGTACCCGATAGAAAAAATTCAACGAAAGTTTCTTAAGTATCTATCCTTTCAAGTTGATGGTTTTTACCCTCCACAGGGCATTTAATATAATTTGCTTTTAACTTGATTCTCCGTGGAATCTCTTGAATTTAAGAGCAACAAAGCTTCAATTGTGTTATTGCATAGAATTCTGCGTAGGGATATTGACTGTTCTGAATTGCTAGATAAATAAAATTTTTGTATACTATTATTGAATTCTAGAAATACTAAAACCTTTTACTGTACCAAGGCAAATACGAATATAGTCTTATATTCACCCCTGTATGTAATGTGTAATAACGCTAATAGAATCTCACAATCCTGTGATTTATTTGTATGTTCTGGTGCTAAAGTTGTAAGAGCGTTTTTGGGATTATCCAATTAACTTTGCTGTTTGAATTGTTTTTGTATTTTTTTTCTCTTTGAGATTTAGGTATATAGGTATATACAGTGCTTTCATTTCAAAACAATCCACCCTTAATACCTTTTTTAAAAAAAAAAAAAAAACGTCAAATTAGATATACAGGGGGACGTTTAATTATGCATTTACTGAAGTTCTGTCAATCACCTCCTCACCTCCAGCTAACCTGACTTTAATATGTCAAAAACCCCTATCGTGTGATACATCATAGTAAGCAGCGTAAAATTCTCTATTCAACGGTACCAAAAAAAATGAAATCGGTAAATGTGTAAGCAAATAGTTAGCGAAAATATCTAGAAATAATGAATATTTTATTTACGCCAAACTTTGGTATATTAAATGAATACTTTTAGTGTGGTACCTACATCATTTTAAAATTCTTACATTTTTTATAATAGATCATCAAAAAAAAATATAAGCAATTTAGAAGTTAAAATGTGTGGTAACAAACAGTATATTTAGCTCAAGCAAATTATTTATTTTTTTAAGTAAAGAATGTGTACCGTTATTTGCAAGAAAAAAGAGTGTCTTCAATTTTTTTTCAAAAATCTTTGCAGCCTTATAACTTTGTATGTGTATTTATTTCACTTATATTTTTTGCGAAACCTACCTAATAGGTACAAAAAAACACTACAATACCTGACATTTTTAAGGCGTTTAAAAAGCAGGCATTTTATTATTGTTAAAACTGTCAGTTTGACGCGTGCAATTTTTTAATTTTAGTTAAAACAGTGAGTTAATAAAATGGTGTATACGCTAGCCGAAAGAATAGAAATAATTTTCCTTTATTGAGCTCAAGATCGGTGTGCTCGCAGAACCGCGAGAGCATTAATGAAAGGTATCAAGATAAAAACGTGAGCCATAAATACTTATTAAAATTGATACGAAAATTTGAAAAGACGAGATCGATTTGCAATAAGAAAAAATATGAAAATAGAGTTGTCGATGAAGCATGCCAAGTTGAAGTACTAGGACAATTTGCTATGGATCCAACTTTGTCTATACCAAAGGCCGCAAAACTAACAAATATTTCCACTGGTTCCGTACATAAAGTTTAAAAAAAAAATAAGTTCTTTCCTTATAAAATTCATATTCTTCATGAACTCGGAGAAGATGATTTTGATTGGAGAATTCAATTTTGTGAAGTGATGTGCCAGCGAATTGACGACGATCCCCATTTATTGAAAAACATTTGCTTCAGTGACGAATCGACCTTTTTTTTTAAATGACCTGGTGAACAGACATAACTGTAGATACTGGGATAATGAAAATCCGCATGTTTTTCGGGAAGGCCATACCCAATATCCCCAAAAAATTAATGTTTGGGCAGGAATTTATGGGAATGAAATAATCGGGCCATTTTTTTGGAGGAAAATTTGACTTGCGAAATTTTTTTAAACCTTTTAGAAAATGCAATATACCCTTCAATCATTCAATCTATATAAAATCAAGTAGATCAACATAGTGCTATATTATTGAATGAAAATAATATACATTTTCAGCAGGATGGAGCTCCCGCGCACTACACTTTGGTAGTTCGAGAGTGGCTTGATGAAAATTTTCAAGAAAAGTAGATTGGCAGACGTGGTGGAATCGAGACCATTCGATGCAGTCGCAGTGCAGTCTCCGGACCTAACCCCACTAGAATTTTTTCTTTGGGGCTACTTAAAAAGCAAAGTTTATAAAACCCCACCTGGGAGTATTGAAAATTTAAAAAATAGAATATTTCAAGAATGCAGAGAAATTAGCAGGCAGACCCTTGCCAATGTCCGTAAGGAGTTTGAAAATAGGCTTTTTTATTGGCTTGCTAATAACGGCGCGCATTTTGAACATTTAATAAAATAAATTTGTTAAACTAATTAAATTTGTTTTTCTACCCGACCGATTTACACTTTAATTGCTTCTTGGTCAATCAATTTTTTTTTTACAACCATTGATAGCATAATGAATGCCCTTTAAAATAATGTATCACACCATGGGGTAGCTATTTGACATACCAAAGTTTGGCGTAAATAAAATATTCATTATTTCTAGACATTTTCGCTTACACATTTACCGATTTAATTTTTTTTGGTACCGTTGAATAGAGAATTTTACGCTCCTTACTATGATGTATCACACGATGAGGGTTCCCAT
This sequence comes from Anthonomus grandis grandis, assembly GCF_022605725.1. NCBI lineage: Eukaryota > Metazoa > Arthropoda > Insecta > Coleoptera > Curculionidae > Anthonomus > Anthonomus grandis. The sequence goes on along the minus strand of NC_065548.1, from coordinate 23,098,377 downwards.
TTGACATATTAAAGTGAGGTTAGCTGGAGGTGAGGAGGTGATTAAGAGAATATAAATGCATAATTAAACTTCCCCCTGTATATCTAATTTGACGTGTTTTTTTTTTCTTTTTTTTTTGAGAAAGTTATTACGGGTGGATTGTTTTGAAATGAAAGCACTGTATATTTTTTTTAATAATTTGTGGTTTCTTATTTTTATATAGGAAGCTTAGGATTATTGCTATAAATTATTAAAAGATTAACTTTATACTTTGATGTCGCGGAGAATATATTTATGTATGTTTTTATTATATCTTACAAATTATTAAAACAATATTGTAACCTTTGGCCCTGTAAATGGTTTATAATGTTGCGCTGTATTGCTAAAAAAAAGGACTATTTGAAAATATCATGGACGCCATCATCTGCATATGACAAAAAATGCTGATAATAACTGCGTATTTTAAGATACAAGTTGGAAGATTGGCTTACAAAAATAAGCAAGCCATTGACATAAATATTACTAAGTCTTAGTATCAAGTTATGCTGAACTACTCGTATTTCTGCAGTGCAATCACCACTATAATCTTTTGAAGTTTGTCTTACTGCTCTTATGGGATCTTCATATATAATGAAAATGTTTACTTAATATAAATTATTAACTTAAAATTAAAATTAAACAAAAAGACTTTGCTAGATAGTACATAATTTATCTTAAATATATCCTAAGAATTAGTGACTAATTGGCTATTGTGGCTGGTTAAACTTTATAAGGCTGCTTTCAATAAGTCATAAAGGTAAAATAGGAAATAGAAATAAAGCTTTTATTGGTACTTTACCACCGTTTCAAAAAGCAGAGATTCTAGTACTTTAGTGCTGCTTTGTTTATCATAAAATAAAGCTACTATTAAGTCTTTTTTAGTCGGCATTTCACATAAATTTTATTTATTTTTTAGCTACTCTTAATTAAAATTATATAAATTCTTGCTTTAATTGTGTTGTTAATTAAGTGTGTAATAGTTTTTTAAAAAAGGTATCATTTTCTTTTTTATATGTGAAAGACTACTGTTAAAATTGCACATGTCTTAAACCTGTCGGTTGTGTTATAACAAATTTAAATTTCAATAAGTCAATAAATAATAATTTTATTTTTTCCATAATTTAATAAGGCAGTATCTTACAACTATTCTTAGTAGTGAGTATGTCCTCCTCTGACTCTGATAACTTCAGCACAACGACTGGGCATACTCTCAATCAAGTTTCTGATCAACTTCTGGGGTAGTAGTTCCTATTCTTAAATAAGAAATTCTTTAAGTGGGTGGATGTTTTGTATAGGCTGCCGCTCCAATTATCTTCGTCCCAATGTATCCCACATATGTTCGATGGGATTGAGATCTGGACTGTTAGCCGGTCATTCTATAACATTAATATTATGGTCATTTAAAAATGTTGTTGCTATCCTAGCCACGTGTGGCCTAGCATTATCGTGTTGTAAAATGAAATCTGCTCGCATATTATCCGCAAAAGAAATCATGTGGGGTGTAAAGATTTCTTCTAAGAAATGTAAGGACGTTAAGGAACCGTTTGTAATTACCACTTAGTCGGTGCGCCCATTTAAACATATACCAGCTTATTCCATAATAGACCCTCTGCCAAACCGAACAGTTTCTTGCTCAGCTGAATCCTGTTCGCCGCCATACCCAAACTCTTCCATCGTTGTGATATAAGCAGAATCCGGACTCATCCATAAACAAAACATTACTCTATTGTAGTATTGTCCAATGACTATATGCTTCGGCAAAAATTCTTTGAGCTCTTCGATGCTCCGCTATTAAATGAAGCAATCTAATCGGCCTCCTAGCACGCAACTCAGACTGATGAAGTCTATTACGTACTGTTTGATCAGAAATTCTGGTTCCCGTTATGGTTGATAACTGATTTTTTAAGCGCTCGTGCAGTAGTGGTTCTTTCCCTAATTGCCCGCAGACTTAATAGGCGGTCTTCTCGAGCTGATGTGGCCCTTTGACGTTAAGGCCTTCCTTTGATAATGTCATCTTAGAATATTAAAAGGCTGATTCCACCGACACAAGTAATCTTTTCCAGTGACGTCGTTAAAAAATATTTACATGATAAATATTTTTTAATAATAGATTATGCTTTAAATTATAAACAATATTACCGTATAAGAACTCTTTATGCGTTTTTTTAACATACCTCATTAGAGTAAAGGTACTTATCTAATAAAAAGCATTTTTATGGAAATTAAATATTTTATAATTACTATAGATTTCTTAATAAGTTTTTAATATTCTATGTTTATGACGGCACTTGTCCCTTAATATGATGTTATGACAATATCGATATTTACGTGTGAAAAGATCGGCTTAAATCCCCTTTTTCCCATCATGCAACATAAACGACAAGTTTTTACTATTATAACAGCTGATAAAAACACTGAAATGACAACCTGAAATGACAATTTTTCCTTTTTTACCCAAAAACTAAAAAAAAAACAGAGAACTTCACAAATGCCAAATGTAAACACAAACCCGCTTATCAAGATGACACTAGCTTTTGCCCGCGATAATGCCAATTTAAATTTTTTAAAGGCAATTTTAGGAATAAGGTTTATAATTTTTTTTTGCAAACAAAACATCCCCTTGCCTCTACGTACTATCGTGCCGAAAAAAAACTGGGACAGCAAAATCTCCCAAATCTCTTGGTCTATTAGAATAATATATTTTGATGTTGTCAAAGGTAATTTAATTTTGTGACAGCCGCGTCATCAAAATCATTCTTTCAAAATGCCCGCATTATCTCCTCAACAAAAAGCGATAATATACACTCCTCTGATGGATGGAGTTCCTATAAAAAGAATTGCAGAAGAATTGGGCATTAGTAAAAATACCCTTTCCTTAGCTAAGGCAAAAATTGCAGAATATGGAGCTATTGTAAGAAATTCAGGTTCTGGTCGACCAAAAATTTCAAACTACATTTAAGATTGAGATTGACTTATGAGAGTTAGTTAGCTTTCTTAGAAACAATCCGTTTGAAATAGCAATAAAGGCAAAAAAGACACGCATTTTCCTGGTTCTGCTAATACAGCTCGTAGTAGGATAAGAAATTCGGAAATGGAAAAGATATACACATAAGAATAATTAAAGTGGACGTTTTAGTATAAACGTTTGGGCCTGGATTAGTTTTAGAGGACCAGGCGTTTGTCAAATAGTGCAGGGAAGGCTTAATGCCTTAGGATATTGCAATATCCTGAACAATGTTATGATGCCATCGGTTGATATAGTTTATGGGCAAGATTTTATTTATTCTTCTACCTAGCACATCAATATTCATGTTTTTACTATAAAATTCTAACTAAGTCTGATAAGAATAGGCGCAAATTAATTATGCGCTGATAAGGAATTCTTAACATTAAAATGTTAAAATTTTTTTCTGATACCAACACATAAAAAATTGTTTAGAAGTATACCAATAAGGCTGAAGTCTATACATTGAGATTGTAAAATAATATTTTTGTTTAATTACAAAATACGTGGAATAAAAGCTTATGGAATAGTAGCTCCTTTTTCGTTTTGAGTAGTTTATATAATTTTTTTTTAGATATAAAAAAATAAAGTGTTTTTTAATTTAAAAAATGATTAATCCAATTAAGAAAACAAAATAAAGACAATTTTTTGAAGCAAAAAAACCTAGGTACCTATATATATCAGCAAGAAATAATCATGTTTTTACAAAAATGCTAATTACTGTATAAGATAATTTAAGGGAATGAGCTTAAACAGCCAACAGGAATAACTGGTGGACTATTGACTTTAATTGATCTATAAGATCAGAAAATAACTTGAAATGAGACAAAGTCTAAATACATAAAATTGTCTTGCTTGAAAATAAAAGCCAAAATCTTAGTTTTTAAATGTTGCTCATATTTTGCTTTATTGGTCAGTACAGCCACGCTTGGATTAAAGGCACTGTTAACAGTTTAAGAAACTATTACTATTTAAAATAATATTAAAATAAATAATTTCTCCAGTAACGTTTTTTATTTTTCTCGAATAAGTAAAAGATAAGTTTTAATCAAAATTGACTTGACATAGACTTATGTGTTTAGACTCAAGAAACGTCTTTTTATAAAATCATATTTTGTTTATAAAATATTAAATACAAAATTACATGCTTATTATTTAATTAGTTTCAATTGCGTGTAATAAAATAAAATAATTTTGCCTTCACAAAATGTAGGTTCAGTAACTAAAGGCTCCTAGGGTTCTATGGTATAGTCTTATATGGTTGGTCCTCTTATAACCCATCCTCCCTAAAATTCAATTTCATGGGCCAAAGTAGAATTTAACCAACTCGAGCATTGATAGGTTCTGAATTGGTTGACTTTTTGATCTAAGTTCTAGAGAAATAACTAGTTGCAATTATTAGGATATGTAAATACATATCGTTCATAAATTAGGCGTATCAGTAAATTATTGCTTGTCTACGGAGCGAAAGGTCAGATTTTACAAAATTTGATATTCTACAGTATAAAAAACCTCATTCAATTCTGTTTCTTCAAGATGATTTTTAAAACATAAGATTTTTTTCTAAAAGCTTCACAATTATTGTAAGTATCATTATTTGGTTTTTTGATTGGGACTATATTGGGACCTACACTGGTGGCCAAAAGTAGATTAACAACTACTTATTTTTCAACTTGGTTTATATCACGGTTTAGAAAATGATAAATTAGGTGGGACAGTGCCTGTCTGATGCCGATGTTAGTTCATCAATTTTGATGTTGTCTCGATAGCTGGTTTCATTTCCCGTTTGAATTAAAGACTGTTTTGTTCTATAAAAGACTTTACTGACAGCCAGCATTAGCTCCAAAACAGAATAAAAATACAACTTTGGAATTTACACGTGCTACGTCGTAAGAAAGAAAAAACCCAAACAAAACCAAATTACGAGCTAAGCTAACCCCTTCAATTAAAACATTAAACCGACTGACACGACTCGACTCGAAGCGCCGCGCACTCCCATCGGGAAGAAAGCATGGCAGTTCGGTCACGCCGCTACGTTGCCGTTGTTAATTAAAAATCGCGCTATCGCTAAATTTCGACTTCGCATAAACCTAAACAATTCCTCTTTAGTTGAAACCAAACATCCCGCCCCCCTTGAAAGCCTGTCTTTCAATTAACCTAAACAATATATACCTAAAATACTTAGATCCTAGTAACATAATATTTACTTAACAAAAATTCCTTAATCTACACCTTAACATCCCTTTCAAATGGTAAAATACAGAGCCTCGAGGCGGCTCTTTTACAAAATCCGTTCGATGTTTTTATAGTCACTACTCGACACCTATTGTCCGACCCTAGATGAAGTTCCATCACTCGCGCTAATTGCCACCTCATTGGTGGAAGGTTCTCTTCCTTCACTAACACCATATCACCAACCGAAATCGAGTCCCCATTAGTAGTCCATTTGGTTCGTTGTTGAAGCTGACCAAGGTACTCCTGTGACCACCTTTTCCAAAACCCTTGCACGAGCTGCGTTAGTAACTGATATCGATGCAACCTATTGGAACTTACATCTTCCAGATCTTCCTGAGGTAAGGCGCTTAGGGACGTGCCAATTAAAAAATGCCCAGGCGTAAGAACATCTAGATCGTCTGGCATTTCTGACAATGGCGTAAGAGGCCGTGAATTAAGGCAAGATTTTACTTGGGTTACAATTGTGTAGAGCTCTTCGAAGGTCAGCCTCTGTACCCCAACTACCCTTTTCAAATGAAATTTTGCCGCCTTCACTGCAGATTCCCACAGCCACCCAAAGTGAGGTGAGCGTGGCGGAATAAAATGCCACCTTATGGAAGATTTCAAAAAGAAATTTGAAAAAACACTCTGGTTTTCTTTATTCTGTAAAAATTTGAAAAGATCCTGTAACTCATTATTGGCCCCTGTAAAATTAGTCGCGTTATCTGAAAACATATTCTTGCATAACCCCCTTCGAGCGATGAACCTTTTAAAACAATTTAAAAAGCGTGTGTGCTTAAATCTGTCACCAACTCTAGATGAGCAGCTTTCGTGGCAAAACATACAAACACACAAAGGTATGTCTTTGTTTCAACACAGCCCCTGATTTTGTTAACCTTAGTAGTGAATGGCCCAGCGTAATCTACCCCGCAATTTGTGAAAGGTCGAGAAGGCGTTACCCTGGCCCTTGGCAGATTACCCATAAGTTGTTGAAACCCTCTTGGCTTTACCTTATAACAAGTTATACAACCCCTTAGTACGTCGCGTACTGTACGACGCCCAGATATTGGCCAATATTTAAGTCGTATGTACCCCAATAATGCTTGAGGCCCTGCATGTAGTTGTTTGTAATGCTCATGTAATATGATTAACTTAGTAACCCTATTTTTATTTGAAATAATTACTGGGAATCGTTGATTAAATTCTAAATTGGAATTTGCCAACCTGCCTCCCACCCTAAGCAGCCCCTTATCGTCTATAAATGGATTCAATGACACGAGCCTACTTGATTTTGAAACAAAGCTACCCTGCCTAATATCATTTATCTCGGCCTTGAAATCCTGCAATTGAATACACCTGATTATGTAGACCCATGCTTCTAATAACTCCAAAACTGTTAGAGGCCCAGTATCCCGTAAACCTTTAGATCTTCTACAATTACGCACAAATCGTAAAACAAATGCTACAGCTCTCTGTAACCGAAAGAAATTAGAAAATCTGTCAAAACAAAATTTTGGACTACAAATGTCTTCTTCGACCACAAAAGTTTGTCGAACAGCTCTCTGCTCCGGAATCTCTAAAATATTGAACCTTCCTGAAGTAGGCCATGTAACCTCTTCAGCTGATAACCAATGAGGCCCTTGCCACCAAAGTCGATTTTCCAATAAATTGTCACAATCTACGCCCCTGGATATTAGGTCAGCTGGATTGCTTTCTGACGCAACATGAAACCAGCCAAACCCCTTTGTAATACCTTGAATTTCCGCCGTCCTGTTAGCAACAAACGTTGTCCAATTTGAAGGTTCCCCTGCCAACCAACAAAGTACGATTGAAGAGTCGCTCCATAACCTGACTTCTGAAGGTTTGATTTCAGTGGACTGTAAAACTGAATTGATTAATTTTGCCAATAGAAGAGCTCCGCAAAGCTCTAGCCTTGGAAGCGAAACAACCTTTAGAGGAGCGACCCTCGATTTGGAACACAGAAGGCGTACACAGTATCTTCCATTTTTATCAACCGATCTTACAAATACACAGGCCCCATACGCCCGTTGAGACGCATCGCAAAAACCGTGAATCTGTATGGACTCTGCCTCCTTACAAGAGACATGTCGTTTAATTTGAAATGACTTTAATCTCCCCAATTCTTTGCTCAATCCCAGCCAACCCTGTAAAATTGGTTGCGGCACCTCCTCATCCCATCCCAATTTTTCTCTCCATAAGGCTTGCAGTATTAATTTCGACCTAATAATCAAAGGTGACATCAAACCTAAAGGATCGAATAATTGGGAAATTAAAGATAAAATCATGCGTTTTGTTACCACCTCACCCTTAAATTTTACATCATTTCCTGGACTGTCATAGTGTAAAGTATCAGACTGATTATTCCAATAAATTCCTAATGTCTTTGACGCGCCATCATTTTGAGCAATATAATGATCGACATTTTGATTTTCTTGACCATTTGAAATAACCTCAGATTTGTTTGAACTCCATTTCCTTAAAACAAACCCACCCTCAGAAAGTAAACGTCCAATTTCAGCCTTTAAACATGGTGCTTCTTCGATATCCCTACCACCACTTTCCAAATCATCCATGTAAAAGTCTTGCATGATGACCTTGCTGACCTTGGAACTGCATGCTGAATTAGAATTTGCCAACTGCTGTAAACATTTGACTGCCAAATACGAAGAGCAAGCCATTCCATATGTAATAGTATTTAATCTGTAATGTTCTATAGGACCCTCTTTATCAAATCGCCATAAAATGCGCTGCATATCCCTATCCTCGTTTGCAACCCACACTTGCCGAAACATCTTTTCAATATCCCCCGTAATAACCACATTGTGCAACCTGAAACGCAATAGTATGGAAAAAATGTCTTCCTGCAACCTTGGTCCCACCATCAGCTTGTTGTTAAGTGATACGCCATTGCTACTAGGAGCGCTGGCATCGAAGACGACCCTAAGCTTAGTGGTTAAAGAGCTTTCCTTTACCACTGCATGATGAGGTAAGTAATATGTTTCAAAACCTGGTGAATTATCGACATCTTCCAGGTCTATCTTGGACATGTGCCCTAAATTGATGTATTCCCTAATAAAATCAGAATATAACTCCTTCAAATGACTATCCCTTTCAAATTTCCTTTCTAACGAATTGAATCTTTTTAAAGCCGCATGAAACGAATCGCCCAATTTCGCGGAGCCCTCACGAACTGGCAACCTCACAACAAATCTCCCATCCTCTTGTCTAGTTGTTGATTCCATAAAAAATCTTTCGCAGGCCTCCTCCTCTCTGGTTAACCACCTTTCCTTTCCTACTTCCTCTAACGCCCAGAATTTCTCCAGCTGATCCTGGACCGATAAAGTAGAACTCAAATTGCAACTAGAATGTGTGTTTGCACTATTTTGAAAACCGAAGGGCCCTGCAATGACATACCCTAATCTTGTAGCTTGAATTACAGGCATATTTCTTCCTAGAGAAATTCTTTCACTTTGTAAGATGTCCCAAAAAATAGAAGATCCTAATAAAATATCCATCTTGTTTGACCTTGCAAAAGAAACATCAGCCAAGATTAACCCTTCTGGTAATTTCAACTTACTTACATCAATATTCCTAGATGGAATACTATTGCAAATTTTATTAATAAGCAAAAATGAGTTCTCGTGTTTATAATCTGAAAACTTGGAAATTATTGTAGCCTTAACCGAGTGTGTAATGTTGGTGACCCCTGGACCTATACCTAAAATTGAAATGTTAATTTTCCGTTTTAGAAGCCCCAACTTATCTCCCAATTCCTTTGTCATAAAGCAAGACTGAGATCCTGAATCCAGTAACGCCCTACATTCATGCAGACCTCCCTTATCATCTTGAACCCTGATGATGGCTGTTGACAGCAAAACGTCTGAGACTTCTTCAGCTTGAGTTTGTAAACTAGTAGATGCGCTGCTGTGCCCGTTGAAAACCAGATTGTCACTTGTAGTGACCCCAGTAACCCTAGTGCTATTCTCCTCCCCTTGACCTTGCCTCTCATTCCTCTCACGTGATGGATCAGTGTGAAGCAAAGAGTTATGTTTCCCACCACAACGACGACAACCCTGTGACGTGCATGCATGTACTCTATGCCCCTGTCTAAGACAATTCCAACATAAATTAACCTTGTTTATAAAATCCCTTTTACCTTGCAAATCCAAATTAAGAAAAGATGTACAACCTTGCAAATAATGTTCTGACGATTTGCATTTTAAACACAGAGCCCGTGGTTGAGTCCCTTTATTAAATGCCCCATAAGAGTTTAATTGTAAATTAGAGTTACATTTAAGGTTTGACATTTTTACTACCTTGTTCACCCCCTGAGATGTTGCTACGATTTGTCGTTTCTAAAATCGCACATTTATTCGACAAAAATTGTAAAAATTCCTCCATAGTAGAAAAAGTATCAACCGACCCTTGTTTCTGCCATTCTTTTCTTGTCACATTGTCAAGTTTAACCTCAAAAATATAAATCAGTAACGTGTCCCAGTGCTCAACCTTTAACCCCAATGATTTTAAAGCCCTCAAATCCTTTCTGACCTCATCAACCAGTTTTCTCAACTCCCTATAATTTTCTTTAACCATGTTAGGAAAATTAAACATTGACTCTATGTGACTCAAGGCTATTAGTTTTTTATTTTCAAACCTATCCTTTAATAATTTCCATGCCTCCGAGTAGTTCAAAGCAGAAACCTCCAAAGAATGTATCACCTCAGCCGCACTTCCCCTAAGAGCCCCCTTTAAGTAGTAGAATTTCTGTATATCTGACAAATTTGGATTGGAATCCACAAGCGTTTTGAAAGTGTCATAAAACTCTGACCACTGTTTATATGACCCATAAAAATGCGGAATTTCCATTGCTGGAAGTTTTACCTCTGGCTTTGAAGCTGTACCTGTGTTGGGCGGCATGCGTACAACGTCATTCTGCAGCCCCCCATCTAGATTTGGCGACCTTATTGGATTTAAAATATTATTTAATTGCCCAACTATTTTAAAAAATGAGTTACAGAATGCCTCTCGCTCATCTAACTGATCATCGGAATCGTCTATTTCTTCTATTTGACACTGTATAACTTCGAATTCATTAAACCACTCGTTTATCTTTGTCAAGCGCATGGGTACCTCAGAAATCTTAGAACTATCGTAACCCCTTAAAAAATTATTTTGCAATGTAAAATTACGTTTAAGATTTCCCCTTTTTCGTATTAAAATTTTAAATTCTTCATCTGAATCCTCTCGCACTTGATACGAGTTACCTTCATCCCCTTCAGATGCCATTTTGTGTGATATTTATTATTTATGTAAATTATTTAAAAATATAACCCTTTCAAAGTTTTTGCATAGATAGTAAAAGACCTTATTAACCTAAAACCTTATCATATAACACTACCAAAATACATGTATGTTTTCTGCAAAACTTTGCACAAGCATCTGTGAAATATTAATAACCTAAACCGTGTTAGATGTTATGCAAAGTGAAAAATACAACCTAACCATCTGCAGAATATTACATAAACCTTTACCTAAATATCTTTTACTTAAACCTTGTAAAAATATACAAAACCTTTTAAAATGCCCGTAAAATCGTTTGCTGCAATTTGCATAAGAATCTGTGTAAACAAATGCCCTTTTTATTACAACCTAATATAACCTTGTCAAATTCTATGCAAAACCTTTGTAAGTGTGCTACTAAGTTTGTATGCAAAATGAAACCCAAGTAAAACCTTTTACAAATTTGTGAAAAATACAAAAACACGACCACAAAATTTATTTTACAAAATTTGCTTTTATTGGCACTCACCTCTTACGTATAGCACCTACCTCAAACGTCAAATACTTGCACTTTTCACAATGAATTAGTTTTCGTTTGCACCTAGTCTTGTGCTGCCTTCCTGTTTCCTTTATGTTTCAAAAACAACCTTAAAAACTGAGCCGGTCTTGCCCCCAAGAACAGAACCCTTCTTGATCCTTCCTAGGCCAGAATACCTATTCTAACCAATCCGCTCGATTGGACCAAAATGTCTGATGCCGATGTTAGTTCATCAATTTTGATGTTGTCTCGATAGCTGGTTCCATTTCCCTTTTGAATTAAAGACTGTTTTGTTCTATAAAAGACTTTACTGACAGCCAGCATTAGCTCCAAAACAGAATAAAAATACAACTTTGGAATTTACACGTGCTACGTCGTAAGAAAGAAAAAACCCAAACAAAACCAAATTACGAGCTAAGCTAACCCCTTCAATTAAAACATTAAACCGACTGACACGACTCGACTCGAAGCGCCGCGCACTCCCATCGGGAAGAAAGCATGGCAGTTCGGTCACGCCGCTACGTTGCCGTTGTTAATTAAAAATCGCGCTATCGCTAAATTTCGACTTCGCATAAACTTAAACAATTCCTCTTTAGTTGAAACCAAACAGTGCCTGATTAAAAAACAACGGAGCCTATTTGTAATGTTGAATTATATTTAAACTATTTATTCGTAATACCCAATTTTATTTAAAAAAAAAATAAAAAACTAATTTAATAATTTTATAATTTAATAATTTTTAAATGGCCAAAATTAAATTGACAAATTCAAAGCTTACTAGAATAAAAATAAGTATAGAAAATTTAAAGAGTTTTATTTAATAATGCGTTTCGTAGCCTCTATTTCTTCTCACTTCCACCAACCTTTTGAGCATTGACCTAATTAAAATGTCAATATAGGACGTGTCAATGGTTATCCAGCATGCCTTCAAAGCTTTAAAAAGTTCTTGTTTATTTTTGAAATTTTTGCATCGGATGTGACGAGCAATGTTGTCTCAAATGTTCTCGATCGGATTTAGGTCCGGTACTGTGACGGCCATTTAATAACATTAATTTTTTCTTAAGTCAACCATTGCTTTACGACCTTGGATGCGTGTTTCGGATCGTTATCATGTTGAAAGTAGTGGTTGAGTGGCATAACTTCATCAGCGTAAGGTACCATAACATCTTGCAGTATGTCTTTATACATGAAACGATCCATCGTGCCTTCTATCAAGTGTAGTGGACCCATCCCATAGCTCGAAAAACACCCCCACACCATTACGGAACCACCTCCGTGCTTAACTGTGGGCACCGTATATTTGGGATCATACCTTTGGTTCACAGGACGCCTAACATATCTTTTGCCAGCCGAATTAATCAAATTGAACTTTGATTCATCGCTAAAAAAACTTTTTCGATTCGGAGACTGTCCAGTGACTATGTTCTCGAGCAAAGCCCGTATCGCCCCAATCGCGCCCGTACGTTTTTTAAACTTAACAGTGGTTTCATTGCAGGGCGTCTTGTTTTTAAATCACAATATTGAAGTCTCCTTCTAATGGTACGACAACTAACTGAACCCACACCTTCTTCTTCCAAATGCAGCTTGATTTCTTTTGAAGTTGCGAATGAATCAAGTTTTGTTTTTTTCAAAATTAATTTGTCAACACGACTAGTGGTCTTCTTTGGTAGGCCAGTTTTTTTTAGAGGAACAACACTTCCACGGAGATTAAAATTTTGTATTATTTGATTTACTGTTGCCCTAAAAAGAGAAAATTTTCGAGCAATATCCGCCTGTTTAACCCCTTTCCGGTAATCGTCGATTATTCGCATCTTAATATCGATCGATAAAGTTATACCACGTGGCATTGTAAATATTTTTCAAAACTAATAGTAAGGAAAGTCAAATCAACAGAAACCAACGCATAAAACTCAGAGACTGAATAAATATGTTGTTTGTCAATCCAATTTTGGCCACCTAGCAGTCAAACAAAATTATTGGAATTTGATAAAAAAAACATTGAGAAAAAGTGCAAGAAATAAAAATCTATGAAATTTATTTCTTCAAACTATGTTGTTTACATTCCTGAACACTAATAAGCTCAACCGGTTTTTCCTTTGCTTCAGATAAAATTTATCCATAAAAATGGAATTTGTCAATTTACTTTTGGCCACCAGTATATCATTGATGGGGACCAGGAATTTGTTTTGATTACAATTTCACAATTATAAAATACGTTGAAAGGTAAATTATCTATTAGATGAGTTGCCTCAATTTATTTACTGCTATTTATTTGTTTAATGTCACTTTGGTTAAAAAGAATCCTAATAAACTGATTAAAACCTTCGACGCGTAAGGTCTTGAATTTGGTAGTAACTACTTGAACTTTGCTGCAAATGGAAAAATATTTGGTCTCATATTTGCAAGACTCTTTAGGACTTGATACAGAGATTTTAAGTGATAATTCTCAATATTACTAATATATACTGCTGAAAAGTTTCAAAAACTAAGGATAAAAAAATTAAAAGACAACCTTAGTGCAAACAAACCGACGTTTAATATACTAGACCAGCGAGTCTTCGGACAATCAACTAAATAGATCATTCTTGAACAAACTCGAAAAAATTTAATTTAAACCAAAACTATAGGGAAAGGAATTAATATCAAAGATTAAATATAAATATTGTTCGGTAATGACATTAGCATTATTTAAATTACTTATTCCAATATTCATATTGGTCTTAATTCTCCAAGTGAAATCTGAATGACTCCTATATCTAAAGGTATGTCTGTGCACTTAAACCAACATTTCTTATTCCCCTTCTAAAATGAATGAGGAACAAGAAGTGGGAGTGTGGACAAGTATTATAAAAAAGGAACGACTTCGTGTGTGACAAGTGCATTTGTGTATATTTGTATATAATTCACTTGTACGTAATCTCAATAATCAATTTCGTAAAATTTTACCTAAAAGTTATTGCGAAAATAGCTATAAAAAATAGACAGTCGAAGTGTATATAGAAGAAAAGAATAAGTGACCCATGGTACATTAATTTTTCTCTCATTTTATATCTCACATGTATTTATTTATTCTCCATAATTATTGTTCTCATCCCCACAAATATGTGATATTTAATCTGTGCTAATGTCGGAGGAAAAAGAAAAAACCATTTTAGCAAATCAGAAATATCAATAAATATAGGATGTGGTTTAAAGTAAATATATCAATCGAACACCGGGCTATCTATAGCTCTTTTATTTCTATTTTTTCAAATTTCGTTTTGCCCTTAGGGCAATCTTCAAGAATTTGGACCCCGGCGTTTGGAGAATTATTGTGAGAGGCAAATGATTTGCAAAAGCTGACCGTTAGAGTTTCTATATCACTATCTGTACTTACAAGTCATGTGTTGTTTTATTTTTTTTGAAAATTTCCTCAAACATTGGCCTATTTAAGCAGCCTTACAGTGACCACATACCCCTCATTTGGACCAAAATAGGATCTGTCTGTGACACTAACTATGGAGTATTTTTCAGGTTCTCTTTATGCTTACAAATCTTTTTTTAGCTGCCTTTTTTATCCATTATTTAATATTTTTCTGTTCAGGGAAGCCTTTTTTTATAGAATTTAGTATTATCAAGCAAATGGTTTCCCTCCAATGACAAATTATATTTAAATACATACAAACTATCAGAAAATTTGATTCGTGCAGAAAGCAATACTAATTTATTTAGATCAATACACTTTTCCAATCTTTTTCAAATCTCACAATAGCATTGAAAATCGTTCATAATTTTAAAGTACAGTTAGTTAACGTTATAGACAAAGATGATTTTTTTCAAAATCAGGGCAATACTCGAAGAATAAAAGAACACATGGCTTTGTTGATAAGTACAAAAACAGTGGTGTCACAGAAACTAGGTCAACTTTTACAAATCAGTTGCTATCTCCTTCTTACAATTTTTCTTCAAGTTTGCTTCCCTGAATAATGTATTTACTTCTAATAATTAACTACATCTTATATTTAATAATATTGCATATAAGATGCCAATGCTAACTTTTTCGCTATTGTATATACTTTCCTATAGTTTTGGTATATTTTATAACATTTTTTCGAGTTCGTACAACAATGACTTATTTATGATCTCACTGGTATAGTAAGATCATAAATAAGCATTGGTTTGAAGTAAGGTCGTCGGTTCAATCTCAAAGCAATTTTAAATTATTTAATACTGACGACGCGTAATATTCCGACCTAAAGTTTTTGTTTACTATTTTAAGCATTAAAAATGTCTGATTTGTCAATACAATTCTGTCTTTTAATTAAAATTTTATTTATCTTTCATATAGTATGATATATATTATTAGGCATGGTAATACTCTAAAGCGAGTAAAGCACGTATAGATATACAAATTAAATTAAGACGATAATTTTGTGTCTTTGTTTTTCAGAAATATTTGCTTAATTTATTGGATTAAAGGAAATTGAAATGGCTCGATTTGCCTTTTGTCTTAGTATAATAAGATCATGATTGTAGCAAGCTTTTTTTTTTTACATTTGACATTGATTAAAATCATTAGGATTTCCATCAACATTGGAGACACAATTTAAATATTCTAATTTAAAGTGGGCGGTATTTTGATTAAAATTTCCTGAGCTTATCTGATTATCTAATAATGAGTCAACTAAATTGATGATGTAATTTTAGATTTTACTTATTATTAGACTTTTACTCATATAAAAATACAAAAAACAAATAAATAGCAAACAATTAGTTTAAAAAAATGTTTCAAATTAATAGAAGTATTATGAATTTGAATGAAAACAAGGTTGAAAAATGCAGAATTAATAAATGTGTATAGCTTTATGTTGTATCGTCGATTTCATTTATTACTTTTTCATAAATTTCATTCTTTTCCCGTATAGTACTAACTCAAATTTAATATTACTTTTATTACATTTTTCATTTAATAATTTATTTACTTCACATCATATTAACAAAACCAAAAATAATATTTTTTCAAATATTTTTAGGCAAGATCTTAATGGAAAAGAGTGTGTATTAAAAGCCATTTGTGAGAATACTGCATACACACATTTTGCCGATGAAGGAAGTCTACTGGGCCAAATATTACACGTTTTTCTTACGTAAGTTAATGGTATAAATATATTAGGTTAGAACAGGTCATATTGATAATTTAACAGGTTTACAAACATATCAAAACTTACATATCAAACAATTTTAAATAGTCGTAGTTTTCTAGCCTAGGGAAGATTACAATGTTTACAATCGTACATAATCAGTCACCTATGGTTCGTATTATTCTACATGGTAAGAAAAAAAATGGCGTGTGAAAACTGCGATTTTCTTTTCTTAACTCAAAATAATTTTTTTATTTTTAAATTGATTCATCTAATATTAAATACCTGATTATTAAAATAATAATATTTTTAGACCAGATAATGGAGATGGTCCACATCCCGCTCTAGATCCCTCATATGCTGATGCTCAGAAATCTGGAGAGTATGGAGCAGATTGCGCAACAGCTTATCCTAACTGTAAAATGAACTGGAATTTTTTTGATATGTTTTCTATCTATGGAAAATAAAATATTAATTTAGCAAAACATGTATATATTTCCCGGAATCAAAAGACTAACAAAACTTCAATTGATTGTCGTAAATCTTGTTTTAAAAAATATCAATTTAAAACTGAAAAGCGGCAAATAAGATTAGGGTAATAGTTCTGTTCGCCCATTTTGATAACCCGACTTCACAGAAAAGAAGCAATTTAGTGCAAAATGGATTTCGATACAATAAAGAACGGGATGCGGAGAAAAATGCAAACGAGCGCTCGCCCATTTAGCATTATTCTCTAATAGTGTTGCAAAATGTTGCAGCAAAGCGGCGAATAAAATTGCTAGTTTCGTTTATTTATGGCTACTTTAAATGCTACGACATTTTTATATACCATTGATTAAATTTGTATCATGTCTCGGGTCGATAAATCTTAGTAATAAGATTCACTTATTTTCTAATTTAATGTATTATTCACTTTTCTTAGAATCCTATGAACTACTGACCTCTGACCTGATTACATTTTTTAGTTACCAACATATCGCGACACTTGAGTGCTTGCTTGATCTTAACCAGCTAATAGGTTTCTGATCAGCGAATAGAACAACGGGCCATAAATAAAATTTTAAAAAATCGAGTGCATCGAATACAATGAGCGAGTTATTGTCGGTTTTTGTTGATTACGACTAGGCATTTAATTCTATTAAGTACAATGAGATACTGAAGGTGGTTACATATTTGATATTGTATATTGCAAGAATATTTCAGATATCCAGGCATACATACTACAATACCTAGAATATTAAACAGCGTAACAGCAAGTATAAAGTTACACGAAACTGATGGCAATTTGAAAATTGAGCGCGGTGTTGGATAAGGAGACACAATCTGCTCTAAGTCATTTGCCACCTTCTTAGAATATATCTTTTTTCTTTCTGGTAAGATTTGGCAATGCATCATTTATTCAAAGGAGAAAATATTAATTTATATAAAACTGTTATTTAATTAATTATTAATAAGGTATTAGGAACAATAAACCAAAGTGAGAAAGATACGCATAGTTATATGGACACAATTTTCACGTCCAGGAGTGGGCGATATTTAAAATATATACAATGATCGTCATGAATACTACAGGAATTAAAAGGCTTGAGCATTATTATTTTATTTTTCATTACTTCTATACATAATGCCTTTTTAATTTTAAATTTGATTATAGGCTTTAATTAATTGATTAAGTCATATCTTTTTTTTAAAGAAGTATTAGTATCATTTAAGTCAATTTTTTACGGTTAGCTCGAAATTTAAATGAATATGGCTCACCTAAAAAAGCCCTTCCTGTCTCGAAAAAGCAATTTTTGAACGAATTCCAAAGTAATACTTTACAAGCAGTTGTTGAGAAGCCTGAGGTATTAACTATGCAAATCAAAGGCAATATAGAGGTAGTCAAATCCACAGTTCGGTTTATTTTGCGTAAAGATATCGCCCCTATAAATATAAGATTTGCCAAATGTAAATTTGCCATTTTCGAACAGCGCCAGTATTTTTGTGAGTAGTACACACACACTGAGAAAAATGAATAACTTGAATCAACATTTTAAGTTTCTTATTTTAAAAATAATAATTTAACATAAAACTAAAGAAATCTTTGAAAAAATCTATATTTAGCTTTAGTCTGTCAAGCTTTCAAAACAGGGTAATTTATTTTATTTAATAATATTTATGACTTAACATTTAGAACTTTATTTCAGCATATTTTCATTTAAATTTTAAGAAATAATTTTGCTAAGTAATAAGTCGCTTAAATTAATTTTTACCTGGTATCAGATTAATATTGTTTTATCTCTAATTAAACTAGTTTTGTATGTTAATTCAAATACTTGACAAATAATAATTTAGCAATTTAAAACTATACAATCAGATCTTAATACATCAGATCAACTATGATTCGTGCTAACTGTATTATCCTAACTAGACAGTTGCAGGTATTGTGAGCTTGTCGAAAGACTATTGAAATCAAACATTTTTAATGATCTTGTAACTGTTTATAGAGCATCTGATGGAGATTTTAATTTGCTTCTATATATATAATCACATGCATTTTGGAATTCGTCCATGAAAATTGCCACAGGTTCAGATACATCATTCTTAATTATGATTTTAATATAATTTTTAATACAAGTAATCATAGGGAACCTACCTTTATTGATCTCGTCGGATGGTACAACTAACATCAGTAAATATTTAAAAATACAAATAAAGACAATTGCATTTATAATATTTTTGTTTCTGGCGAGCTTGCTGTAGATTTTCAGGTCGAGCTTTCTTTTCAAAGTCTCAAAATTAAACCACTTTAAAGAACTTAATAAACTTATCACTAGACGAGATCTAAACAGACTTTATAAGGCATTAGAATACCAAGATCAAACATCTTGAATTTTTAGATAGATAGAGTTGAAAGCATTTCCAATTGTTTTATTTTTAACCCAAACAATTATAACATCAAATATTTATATAGCACAACGTTTAAAGACTATTTTAGATGAGCTTTGAGGGCTTCTTAAATATTAAAAAAAAACTTTAGTAAATTCCAAATATATATTTATTTATTTATTTGTAAGTATAAAAAAATAAAACATACATTATTTAATAAATTTTGTTAAGGAATCATTCAGTACAAAAATACTAGCAACTTTTAAACTAGGGACACATTACTCTGATTCAATGCTACGCGATGCTGTCCGACGCGATGTGTTGGACGCGCTATGTGTACACTGTTGCCACTACATTTGACACCGCGGCTTGTCTATCTCTAAGATTATCATTCTTCAATCATCTCTAAGACTATCATTCTTAAATCTTCATTGAAAGTCATAAGGAGCACTAGTTCTTCGAAAGTGTGTGAAGCAGACTTACATTGTGCGGTACTAATGTCAATCAAAAGAATCAAAAATATTGGGTACATTCAATAAATATTATTTTATTTGTTACTTATCTTCATGGAGAGTATCATACACTCATTAATCTTTTGAAAATGGATGACCACATTGAGCGATTTTATATGTATTTCTGAACGAATAAAGTACAGTGTCAGTATTTACATTTATATGTGGAAATACATATTAAAAATCAACACAACATTTAGAAAAGCAATTTAAGCAAATAAGGTGCACATTTCAGAGCCATTATGCGCAACTCTTTATACATATTTTTATCAATGCGGTAAAGGTTCAGCAAGTCTCCTTCATTAAATTTATTGCGTAAATCTTGGTCGTTTTAAATGTTGATAATTTCTAACTGCATTGACTCTGGCGTATTTTCAACTAAAATTATGAAAGGATTGTCGTTTTAATGTCAATCCACGACTTAGCTACCTTACTTCTGTATAATATAGTAAATCTCCGTATTCGCTTTCGATGTCATCAAGGAATTATTCGAGTTGACCGTGATTGAGTGCTCGTAATTTTATGAAATTTACCGTCGAAACTACCATTTTCTTGACATTTTGTAATTCAATTTTCTTATAACAAAGGGCTTCTTGGTGTATAATGCAGTAAAACTGCATGATATCTTCAGCGTTTATGTTTTTTTCTTGCAGATGCTTTTTTAGCAAAGTAACTCGCCCGGAATTAACACCAATCACCGTCAGTCGCAACTTTCGATAATTTTGATAAGTTCAAATCAGTTTTTGAACTCTCATCCAAAAGTAAACTGAGTATATCAACTCATTTGGTTTGGCCTTTCAATGGACACATTTCTAATAACTCTTCTCAGACTTCAAAATCTTGGGTAACACCTCGTATAAATATGAGAAGTTGAGTTGTGGAACTTATATCAGTGGATTTGTCGAGTGCTAATGAAAAAAGTTCAATGGTCTTAGTTTTTTCAATTAATTGTTTCGCAATATTACCTGACAAAGACATAATTCGTCTTTGGATAGTCATACGATTCAGTTGAATTTTCTCAAACTTTTTTACTGCTTTTGAACACATTTTCTTAGCGGCAATTTCTAAGCATTCTTTTACAAAAACGCTATCATTGAAGGGGCGACTTCGCTTTGCTATCATACGAGAAATTTCATAACTAACTTCTGTAGCTGTTTCTGAATCTTGAATGGGTTTTGTAAACATAGCCTGCTGACCAATAGGCTCCCGTTTTAAAGACAACATTTTTTGCTTTCTTAATTCGCCTGTAAATTTGGTAAAAGAAGAAAGCTGGGTTTCATAGTGCCTTTTTAAATTATATTCCTTTGCAATCGCAACAAAATTCTTATAAATTAAACAAGCGAATTTAATATTCGACCATACAAAAAAAAGGTATTTTTCAGTCCAAATTTCCGATTCCGAACTGCCGATTTTCATCTTTAACCTTACGTTTTTTACTAGGTCCTGGCTTCTCCATGCTGCGTTGCGTAAAAACAATTACAGTACGTATTTAATTACCTATCCTTTTTTAATTTATCAAAAATAATCGATTAAATAGAAATTTTAATATTTTAATACTATGTCATAATTTTATATTAAAAATAATGACGTAGTTATTACAGTTAGAGAAATTCTGAAAAAAAAATAGTAATTTATTTGTTTTATTTTAATATTTGGCAAACATTAAAGCTAAATTTGATTAAAATCGATTAAATAGATAGAGAAATACTTATTATTAACAGAATTTTACTTACGATTTCACAATTCAATTATAAAAACACTTGACGGGTTAACACTGCAACAGGAAATCTACGTTGATTGTGGATCAAAATATATGACACCGGCTAGTCGTGTAAAAATCTACACTAGAATTATTGCCTCCCTAAAACACTACTAAACTGCACTTATTCTCAATCACTTATTACTTCGCTTTGTATTTTCGTGCTTATTTCTTTCTGTTGACACTTCACTCAAATTAAAACCGAACTGTCGGTCTTTATTGGACTGTGGATCACCGGCTAGCTGGAAGGCTCTTGCCTATATTTTAATTTTCCTCTGGGTGGGAATTTTTTGGTTTATTTTCTTGGACTAATGGTTTGATTTTGTTGGGTGCAACCTTGGGTGTGCGGTGCGGGAGCAAGGGATTTTTTTTTTAAATTGAGGATTGGTTTTGGGGTTTAGAGTATGTGGAGTATGTGGGATAAGTGTGCTTTGGTTGGAAGTCGGAGCTAGAAGTTCCGTCTGTTGTTTTGTTTTTATTTTGTTTTTTTTTATAATTTTTTTTTTTGGATTTTTTATTGTGAGCTTAAGTAATCTAGTAAATTAATTCCAATTAAAAATTTATTCGTATAGAATCCTCATAGCAGGATTCTATACGAATAAATTTTTATTTTGTTTTTGTGGTCTGATTTCTAAAAAGAATTCTTTTATTGTTTTGTTTTTGCAGTCTTTTAATTTGTTTTTGAATTTTATGCGTTTTTTACGTAAGAATTTGTCATTTTTCTCTATTTGGAAATCATGGTGTATTTCATGGTTTAGGATTTTTAGGGTTGTGTGTGGTCGTAGGAATGTTTCTTCTTCTTAGGAATGAATTAGGGCATATATTTTGATTAAATAGATAATCTTGGAATTCAAATCTTTTTGGGTATAAAGAATTTGAGTTCCAACTTATGATTTTGATGTACTTTGATGTTTTACTGTCCATTATTCAAGTTTGTGAGGAGATTTGTTATCATAGAGTTTAGGTTAATTTTTAGTGTTATGTTATGGATTATATTGTCTAGTTTTTGGTAA
Organism: Anthonomus grandis grandis; assembly: GCF_022605725.1. Taxonomy (NCBI): domain Eukaryota; kingdom Metazoa; phylum Arthropoda; class Insecta; order Coleoptera; family Curculionidae; genus Anthonomus; species Anthonomus grandis. Next base: position 23,076,030 of record NC_065548.1, on the reverse strand, counting down.
ATTTGGTTTTCATCTTGAGTTAGTAGAATGGGGTTGATTTTTCTATATTTGAAGTTTGTTGTGGGGATTGTTGTTGTGTAATTTGAGGACTATGAATATTGTTTGCTGTTGTATTATTCTGTGTGGGAAGAGTTGGTTTAGTTTGGGAACTTGTGGAGGGGGCGGTTAATAGTAAATAAATAAATAAATAAATAAATAAGGTCTTTAATAAGTCAAACAAAGTTACAATTTTTTTTTTTTTTTAACAATTAATAATATACAAAATAATGTAATTTAAATAGTACAGGAATGGCGAAGTCTAGCAAATAAATGCTATTCTACTTAACCATGTGCATGTACCTATGCTTACTAAAAGTAAGAGAAGAAAAAAAGAGAATCAATCCCTAAACTGTTAGCCATATTACAAACAAAAACATAACAGAGCCATTTAATACACCACTTCCAGTATCAATGTGAGGGGAGACCCATATACAGTTCTGAACAATCTATGAAGCAGCAGCGAGAAGCGTCTTAAAGATACAAAAAAAAGAACAAAAATAAATCAGATCATAAATTCACTGGACGATTTTGTGTATCTAAAAGATAATTTTTTACTTTAAATTTAAATTTATTAAAATTGAAAAGTCGAAATTCGTCAGGAAGTGAGTTAATCAAGCTAATTGCATTATAAGAAAAAGATCTAGTATAGAGAGCAGTTCGAAATTGTGGCATTGAAAACTTTAACTTATATCTTATATTGACAGAGTGAGCAGAACGTCTTGTTTTAAAAATGGTACGCAAGATATTAAAATTTCGATCTTGATTAGATAAAAGTTTATATGTAAAATTACTTAAGTGATGTTTCCAAATATTATCCATTCTTAACCATTTTAAATCGATTATTTTTTGAGAGATGTGATCGCGTTTTTTAAGATCAAAAATTAGACGAGCGCAAGCATTTTGCATTACTTGAAGCATATTTTTGTGAAGCGAGTCAAGGCATGGAAAATAGATAAAATCACAATAATTAAAATTTGAAAGAACAAGAGATTCGGTTAACATTTTTCTAAGTTTAAAATTTAAAAAGTGTCTATTTGTAAACAGAATCTTTAGCCTCGAGAAAGCCTTACGTCTTAACATCTCCACATGAGAACTAAAACGTAATTGGGAATCAATAATAATACCAAGATTACGGGCTACCTCTACAAAGGGCAGTTTGTTGTTATTTACGCAAATATTCATATTTAATTTGACTATTTCTACCGCGTTCTTGTTACCAAAGACCATAAGGTTTGATTTTTTTGAATTTAAGTTAAGGTTATGTTCAAACGAGATCTTACTTAGCAGTTCTAAGTCTTCATTTAAGTGAGCAGATGCAGCGTTAACCTCATTGGGATGAAAAGAAATGTAAAGCTGCGTGTCATCAGCATAAGCCATTACATGACAGTTTTTTAAGGACAATAAAATATCAGCAGTGTAAATTATGAAAAGCAAAGGTCCCAAAATAGACCCTTGTGGAACACCAGATAAAATATCCAGCTTGCTAGAAGACTCATTATGGTACCGAACTTTTTGATATCTATTGGATAAATATGATTTTATTAAGAATACTGAGTCGGCAGAAAACCCAAAGTATTTTAGCTTAGATATTAAAAGTTTATGGTTAATTGTATCAAATGCTTTGGAATAATCAAGCAGGGCTAGCACTGTGACATTGCTGCGATCCGAATTTTCAAAAATGTCATTTGTTACTTTAGTAAGCGCTGTAGATGCACTTAATCCTGCCCTAAATCCACATTGATTATTTGGCAATAAATGTTTAGATAGGAAATAGTCATAAATTTGTTTATACATAATTTTTTCAAAAATTTTAGACGCTGTAGGTAAAATACTTATGATACGCAAATCGGAAAAATCATTAGGATTTGAAATTTTTGCTAGTGGGATTCCAATGGCACTTTTCCATGCAAGTGGAAAATAATTTTGCTCAAAACAACAATTGATTATATGAACCAGGAAAATATCAATGTACGGGCTACAATATTTAAGCATTCTAAGAGAAATATCGTCATCTCCCGAGCTATTCTTTTTTAAATTATGTAATATTTTATTAACTTCCGCAGCATCGGTTAACTCAAATGAAAAGTGGTTAGCTGCACTAAAAACGTTTGTGTCATAAAAATTTATTTTGTTGTCACAGTTATTATTAACGATTTGAAAAAATTGTGCAAAATAAGCATTAATTGCATTAGGATCAGAAACATGAGGTGGTAAATCTTTTTTTGTAGTATCAGAAAAATGTACGTCTAAATTTCGAAGTGTTAACCAGGTTTTATTGCTATTATTTTGTGATGTAATATGATTTAGATAGTTTTGTTTTTCCCGGCGAATCATAGTAACACATAAATTTCTAAGTTGTTTATAGTTGTTCCAATTTTGAATGCTTTTTGTGGATTTAAAAGTTTGTAATGCTTTATTTTTGTCACTAATAAGCATTCTTAAATTGGGTGTCAACCATTCAGCTTTTGGTTTTGTGATTTTTCGTGTTTTTAGTGTTTTTATCAAACAATGTTAAGATAAAGCTATTTAAAATATTAATTTTAACATCAATGTTGTTCTCTGTTATTATAGAGTGCCATTCCAAAGACTGAAAGTCTTTAAGAAAGTCTTGATAATTGAAGGTATTAAAACAACGGTAATTTAACATTTTAGTGAGGCGTAAGTTCTGGTTTGGTTGTTATTAGTAGGGGTTATATTTTGGGTAGAAGCTTTCTTTTTAAAGTTGGGGATTTTCTCGCATTTGCTGTAGTTCACCTCCGCAAAAACAACAAATTTCTGGCGAGTTTCTATCTTTTTTGGGACAATCTTTGTAAAAGTGATCTTCTTTGCACTTTATACATCTTGGCTTTGAGAAACAGTTGGAAAGTGAGCGGCCCCATTGTTGGCAATTATGGCATTGTGGGATTCGGTCATTACTATTAAGTTGTTCAACTTTTACTCTGATGTTGCAGATATGTTCGTCGGTTGCTGCGGTTAGCGTGGCTTTTATACCGCGCATACGACTCTGGAAGCTTCGTGTATCTATCTACGCGAGTAATTGGAAATTCGGAACTATTGCTATCTCGCTTGCTCACATCGTGATAGAAAATTCTTAATTTCTCTACTACTTTGAACTTTATATAAAGGCGGCAAGCGATGTTACTTGACTTAGCATTTTTGCGCGCTAGATTCAAATAGCGCGCGCGCGAGATTCAAATTACTTTTTTCGAACAAATTTTTTTTTTGGTTTTATTTATGATAGAATTCAATATTTTTCGAATGTACGAGAGTATTATTTTTGCTGTCGGCGGGCCACCAGTATTCGACCAACGGGCCGCGGTCTGTGCATCTATGCATAAGACGGACAGAGGATCGGAGAGGATAGCGGAGAAGATAGCGAAGTGTTCAATTGCCTTAAATAAAGATGTATGGCCACACATACGGTGAAGCGAATGCTGGAAAAATGCGTATTTGCTAGTGGTTCAAATTTGTTTGATATTTTCGTGCGTATTAGGTTATTTCGTAATGAATTTTGGAGAAGTACAGTTAAAATAAGCTTCAAACCAGCGACATATGTGTCATATATGCCAGTATCCGAAGTACTCTTCGCCTTCCTCTCCGGCATGTTCTCTGCTACCAGCTTTATGTGTGGCCGCACACTTAGTGTGTTATTGTTGTACAGCAAATATGGTTCAATTCTCGACATTGTTTCTTCTTTTTTATTTATTTTTTACTTTAATATTTTTAAGATATTTTTTTTGTTAATGATTTACAATTATGATAAAAGAAAGGCATCTTAAAGACCGCAACGTAGACGTCATTATGTATAGGGGATATTCACGATTAATCTGAAATGACCAATCAGGACGACATTTTGGGTAACAAAAAGTCTGGGCCCAAATGCGACCTAAAAAGGACGTCGCTTAATATTATTTCATGTCATCTTACTACCTGGGTTGTACTTAAATAATATATCTAAACAACTAAGAATTGGCTCTCAATAGTAGTAGAAAAATGTATAGACCTAAAACAATAGAGATATATTCTTGATGGTCAACATGGTCAAAACTTCCTGGGAAGTGGTGAGGTCTTGTAAGCAGTATAGTAGGAAGAGATAAAATGAAAGCAATTTGATACCTATTGTTTGATAAATTTTTCTTCAATTTGCTGTGGAAATAGTGTCTGAGCTCCCGGATGTGTTGCAAAGTGGTGACAATCTCATGGACAGTCTGATATGTAATTTTCAAGTTAATGAAGTTGGCTACTAGGATGCCATTGGCTTAACCATAAAAACTTACTTTTTCAGAATTTTCTCAGGTCTCATACAAGAGATAATTTTTATTTATAGTCTCTTTATAATTTTTGCAGTGTATAATTAGTTGGAGTTCCCTTGCTAGTAACTTGGGAAATTATTTAACAAAATTTTTATTTATTTGGAAAAATATCCGAAAATGTAAATTATTCTCCCAGGCAACTGAACTTGAAACTGTTACTATCCTTTTTTTCTGTTTGAGGATTTAATGCACTCTATAGTTCTTCAATAAAATAAAAAAACCTTCCGGAGACTAAATTTGCGGTCTGATTCTCCCTTTATTACTTAGATAAATAAGTTCATTCAACTGCCTAGAATTAATCAAAATATTCATCTAGGCAGTTCAGTCAATTACTTTCTTTGCTCGCTGTGATTAATTTATTAATTAATTAAATTCACTCAAGAGCTTAGAAGAAATTAAAATATTCATTCAGGCAGTTGACTCATTTACTGCCTCTCATTGAATTTATTTAATTACCTCGAAGTAATCAAAATATTCTTTTAAGAAATTTTTCAAAAAATATTGCTTTATTTGAGCATTTTCCGAAACCCCAAAAAGATATAATTTTCAATTATGTCTTGAATTATTTCGGATATTTTCTGAAATAAACGTTTTTGTTGAATATTTTCCCAAGTCCTGAAATAAAAAGGGCTAAAGTATAGTGTTAAAGAAACCATCTGTGATAAATATTGTTTCGAAATTAATATGTCCTGTTATTTATTGGATGATATTACACGTCAGTTGCCAATTTCGAACCTCGTAGTCTCGGTCTTCGATTATCATCATGATAAATAACCTAGGATATTTTACTACCATATCTGAGAATGTAAAAGTATAACATGAATATCCTAAATGTTAAAAGTTGGATCTTCTAGAAAAACTGGAAATAACAAAAGCCACGAGAAGTCCAATTCTCAACTGTATGAATAATATTTTAAATTTTTAACGTCACTTGATTTTTAAAAATTCGTAGAGCTTATTATTCCTGAAACACGTGTAATCCTTTGACCTTATATTTCAATATATTTAAGACCCGTGACTTTAATTTTAAATGCTAATCTAAGTGTAAATTTTTTATTTTATTAAAGAGCTTTTCACTGTTAAAAGAATAGTTTTAGTTTTCAGTTTTTTATATTTCGTCAAACACTTATAATTCATTAAACGTATTTAACGTTTATAAAGTGTTCATTTAACAACTAAAAGTTTAATTCAATAGTGTTTCTGTCTCAGTATATGCGTGTGAAGAAAAGTTTAACTTTCCTTTTAAAATAATCTTGTTCGGAAAAAGTATGATTACCACTAAAGGTGTGTAAAAACTGCGAAATACTCATTACTGAGCTCAACAAAATCCGCAAGTTAAAAAAATAACCATCAAATACGTTTTAGATTCAATATCTATTGTGGATTTCTAGGAACCAAAATACGTAGGTACTTTTGTATATTTACCATAATTCATTAACCGCCTTTGAGAAGTGGGTGTACTGCAGAATCATTAAGATACCGATGGACGGCGAAACTGACAAATGTAAAAGTTTTTTGATGTAACATTAAAGAAAGCGAACTCCTTAAAATTGTAAAAAGAAAATCAGCAGAAATCCATTAGTGGATATCCGTTGGAAAAAGAAGAAGAAAAAGAGTAACTAAAAAATGATATAATTTATAATTTATAATTTTATAATTTAATATAAAAATTATTTAAGTCTGTTTAGATGAATTATCTCTCGTTCAGATCAATTGGTTTCAGCAAAACGGAGCTCCTGCACAAAATTCTGCATAATTTTTATAATAATGGGGAACTTATTCCCTGGCACGAGATGTATCGCATGACTAATATTAATGAAAAAGTTGACTTTTCTAACAGAAACATTTTGACAATCCTAAATAGGCATGCACCTATTAAAACTAAAAAAAATCAAGGAAAAACCGTTTTGTTCTTGGATAACACAAGATATAAAAACTCAGGTACCTGAAAAAATCATTAAAAACTAAATGTCCAGCGTATTTGCAGTAATACAAAAAACTAAGAAATTACCCGAAACACGCAACCATTAGAGATTTTACTTTTTTTAATGAACTATCAAATAAAAAAGGAAGATTTTTGGAGAGTAGCAGACAAACTTCATTTAACGAGAAATAAAAATCAAAATTCTATATCAACTAATCTATTGAATCCAACCGAAATTCATAAATTTTTTAATAGTATTAATGTCCTTCTGGATACAGTAAGTAGAGAAGCAATAGATTACTATAAAAATAATCTAGCTTGTAATGAAGTGTGAACATTTCAGATTCATGAATATCAGATCAGGATTTAAAAAGAATTTTGGCACGTCAACATTTTAGTTTAGTTTAAAATATTAAATGAAGTAAGAGTGAATGAAGAGCAAAATCAAGTGACATGTGTAGCCCTGTTCGACTTTAGTAAAGCCTTCGACGCACTTAACTAAGAAATGTTGTTGGCTAAACTAAGGTATTTTGGAATCTCTGAATATGGTATTAACTTCTTTAAAGATTATTTATATAATCGTAACGGTTGTGTTATGACAGTCCTACAGTTAGCAGAAAAACAATGCAGAGTTTAGGCAATTAAATCAAGGCGAACCTTAGAGTTCTATACTATCACCCCTACTTTTTTCACCCTATGCTGACGACTATATTATTCCTGTTTCTATTAAAAATATGAATATTAATTCATTTCAATGTAAGTTTTAGTTTGATTTAATGAATCTACAAAACTGCGCAAAAAATCACAAGCTCTAATTAAATGCTGAAAAATCTAAATTTTTTTTGATGTGTTCAAAGCATAATTAGGCAAAGTTTTAAAAATCGTGTAAATATTAATATATATAACACTCCAGTTCCAATTGTCCCAGAGGCAAAAAAAATGGGTATCATATTTGACAATACTCTCTCTTTTGAACCTCATGTAAAAAACAAAATTAAAGTAGCCTATTTACGCCTGAAAAACCTTTTGCCATAGAACTGCATCACTTCCCTAGCGCTCTTTTAAATTTGCGGAAATAGTATTCCATCCAGCATTAAACAACTATCTTTAAACATATATGAAACGCTTGAACCTGCGGACTTCGACGTCATGTGGTTCAAAATAATAGCCAGTGGTGCCACGAAATTTATCTGCTGTATCTACAGACCACCAAGCGATACCCAATATAGACGGCTCTTTTTTTACCTGGCTGATTGCATTAACCATCTGCAGATTGACTACCCAAGCGCAGAAATCATCATCATAGGTGATTTTAACGTTCACAATATCAACTGGCTGCGCTTCTGCAACAAAAACGACGATGAAGGACGAGAAGCTGAGCTATTTGCCACCATATGCGGGCTCACGCAGCTTGTGGAGAAACCTACCAGAATCCCCGATCGAGACGGCGAGTTCGCGAGTCTCCTAGATCTGGTCCTGGCTTCAGACCCTGACTCGTACACAGTATCAGTACATGCCCCCCTAGGAACATCGGATCACAAATTGATAACAGTCTCTTGCCAGTTGGAGGTTAAAACGCAGGATCCTCCGATGCCGCGGAAGGTATGGCACTATAAATCAGCAGAGTGGAACCATCTTCGGGAATTTTATCGCTCATTCCCTTGGAAAGAAGTCTGCTTTAGAACCAATAACATCTCAGAATGTGCAAACCAAATTACAGAGACGATCTTGGCAGAAATAGAAGCTTATATCCCTTTTTCTACTAAATGCGGATCAAACAACAAGCAATAGTTCAACCTAAATTGCAAAAAGGCAGTAAACACTAAAAACGCAGCATATCGCAAATGGCTTCAACATCCTTCCATCGAAAATCGGAGGAACTTTTTAGCCTCCAGAAATAGCTGCAAGCGAATTATTGATGAATGCAAAGAGAGTCACAACAACATGATCAAAAACAAACTGCTAAACTGCCCAAATGGAACAAGATCTTTCTGATCCGTATCGAAAGCCGTTAGTCAAGGATGTGCTAAGTCGGCCTTGCCACCCCTAACAGCAGATGATGGTTCTATCGCGATAACAGCAAGGGAAAAAGCCAACTTACTGGGTAAACTCTTCGCGTCCAATTCTACTCTGCACTCGCAAGGCAAAACACCGCCATATTTGCCAAGGGTGAAATCATCGATGGGAGATTCGTTTCCCCAACAAATTATAAATAAAATTCTTAAAAGCGTAGACACCAACAAAGCTTCTGGACCCGATGGAATTCCAGCCCTAATACTAAAACGTTGTGCAGACGAATTAACTCCTCCCTTATGTACACTGTTCACGGCATCGTATAAGCAGGGCCAATTTCCAACAAGTTGGAAAACTGCTCGAGTGCAAGTACCCAAAAAGGGTAAGAAGACGATGCCCTCCAATTACCGCCCGATTGCACTAGTTCCAGTAATATCGAAGATTATAAAGAAAGCAGTCAACTAACAACTGTTAAGATATCTGGAATCATCTGGACTAATCAGCGATCATCAATACGGCTTCCGAAAGCTTAGATCCACCGGCGATCTTTTGGCCTACGTCACACACTTGTGGACGGAGGCCATGGAGAAGCACGGCGAGTCCCGCTCAGTCGCTCTTGACATTTCCAAGGCATTTGACAGAGTGTGGCATGAGGGACTACTAACCAAGCTCTCCTCAATCGGCATAATTAAATTGGATCAAAAGTTTTCTTGAACAACGAACAATCCAAGTAGCCGTCGATGGATACCTCTCCGACAAATTTAACATTAACGCTGGAGTCCCTTAAGGATGCATTCTATCCCCCACCCTTTTCTTGGTATATATCGACGATTTGCTAGGAACCACTGTCAATCCAATCTACAGCTTTGCGTACGATAGCATACTTATTTCCACATTTAAGTCCGCCAAACCAACGACAGCCGCAAGTTCTCAGAATCTTAGGCAGCAACAAGTAGCTTCAACCAACAACGATATTAGAGCAATCTTGGAGTGGGGCGATAACAATTTGGTCAATTTTAACGCTAAAAAAACGCAGGCTACAGTATTTACGATAAAGACTAACCTTGGTGGCCCGGAGCTGGTTATGGCAGGAAAAACATTGCCAATGAAATCATCTTTACATCTTCTAGGAGTCGAGATCACCAACAGTGTGTCCTGGCATGACCACGTTGCCGAGGTCGCCAGGGCGGCTTCCAAGAAACTCGGAGTGCTTTTCAAAACGAAAAAACTGTATATACCAGAACAGCTGCTGACTCTTTATAAGGCTCAAATACGCCCTTCATTCGAGTATTGCTCGCATGTCTGGAGCTCTGCACCCAAGCATAGTTTAAACCTGCTGGATTTTATACAGAAGAGAGCTATTCGTTTTATCGATAAGCCAGAATTGACAAAGAGTCTGGATAGTCTGGAGCACAGGAGAAAAGTGGCTGATCTCGGTTTATTCTACCGTTATTATCACGGTAAGTGCTCCTCTGAGCTGGCAGGCCTGATTCCACCCAGGGCTGTTCCAGCAAGAAGGACGCGTCTAGCAGTTGTGGCTCATCAACATAGAGTCCACCTGCCTACCACAAGGACGTCGCTGTATCGGGACTCATTCATCTGGAGAACATCTTCTTTGTGGAACGGGCTTTTACCTCACATATTTCCCGACGCATACAACGTACAGCGATTCAAGATAAATGCCCACAAATATCTTCGCGCAAGCACCACTCCAAGAGTGACATAGGACTTTCCTCTTGTGCTTGTGTTTACCATAAAAAAAAAATAAAAAAAATATTTTCTAAAAAAATTAAATCACAGTTGCTAGTTAAACAAGAATAAGTTAATTAACATCAGGTACAAAATAGGGTAAAAATGTAAAAAAAAAATCATTCATAATTGCCATTGGTTAAAAACTGTCTTTACCCCTTGTGGACATCGACATTTTGCTTTTTTTATCTGCTGTCACTTTTTTTTACCTGCTGTACACATCTGTAATTTTCTTTTTATTATTATTATTATTTGTTTCCTTTTAATTTATTTTATATAAATTAGCATTTTTTAAGAGTTATTTTGTCTGTACCAACAGATTAACGGTTTTTATAAGCGAAAATTAATCCTTTTTGTCAAAATTTTAATTAGGTTTATAACTGTATTTCATAATTTTATTTATGGGCAAATAAAAAGTTTAGATTCAAATTATAAGTTTGAATCTTTTGCAGAAATCTCCTGGAAAGTTGATTGTTACTTCCAGTAAAGTGTTTCAAAGTAATCGGCGGACCTAACTCCTCTCTTTTCGTCCTCTTGATATCTTCATTTGGGGTGTATACTAATATTCTTTTGAATGATATGTTTAGAAATAATGGAAACCTATTGAATTTCACTAGAATATCATATTAAAAAAACCATTACATGAAGAATATGTTACGGAGGCGGTGATATCTATTTGCATGCGTCAAAATATTTGCTTGCAATGCCTATTTTAAAAGATAGGGAAAACGCATTTTTCATTTTAAGTAAAAAAAAGTGACATGTGATACATTGTTGAATTCGTAATAAAAAATGGAATCAGATACTATATAAATATATTATAGAGATGATTTTGTCAAGCCATATAAAAAATAAGTTGATAATGGTTTTTTTCATAATGAACCGGCTAATATAAAATCTTATAATTCCATTATGGTAGCTTAAAAGTGCAAAATAAAAAAGTGTTATTAGTTTTCCGATAACCCTTAAAGTCAGAAAAAAATTAAAATCGATAATAACAAACTTCAGTTTTTCTAAAATAACTTTAAACGTATCTAGGAATGTTTCAAAGAACACATTTCTCTATTTAATCTAAATGTCATCTTTAACAGATTTTGAGATTGCTTAGGAATACTGTATTTCTGTTCATCTCATTAAGAAAATGTTTTATTTTAATAATTTTTCTAATTGTGCACCTACGAGATAAAATAACTAGTTCACAAGCTTAATATAATGAACCAAGATTATGTATTGAATAAAGACACTTATAATATTTTAAAATCTTAGTTGAATTTATTTATTTTTTCTTTATTACAATATAAGTTTCCTTTTAAATAAAATACTAGGATATATAAAATAAAAAAATGAAGATAGTTTATTTAAGAAGATTAATCTCCCAGCAGAGGAAATATCATAACTGCATGTTTCATTTAATATCCCTAAATTAAATTAAAATGTAATTTTAAATCATATTTTTTTTTCTTTTTAAAGAATTTATAATTCAGCAACATCTTTTTCATTATTATATAATAAGTCTTTTAGCTAAAGCTCACTATACACTAATATACAGGGTGGTACTTAAAGGTATGTCATAATTTAAAAGGGACATTCCTGGACCGATTTTAAGTCAAAAAGTTCATATAAACATGGGTCCTAAAATGATTAGTTTTTAAGATACAGGGTATTAAAGTTTAATTTTTTTTTCGTTTTTAATAAATTTTTCAAATACGGTTTAAAATATTGAACTGAATTTTGGCACAGGATATTATGGCATAAAAACACATTTTTTAGATGTTCACTTACTTTTTTTAGCAACCAGTGGCGTAGCTATGATGAATTTTTAATACAATTTTACAAAAAAAATACTACGCCATTGACTTACGAAAAAAATTATGATTTTATCTTAATTATCAATCGATTATAAAAAAAAAATTCCTCCATGACTTTTGCTGTAAATCTTACCGTTTGGGTGTAATCGTAAATTGAAAAAACGTCTTTTATGCATAAAATGCATCTTTAAAAATTATGGAAATAAATCAAGTTAGCTTTGTTCGTTGCCAGCAACTGTTTTTTTGTTGTTGTAAACATTATGACACTGACATTAATAAATAATTTTGTATTAAAAATTCATCATAGCTACGCCACTGGTTGCTAAAAAAAAGTAGGTAAACATCTAAAAAATGTGTTTTTATGCCATAATATCCTGTGCCAAAATTCAGTTCAATATTTTAAACCGTATTTGAAAAAATTGACATAACTTTAAGTAACACCCTGTATACAATGTAACATATTTTATCACACTTTAGCAATTGCACCTTTGTAATTACATGCATTTAATAAAACAAAATCGAATATGTAATAATACATTAAAAGTACAGGTAATTATTTAACTAACTTTAGATATTTATATCATTTTAACTTTAAAACTATTGAATTTTTATGGAACTTTCGTTAAATTAAAAATTTTATCAGCAACCGCTTTAATAATATCGTCTTTCGCCATTCTTTATCGTTTATCATCAGTATTCATTTACCAAAAAGGAAAACTCCAATGAAAAACAAAACTTTGTAATTGAAGGAATCGACTGGAGCTTCCTGCAAATAAACTTTAATGGAACAACATCCGAGTCTTAATGCAAAATTAATAGACGACCGCTAGGATAAATATTTACCCTTCTATAATAATAAATCGAAAATTGCTATACAGAGCCGAATTTACTGTAATTGATGTTTTTGTAGCATACTTTTAAGCACAAGTAAGCAAAGCTTAATATAAAAATAGCTTTAAAACTGAACTGTTATTAAATGTAACAATAAATATTATCAGAAAAGCTATTTTTAAGTAAAGATACCAATTGCACTTTTATTCCATTGAATTATGTATATATTAGAACTGACATTGACATTTGAAAAAACTAAATATTAATTTAAAATGATATATTATCTTTATTTAGTACCATATATTTTATGTATTGGAAACATTTTCAATACACAGTTTCTCCTTATACCAATATTTCTTTCCAAAGTTGCCTTAGGAATGGAGCTACCTACCAATGGCGATAATGAAGCAGAAAATGGTAAGTATCAGATTTTTTTGCTTATTTAAATATATCAAGTATTTTAAGTCTTAACAGCAAAAAAATCTGTAACTAAAGAAGAAGAGGAATTAGGTCAGAATATAACCAGAATTAACTCCAGCGAAATTATACTAACTTCAACTACATTAATGAAAACAACTGAGACAAACAAATCGACAGAATCTGCGTTGGAGAAGGATGAGCATTCTTGGTGGCTAAAAGATGCTATAAAGGAAATCGCTTATTATTTGAGAGCACATAAATTTAACGAGTTTGATAGGAGGTATAATAGGAATGGAACTAACGTTGAAAGGTACGGGCTCAAATATAGTTTTGAAATAATTTTTTTCCATTAACGTTCTAAGTTTTAATTATGCATGAATGGATTTACACATTGGAAATTTAATTGAAAAGTCAATGCATGTACATGAACATGTTTCAATCTATAATTTTGTAGAACTTTAGGATGATACATCAAAAAACATTATCTGTTTGTTGTGAAGCTAACTATCTATTACTCTCCTTGTATGCCTAGATGGGGTACTTGATATAGTAGTTCAAAGGTTTCCTTTGTGACCAGAAATGATCTTCTGAAATAATTTATCTCTTACTAATCTCATGATAACAATAAGCGATTTATCCAGTCTCTTTCTATTTCCCTTTAAAGTATTTATATTTTAAGGTCCTATGCATTATTTCAAAATGCATTTTTTAGATAACGCTTATTATAAGTTAGGAATTCATTCATTTCAGAATTCACATTGTACATTTTAATAAATTTGTTAACCATTCTGTAAACTGCTGTTCTATCTAATACTTGCGAAAGTGTTTTAAGTTGCCTATAAGCCTCCATCTAATAATTTGGAAAAATGTATTAATTTAAGTTTTGAGTATATATTACCTAAACAGTCAAATCAGAAAAATATCAATACATATTCAGAAGTCACATATTAATATAAATGATAATATTGTATGTTATCATTTGTTATTCAATAGATATCTAAACAAATACCACATGCATGTGGCAGAAATGAATGCCAAACCATATAAACTCATGCACAATGAAATAAAAAATTAATAAATAAACTTTACACTAGTTCTATGGTTGGAACCTTTGATGTTCAAGTGTTCATTAAAATTCAAGTTTCAAATCTTCTACCGAAGATACAAACATCGTTAGCGAAACACGTGTCGAGGGTAAGTTCCTTTAAAGATATTTTGATGCTAATATTTTTTCGATATGCTTTACCGATGTGCCATGTACAGAACAACCTCAAAAAAATGTGAATATGTGTTTTAGTATATTATCAATAATGTTTTTTTGCTATCTTTTCTCTGGTTCTCCCATTATTTCAAGCCAGGTATTGAAATTCGCCTTGCCTGTATCAGAAATAAATGATTTGCAATTCAGGACACGTTTTTGTACCTCAAAAAAAAAATTGTTTTAATGCTTCATGGTCTAAACGATTCGATGTTAAAAGTTCACAAGAAAACCCTTCATGAAGTTCATCCACCACCATTAACGTATGAGGCACTAAATAGGCATTGAGACCATCGATTGCATCTATGCAAATTATATTATTTTTATAAGTTTTTTTTCATATTTCCATCTGAGAGTTTATTATGATTATTAGGATGAAATCCTCATGTTTAAATGGCTTTTAAAATAATATACAGTCTCTTTGTTCTCGCAATAAATTTACCCAAGCCTCTACACTGATACCATCACTTTTATGCCAAGTTGGTGGATGTGAAAGTTGATTATTAAATAAATATTTTTTGGTGTACAAATGTATTCTTTGCAAACTTGAATTGACCACTAAATCTCTTATTTAATCCAAAATAAAATTAAAAAAAATTTTTGATGCAATTTTTTTGCCAAATATTCTCGCTCATTTATTTGTCATTTATTCATTTAATGTCATATGACTTAAGCAAACTCATATGGGCACATGAGTTTTGATAAACTCAGCAGTGCAACTACCTGTAATTATAAATTATTTAAATAAGTGATTAACCATGGATTAGAAAATTATACTTACCATGAATATTAGTTATAAAATTTATAGGCAAAGGACAAAATGCGTTGATTGTTTTGCTGCTTCGAAGCTTTAAAAGAGTTTTTTCCTAGTTCTACAAATAGTGTATATCTTCCTGAGCCTAAATATATTTTTTTGATGAATTGGAGAATTTTTGCAAAACTAGGTTTTGTATTGTTCTTCAGTCTTATTTTCCCAGTCGAAGAATTCAGACAATGATAAAGAATTCAGTTTTTGTGTGACAAAATTTATGTCAGGACTATTTTTTATATATTTAAATATCTATGTTAATGGCATGTTTTTACTTTCACATTTTTTCTTTGGGATAAAATTCATTAAAAGATTCTTCATAAAAACGTTTCACATGGGATTTAAGGTTATTATTTCTTGCAGAAAATATATTGCAAAAGTGACATGAAATTTCAGCCACTTTAATAAGATATAAATTTTCAAAGTAATTGGGGTGTTTTAATTATGCATGTATTTTTTCGTTTTTTCTCTAAAACCTTTTTAAACATTTGTTGGTACAAAGTGCCAGTAACTGCTATAATTAAAACAGAGAAAATAAATTCAATAAACTGCACTATATCAACTGCTAACTCACAATCACAGATAGTCTATAACTAAGCCCACTACTGCTCACACTAGGTAGTAAGTTATTTAAATTTTTAAACACAAAAAAAATATCTAGATAAATTACCATTAGACTGTTTTCGAAACCAGTAAAAGTATCACTGCTAAAAACACTTATTGACATGTATGACATTTGAAGTGTCATGTATCGTATATTCTTACCCGCACGCCCCGCTATCTTATGAACGATAGACATAAATATAAACATAGCGAAACGCAAGCGCATTAATGTTGTTTACATTATTATAGAATAATAGTAATTAGTAATTTAAGTTTATTTAGTCTCCTTTTGTCTGAAACAGTAAAAAGAGACTTGTTCTTTTTATTTTGAGTATAACCAAATACTTCTAAAGGACATCCCAACAAATAATCCCTAGGTTGATTCAGCAAAATAAAACAATATACACAATGATTTTTGTCTAATTCTAGAGCGCAAAATTCTCCATCATATTGTAACTTTAGGTATTTTCCAATTTTTAAATAACGCTACCTAACTAAATAATTAGATATAATATTATAGACCAAATATTAATAAAATATCTATAGTTGATTTAATATTAAATAAAAATGAGGAGAAAATTTAAGGAGTAATAATCACAAACAAAACAGTGAAAATGAATTTCTTGGAAATAAAGCTTTTTGCTATCGTTAGGTTAACGGTAAACGTATCACCTATGTTGAAGATAATAGATACTTTTCGAAACCATAATAAATTATCACCGGTAACCACTAATTGACATGTATGACATTTGAAGGGTCATTTATCGTATATCACTACCGGCACCCTCCGCTATCTTACGGACGATAGATATAGTCATAAACATAGCAAAACGCATTCGCATTAATTTTGTTTATATTATTGTCAAATAATAATAATTAGTAGTTCAAGTTTATTAAGTCTCCTTTTGTCTGAAACAGTAAAAAGAAATTTGTTTTTTTTTTATTTTCCATAAGAATGACCACGACCAACCCAAATCTAAATTCCAATGTCTTGGCAAAATTCAAGAGAAGTAAGTTCAGATTTAATGATAAAGATCACCACATACTTCTAATGGACATCCTAGCAAATAATCCATATGTTGATCCATCAAAATAGAACATCATACACAATAATTTTTGTCTAATTCTTGACCTGCAAAAATATATATAGTTTTAAATAATAAGTTAAATAAAAATAAGGTTAAAAAATTTAATGAGTAAAAATCACAAAGAATACAATGAAAATGAATTTCTTGTAAATACAGCTTTTTGCTATCATTACGTTAGCGGTAAACATGTCACCTTTTTCAAAAACACTTTTTGGGGAGCTATCCAACAGCGGCTAAGATAACGTTTACGTCTATGTTAAACGTAAAACATATGCATCTTCGAAAACTATCTATTGTGTCAACGTTACGGAACTTAGACTTCTGTCAGTCATTCAATCCACAACACGCCGGTGTAATAGGAGTTTCCTATCTATACCCGATGGACGGAAGCGACCGCTACGAAGACTTCAGTATGGTTTGCAGCTAGGCTTATTTTAGGCACTTAATGTTCTAAGCCTATTTTTAGTAGGAAATTTGTGCTTATTTTTTATATGTTGTTTCTTAGTATTATAAGTTTAATGAATTGCAATCTTGGTATATTTTAGAGCTCCTATAGATTTTATGCTGGCGGAGTTTCTTATTATTATAAGGCTTGTCACATGTATTTTCACTTGCAACCCCTATCCTGTTGTGATTATAATTTTCAAATTTTTAATACTTATATTTAGGGTCATATATCTCAAACCGTCGTATATTAAACTACAAACTGTCGTTATTTAAAGTCGTAAAGCAAAATAACTGACTCTTTTTCATGGCCACTGTTTTTGTCCTATACAGTGCATCCGTAAAGTAGCGGATAAATTCAATAAAAATGAAATGGACCGTTTCCGAAAAAATGCCCGAACCCGTCGATTTTCATATTTGGTTTAGGGTATTTCTACGTGGAAATTAAATATACAGGGTGATTTAAATAAGATATGATGTCATCAATATGTTTTTTTACATATACACCACCATTTTTTAGTGCAGAATCAGAAAGAACGCATTTTTTACAAATAATATGGTACAAATAAATAGTGGTTACATAAAGAATTTTAAACGAAAAATAATGATAAAATATAAAATTAAAGAAATACCTATCTAAATTAAATGTTCGAATTGAACAACCTGACAATAACCAAGGCGCTTTAGAAATTCTTTTTGAACGTTGTCAATGACATCTGGAGGAATATTTCTAAATCCTGGCGTATTTCTTCTTTAAAATCTTTTAAATTTGCTGGTTTAGTAATATACACTTTACTTTCTAAGTATCCCCAACAAAAGCAGAGTTAAATCTGGCGATCTGGGTGGCCATTAGGGTTCATTGCCTCGTCTATCTATCCAACGATTTGACACAACTTCATCTAGATAATATCAAATGGGTAAAGCATAATGTGGCGGGGCTCTATCTTTTGGGCTGAAAAAAAAGATCACGTTGGTGCGTGTCGGGTTCTTCTAAATCCGATACAAAGTTATCAGAGCGGGGATAAGATCATTTTGAAGAAAGTCCAAATACCGCTCACCAGTGAGAGTGTAATCAAAAAAGTAAGGTCCTAAAACTCTTCCTTCCACTATATCGCCCCACACATTGACTTTTGGAGCGTGTTGTGTATAACATTCTGTGAACCAATGAGGGTTTTCGGTCGCTCAGTATCGACAATTTTGTCTGTTCACATGGCCGTTTAGACTAAACGTTGCTTCGTGAGAAAATATTATCCGTTTTACAAAATTATTGTTATAATTAAATAATTGCTGCATTTGCTCACATAACTCATTTTAGCGATCAAAATCATCTTCCGATAGCTCTTGAAGTAAGAATATTTTATAAGGGAGGAACTTTTCTTTTTTCACAACTTTATGTACAGTAGATCGCGATAAATAAACATTAGAAGCCGTGCCTGTGTTTGTGTAAGTGACCAATCATGCACAAAATTTCGATTGTTTCACATTCGGTTAATTTTCTCATACAGGGTGATTTTTATAAGAAGGTCATGCTTTTGGGGGATGATAGGGGACGTTATAATTTAACTTTTGATATAAGATACTATGGGTCGGAAATGCCTCAGTAAAAGCAAAATACAGGGGTTTAAAGTTTTTAAAAAAATTAAGAAATTAATTTTTAGTTTTTTGACTGTTTAAGATATCGGTGTCAAATTTTCTCAATAAAGCTACCTAATAAAGATGCTTTAAATGTAAAAAGTAAATGTTTTAGTTTCAACCAGTGGCGTAGATCAGATAGGCATTAGAGTAATTTTTTAATAAAAAAAAATAGTACGCCACTGATAATCAAAAATTTTAAGAATCCTTGGTTTATTTAACAGAAAAAAAGGTATCCTGCATCTTTTTCCCAAAAGGTGCCATTTTATCAGAATTTAAAAATAAATAACTTTAATAAAAACTAAGGAAAAAAAAATTATTAGATAACGTTAAAAAATACTAAATAATAAATAATAATAATTAATAATTAATTTAAAAGGTGCCTAAAGTGGCCGCTATTTTGTTGATTACAGAGCCTGCAGCGTAATGTTAAATTGTCGTGAATTTTCTTAATAACTTCACCTCTATCTTTAATTTCGCCTGCAGCTACTGGCAATGCGAGCAACATGATTCTTTAACTGGTGTCAAGTAAATAAGTATATGAAACCATAAATAATATTACAAGGATTTTAATTAGGGGATCTCGCTGGCTAAGAAACCATGCAGGCCACCACAACCAAAAGCTTGGCAAATGTCTGGGTGTTTAGCCCCTTGTTGAAGATAGGTCAACAGATGCAGAACCTTTTTTGTTTTTTAATTGGATAAAGTTGGTGTCCAGCAATTTTTCGGGTACTTGTATTTGGTCTCGCACGAACTCATCGGATTCACCGAGTGTGCATATCCGCTAACTCAATGCCACGCAAATTGCAAAGAGGGACATGATAACAAAATAACTAATAGCTTTGACGGTTGCTAGGATATTTTTGACATACGAATCAAAACTTTGTTGTAACGTCATCTTCCTGATTAATTTAAATAAGGTAGTTGTTCTGCTTTGCTTTATTTTGAATGTTATGGAGCGATTTACGTGGAATGAATTAGCAGATAGGCATTTAACCCTTGGTGAATCCAGAGGAAATGCTGTATTGGCTCGCGCGATTTATGCTGAACGTTTTCCCAATCAAGTGGTCCCAGAGAGAAGATTTTTTCTTAAGGTCGACAGGAGTCTACGTGAGAGAGGACAATTACAAGTAAGTACCTACGTAAAAAAAATAAAAACAAAAAATTAACATGTACTTCTTGTTTTAGGTGAACCCAGGCATAAGAGTTCGTACAAGACCTATTCGTGATAATGTTGAGGAGGAAATACTTCACAATATTGAAGAGGATCCAAATACAAGTACCCGAAAAATTGCTGATCACCTGAGGATAAGCCAAGTGTTGGTTTGGAAAGTTTTGCATGATAACCACCTTTATCCATTTAAAAAACAAAAGGTTCAGCATCTGTTGCCCCAAGACTATGCTATTAGGTTCGCGTTTGCCACTTGGTATCTTCAACAAGGGGCTGAACACCCAGACAATTGCCAAGCTATTTTGCTTAGTGACGAATCAACGTTTTGCCGAGAGGGACATTTCAACCCAAGAAACAATCATGTCTGGGCTGATGAAAACCCTCATGCTAAATTTATCCGTGGCTACCAATAACAATTCTCTGTGAATATTTGGGCAGGCATTGTAGGGGCGAACTTGATTGGTCCGTACATTTTGCCAAGACGTCTCATTGCAGGGAATTATTTGATTTTTCTTCGAGATGTACTGCCTGAACTTTTAGAAGATGCGCCATTGGATGTTCGGCAAATAATGTAGCTTCAACATGATAATTGTCCAGCACACTATGGTCGCGTTGTAAGGGAATATTTAAACTAAAGATATCCTAGACGTTGGATTGGGAGGGGAGGCCCAGTGGCTTGGCCAGCGCACTCCCCCGATTTAAGTCCCTGTGATTTTTATTTGTGGGGTCATTTGGACCAACTTATTTATTCTACACCTGTGCCAGATGAAGATGATCTTTTGGCTTGCATTGCAGTAGCTGCAGGCGAAATTAAAGATAGGGGTGAAGTTATTCAGAAAATTTACGACAATTTAACATTACGCTGCTGGCTCTGTATCCAAGAAAATTACGGCCACTTTGAGCACCTTTTAAATTAATTATTAATTATTATTCTTTATTATTTAGTATTTTTTAACGTTATTCAATAAATTTTTTTTCCTTAGTTTTTATTAAAGTTATTTATTTTTAAATTCTGATAAAATGGTGCCTTTTGGGAAAAAGATGCAGGATACCTTTTTTCTGTTAAATAAACCAAGGATTCATAAAATTTTTGATTATCAGTGGCGTACTATTTTTTTTATTAAAAAATTGCTCTAATGCCTATCTGATCTACGCCACTGGTTGAAACTAACACATTTACTTTTTACATTTAAAGCATCTTTATTAGGTAGCTTTATTGAAAAAAAAATTGACACCGATATCTTAAACAGTCAAAAATCTAAAAATTAATTTCTTAATTTTTTTAAAAACTTTAACTCCCTGTATTTTGCATCTAAGACATTTCCGACCCATAGTGTCTTATATTAAAAGTTATATTTGAACGTCCCCTATCATCTTCTAAAAGCATGATCTTCTTATAAAAATCACCCTGTATATCATACAATAACAGTAGGTAATAAAGTGTAGTTATTAATAAAACGCAGGATGATATTGCTTTTGCCTCATAAAAATAATAAACACTACTTGCAAATGTAAAAATATTTTAAATAGTTCAACCAAAATACATTCACTTTTTGACACTGACAACAACAACGATAATAACTAAAAAATCAAAATGCCAACATTTAATTTAGATAAGTATTTCTTTAATTTTACATTTTATCATTATTTTTCATTCAAAATTGCTTATGTATTTATTTGTACCATATCCTTTGTAAAAAATGCGTTCTTTCTGATTCTGCAATAAAAAATGGTGGTTTCTATTTAAAAAACTTACTAATGACGTGATATTTTTCTTTGATAAGTCACTCTGTATATTTAATTTCCACGTAGAAAAACCCTACACTCAATATTAAAATTGACGGGATCGGGCATTTTTTTTAGAAACGGTCCATGCCATTTTTATTGAATTTATCCGATATTTATTTATTCTTTTTTATGTTTTCTACTTTTTCAAATTTTTCTGAAAGTATTTGGAATTTAAAAAATGTTTCAATGGCTCAAACGCAACTTTGCTCTAATTCAACCGATCTTGTATCTTTTAAATTGTTCGATATATCAGTGGTCCCTTCGAATTTTGCACACATTGTACATTATTAGGTTTGATGTTGCTATGATATAAAATTTATTTTTGACTTATCTATATATTTTCTAAATGATTCTATTTGAAAAAATCAACTACTAAACTGTTTTTATTAAATTTTAAATCCATATTTTAAGTTGATTTTAAAGTATTTCAATTAAAAACTGTTTAACTGGGAATCGGATATTTTTTAAAATAATTTTTAAAAACTTGAGTTTATTACCTGATATTATAATATTTTATTTAGTTTCGGTTGAATTTATATATTTTTTGTTGGTTTACGGTTATTAATCTTCTTTGTTAAGGGTAAATGAAATATAGACAAACTTACTGATATTTAATCTGAAGCTATTTAATTCGCACCAGTTCACAAGAGTTCTGTTCATATTCTTTATGCGTATGCTGCCATGCGGAAATGCATGATTCATATATGCTATAACAAAATTAACATTTAGTAATTTTATAATAAACTTGTATTTTATTTCAATTTTAAGAATTAACTACTTAAGTAATAATAATTGTCAACGACTTCATTTAACTAAGTATTTAAATATTTCGATCCAATGTATACTAGCTGCTATACGAAAAGGCTGTATGAAAAAAACCTCAACAACTTGCCTAAGTCAAAAAGCTATGATGCAGAAATCCCTTTATTAAAAATCTAGATTTTACGGCAAACTGAATTTTAATTTAGTCTTAGCGTCATTCACCGGGTTCGTCCATCTGGGTTTTTCGACGAACTTTTTAAGCACCCTCGAGCCCCTTCGCGTTTTGAATTACTTTACGGGATTTTGCATTTTAGACTTCTGTTCTTCGCCGTGCTAGAAAAACTTTTGGTATGAACTCTTTTTTCGAAATTTTCAAGGGTTCTTAAATTATTATTAAGTACAAGAATGTTTAAAATTTCTGAAAGATAGTATAAGCTATTTGTCATATATATTTGATATCAAAGAAAATCGAGATAATAATTAGGGTATCAATTAAAACTAGGTAATTAGCAATAGTTTACCCATAAAATGGTTTTAAAATAATTAATAAATAATTTGCATAACTTTAGCATAATCGATTATTGAAAAGTCCGATTATGCCCCCATTTGACAGCCATTATTAAACAGGGAATATTATGTTGTAGCTGTAAATTTACGTTGGTATCTCAGTGTGTATGTATATATATTAGATGCCAGTGTGCATATGGGAATATATTGCTCCACGATATTTTATTGGGGCGCCCGGGTTGGCAAATAGAGTTACGTCATATGCTTCACATTAATCTTTGATCCGATCCCGTAGCCAAATTTATTACTCAAAGGCCTTTTGTCTTTGCGTAAAGTGTTACTCTAATAAATAAAATTTTTGGTTTTAGAACCAATTTTAAGCATTTTCCTATCCCACCTTTAAGAGCCTTACATTGGGAAGTCAACAAATACTGTAAACCTTCGTTTTTGGAGTGTGTAGATTATCTGAGGAAAAAAGTGAAACATGTGGCTTTAAGAAGACAGGTAAATTTAAAAACTGCAATATTATAAAACATAATTAAGAAAGAAATCATACTGTGAATACACGCAGATCGAGTATATTAAATTGTTTTAACCTCTCGGCTACTGAATATCAAATATTTATTTTAGCAGTGATTTAAAAGATTCTTCGCTCCACAAATAAGTATAAATAAATCTTAACGACTATAAAACGATGAAATGCGCGTCTCAGCAGTAATTTGAATTAATTATTTTCGAACTAAATAAACCAACTACTTACTTTTTTATTGGTTTAAAAGGTTAAAAGCATAGTTTAGTAATGATTTTAAATTTTTAATATATTACTGGTTAGTTCAGTTGTGTTTTATTGGTTATATAGGGTAAATAAAATTCAAATATTTATATTTTGATTAACTTTTATTACTGTGAGAAATACTAAAAAGGTACCCGCGCGACTTTTCTATATCAACTAAAAAACTCTATTCAAAGCTATACTCTATATTTTTTAAGTGACTAAAGTATAATCACCATTCATAACGCTGATGCCTAATCAGCTCCTTTTATAAAAACAACTTTCGGTTATTTTTCGATGTCACATAAATAAAAATTAGTCTGGCGACTTAAAAGTAATGTATTGTACAAAGATTATTAGGAAATTGATATTTTCAGAAAAGTTTGACATAACCCCTGCATTTTCTACCTTTTGTCTCCCACTATCTCAGTAGGATAATTGCTAAATAAACCTTTTGACCCTTGTCATCAGCCTAGGTAACCTAAGACATATAACATAAAATCGTGATTTAAGGCATCGAAGACCTTCGGTTAAAAGAACAGTTACGGAACAGAACAGGATAGTAATAAGATTTGTTAATCCTGAGCAAAAATATAAATACTATTTTTTCTGTAATGTTCCTGATCTTCTTTTTCTTTTTCTTCTTTCGGGCCCTCTTTTGCCCAATATCTTTCCTTGTATTATGGTTTACAGTAGGGAGTGTCGATCTTTATATCTCATAATATGCCCCAGGTATTCCAGTTTTTTTTAATGGTGTACATGACTTCTACAACTTTTTTCATTCTTTTCAATAATATGTTTTTGTTCTGGTTGTTCTCCTATATAGCCATATCCTAAATGTTTCCAAATTTTAAGTGGTGGCTTCTGAGAGTATCCAGTATTATATGCCCTACAATAAAGCAGAAAAGACTTCAGTTTTTCAAATTAATTTAATAATAATAAGAATCACCTTTGTTGACTTGGTGTGTGTACTAAGTTTAAAAAGCAAAAATGAATTTTACATATAAAGAACAAGCTGATATTCATATTATATATGAAAGGGCTTTTGGTGATTGTATAGAAGCCAGACGGTTGTACGAAGAGGCATTTCCTGATTGACGAGTTTTTATTCGATTTTCTTAAGAGTTGATCGTAATTTAAGGGAAAGAGGTTAATTCTAAAAATTAAGGAAAAAGGTGTTGCATAATACCTACTTACATTTTATTCTAGCATCTTTTTAAAGACACGAAGTTGTTGAGCGATCAAGAAATGCCTGAATTCTAGTTTTGGAAAAACGACTGTTAGATTGTGTTGAAGCAGATGCACCGTTAAGTATCCGCATCACAAATCAAAAAGTATGGAAAATTTTGCACGAGATGTTATTGCACCATTATCATATTCAACGAGTTCATGCATTGAAAGGGCGAGATGTTCCACTTCGTGTTTAACTGTGTAATTGGCTCGAAGAACAACGCCTTGCTATTTCGAAAAAAAAAATTTACCGATGAGGCCGACCTTACAAGAAATAGGCTTTTTAATTTCTGTAACAACCATGTATGGGCATATGAGAATCCCCATTCTACTGTCCAATGGACTCATCAACAGCACTTTTGTTTAAATGCGTGGACGGAAATTATCGATATACATACATTTATTAGGACCCGTATTTTTACGGCAGCGGCTAAATAGAGAAACCTACATATTATTTTTACAAAATGAATCACCGCCACTATTAGAAAATCTTCCACCTCTACAATGAGCAGAAATGTGGTTTATGCACGACGGGACTCCTCTATATTTTAGCATTATCTCAAGAAACTATTTATGCTTACCCACAGTGTTGGATAGGTCGTGAAGGTCCACTGCCATGGCGACCACGCTCTCCTGACCTAAACCCCCTTTATTTTGACTAATGGGGGGAGGGAGCAAATAAAACAGTTCATTTATTCCAATATTGATGTTCTTAAACAAAAAATAGAGGAAGGATTTGAAACAGTTAAAAACATTTCAAAAATTCTTCCACGACTGCATCGTAATCTGATAAATCTACAAAAATTTGCAGCTTGTCGTGATGCTAATAGTAATAATTTTGAACATTTTCTCTGAATCTTTAAATAAAATGTTTTCAAATAAACATGTCTTTCTTTCTATAGAAATGCCGAGTACCTTATTTTCATTAGTAAACATACGCAAAGTTAAGTTATTTTCAAAGTCAATTTTCTCGTAAATGGAACGCTTTATCGAAATAAATTAGAAGTACCTTTTTTTACGTAAAAAACTCTTAAATTTTATAATTTTCAAATAAAATCGCGATAACCTAGAGCATAAAAGAAATAGGCATGTTTTAATCGCTACCCACCTCCGTATATGACGCCACTGACCAAAATTTTTTTATTTAGTATTTTAACCATCTAATGTTTTACAGTACACCAAATTTTAAAATTTTATTGTAAACGGTTTTAAAGTTATAGAGAAAAAAATCGTCTTTAAGGTGTCTTATTAAAAGGGGAATAACTCCCTTAGGAAGCGTTTGCAGACCCTTGTTAATAGGAATTTTTTGTCTTAATTCTAGCATTTTAGCAAGGATTATGCCTGCAAGGATGCCGCTTATTTTTGAATCACCTTCTAAACAGTTACTCCCAAAAGTATTTGGACAAAATTTAGTTTTAACAATAATCTCGCTTTACAATATAATGAATAATATATGCTACCTGATAATAATCTTGAATATTTCTTAAAGACTACTGAACAATCCTGTACTATTATTTATTAAATAAAAACAAAAAACTTATAACATTAATTTTTAAAACGAATTTTATATCTCAAAATTATTTGGACAAATAGAAAATTAAATATATAATACAATAAATACCACACAATTATAAATTAATACTTAGTAGGAAAACTAGGTTCTATGACACATCTAAATCTTTTAGGTATAAACTTAACAAGTTTACTAGTGACATCTACAGATATTTTATTCCATTCATTTAAAACTTGGTTAATTCTTATCCAAAATGCTAGTCAAGCTAAACTCATCCGCCACTACCAAAAGAACCTTTTTGCACGGAAGAATCTGCTGCTAAAAATATGGTTTCTACAACAATGTTTACTTTTCGGTTTGACCCCGAAATTCATCAATCTGAGGTGTAAAACAAGAACGAGTTCATCAAAAACTGCCGTGAACGTCGCCAGAAGAACTTGGTTGAAGGAAGAAGTGAAGTGCCATTATAGAACTTTAAACAAGGTGAACTCTTTACTAAAATACCTCTATTTCACGTTAAACTCATTTCTAAATCACTTGGAATTTAGTACTTTAGACTGTTTATTCAGAGATAAATTAGAGGTTAGTTCTAGAAACACTTTTAATAAATTAAACAATAAGTTGAACCGTCTTAAAGCCACTGTTAGGTCTAATAACTTTAGGGAATATCAAATAAAATAAGGCCATTGTAATTTTCAGTTCCATAAAAGGTTTTTTAAATTTTTCTGATGATATTTTTACCTCTGACGAAGAAAGTATACTAAACCTTAACCTTAAGTTTAATCTTTATAATAAGGTGGACTCACAAACACAAGAGACTTTAGTTGTGGAGGCTGAGAGTATTTTTGCAGACGACTGATACAAGAAATAAAAACATCTTACGCGCTAAAATAATAAACTTTTTAAATTCTAGATGTGGCTCGAACAGCTTAAACAATAACATCAATAAAAAGCACCTAATTTCGCTAAAAAATAAAATAAAGAGTAACGATTTGATAATGTCAAAAGCAGATAAGGGTAATTGCTTAGTCATTCTAAACAAGACTGACTATATTCAAAAAAAATTGGATTTTCTGGACTCGGAGGATTTCATTACAGTTAATAGAGACCCCACCAATTCGTATTTTACGAAAGTTAAGCAAACATTGGATAGATGTAGGTTAACTCTCGATTTCTTTAACACTAAAAAAGAAAAACCATATCCTATGAATCCTAGAACTCCGATCCTTTATGGTCTCCCCAAAATCCATAAGACCGATTTTCCCATAAGACCAGTGGTTGGTTTCCTTTGTTAACTCCCCATGCTATAATATTTCCTCTTGGTTGAATAATGTTCTCAGGGAGGTGACCAACTTTAAAAGTTTTTATTCGACTAAGAATTCTGTTGATCTAACCAACAGTTTAAAAAATCTTATTGTCTCTCATGGATCTAAACTTATTTCCTTAGATGTAAAAAATCTTTTTCCTAGCATCCCTCCCAGAGATTCTTTAAAGTTAGTGAGAACTCTCCTATTAAAAACATCTCTTAGTCGTATAGTCATAGAGGGTCTTTTAGATTTACTCGATATAGTGATCAACCAAAATTTTTTCCAGTTTGACAATAAAATTTTCAGGCAGGTCTAAGGTTTGGCTATGGGTTCTTGTCTTTCCCCTCTGCTAAGCGAGATTTTCATGAGTCATTTAGAAAGAGAAATAGTTGAGGGTAGGTTTAGAGATTGCCTAACGATATATAAGAGGTATGTGGATGACATTTTTATAATCTGGAATGGCAGGGAGGAAGACCGACCAAATTTTCTTAGTTTCGTAAATTCCTTACACCCTAACATTTCATTCACAATCGAAGAAAAAAAAGATGGTTGTTTGTCTTTTCTTGACCTTCTAGTTAAGAAATGCAACAATAAACTTATTTTTGAAATATATCGTAAGCCCACTACTACCGATAATGTAATTCAGTACTCTTGAAATTCTCCCTACTCATATAAATTTGCCTCCTTTAATTCATTTTTCTATAGATTGTTTAGTATCCCCTTGTCAAAAGAAGCTTTCGCTAAAGAATTGAATATTATAAAACATATTGCTCTCAACAACGGATTTCCCCTTCATTTAATAGACAAAATTTATTACAAATTTTTAAATAAATATAAATTGACCTACAATATTGTTCATAATAACGACTCAATAAGTTCCTTTAGATCCTTGACCTTTTTTGGTTCTATCTCCGTAAATTTAGTAAGATTCTTTAAATCCCTAAATGTTAAAATCGCGTTTAAGACAGTCAATAATTTAAAGAACCAATTGGTCAGTAGGGTGGATAAGGCAGGCATCCTTTCTAAATCGGGAGTTTATTCTTTAAAATGTGATGATTGCAATGCAGTATACATTGGCCAGTCTGGAAGAAAAATCTCTACACGCTTTAAAGAACACGTAGCGCTTTTTGAAAAATTTAAAAATACCAATGTCAGTGATACCAAATCAGCGTTTGCGAATCATTTGCTGGCCTCTACTCATAATTTTTCTCCGGGGGTGGGAGCTGAAATGCTTCATGAATGCCCTGAAGTAAGAAGCTTGAACGTTCTGGGGAAAATGGAAATTACAAAAGCTAAAAAAAGTCCTGTTCTCGTGTGTGTGAATGACGTGTTTACTTTTGAACCTAATTTAATTTTTAACAATTTAATTTAGCTTAAAGTATCGTTTAACATTTTCCTTGTAGTCACTTTCTTCACTTTACATTGGCTAATGTGTTAAGTTGTTTTAGCATTAGGTCCGTATAGCCGATAGGTTTTACACTTATACTTATAACCTTGTTGTACCGGGTTCGATTCTCGTTGAGTCTATGTTGTTGCGTTCCACTTTTTAATTTTTTATTTTTTGCTTTATACAATTATAACCTTAAAATTATTGTTTATTTATGTACTATGAAGTGTGTGGATGGCTTCTAAAGGTTTTTTATTGTTTTATGTAAGTTTTTAGTTTTATTTAAGTAGTATTTTTATTTTAGGCCTGATGATGCTCTAACTAGAGCGAAACACGTGAAGCCCGTTTAATTACATGTTGTGAGACCGTGACTTTGTGTTTTTCTTTGTTTTTCGTCAATTTTGGTTAATTCTTGCCTATTTTTTATATTATCTACTTGAACCTTAGATTTCAATGCCTGCCATAAATTTTCAATAGGATTAATGTCCGGTGATTGAGGGGGAAAATCTAGAACTTTAGGTACATTATAGACTAGCCTCAATCTAACTATTTCCGATTTATGTTTTGGGTCGTTGTCTTGAAGAAAAGCATTATTATTTTTCTAAACCTAAGTTCAAAGCACTTTGGCGTAAATTGGTTTTTAAAATATCCAAATACTTGTGTTTGTCCATAATTCCATCAATCGGGCAGATATTTCCTACACCACTAGCTGCAAAATATCCCCAAAACATCATGGAAACGCCTCCATGTTTCACGGTAGGACAAATATTTTGAGATTGCAAGGAGGTACCAGGTGTACGCCACACTATTTTTCTGCCATCTGATGAAAAAATGTTTATTTTCGTTTTATCTGAAAAAACCACGCGATTCCAAAACTCAGGGGCCTCACCTATGTATTTTTTTGCGAAAGCTACACGTTTCTGTCTTTCTCGCTATTCTGACATGAAAAATGTTTTATCTTATAACTCTCCTAACTGTCTCAGATCCAACTTTTTTTCCTAAACTTCTCTGTAGTTCCGAAACAATTTTCGGGGCACAAATAAAGGGGTCTTTTTTATCTCTCTCATTCTAAAGTGTTCATCACAAAGAGTCAGCTTCCTTGGACGACCAGGTCGATGTTTATTTCCTACTAAATTTTTATCTTTAAATTTTTTCACAATATATCCAATGGTAGTGCATGATTTATTTACAGCTTCGGCTATTTTCCGATAAATTTGGCCCTTTTTAAAAGAATTAATTATAATTTCACGCCCAGCAATAGTAGTTTCTCTCGATTTCATTTTTGTGTGTGCGCACGTTATTGCTTATTTTTCTCTACTACTTGACATGTTGCCTTAAATGTAAACAAAGATGCATACTGATTTTTTCTTACATTTCACCTTTTTATTAAAAGAATTTATACACTGTCCAAATACTTTTGAGATATTGCATATTTTATTAATTTTGTATCTTGCAAAACTGTTTGACTATGTACATCTTTTTTAAACTAAATATATCGTAATTATATTTGATAGTCATTAAGAAATATTCATAATTATCATTAGGTTGCAGATTTTATTTATTATAATTTATTATAGTAATAATGTAAGAATATTATTGAAAATACTTATTGTCCAAATACTTTTGGGAGTAACTATAAGTGATCTTCATTTATATCTGTTTTCCCATGATCATTTATTTTGTTTTATATACGTTCATATTAAGACCATATTATTGACTGTACTGAGTGACTCCTTCAAAATCTAACTGCTTGAAAAATTAAGCGCCCATGTTACCCGGACCCACTGCTTTTTTGTGATCGTTTGAATTCATGATCCATCATGAAATAATTATTTATATATTTCTGAACCTAGAGTAATTTAAATTACCCAGAACATATGAAAAAATTGTAATGATTCCTTATTTGTCGTGAATATTATGAAATATTTATATTAGTGATTTAAATATTTTTTCGCGGAACGGGAGTGAGACGTAACAATTTTGTTACTTTTATGGCTCATAAATATTCGAATGTTTAAAATTGCGATGGGTTTAAAAGGTTCTTGAATCTTACAAATAACCACTGTTCTATTAACATTTTTAAAGATAATAAAATATCTGCCATAAAATTACCACAAAAGCTTTAAAGATTGATCGATGTGGAACCACTACTATCTGGTCTAAAAAATCAATTGTATTCCAGCTTTTGTTATTTCCTTATTGATTTTATTTATAAAGGCTTATCGAATCAGAACCGGAATAAGAATTATTCATTTAAGTATTCCTGACTAAAACTAATAAAATATTTATTACAGTAGTTTAATAGTTCAGAATGAATGAATTATCATCTTATTATTAATACTCAATTTAATTATCTTGAAAACTGAGCTTTTTGTCTTGTGATTGCACAAAAGTATTCTTGCCTATAAAATCTCTTATGGATTTTACTTCATTTACTATAAACGATATTATCATTATAGTTTTATAAGCGCAATGTTCATTGTGTTTTTATTAAAACTGATGTTTACAGGGCCGTATCTGGACAAAAATTTTGGAGGGGGGGGTTAGGCCAGTGACATTTGAGATATTAGGGATAAAAAAAAATTTAATTTATAAATAGGTTTTACTAAAAGAAGATACCAGTTTAAACTAAAAAACGCATTTAACAACGTTAAAATTTTAAAAATAATTATAATAACAACTGAATATTTCTTTGCTTTTCCCTCGCAAAACGATTTAGGACCTCTGCGGTATCAAATATAATATTTCTATGCACGCTTAAAAGGGCAAGTCCTGTTAGCCGCTCCTCGACCAGTTGAATTGCGCAAATAGTCTTTTAAACGCCTTAGCGATGAAAATGATCGTTCTGATGAGGCTGTAGATACAGGTAACGTAGCCAGAATTTGCAACAGAGTATGAATATTGGGAAAAAAAGATGGATTACATGCTGATAATGCATCAAGAGGATTTTTTTGCCTTTCTGCTTGAGGCAGCTAAATCCATTTTTGTTTCCACAACTGTAGTTCTGCAGATAACGTATCTAGGTCCAAAAATTCCTCATATGGTAACAAGTCTTCCATTTTTACTATGTGTGCTTCGCACATATTTGGTACTAGACAATATAACAATGAAAGTGATTTTTCGTGATTTGCAAATCTTGCAGATTTTCATCAGTTCTTCTATAAATTGATCAAAAAAAGGAATTGCAACTGTGATTCGAAAATATTCCTCTGCAGTAGCTACCATGGCATTAGAACGATTCTGCTGTCGTGAAACTATTCTAGGTATTTTTATGCATTCTTCATCATCTATAGACTTTATAATAGCTTCAGATTTTTTACAAATATTTTTGAATTCTTAATCTATATTCAGTCTCATAT
Source organism: Anthonomus grandis grandis (assembly GCF_022605725.1). Taxonomy (NCBI): domain Eukaryota; kingdom Metazoa; phylum Arthropoda; class Insecta; order Coleoptera; family Curculionidae; genus Anthonomus; species Anthonomus grandis. The sequence goes on along the minus strand of NC_065548.1, from coordinate 23,043,304 downwards.
TCCTGACCTGACTAATAACAGTATTCACATGCTCAACAGCGCCAAATAGATCAAAATCCACAGTCTGGAGAATTCTACATAACGGTAGAGTAAAAGCAAATAAAGTGGACGCTGTTAACATACTGATAATAAACTCACTGGTCATAATAGCTCGAAGGAACTGCAAAGCTTTTGAAGAAGTTTCGATGTTCTCTTGTTTTAGTTCTTCTAATGTTTCAATAATGGGTTTAGAACCTTCAGTAAACCTAATTAGTCCATCATGATTTTCCACCCACCGAGTTTCACACATGGATGTTAACTTACTCCATTTACTATTTGGAACATGTTCTTTAATTTTAATTTTTAATATCTCAGTGCGCATAGCTGATATTTTTATAAAATTTGCAGTAGATTTTATTGTTCCAATACAATTTCTGATACTCTGAACCTTACAGGAATGGGCAAGGGCTAAATTTAAAGAATGAGCACTACAGTGCACATATATTGCTGCTGGATATTTTTTTCTAATTATAGCCTGGACACCTTTAAAACTTTAAAAAGTAAATTCAAAAAAAAGAGTTATAGTTACCAGTCGTTTCAATTTTATTTTACATTATAAGATTTTCGGGGGGGGGGTTTGAACCCCCAAACCCCCCCCCCTAGATACGGCCCTGGATGTTTACATTTCGATAATTACCTTTATCTCCTTGCTAGTTTTTTATTTTTTAATATTCTTATATTCTTTTATAGAGAAACTGTTGCTGCTCTTTGAGCATCCTTTTTAGATTAAACTCGTTACATTAAATAATACTCATTGTCGTCTCTTTCTCTTTTATTATATTATAAAAAACTTTTGTCCCAACAATTATTTAAAACCCTAATTAGAACCTCAATTAATATCTTAGGGCAATACAATTCATTTAAAACATAAGTATTCTAACAAAAACCACCATTCTAATTATCGCTACATTTTATGTGTTTAAAGGATGATACATCAATTGCTGCTCAAGAAAATAACTGGGGTGCAAATGCTTCTAGAATGATAAGTCAAGTAGATTTGGAATGTAAAAGGATGATGAAAATTGACTATGATGTAGCACCACCCTTCGAAGGTTCAATATTGCATAATGCACTTTTATGGAATATTTTAAAAATTAATTGATTTGTAGGTCCTCTAGAACGGTATCAATGGCGAGTAACGGCAAGTTACTTTATGTGTTGGTATACTATGAATGAAATACCCGATTTAAAATATTTAGATGAACAATGTGATAATTTTGCTTACTGTTTGCACCTTTCTTATGGACCGAATAATGAGGATGTTCGAGCTGTGGATAAAGTTCCGTTTAAATGTGCAGAATATAGGTAGGAATAAAAATTATTCCGAAAAAGCGATAAATTAGCAGACTTCTTTTGAAGCTTTTGCCCTGATCCTTGTTGTCAAGTTATACATCTACCGAGGATAGATGTATGCTGGAATAATGTAAAAAATCCTTGTTTTAAAGAAAACCCCGAAGGAAAGAGAGAATGCCAGTTTAAAAGAAATGAAAACACCGATTTTACGTAAGAACATTACGTTTTATAATAAGAAAACCTACTTATACTAATAAAAGGTAGCAGTCTGAGTAAAAGTCTTATCAAGGATGTGTGTGTAAAAAATCACAGTTAATAGCACATATAGTTATACTTGTTGTAAAAAAGAATTCATAAAAAATTCATTTTCATTCAAAATTCGGGAATAAATTATTATGCTTTACTACACAATGATTAAATTATAATTTCCGCAAGAAAGATTAAACATCATTAAACGTTATGGACTGAACGATAAATTTTGATCAGAGTACAATTAAAATTTTAATAATAAAAGCCAAATTTTGTGTATGAATATTTGATAGCTACGAGTTTAATTTGCGATTAAATAGTATGTTATCTCGCTATATTTTTAATAAAATTAAATATACTCTATATTTTTCCAATTAATGATGTAAGCAGATATAAATTTGATTTTGTTATTTTTTTCATTTAATGGTTTTTATTAATTCACTATTTAAAATATATTATTTGGAAAATAATTTTAATGTTTAGCTGAAGTAAAATGCAAGCTTTATTATTTTTTGATTTGTTTTAATAAGGTTTAATTATCTTTTCTTAAATTTATATTAAAATAATTAAAAATTTCTGAATCAATAACTAATTTCTTATGTTTTTTCACTATTATTCTTTAATATCAAGCTACAGAAAGAAGTCTAAACTTACTCTATTCTAAAAAATAATATATAATTCTAAGAGTTTCATGCTAACTTATAAATTCATTTACATGAGGAATGCTTGTTAAATTAATATCTGTTATGTAAACTTTTTATTTCTTTAGTGGGTTAGAAATATTAGAATTATTAGAATTAGAATTATTAGAGAAGGAAGGTTTGAGAAGGTTGAGAGATAATGTAAAATTCATATGAACCCAAGCATAATCTAGAAATATAAAATTTTGTGTTGGGGAACTTACTTATACATAAAAAAATTAAAATAGTAATAAGAGTCATGTAAAAATTGTTTTCTTTATTACTAAAATTTTTTTCTTAAGCGTTAAACTATTTTTTTTGATGTAGCTAAGTCAATACCAAAACAATTCCATTCTTCGTCCTCAATATTCAGCATAAGAGTATAAACACAATATCCGCTTTGTAAATTAAAGGATTTTCATGTTATATTAAATAACGAACTATTGTTTTTTTTATGAAAAAATTGAATGGGATAATCATCAAGATAATCAATCATTTCAGTTGATTGTATAGGTTAACCAAGTTTCGCTAAATGTCTGTCATTAACTTTATTATTTTTTCTTATATTGGAGCAAAATTTAATATTTTTAACATTTAAAGAAACTGGTTCACCATTAAAAGTCAAAATATCTACAATTTATTGTTTTAAGACGTTTCGTCCTCCTTTATACTTTTTAATCGTATTTATTTTATCATTATGTATTTATTCATTTTATTAGTCTCTTTTTATACTTTCAATTCTAAGTTTAATTGGCATAATTATAATAAACTTTTATTTGTTTAATGTTTTATGTTATACCGTCGTTGTTCCTTAAAATATATCATTTTCCAAGTCTAGGTTACTAAAATGTATCTTATTCTCTCCTCTAAATAAATTGGTGATATGATTTTTTCTTAAATTATATTTTGCTACATTTTCTTCACTGTTTTCTTTAAGTATGTATTACTCTTTTAGAATAACTTTTTCTATCTTTTTGTTTTTCTTCTTCATATTTTAATGGATCTCTTTTTTGGCATAAAGTTTTCTTATAGTTTTTGTTTGCCTTCTTTTTTTTTCTTTGTGCTTATTATTACTTTAGTCGCTATAATTTTTTTTTTAGTTTTCAGCATATTTTTATTCAATCTTTTAACATTTAATGCACACCATATTTTACATTTTTACATTTTCTTTAAAGCTTTTTCTTATATCTATAAGTCAGAATTTTGGTTTTTTCAAAAGATTTTCTAAGGCAAAATCTAAACAAAATAAGTAAATTCATAAGCCTGATTTTTTCTCAAGATTCAATTTTTCGAATTACTAAATTGAAGATCTGACTAGGTTTATGGTGACCTGAAGAATGAAAATTAAGAGTAAAAAAACTAATATGAATTTAATAAATCTAGTATGCAATACCTAGAATTAAAAAATAGCAAAACAAACAAACCATTAACACAAATATGACAATAATTATTACCTCTTCTATATTATTTTTTATAATCTTATTTTATTTTTCAAAGTTAAAAACCCTGGATTATTAATTAATTGTGATTATTTAATGCTACATTGTAAAATTTAATGAAAACAAAAAAGAAATATTACAAAATACTTCACTATTAGTTTTGGATTAAGAAAAAGGATAGAAGCACACTCAGAAATACTTTGAACCGAAAACTGAGGTGATGGTATTCTAAAATAATTGATGTTAATATCTCAAATCATCATTTTCGTCATCTGAAAATAATCTTTCATTTCAAATTACATGAGTTATATTTATTTGTTTATTTATGCCAAAAAGTACAAACTCTTACACAAGTCAAAATACATAAAAAAGCATTACAATAATAATAAGACGCATGCAGTAACTATACAATACGATAAGATAATCCACAATTACCTTATCGTATTATAGTACTTCCTCTATAACTCTGGGGAAGATTTTCTATAGTTTCGTTTAAAGATAATTCCAGACTACTCTTTTCTTTCTTTAGTTACTCAATGTCCATTGCTGAACTGACTAATCCTCTTCAACAACTCATTATTGGCAATATCCTACATAGCAATCCAGGGTCCCGTCTTAAATTTTTTCTATGTATTTAAATAACGCGGCTCAAACTCTTTTACTATAATGAACTTTTAATTTTGTATAAGAAATTTCAATAAATTTTACGATTTTTTTAAAGTACTTAAGTTTGTTTTTAATTCAGGCTTTTAAAGATCCACTAACATACACTATCCGAATTAACAAATAAGATATTACTAAATATAATATCATCTTTAACAGAAGTTACTTGAGCACAAGAAGGCAGTAAATGAAAGTACGTAAAGATGATTACTTCACTGGTTATTACAAAGTCTGTAGCTCTATCAACATATCTCTTAAGGTAGCATATTGCTGTTCTCAGATTACTCAACCTGCAGATCACAAGTAGTCTTAATATTCCTTTCATATAAGGAATACTGCTGTAGTCGTCTAACTAATAATAAATTGCCATAAAAGCTCTTAGTTATATAGTTTGGAAAAAATAAATAAATACGTGGATGTGTAGAATCGATGAAAAATTGTAAGAATTTAAAAATTATTATTTCAATATCATGTTTTACATCTGCTACAAGCATTTTAGGATGTTTTATTCCTCTTGTGACGTATAATAACCTTGTTTACTAATTCTGTGAAATACAAACAATAACATCCCTTTAAATGTTGATGAGCATGTTATCGAATTTAACGAATGCGACAACCATTCTTGTCATGCTATCAAGGTACTTAATTTCATTTTCGATTATGTTAAGTCAGCTTAATATTTTCCGTATTTCAACTAAATAATAAAGCCTCTTAGCATTGCTTGATAAAAAGGCTTATCTTATTATTTCGTATTTTTTAATTTATGGTAGATAGTAAAAATAAAGTATACTACACCTCGAGAGCAAAAATGTAATGGTTTTTTTTTGCGTAAAGCCTTAATATGAATAAGCCATATTAAAGATATAAATAAATAAATAAATAATGTCTTTATTATACCAAAATATACAAAGGCGAAGTCTAGCATAGGGCTAATCAACTAAACCTCTAATTACATGAACAAAAATATACACCAAATTACATAGATAGCAGTTATAGAAAGAAGATAATAGAAAACCCGTGAAATCCAAGAAATCTATCTTGAGTTGGAAAATAAGCAATGACATTAAACTAAAAAAGAAGAAAAAAAAATACACATTTTCCCTTTTAATTATAAAGAGATCATCTGTAACGTGAGAAAATGCGACCTTGATTTTACTTTAAAACTAGCAATGGACATGCACTTAAGTGAATTTGGGAGTTCATTATACACCGAAACAGCATTAACAAGAAAACATTTGGGAAATAAGGCAGAATGAAAACGAGGAGCTGATAATTTACTTATGCATCTTAGATTGACGTCATGCACATCTCTTCGAAAACTGAATTTTTCACGAACGGAGGATATATCAAGCAGTCGATGCACAAAAACCACTAACTGATGAAGATAAAGATTTTCTGCATCCAAGAGTACACATTTTTTCTGAAACTCTGTCATATTTTCTTAAGTTAAAAATGAATCTACAGCACTGACTTTAAAGTTTTTGCAAACGATACAAAGTGACTTTATCTAAACAAGGAACATAAACAATGTTACAGTAGTCCATAATAGAAAAAACTAGGGACTCGCATAATTTCTTGCGTACTTTGTAGTTAATGATACTTCTATTAATATACAATGGTTTGAGCGCAAAATAGCATTTTTTAATTACGTCAGAAATGTGCATTTTGAATCTTAAGTCCTCCTCGAAAATCACACCAAGATTCTTAATGTTATCAACTATTTTTAACTGCGTTCCCCCCACAAATAGTTGTAGGTTATCCAAGAAATTTTTTTCTTATTTTTTGAAGAGAAACACATTACAGAACACTTGCTAGGATTTAATTTTAAATTATTGCTCGACGAGAAAGCTTAAATACATGACAAATCTTAAATCACAGATTTAACTAGCTAACGCATTAGCTAGTTAAATCTGTGCTTAAATCAATAGAATAATAAATTTGCGTATTATCCGCAAAGCCCTGAATACTGCACTATATAACAACCTTATACATGTTTGCTATGTATATTAGAAATAAGATAGGACCTAATACGGCTTCTTGTGGTACCCCAGAGCTTATATAAGAGCGATTTGACTAACATTGATTTTCTAATACCACCAGTTGCTTTTTTTCAGAAAGATACGACCTAAAGAAGTTTAATGAAATATCGAATTTATAATAGGTCAATTTTGCTAAAAACAGGCTGTGATCCAACGTATCGAAAGCTTTAGAAAAGTCAAGCAATACGAGCTCCATAGTATCACCTCTATCCAAAGCCTCAATGATTTCTTGAGTAACTTTTAACAAGGCAGATGTGATGCGGTGCCGCTTTCGGAAACCAGACTGGCCCTGTGGGATTATGTTATTTGTGATATAGAAATCATAAATGTGTGGCTGAATAAACTATTCCAAAACTTTCAAAATTACTGGAATAATGGATATAGGTCTAAGGTCGCAATAGTTCTTTGGACTATTGATTTTAGCTAAATGCATTATAAGAGAAGTCTTCCAAACATCAGGTAAACGACCTCTTTCCAAACAGGAGTTTATAACATGAGTCAAGTGAAGAGTAAGATGATGAATACAAAGTTGGAGCATATTCGCTGAGATGCAGTCACTACCACAGGCAGTGGATTTGAGATCTAAAACTATTTTTGAAATTTCTGCTACAGTCGCTAAGCGAAATGAGAACTGGAGATCAGGACTTAATGTATGATTAAGAAAATATTCGACTGTCTCTGGGCAGTTATCTGAAGGACTATAAACTGATGAAAAATATCAATATATCATTTATTTTGTCAGGATTTTGAAGGCTTATAGGTATAGAACGGTTAGAAGAATTTCTGAGACTAAGGTTTTTCATTGCTTTCTATAGTTTTTTATTATTGCTGCTTTTTCTTTTCCCGCGTAATTATCTCCACCACCGAATTTCGTAGTTGCTTGTAGAATAGCCAATCGGGTAAACTCTTAGACTTTTTAAATCTCGATAACGCTTTATTTTTTCTCGATAACGCTTTTCTTTCATAAAGAGTTTAACGCTATCGATAATCCATGGAGTATAAGGTTTAGAAAGTAGTAGTAGAAATTATAAGTTTTAGTAGTTAATGGGGCATGTGTCTCAAATAATGAACAAACGGTGCTGGACAAATACTCGACTTTTTTACCCAGACCATTAATATGGTAGATATAATTTATTTCTTCTAGATCAGCAAGAAAATCATTCCTGTCAAAAAACCTTAAATTGCGGTATGACCTATATTTTATTTGTTCATTTTCAACCTTAATCCTGATGTCACAAATTATTGCATAGTGATCGAAAATTAAATCAGCATTCAAATTATAAGAACGTACGACACTTGTGGGCTTGTTAAAATAAATCACATAATTTAAAGTTTGTGTGTTAGCTGTTACACGAGTAGGCTCATTTATTAGCTGGGCAAAATCATATGCAGAAAAGCAATCCAACAAAATATTGTCTGAAGAGTTATTCACATTGGAATTACCGAGAATAATAATATTATCATATTGTGAACATGCAAGGGCTAAAAAAAACATCAAAACAACAAACACGATGATGTAGATCTGCCCTAGGAGATCTATAGAATGAGCCGACACAAAAAAGTTCCTTTCCTAAACGTAATTTGATGAATAAGCACTTGAGATCAAGGCAGAAATCAAAATCCTCGAAGGTTAAAGAGCCTTCAAGAGACTGCCGAACATATATAGCAACCCCTCCTCCCCTGCCTCCCCATATTCCTCACAAATAACTTATAAGTTGGAATTGAAAAACTGTAAGATCTATCATCACTAAGCCAACTCTCAGAAATGCACATAACGTCAATTCCAGCTGATACAATTAAATCCGAGATTCTCCAATTTGACAAAAAAAAAGAAAAAAAATTACACAAATAAAAAAGATTAGATATATGACTTTCCTTTAACTAATAATATATACTAGAAATCACCTAAAATAGAATAAAACTAAATTATATAAACTAAAAAGAGAAAATGTTTCAATAATAAAAACAATAATAAAAAGATGAAATAACAGTTTTTTTTTCACTTATCTCTGTGTCCCTTATACCATTATATTACGCAAAAATAAAAATGATATAAGTATAGATCCTTTTGAAAGCTAGCAATAATCCCAAATGCCAAGAACTTAAAATTAGTAAGGATGTTAAAGTACCTTTAAATAGAAACACGATGCACAAAACCCCGATTTTTTGCCATGTGAAATACACACATATTGTTAAGAAAACCAAACCAATGCAGTTTTAAACACCGTTTGTCTCATTTATTTAAGTCCTTTTTTACCATAATTGATAATTACAAATTTGATACCGAATACTGCAATAGAATCGTTTTCATCGCTGGGACGGACATTGTAGGCCAAAAGTTAAAGATATTAATACATTTTTCAGAGCAAGTTACTGAAAATTCCGACAGATATCTTTTATGGGTACCTAAATAACCATACGTTAACATTCAGAAACAGAAATTCATAGGCCAAGCAATAAGTTAAATTGAGAATGGCGATACTTTAACTTATCAACTTATGACTTGTTATTGCAAGTTATTTTAATTTCCGCACCCCAGACCTACGTTGGCTAAACGTGTTTACTGTATACAAAAATTACTGATGTTGTAATCTCTTAAGCTATATAAGTATTCTCGTAAAATAAAGTCAATATAACATGAGAACTTAAGTGTTTTTAAAACTCTCTTTAAAAATCCTTTAAAAGCGAGAAAACGAAATCATCTTAAAACTACTGGTCACATTTCTTTGTTATAAAACATAATTATCCCCGGATATTTTTCATCGAAATGCCTTGTTATACTCGAGGTGTATCCGACATCTCGATGAAAGCGAAACAAAATTGCCAATAAACTTTCTTTATTATAACCTTGATATTTTAAGATTGTCACCGTATATTATTTTTGCTTATAAAATAGAGTAATAACGTTAGTCTACTAGTTATTAAAAAGGCAAGGCCTTTTAATTTCTTCAAAGCACTAGCTTTAATATGCATGTAAAGGTATCTTGAAAAATTCATAAAATAGTGCAGATTGATTAAATTTTAATCGTTATAATTTAGTAGTCGATAAAGATAATTGTTAGTATTTTGATCAAAAAATTTAAAAAAAATAACAGTGATTTCTAATTCAAATTACAAATAATTCATCCTGTAGGCTCTGTAAGTAATAGAAAGCTAAAATGGTACAGATTAAGGGCACTTTCTCAATGCAAATAGAATGGGAAAAAATTACCATTTAAATAATTACATTTTAGGTATGGCAAAAAAAACAACATAAAATTAAAAGAATAAGCAATAGAAAAAAAATCTCCCTCAAACAACACTCTATTAAGTTTTAAAATCCTTTAAATTATATATTAAAAAGAACAAAAATTACAAAAATATCTTTTGATGAAATAATTTCGTTTTTTGAGAGTTTGTTGACTTTTTTGTTTTTTTTTTATTTAGTGTAAACTTAAAATTAAGTTATAAAACTTTAAATTTAAACCATAAAATTCAAATAAAGAAAAGAAAAATATATCAATTAGGCCTTAGAGGAAGCCACCAAATTTAAAGTTGCTCCAACGCGTTTACTTAAAATGGTGGAATTTTGAAGGTCACACTCACTTATCAGAGAAGCCTTTTTTGAATAACAATTATGTAATTTCAGTTTTTTTTGTTACCATTTGTATCCTATTAAAACACGAATGTAATTAACAGCTGATGAATACTATCTCAGAAGATCATCTCCTATCAGCACAAAAAAAATATAACCAAAAATTTTAAAGCTGCAGACTTTACACTATTCTTCCCAGAAGATATTAAGCAAGATATTTTATTTGAAGTCTCTAATAAAGAAACTACTTAACCTTAAATTTATTAAATTATAAAATAATTACTGAAATCTGGATCTCAAGTGAGACTAATTAATAATTTTGACTTTTATATCAGTTATCCTAATGTTTTTTTTACCATTTACAGTCTTGTATAAAAGGCTTATAATTATTATCATTATTTTTGCTGTAGACTATTTGTATGACAAGGAGAAAACAGCCTTAGGAAGTCACATAATGAAAGGTTGCTATAAGGCATTATAATATTAAATTTTGTAAATTATTTGTTCTCTGAAGTGATACAAGACCATTATTTAGTGCTGAACAACCAACTACCAGTTGAGTAGTTCTTAAAGTTTTCTATCGATTTTGATGAACTTTAAATATTTTTATAACAATAACGAAAATTGGTTTTGGAATTGTTTCTTGATTTGATGGTCCCCAAGCTTATAAGTCTTATATTTATTGCTTCCATTAATTCCGGTTTTACCATTATTACAATTCATCATAAATTTTTCTTTATAGTGATTTAATCCTGAATAGATGGAACGTTTCTTGCCATTGTCAAGAAAAGGGATATATTTGGAACTCCCTTTATGGACTTTGTGTAGATATTGATGAATGTAGTGATGAAGTTCATACTTGTAATAAAGAAGGACAAGCTTGTATAAATTTACCTGGAAGCTACAAGTACAGTCCAGAACGAATTACAATTAAGCGAAGTTTAATTTGTTTTAATTTTTAGGTGCATTTGTAGATGGGGTTACTTCTTTGATAATAGTAAAAAGACGTGTGTTGTAAGTAATGTCATAGATAAGATAAAACTAAATAGCGAGCCTAAGAAAAATACTAGTAATGGCCGTGAAGCATGGATCATAGCAAAAAAAATTGTATTAACAATTATTAATGTGCCATACACCTCAAGTGGTAGCCAAATATTATTGTCAAATCTTTTGAATGGTTATTTTATAGTTTTAATTATTTATTATGACAGTTTATTAATATTTAAAGATTTTGATTGATTGATATGTGTATAATAGAGTTTTAATTTATATGTAATTTTTTCGCCACCCTAATTAAAAAGTTTTTTTAGTATTTGAGTTGCAGCAGAGTGGTAAGTAAAATAATTCAAGATGTCAGATTTATAAAAAATATGGAGAATGTTTTTTTGACTTATGCCAATTTGAAAAAAATAATACACGATGAACTTAACCTTTACACCGTCTCACAGACTCCGGGAACAGTATACACGTCTGGCAAATTAATATGACAGTTAGGAGAGTATAGCATTAGAAACGAAAGTCCATACTATATCCAACTACTATAGTATGACAAAGAAGCACTCTGACTGACCTTTAAACAAGTGCCCCGAACTCTCTCGCATCTTGTGACCGTCCTAGTTGACTCCGTAAAGCAGTGCAAGATAAATTGATCTATTTAGTAACTACTTTTGAAAGGAATAAAAGTGGCTAATAAATAACTGACGTAAGTTAAATATTTAGCCATTTATTACTTCTCATTTCCTTGAAGAGTAATTACACCGCCCAACAGCATGTATGTTGCATGGAATATTTTTATGATTCTAGGCTTATTTTTAATGCTGATATTAAATAATGTCATCAGTTTATATGTGTCAGCTCTAGTTTTTGAGTTAAAAGGAGGGAGTATTTTTTGGGAATTAAAAATACACTCAACGTACAAACATTTTTAATTACAAGAACTATACACTCAGGAATTTTCTTTTATATGATTTTCTACTAGTTTTGAATGAACTGCTACTCTGAATACTCCAGCAAAAATCGGCCAACATATGTGCATCCCAGCGACCCTGAAATCGTTCCTCCATGGTTCGAAGATCTTGGTGGAATCGTTCACCCTGTTCTTCACTCATGTCACCGAGATTTTCAGGAAAATGGTGTAAATGGCTGTGTAGGAAGTGCACTTTGATGCTCATGTTACATCCAAGTCGCTGGAAGTGTGACAACATCTCTTCGACGTGCGCAATGTAATCATCACCCTTCCTATTACCTAAGAAATTTTGGATAACCCAAACAAAGGAATCCCATGCATTCTTCTCAATTTCTGACATTGATCTGGTGAAATTAGGATCGTTTACCAACTTGCGAATTTGTGGACCATCAAATATACCTGCCTTGAGTTTTTCTGAACTTAGACTTGGAAATTTCCTTGAAATATATTTGAAACATTCACCATCTTTATTTAATGCCTTAACATATTGCTTCATTAAACCTAGTTTAATGTGCAGGGGTGGCAATATAATACGATCTCGTGGCACTAGAGGTTCATTTATAACATTAAGACTACCTGGAAGTAGTGCTTCCCTAGAGGGCCATTCTTTTTTTGACCAATGTTCTGATTTTGCTCTACTATCCCATAAACACATAAAACAAGGATATTTAGTGTAGCCTCCTTGTTGTCCTAAAAGGAAGTTCACCATCTTAAGATCAACGCAAATCACCCATTTATGATTGTTATATTTGATTTTGTTCATGACCAGTGCTATTGTGGGGTATTCTTCCTTAACTTTAGTTGAATGTGCTATTGGTATGGAGCCTAGTTTATTTCCGTTGTGCAATAGTACACACTTCAAACTCCGTTTTGATGAGTCAATAAATAAACGCCAATCGATTGTTCATATTTCTGCAAGCCCATGGCAGTCATTAAACCAGAAATATTAGTACAAAATACAAAATTATCCTCCTCAGCGAAAAAGGGAAGTAAGTCTTTTTCTCGAGTGCGGTAATAAGAAACTTTAGTTTCTTTAGTTAAAAGATTTCTCTCTTTTAATCTGGAGGCCAATAATTCAGACGAAGTTTTGGATAGTCCAAGGTCTCTAATTAAATCATCAAGTGCACTTTGATCGAATGGTTTTGGTTCAAAGAGATTTTCTGGAACAAACTCGTCATCGCTCATGCTACTCAGTTCATTCAATTCATCAGAACTTTCTGTAGATGTAGATGGTAATGGTAAAGATGTATCTTTTGAGCTCCTTACAGGCCTCACAGCTGATGTTGATGTGGGGTAAATCCATTTGGAGCGGTTCGTCTTGTTGATTCCTTTTATATTAACAACGCAAAAATAGCAGTCATCGTGATGATTTAAAGGTTCACGCCAAATCATTGGGGATTGCAATTTAAAAGAGAGTCTCTTCTTAGTGGCCCATAAACGTAATTCTTCAACACAAATTTTGCACACAATATTGGGTACCCAGCACTTGTTATCTGTTTCCAAAGGACAACCAAAATACTCTAAATACGCTCGTTTCACAAAGTCTGACATATTCAATCGAAATTTTTGAAAAACATATTCACCACAAATATAACAAAAACAATTCGGATCGTTAATGCAGACCCTTCTTAGCGAAGTCATGATGAAAATTACAATAATTTATCTAAAACGCGACTATAATAGATAAAAAACCAAAAATAAAGATAAATGAGAAGAACGTAGCTATATCTAAACAACTCGAGCTGTTAGAGTAAAACTGACGACAGATTCGAAATCAGATGCCTCGAATTAGTAAACAACAATAAAAATATTTCAGTCAACATAAAATAACCTTCGATTTGTTGTGCAGTGTTATTAAATAGAACAATTAATATTGCACAAACTGTACCTTCGCCAAAAATATTAGTTTTGCTGATTTGTTCCTCCTACCCAACAAGTAACCTAGATAACAAGATAGCTAGCTAGCAAAATAACTAACTAAGACAAAACAAAATAAATAAACAATATCCCAGAAGAGTGCACGGCTCGCAATCTGATGCGCCTCATGTGTGACCAATAGATGGCGGTGACGCGATTTCAACCTTTAAACAAGTCTGCCGCACTCCCGCGCCTGCGTATGCATGCACAAAAATTACGGTCAGGTGTCTCACGCTTTCACCACAAAATATACCCGCTTAGAAGTTACTGTCAAATGTAAGACAATGGGACTGATAGAAGCGCCATCTATCGACTGACCGCATAACTATATTTTACGTATGGCGGGCGCGTAAATTTAAAATTAAGTTTGTTTTAAAGGTAAGGTTACTTTAAGTTTCTGATGATATATTTTTACCTTCAGTTAGTAAAATATATATATATATATATATATATATATATATATATATATATATATATATATATATATATATATATATATATATATATATATATATATATATATTTATATTTATATATATATACATATATTACTAACGTTAAAGTAAAAACTACCACACAGAACCCGCATTATAAAAAGTAATAAGAAAAACATATTTTATAACTAATACCAATAAATAACAAAAATGTAATTGTAAATATTTGTATATTATTATAAAGCATACATAAGAATATAATTGTTATTAAACTTGATATAATATACCTATAAAACCCTGAAAATATACATACATACAATCATACAAACTATATTGAATTGGGGATACATACTATTTTTCATATTATCATTCTTCTTGAAACTGATCTATTCTTAATTTAATTTAATGATAAGAACAAAATAAGGTTACAAATGACATGTCTGTCAGTATAAAAACAAAGTAAAAACCAGTAAAACCAATTTCGTGGGAAAGAATGAGTTCATATTATCCCTAGGGAAAATATGGGCCTTTTTTGTCCCAGCAACACTACATTCGTCTAAAATTGCCTTGTTTTGACTGCCAAAATAGGTGTCAAATATCGTTGTTTTAATAAAGGTAATATGAAAATAATATTAAAAATTATAAACTACATAGGTATTTACACAAAAACCACACAATATATTTTATTTTTTGTTTCTTTTCAATTTTTTTTTTTGAGTTTTTTATAGGCCTGCATTTTTAAAGGGTCAACCAATATCGCATTAGGTTTCCTTTTCAGATATTTGGCAAACATTGAATCTTTTCCCTTTATTATGCGATTCAACTGTTTTGTCCAAAAGAAAAGGCAACACCTAATTATGTATGTCATCAGGGTAATGTCGCTGTTCAAATGACATTCATTATTAATCATTTCATAATGAAGGTGCTGCTCTTTGAGTAAAATTTTTTCGAGAACAATTGAATTTTTTTTTAAATGACATACCCTGGGAATTGAATAAAACAATCGGGCAGTTGATTGGCATATTAAAAAAGATAAAAATGTTCCAGGTTTTGTTAACTTAGAATGATCATACTGCCTTGCACCACAGTATAAAGAACAAGACAGTAGGTTTACTCTCTTGCGGCCCTTTGAAGTAGGGACTTCTAAACAGTGCCGACTTTTTTTACGCGGTCGTAAATCATTATTTAGTTTCGACGGCAATCCTTTACGATACGGGGGGTGTTTGAAACATTTTTAATAAGAAATATTTTCGTACATCGCGGCGGGCAGCGTGTAATATATGGAATTTTTTCAAATTAAAGGCACTTTGTATTATTGTTAAAATTGAAAGAATATTATTAAGTATCTCTTTTGAACAAATAACTGTAAGAAAAACACTTGGTAGATAGCTTTAAAATTAAGTTTATTAGAATGTACACAATTAAATCTTAGCTTTACGTTCCTTTCATGCTCTTTTCTTAACTGACCAAGAAACTACCTACCTAATATTACATACACTTAATTAATAATAACTTCGTTAATATACCCATTTTTTAAATATTTAATAAAATTTACATAATAATGTGATAACAACACTCAGCATATGGAACTCGGTAACAGTGAAATATAAAAAGGCAGTTAAATAAAAAAAACTTATTAAATGCCTAATTATTTGCTTTTTAAATAGGGGATGAAAGAACAAACCACTAAAATTCAAATAAAACAAAAATAGGTGTTTTACAACCTAGAATTCATATAAATATGCAAAATAAATATAGTTTTACATTGGGGATTATAGTACACATCAATATTTTGAAACTTAACCCTTAAAAACCTTAAGGGTGGTTTGATGGTTTGACGAAAAAAATGCAGTTTTAAGTATGGTTAGACGGTATAAGTGGCTAAAATTTATATCATTCAAATGATTGCAATGCAACTAATAATAAATCGGATAGCTTTCACTATTAAAAACCACCACTAATAACAGAATATTACCAAAAATTTTGCATTTTTTTAGATTAAAATCACGATTTAAAAAAAATATGTTCTCTAAATCGCTGACACTTGTTGAACATATTATTGGTACCTATATATAGTCCATTGTAGAAGGCTACGCTTTAATTTTTGAAATAAATACATAATTTTTTATGATAAATGTTTTTAAAACTGCAATTATTTTTATTTTATTCCTAACTTTTTTAATTTTTATGCTAATGACTTACAATCAAGTTTATTTTTAAAGTTTTTGATAGTACATACTTGAAAAAATGTGCTAGATATTTGTCTAAAAAACGTTTTTTTTAAATTATTTCACGTTATTATTTTACGTCATTATATTTTGTTATCTAAAAAAAGGGGTTATGTTCACACAGTTGTATCTTAACGCCTATAGCACCTAGATAAATCAAACAAAAGCCAATCTTTTGTTTTTAAACCAACTTTTGTTTATTAGATTTTTTGTAGGATCTCAATTTTCCGAAATATTTAAGAAATACTGAAGAAAAGCGTGTATTTTTTTCTGAAGACTAATCCATTTTTATTTAAAAAAATGTATATCCCCTTTTACTCCTGCAGCCATCTACGCAACATATCGCCGGCATTTTTAAAGTACAAAATTTCCGCACAACGCTATTATAGTTCTAATATTGAAGACGCCCCTGTATAACGCAGTCGCCACCGGGCAGCAAAAAAAAGTAGCATCAGAAAGCGAGTGAGAAAGGCAACATTTTGGGCGGCGCTTAGAGTGATCCTTCCATTCTAGTTTATGTTCGGTGCTTGCACTAACAAAATCTGTGTCAGCATCATGCTCTCGAAATAGTAATTTTTCCTGGCAAGTATTACATTTTATTTTTTTAAAATCTTTTTTGTAATAAAACCAGCAATATATACCTGGATATATCTCGTATTCTTTGATTTTCTATAAGATATAATAGACGGAGGTATTTCAATATTGTCGCTATTGTCAAGTGGCAATATTCCAGGCATATATTCACTATTTTGTAAGTTTTCAAAAAAAAATTTTACATTGCCCAATAAACCAAAACTTTCGTCCTGCTCGCAATTTGAACCAGGTGAATGGACAGACATAAAATTATTTATTATTAGTGCTTTAAAAGATGTTAAAAAGTGAGAAGCACTGGGATTAATTTCCCTCCCACTATAATTTCCTATACATCCAAAAGTGCATCCTGTTGGAATACCCTAAGTAAAATATATTTCTTAGGAAACCGCTCTAAAACTTTTTTGGACAAATAAATAAAACCTTTTAAAGTTTTAATAAAATTTGTCACTGAAGGCACCCTTTCAAATTTAATTTTTTTTGGGTAGTAATATTTCATAGATTTTAATATCTTGATACAATAGTACCAAAATTCTACATGGTTGGATTGTTTGGTCACTCCTCCTTTCAAAGGTTTCCCTGGAGGTGCTGATCTGTGGCTGGAGTTGACACTGTCAAAAAGTTTGTCAAGAAACAAAGTCAGCTTTGCAGTATCAATTGCATCAGGATCCAAGTCAACTTGTGCCTCTGAAAAAATATACAAATGAATATATGCATATGGTTAAAAAACAAACAGTATACTCACTCCACATCAATATTCTTTTCATCAAAGACCCTACTTGGTGGCTAAAAAGCTGCGTGCAACACTTCACCTTCATTTTATTAATTTTATTCGGCATAATGTGCTGATCCGTTAATTTTGGAAAAACTTTTGCATTGGGATTTTCCGAATCTATTAAGTATAATTGTTCATAATGCCTCCACTTTGCAACACACTTTTTATTGTTCATTTCAAAATAAAGGTCCTTAGTCAATTATTTCTCAATCCCTTCATAAGGTGGGGAGTATCAAACAATGGAATTACTTCTTGATTATTTACTATAAATCCAAAATTCTGATTTTCTTCCTGTTTTTTAAGAAACATTTTCTTTGTTTCTTCAAGCAACATAATAATTTCTGCTGAATTACCGCTGCCCTGGTCACAAATTGTGGCTACAATTTCCAAATTAATATGTTGACATTCCTTTATCATTTCAACAATAAGCTGCTTTATTGCAATGCTCCTTGTTAGGCCTGCACTGAAAGTGTAAGGCTACGGAGTAAGGAGTAAGGAAGATAGGTTGCTTCCATTGTTTAAAAACGCCTTTTAGCATGAAGACATTTGCATAGTCTGCAATTTCCGGTTTCCGGTGTTCATTCCCCAAATCATGTATCCCCATAATTTGATTTTCACCTATATTATATTAAACCAAACTGTCAATGGCCATCTCGTCAAAAACTAAGATTGCCATACGATCCTGGGGTGGCATTTTATTTACAGACTCCCGCAGACTTTCGAATAGTGCCTTGTTTATGCCACATGGGAAAGGTATCTGTCTTAACAACTCTGTCAAAGTTTTTTTGGAAGGTAGAGTAAAAATTTTGGATAACAATCTGTAGCCTCTACCACTTGCCTTAAGAATTGTTAAAGCTAAAACTTTTTCTGAGAGAGTATACCTTCTGGCTTTGGGCTTTTGTTTCTGAACACGAATTTGAGACATAATAAAATTATATGTCAATGGGTTGACATGCTCTATTAACTTTTCAAATTTATGGGAATTGGCTAAATTTTCAGCAGCTTGAACGCGAGCTTCATATAATTTGATTTTGTGGCTTAATTTGGCAAGCTTATTGCTTTTTTCAACAATTTTTTTATAAAAATGTTTGGCTTTGGGAGTTAAAAACTTCTGTCTTGTAATATTGACTTCTTTTAATATACCATATTTACTAACACCTGAAAATAAGAAATTTATTTTATTAAGTTATCTATGTATATGTATATATAAAAGGCAATGTCCCAATTGACTCATCAACGCCAAGCCTAAACTACTAAAGATAGAACTTTGAAATTTTGAGAGGATATTAATTTTATACTGTAGGTGTCATTTAAGAAGGAATTTTTCGAAATACAACCCCTAAAGGGGTGAAACAGGGGATAGAAGTTATTTATAAAATTCATAATAAAAAAAATGAAATTATGTATTTAGCCTCTCAATATGAAATAATAAAACATGAATTTAAGGTTTTTTTTTTAATTTCATCCATTAAAGGGGTAAAAAGGGTTGTTAAGGTTGGGATAAAAAAATTGAAATTAATGAAATGAAGCCACAGGCACAAAGCTGATACATAAATGTTATCCAAAAGGTTAAGCAGCTAAATATTATAGTATTGTTAATTTAAAAGCAAGACAGCAAATACCAAACTTGAACAAACCCCACATACAATAAATGTTTTTTTACCTTTTTGGATATGTTCCTATGTATACATATTATTATATAGCTGCAGGTTTTTTAAATTTTTTGTGTTAATTTAACAAAATATATGGCTTACGTTTTTGAATTTTTGGAGATGTGGTTAGAATCTGATCCTCGATCTGATCATTATTTCGTCCACTTGAACTGACAATATGGTCAGAAACTTCTACATGTGAGATATCTATTAATAAAAAAAAATAATTTTTACCAAAATTTTACTCTGTGAGTGATGTCACAGTCAGAATGTTTAAGCTTTGTTTAGCTTACCATGAGAATGTTCACCAAATAAACTACCTATCTATTTTTGATGGACCTGGTAAGCAATCCATTTCAATAGGAACAGAAACTTGTTCAGGCAATTGCAAAAGTTGTTGCCTCTGTTGTTGCTCTTGCAGCTCTTCTTGCTCATGAGACTCTTCTTTAATAATTAGGTAATTTAGTTAGTTAATTAACACTATACAATAATCACTCTTTTTACCTGTATTATCAACCCAATACTTATTGTTTTTATTGGGGAAACGAAAGCGACGGCTTTCTTTGTCCAAACAACCAGGTACACAACACTTCTTTTTTGAAGGTCTTTTTTCACCAGCATTATACATTATGAACAGCAATTAACACAAACACTGTACACGCAATAATGTAAGCACTAAGGCAGTCTGATTTTTTAAAAATACCCCTTTCAAAACACAAAACAACAAAAAACAAAAAGATTAACGCATCAACACAAGACAATATGACGGAAACAGAATAATGGGCAATGTGCACATAATGGCGGCTTTGTTTACTTCTTTAGCCTGGTTTAGCTAGAATATGTCACGTGTTACTTGTCATGACATGCAGCGCCCCTTGTGATTGACCGCAAAAGCTTTTTCATAATTCACACGTGCGCCATTTAACTGAAATTTTTAAGGGGGTATATTTTGTGGCTTTCACGCTTAAATTGCAAGATAGTGCGAGCGTGGGAACGATATCTCGTGGGGGTAAAACTCTTTTCTTTATCATATCTTAGTAGTTGGGTATAATCTGTATGCATTTCCTTTTTTAATGCATTAATCTACTATGTGTCATATTAATTAGCCAGATGGGTAAAATCTAATTTTATTTAAATCATGCGAAAAGCAAATCTGCGCCTCTCTGTACCTTTTACGATACAGAGAGGACTGTAAAAGGTACAGAGAAGACTGACTATACCGTCCGTAATAATATAGACACTACATAACACAAATAATTATATAGAGAAGTGGTGGTTGCATACAAACTGATAGAAATTCTTCTGACAAATCAGCTAGCGTCCTCTCGCTTTGCAACGGAAACTCTTGTAACTAACTTGACAGTTTGACGTGCCTAATTGGACCAATCAAAATGATAGAAAGGCGTGGCCAAATTAAGGCGGCAAATTAAATCTCATTTAATCTGAAAATCTTATCATTTAATCGTAATATTTAAAGCAAACGCTTACTCAAAAAGGTTACTTATAGAGAAAAGGGACTTTTTGATTAGATGTTAGCATCAGATATTGATCCGAACAAAAATAAAAATTTTCAGCTTTATTTTACAGTGTACTAACAATAGTGTACGACATATCACCAATTGGATAAAAGGAAATAAAACAACGTTTTTCTTTAATACATTTATTATTTAATTTTCCTGAAAAAAAAATTATTTAAAATGATATACATATAATACATATAAAATAAATTATTTTAACAGACATTATATAAATTAGAATTAATATAAACATGTTTAAAAGTGTTTTGTTAGCACTGAACTGCCCTAATTTTAAACAGATTAGAAAAGGTTGTCAAAATTTTTGTGCTATTTTCTCATCATACATCTAAAAGCATTTTTACTAGGTTAATAATATCCTCATTTCATTAACACATAGATTCAATAGAGGATGAATTATCCTTATTTAATATGTACTTGTATCTGTTTCCTAAAGAAAAATTAAACAGATTTTTAAATTATTTAAATTAAAATTTAAATATTAAAAAAAGAAAGAAACAATAAATCCATCTACAAAATAAAATAAACTTTTTAGTATAAACATATATCACTTATATAGTATATATTTGTTGGTAGTTATAATACTAACAACATATCTTGGAACTATAATATTAATAAAAACTTGATTCGAGGACAGATGTTTACATAAAATAAAAAGGAACTCTTAAAAAAACACAAGTTGTAAGAAAAACATTAACTCTGATCCATTCCTGGTGCCCAGGTCTCTTAGTCTCTATGCCTATGTCTCGTCTCAGTGAACAAAGGAAGTGGTATGATACGAGCATGAATGAATTGTCAAAACAGTGGGCTGCCAAGGCAGTTGTGCATATAGGTCTCCTGATGGACCCGTCATGTCCCACCGGGGGTTACCAATGCCCAACGGCCTTAGAGAAACCGAAAAGGCTCTCTGGTGTGAAGGACTTAAAGTCACTCGGTACACTGAAAGTGTTACCCAAGTATTTGAACCTGGCGCGCGTGAGTACTGGGCATTCCCCGACTACATGGTCAACGGTTTCATCCTCCTCACAGCACCATCGGCATTCTGGCTTGTCCGCAATACCGATAGCATGGAGATGGCTTCTTAAGTGCCAGTGACCGGTTAAAAGACCTGTCACTAGCCGAATTTCGCGTCTTTTTAGGCGGAGTAGATTTTTGGTGAGAGAGGCAGAGGGCCCACCTATGTGCGCTTTGGCCTGTCTCATACCAGGGGACTCAGTCCATCTTCGGTGGGTCCACTTGTCCAGCAGACCCTTCATTGACGCGACCGCAACGCATTTGGCGATACCAACTATGGGTTCCGGCCCCATCGGCACATTCGCGGATCCCAGTCTGGCAAGAGAGTCCGCTTCCTAATTACCTGCATGGCCTGCGTGGCCAGGTATCCAGGCGAGTTGCCCCTGCAGCCAACCTGCACCAGTTTTTTTCAGGACTTTTAAGCACTCTAGTACAAGCTTGGAGCTTATCTTTGTGGCCGTGATAGGCTTAATGGCAGCTCTGCTGTCCGAGCATATTATACGACTGTATTCCGGTGTCCGCAGCTTAGGATTTTCTGTCCGCATTTTAATACAGCGAATACTTCGGCCTGGAAGACAGTGGCGTACTCCCCCAGCAAATATGCCCTTCTGGTATGTGGGATCCCACCACAAAGCCCTGATCCAGCTCTGTTATTCATTCTGGAGCCATCTGTATACCAGATGGTCCGCCTATTTAGCAATGCAGGTCTGTTGGAATGCTGCCACTCCTCTCTACCTGCAATGTGCGTCACGAATCCCTCGTAGTCCACAGTCACTTGAGCCATACAATCACTGCCCATCAGAAGAAGAGGACATTTCTGTATGGCCCGTGACCAAATTTTTGCGTGACAGGTCTCGCCAGCACGTAGTTCGCCGAGGACGTATAGCCTGTACGCAGTCCTCATTGCCTCGAATTGCACAATGAGGGCCAGAGGCGGAAGGCTCAGCAGAGTCTCGAGCGCTCTAGTTGGCGCCGTTCGCATGGAACCCGTTATGCTGAGAGATGCAAGACGTTGGACTCTGTCTAGTTGAGCACGAATTTTCGCTTTCTCCGTACATAGCCACTAAATGATATGTGAGAAGAGGTCTCAAAATGCGCGAGTAGATCCAGTGGAGGATCTTAGGTGACTGACCCCAGGTATTTCCGAAAGCCCGCCTGCAGGCCCATAGGTGGCCTGCCCATAGGTGCCGCGCAGGTGGCCTTCTTCTTTCTGGTGCCTGCATGATCGAACCAGGAGATTTTGGGATTTAGCTTGATTCCCAGAAATCGAACTGTCTTGGAGTAATGCAGCTGCACGCCACCTAGAGATATAACAGGATGCGTGCCAAAGTTACGTGTCCTCGTGAATAGTAGGAGCTCTGCTTTTTTGGGGTTAATCCTGAGACCCACCGAGAGGCACCATATGTCCACCATACGCAGGGTCTCATCATAGGGCCCCGCATTGAGACGGCGTCTTCCCCAGGGCAAATGATTACCAGATCATCAGCGTAGGCGTGTGTGTATAGGCCAGAATAGTTTAAAAGATTTATTAGGCTGTCGATCACAAGGCACCACAAGGTAGGGGACAACCCCTCCCTGCGGGCAGCCCCTAGCCGCCAACGTTTTGACAATCTCGTTGTTAAGCTGGGCAGATACATGACTTTTCGAGAGCATTGACTCTATCTAGCTAACCAAACAGGGTTCTGAGCCGCGGCTCTTGAGTGCTTGATAGATTAATGCGAAAGGGCTGTTGTCGAACGCCTCTTCAATGTCTAGAAACTCACTCAGACAGGCCACTACCCAGAGCACCCTCCACCTTCCTCACGAGGTGGTGTAGTGCCGGGTCCGTGAATTTGCCCGCCTGATAGGCTTATTGGTGCACATGCAGTGGTTTTTTGACCAGGATGCTTTCCTTAAGGTATCGATCAATCAGCCTCTCCATCGCCTTTTCCGGGTTTCGGAATGAAGAGGACTTTCACTTGACGCCATAACTTTGGGACGTAGCCCTGAGCAAGGGACGTCCTGAATAGTCTGACTATGTGTGGGGTTAGTACTTCTAACCCGTTTTGCAAAAGGCATGAATATAATCCATCCATGCCCGGAGATTTGAAGGGGGGGAAATGTCTTGATTGCCCATTTCACCCTCTCGTAGGTAATTATTCTTCTAGCAGTCTCGAACTCTAAGCGAATCGGAGCCCGAGAACAGCTAGGAGGATCGCGAGATGAGTTGGAGTCTGGGAAGTGAGTGCGCAGCATGACCTCCAGTGACTCCCGGTAGTAAAGCCGCCATCTGGAAGTGACAGCGACCCTACTTTAGTTCCAGGTTCCTTGGACAGTACTTTGCACAGTCGTGCTGCGGAGGGTGTGTTTTCAACGTCATCGCAGAACCGCCTCCAGCACTGTCTTTTGGAGTCCGTGAGTGTCTTTTCGTATTGCCTTTGAGCTGTGTGGAACGCATCCCAGTCAGTGGC
Organism: Anthonomus grandis grandis; assembly: GCF_022605725.1. Lineage (NCBI taxonomy): Eukaryota > Metazoa > Arthropoda > Insecta > Coleoptera > Curculionidae > Anthonomus > Anthonomus grandis. The sequence goes on along the minus strand of NC_065548.1, from coordinate 23,018,766 downwards.
AAGCTTAGTACGCTCAGCGCTGCGAAGGAGCCGACGCATAGTGTCACGGTGCTTTTCCGTGTTAACTTTCCGCCAGGCATTCTTGGCATTGGCGGGTCTCCGTCTGAGGGGACAGCTGCCCTCGAATGCTGCGACTATCGCATGAGTCAGGTTGACAGTCCTGATCTCTGTGTCAGTGTGTACCTTGCCGGCATGTTCGCAAGACCACCGACTAGTTCCTCTCGAAAGTGGTCCCAGTCAGTGCACCTTGGATTTCTGTAGGCTGTGGTATCGCACCGAGTCTGCTTCTTTAATTCAAAAAGAATGTGCCTGTGATCCGACATTGTGACCTCAAGGAACACTCTCCATGAGCTGAAAAGGTTCACAGTACTAGGTGAACAGATAGTAGGGTCAATAATTGATTGACCCCTATTGCAGTAGAAAATTGGGACACTGCCTCGGTTGACTAATTCTAGGCCATTTGAGCACAGGAAGTCAACCAGGGAGCGGCCCCTTGGTTTCTCATCTCCGCATAGCCATTTACAAACATTCGAGAAAAATAATTGTCATATTAAGTGATTAATTTGTGCTAATCAGAAAGCCGACATTAAAATAAATGGCGAACATCTGAAGAATTTTTTATTATGACAGGGTTCAATAAGGCTATATGCTCTCTCTGATTTGATTTAATTTATATACAAAAAAATAATGGAAGCAGATTGATAAAACCAAATTGATAGCCATTATCAGAAATCCAATTTTTAATTGTTAAATAGGGACAAGGATGCAAACATCTAATATATTTGAGCTGTTGGGTGAATAAAAATGGAACTTAACTCACTAAATCAAAACCTCAATAGCAAGCAAGTTAGAACATTTAAAGTGTATTCATACTCATAAAAAATAATGTGCAAATGAATGTGTGAAAGCGTTCGAAATGTAATGAACGAAACTACGTCTATAAAAAGAAGAGAATTTTAATACCACAAAACATAGACAACTAGAATATTTTGCCAACGTAATGACAAACTTTAAATATGAGCTATCATATTTTGAATATTTTTGTACTGATCCAGAGACAAATAGAAGGAAAGCAGAGTCCTGAACAGCGAAGAACATTTTATTAAAAACCTTTACCAATAGTGTAAAGCCAGTATCACGTCACCTCTTCTACAAGTACACTGCGGAGAAAGAATATACGGGATTGTCAACATTTGTCTGTCAGCTCCCAGTCAATTTTGCCAAGCAAGATGGCCGACATACGATTCCAATTTTCACCATACAAACTTTATATTTGTGATAGACACGGTATGGTATAGTCTTTTTATTCTGACCTGAATGACCATAAAAACGATAAAAGCACGCCGACGAAAAGACCGATAGACCGGGGCCAGTAATAAACCCACTTTCTTTCTAGAATGATCTTCAGATCGCGGTACATCGGCAGCATACTATGCCGCGACGGATTTTCAAAGAGAGTCCGCTCGATGTAGGTATGTGTCGGCATCGGTTCTCAATAGCAGATCAATATCCATGCCGCCGCAAAAAATTGCCTCTAATATTTTATTATTAAGATTATTTTAAAACATAACACTTCCGCAACATTGAGTGCGGTAGCTATTGACAACATACGTCAAGCTATTACATAATTTAAAAGTGATGTAAAGAAAAATTAGGTGAAACACGTAATTAAAACAGAAAATAAATATACGGTTTAACCATCTGCACCCCAAAATAATAAATCAGCCTGACGATGACCATTCTAGTTCTGACGAGGGTCTTTTAGAATATAAAATGGTGAATTCTTAAATTACATTATAATTTAAATTAAACTTCATATCTGGAAAATGATTTATTTATTTGGATTCCTAACCTAAAATATTGTACAGCGTTAAAACCATAACCCATGTAAGGTTTACAATAATACATTTCAATAGTATCAATTCTAAGTCCGTTAAACCAAAAACAGATCTATAACTGACAAAAATTTAATCAGATCAAAGCATTCAAACTTAATTTTGTTAGTGAAACTATTATAAAAAAAACTGAATTGAAAATATTTAAATTTTTTATTATATTATCCAGCCGCTTTATAGCTACGTACCGTGCCACGCCTTTGATGGTGGCAGACTTCAATATGTTTTTTTGCGGTCGCTTAAAATTTGGCTTTTTCAAGTAAGAATAAAAGAACTATATACGGTTTGCTATGACTTGGAAAGATGTCTTAAAGTCTGGGAGAATCTATATGACCGTTAGTAAAACAAGTTTTGGTCTTCTAATTTTTGAGTTTTGATTGTACATTTTAAAATACAAATGGCGCGCACTTTAAACTGGTTAAGTTTTCTAATAGAAAAAATTGGAAGAGAAGCTTTTCGAAAGTGATTTATCTCTATGGAGTAGTGTAGATAAAGATATAGGACTTAAAAATAAACACAATTCGTCATTAGAGCTAAATCATAGTGATTTTGATTCTGAAAAATATGAACCATTCTATTCCCGAAACAGAATAATATTTTTCTGTGTAAGGGTTAAAATCCTACGAAATGGTTATATATTTTTTTATTTTCTATTTTTATTATTATTTTTAATTACAATAACCTTAATATAAAATTTAATGTCTTTCTGTAAGTAGGAAACCGCCAATTGGGTGTTAGGAAATTTCATACTTTTTTGCTTAGAACAAAAATTACTAATTTTGATATAATTTTTTTAGGCTCAATCAAGAATCCCGTAATACCAAAAGTCGGCAACACAAAATTGAGGCAAACAACAAGAACAACATTGCTCTAATCCTACCTGGCCTTAAACCTGAAGCAAAAATACTAGGTGATAATACTAATCCAGTTAATGTTTGGATGCTACTATTTATGGAAGATCGCAACTGAAATTATCAGATGGTCAAACATGAAAACAGCTGAAAAAAGAAGCCAACTTACATGTCTAGATCATTCAAATTATCGCGACATAACTCGCTCTGTCGCGGGAAAGAATTTATAGCATTTTTGGGATTTTCAAAAGAGACTGTGTCTTCCTTTTATGCGACGGATGGTACAGGAAGACAATCCGTCAGACAGAAGTTCTGAAAGTTGATTCTTTTTCCCCAATTAATTTAGTCAGTTATTTATCTAGATTGTTGTACATGGTATCCGGATTTAAGTGTTTGCGAAAGTATATTTCTTGTTTATGAACTATGAATTAGTGTAGATTTGAACTTATCATGAGCTGCCTTAGGAAGAAAAGAAAAGGCAAGAAAAGAACGGGCTAAAGAGGATCCTTTAGCACCGATATCATTTAAAAAATTTCCTGCAAATTTTCAAAAATATTACACAATTAGTGAATTAGCTTGTGTACATGAAATGCTTATTAGACACAGATTGCTGAGAGTTCCGCATGTTTTTTTCTAAGAACCAGGAAAATTTGGATTGAAACTTCCTGCTCTTACCGATGCGCGTACCGGTATCCTAGCCAACGCAGATAACAAAACACTATCATCAAAAGAAAAGAAACTTTCGATTCCCTGTTAAGCTGTTATTCGACTAAACAAACCAATTTATAATACCAATAGCAATGTAACTGAGAAGAACTGGTATTCTTCCTTGCAACTTACTCAGGAAATGAAGAACCGTCGCGTCGCCTTGCTTATGTAGGCACATTAAATAAAAACAAAACTATCATACAAAGCAGTTTTTACCTAACAAAAAACGGGTGGTAGGAATTAGTATTTCGGTTTCCTTGAGAAAAAACAATAATACTTTATATGCCTAAATAGAATCAAGCTGTCGAACTAGTTTATTTATTAGTATTTTACAGGAAAGTAAAAAGACAGATTGTCTTGTTTTACAACATAACAAAGGGCACAGTAGATAGTTTGGATAATTGGAAAGATTGATAGTTTTTAAAAGATCCAGAAGATGGCCTATGAAAATCTTTTTCGCTTTATTTGAGATAACTGAAGTTCATTCATACATTATAAAAGAATGCTACAAAATGGAAAAACGATTTTCTAAAACTAATTGCAAAAACTAGTTGGGTCATATGTCCAGCTATCCACATAATATACCTGCAATTATTTGTGACATACTGAATATTTCGGATCAAAGAGCAGTAGACGTAGAAATCAAGAATGATTGAGTGGAACAAGTGCCCAATCGAGAATTAAATGAAAGACAGGCTTCGGCCTTCTGCTCAGTTTGTAAAGTACTTATTTGCTTGCAGCATACAAAAGAATTTGCTTTGAGTGTCACAAAACAAAAATTAATTTGTTGCATTTTTGCAGTGTGCTCGTTATGAATAATCGTACTACTTTATTTTAATGTTTTATAATTAAGCCTATGAGACTTCTGATAGTTAACGTTACACTAAATACCACCAGGTGCTGTAAAAGTTAATAACTTACACACAAGAATTTCAAATATTTAAATTTTGCTTATTAAGAAGAGAGAGACATATTTGACTCATTGTCAAATATTTCGGAGGAAGGCGGAAATTGTGCCTACTTTATTCACAGCATTTTATTCAAATGGTAATGAACTTCTGCAGAATCATATATACGATTCAAATGTATATTTTTCAAATGACATATGCTGCCTTCGCGATTTTAGTTGCTGGCAACTGATCGAACGCTAGCTTCACACACTTTCCTGAATTTTAAACTGGATCTTGTGTATAGATAAACGTAAAATTATTCTATATATTCTCTGTTGAGTAGTAAAATAACTTAATGGATAGTTAAATAAAGTTAAACAGTTGATCATCCGCAGCGACGGTTTTAAGAATTTTATTATTTCGCTCGAGTAAGGCTATTCGGCTTTAAATATAAAATACATCCAATTTATGTATGGAACAAAACATCAGATTTTTACTGCGGGAAAATTAAACATCCCCAACTGAGTAAAGTAGAGGTGGAAAGATAACGGCCCGCGTAATTCACCATTTTTCTTCATTTTCGTGGCCGCAACGGCCCGTAAACAGGAAAATAAAACAGTCTCCATATCCATTACTTTCCACTTTGCATTGTATTTTTAAGCGAACATTAAATGGAAAATTACACATCCAGCATAATAAAGGAAACTGGCTAATAATTTTTGAAATTAAGTCGGCCCAGCGCCAGTCAGCAGTCCCCCTGTGGTGGATTTGAGGATTTTTTTTTGTGCTGATAAATTTAGCGAGAAAAAGTTGTTTGAAATTTTCATTTATTGGGAAAGTGAGCAACAGAGTTATATACCATTCTAAGATTTTTATTATCTGTATTCTTGATTCATAACACTGTAAATGATGTTTCATAAGTTATATTATCATTTGCTAAATCTAATAAAATAATAATTATTAATTATTTCGCTTTCTGTTTTACTCAGTATATGGGTATACTAAAGGTTGTACTTATACCTGTACTGGTATGGTATGAGGTTGGAAGGATTTGCTCTGTGCCAATCGGGGTAATACCGAACGGCATTTGAGCGGGTCTCCTGGGCAGCGACGTGTTACACACCGGTCTGTCAAGACTGCGGGGTACCCCCTGACAGAAATCGGGGGTATGAAAGCAATGCAAGCATTCTTTCCGCGGTAATTCTGTTAGAACAAAACTCCGTGGCTGTAGACTGGATGTCAACAATGTCCCCGGTGGCAGCGCTCCTAGAACGCACTCAACTTCTACTATGCTTGAGTGTGATTCTACTTTTTCTATTGTCCGCTATCGGTCAATCTCACCACAGTTCTAGATTTCCCTTCTCTAACACTGCTATCTTCTTCTTTTTTCTCTCGGGATGGGGCTTTTGGGATATCGGGCCTAAGACAAGATGAAAGCTATCGTGTCGAGGTCTGTATGACACCTGAGCCCTTAAATCAAGTATCTTGCATTGACGCCTATGAAAAACCGGGTGAAATTCCGTAGTATTCAAGCCTTGTTATGGAAACCGGGGCTCTGTCATAATCGACCAACTCTCCCTAGCTTTTCCTGGGACTTCTTATGGAGAAATGACTCAAAAAGTTAAAAACCGTAATATGGCGCGCAATAGTCATGATTCTCTTTAAAAGCAGTATTTGCGGATGACGGGATTAGTTGCCATCCATACCATTACCGGTACCCGAAGTGTCAAATAGCGTTATAAACTCTGCAATGGAGGTAGAGCCAGCAGATGAACTCTGGGGAATGTAAGAAGCCTAGAGATGCTCCGGTCACCCTCGGGAAGAAACTGGGCGTAACGCAAACAACTAGTTAAGCTTAGTACCGAAGGCAAGCACTATGAAACTGCCTTTGCCACGCGTCCTTAAAAAGGGCAAAGAGCATTCCGATGATGTGAGGAGGACTTAACTCCTACGATTGAACAGACGGGCGCTAGTGGCTTGCGGATGGTTGAGGGAGATAAGCCTAATCCAACCTCCGACAGTGGCAAGCGTCTGCGCTCTAAAGGCAGCAACCCAGGGCAGGAGGCAAAACGTCTTGGCACGCGAGTTGGGTTTATCCACTCCGAGTACTTGATGCCAGCGTGAAAGGGGCAGATCTTCCACGACCTTATATCTGCGTGGCATACCTTTCGGATGACGGCAAAGATCACCGCCTAAGTTCGAGTGATAACGCATCTGAGGCGGATAAATCGAGGCCTGGATACACGAGTGTAGGTCGTACTGCATCGCGAGTGTTCGAAACTAAGTCAAACCTGGAGACGCTGAGGTCAATGGACTTTAGACCATTTTTTGACTTCGATCAGGAGCGCTTTCTTTTGAGAACAAAGGCGTTCCATTCGAAACTGCATACGAGGCTGTGATAAGATGCTTATCATAGCCTCGGCTAAACCTCTAGACAGTCGTTCACGGGGAAGGTTGGCTCCAACCCGAAAAAGAATGCCCTGAGGCAGCACTAATTTCCCTTAGCAAAGAGCACACATCGGGCAAAACGCTGCCCAAGAGGGGTAAAAGAGGTAGAGGGGAAGAAGGCAATCACAGCCGATCTCTAAAGCAATTAGCTCGTATTCCGTCTATAGGGGGAAAACCTGGGGGCCCTAAAGGACCCGAGCCAGATAATAGGGGAACCGTATTATAAAAAAACAAAAAATTGCTGGACCATCGTTTAAAGTAATACAAGCCTATTCGAAGCATGCTAGGGCTGCATGAACTATCCTGACAAATTCGTCCTGATATCTTCGATGGGGCAAAAATCGATATCCTTATCCAAGAACCATGGAACTCCAATAAAGGTCGAATCTGTAGACTGGGTATAATCACTGGTAAATTATTCGAACCACCCCTAGGCAAAAATCCCAGAGAATGTATGCTTATCAGGAATAACATTAACCATTTTACTCTCTCAGATCTCTGCTTCAGGGACACCATAGCAAACCACGTTTTCTTTCCGGGTGGTGCAGTGGCTATCATATGCTCTGCATACTTTCTGAGCGATGCAGCAGGACAACTTCCCCCATAGACGGTTTACCCTGGGATGTGATGCAAAGTCTCACCACATAGCCACAGGGAAAGCACAAATGTTTATTACAGAGGAGAGTCTTTTTTAAACTATATAATTGGGGAGGGAATAACAATTAATGATACAGGGCATGAGCCAATATTTAACATCAGAAACAGAAAAGAGAAAAATATTAGTTCAAACTATATCGGCAGCAAGGTCAGGAACTCGTTCGTGTCATCGGAGCCGTCATGCTCAGATCAAAGACACATACGGTTTGACATTGCTATCGGTAGTAGACCAATAGTTGAGTACAGAAAAGTGAGAAGTACTGACTAGGCTGAATATAAATCGACCCTACAGAGGAACCTACTATCCGGTGACAAAAATTACATAACTAATAAATTGTCTGAAGCAATTGTAAGAGCATATTATGAAAACTATCCACTGAAGGTGAAGCGGGACAATCGCGGCACACCTTGGTGGAACAACAATCTTAACAAAATGCGGTCTGAAGTACGCAAACTCTTCAACCGTGCCAAAATCAGTAACAACTGGGAGCCATATCGTAGAGCGTTAGTCCAGTTCGGAGATCTATTAGAATCTTTGATGTGTCGCAGATGCCGAACTAGTCCGTGCGCCTATGTCGTATTTATTAAATAAATAAATAAATAATATCTTTATTTAGCAAAAGCTACATTCAATAAAAACATAAATAAAAAATAAAGTAAAAGTATAAGTTGGCCATAACTGTATCAGGACACTCCGGTTCACACTTTATTGTCACATGTTTGTTGTGCAAAACCCCATGTTTTATACTATTTTTTATTTTTCTTTCAAAAATGTCCATTTTTATCATAAGAAAATAATATCAAAAAATTGACCACGGACTAAAATCCAACCATCTTACAAAATATTTTGTAAGTACAAAAAATACAAATACAACAAATACAAAACACTTCCAACACTCACAGACTTCTCACCTCTTTTTAGCCAGTCTATTAAATAAAGATAAAACACCTGCCTTCTGGCGATTCTTACTTAAGCCTGTTCAACTGATTGTGTATCTCTCTCTACCCCACTAATTTTGAGGATTACGGGGCCGTAACGTTCGTCGTGTTTTTAAAGAGACCTTTAAGGATGGGTCTATCGCCTTTAATAGTTGGAAGGGGGATCATGTGAGGTTATTATATTTGATGGGTTTTGCCAGTTTTGCTTTGTACACCTTTATGAAAGTAAAGAATTTAGAATTTGGCCTGTATTCGTCTAAATTTTTTGTAGTTTTTATTGTGAGGAAGTGTGTTTTTTTATTTGTGTCTGTGGATTTGTTTTATTATTATACCTAAAGACAGAAAAAATTGGCAAATGAAGAGAAAAGTGTGCAAGTTTATGAGGACCGTGGGTGCACATTTATTCATTTAAAAAAATATGTTTAAAACATTTATTTATTTAATGGAATAATTAAATATCAGTTAGAATATTACTTTATGATTCTTCCCTCATAAAATTTTGCGATTAAAATTAATACAAGCAACACCAGCACACGGACTATTCGGGGCACAATAAAAATTCGATATATTCAAAAAATAGATCTCTGAACTGGACTGTAACCGACTACATTAAGGCTATACATAAAGCTAAGATGGATTCATAGAGAAGGTTCTGCGAGGACGTCAAGAAACTGCCTCGCAATGCAGGGATCTACAAATTGCTCTCAAGGGAACGTGAACAGGAGCAGTAGTCGATAAAACGTCCCGGCGCGGCGGCACTTTCACATAAACTAGAGGAGAGACGCTTAAAGTCCAACCATAAACATACTTCCCCGTGTCCAAATTGCTTTATCACTGTACAGAAAACGCTAGGCCAAAATCCCGGCGACCAATTGCCGAGGCATCTTCGCTCAGGCCAATAAGCCTGACATCCTTTCTGTTGAAGACCCTGGAGAATATGGCGCTGGAGAAACGCCCGCTCAATGTCCACCAATACTCCTACCAGGCAGGTAAATCAACAGATTTAGCTCTCAACAATCTTGTAACTCGCTGAAGTAAAAAGAAGTGGCAGTGAAAGCCTTCTTAGACATAGACGAGGCCTTCAACAACGCACTGCCTCGCTCACTCTATAAATCAATAGCAGCAAGGAGTCAGCCCTCTTATAGAAGACTTAACCGAGAGGTGATACCATCCAATTTTCAACGGAGGCGAAATATCTTGGATTAATCTTAGATAGGATGCTTAATTGAAACTCACATCTTGATAAAGACAATCAAGAAAGCAAAACTCTCGCAGGATATGCGGCAAAATATGAAGAATGAACCCAAAACAGATACCGTGGTTCTACACACATGTCATCAGACCGATGGCAAAAAGCAACACAACAACTGGCCAAAAACAAAACTTAACTCCTTCTTGCTCATTACGGGGGCTATCAGAACTATGGAGCCGAAATTACTAGTTACCGCAAGCTTGATCTTACATGAGATTCAATGAAATCACTGTAAGTTATATATACAGTAGTAGTATCTTTTTGTTTACCCAATTTGTAAGTTAAAAAAATATTTGTATATCAGTTTAAACTGATATTATTTCCAACTATATCTGAAAAACTAATAGTTTTAAACTAAATATTAGATTTTTTGCCTTCTAGAGCAAATATTAGAAATCAAAATGCTTAGTAATACACATCAATAACAAAAAAAACAAGAAGGTTAACCAACATAAAAAATACAGGGTGTATTTGAAAAATACCACGTTAGAAATATATATTTTAAACGACATCTATAATTTTTTGAATGCTCGACATTGAATTCTAAATTAATTACACATTTAATAAGCAATATGAATATATTTTTTTCTATCTTATACGGGATTCGAGCTATGACAGCACCTCAAAACTTAGATTTTACGTTCGTACCCTATATGTCAGAGGTAAAAAAGATCTAGCTTAATTTTCTTCGTAGCATTAGTAGTTTCACAAAAAAATGGTACACAGTGTAAAATCTACATATTTTTGTGTATCTAATATTTAAAATATTTTTATACGATATATTAGAAGGGAATATTAAAATAGGCTCGAATGTGAGCAAACATACATTAGGATACAAAATATTTATCACGGTCTGCGGTATTTTCCAATTAGATCGTGTTACTTATGTAAATGTCCCTAAAAGGAATTATTGTATTAAAGGAGAAATATATATATATATATGTTAAGCCGTATAATTGCCATACTAAATTCTGTGTCTGTAAATACGGAGGAGTATGCCTTAATTTGGAAATTGATGAAACGGAATTTAGTTCAATTTAAGATATCTATCGTAAGTACATATTAAGAGTTTTTATAAAATATATTCAAGAGTGAACCTGTTGAAACTCTAAAATGACGCGTGAAGACTTTTCTTTATTTAAGTAAATTCTTAATCCGAATTTCGCAATAAGATTACACTATGCTTCTCCATGTAGTCGTATGAATTATTTAAACCGTAAACAGTTTGTATAATATTTTTAAGCGCCATTTTTTTTTGGATATTACAAAACTACCTAACTCTGAGAAAATTTTCAACAATTAGCATTTTTTTTTAGTATATTTCTTAGGCTGTATCTCTTTAGCCTATTTAAAGATTATACTAGATCTCTCAACATTACTCTTTTTATTTTGTTTAGGATAATCAATAGAATTTCTCTCATGTAGTCAGCATTTAACGACTTCTCAATAATACATATAGACTCTCTCCTTTATAATAGTCATATTGGCTTTTCATTATCACCAGCAAAGTAAAAATATAAATATACTCTTACAATCCCAAATATTGCCTACACGTAGAATTATTTTTATGAATTGAAAATAACCAGTTAATCGGCGATTGAAATATTTTTGCTGGTAGATTTAAACTATTGATAAAGATTTCTAAATTTCTAATCTAATCAGATTCTCATTTAAATGTTGTTTATTCTGCTAATAGCTCATAATCATTTTCAATTTAGTAACATATGCCTTCAGTTATTATCTGCAATTTTATCAGAGAGCCACTCCTAGAATGAGAGTTCTAGTTGTGCTTCCAATTCTTTCAATTTTATACTCCAAAAGATAATCCTGATCTATCACGAAAGGTTTAACTTTTTCTCCTAATTTTGGCATTTATTTTTCTAATTTTTTCTACTTGGCTTCGCATTTATTATTTAAAAGTAAAAAAAAAAATAAGTGTTTAGCGTGAAAATAGTTATTTAGCGTAAAAGTTTTTTTACTACTTTTCTGTAATGAATCAGTTTATAGATTTGCTATTTTGTGCTCGTGGCATTGCTAACTTAATGATGTTGCAACTGTGGAATAATGGAAATAAAAATGAATTGTTGAATGAAACGTAAAATATAAATTATTAATTTAAATTTATTATATTACCTTTAACCTAGGCCCCAAAATAACACACTTATACCAAGGATTATGTGAACATTTTTTAAAGATTGGTTGCAATCGCCTTTAATATTCGCGAACTATCTTTATTAATATCTGATGCCTGAAAATAGTTGCTTCGAATTAGTAATAATTCAGTTTATGGCAAAAGTAATAGGTCGGTGAAGGTCATATTAGATAAATACGGTGATAATAATATAACATGACAATTTACAATTACGGCTTCTTAATGTGTTGCGTTCAATAATTCAAAATCCATAAGTTTTTTGTCTACATCTAACTTTTTCTCACGAATTTGCTCTTAAGTGCATCATAATAATTTAATAATATTTTTCATTTGCTGTCTTATTTTTTGGCAAGGTTCAGACCGTAGAACACAGTAATAATTAAAAAAAACTATTAGCATCGCTTTCATTTTTGATCGACTTTAGCGTTTTTAAGTTTTTTCGGTTTCTGCTGAATTGAAAGGCAGCTTTCTAAAGCTTGTTTGTAAATGTGCCATTAAATTCTACTAATTGTTTTCTGGCCCAACAATCATTTAAATTGGAATGAACTGATAAGTAGGACGTTTAAATTTCGCGAACTATTTAACTGAGACTTCAACGAAAATTTTCATTATTTCCTTTAATAAAGTTATGTCAAGTCCAGTTGCAGATGTTGACGGTTGACCAGGGTGAGTCAAAATTTCAAGAACCACATCTAGGCCGCTTTTAAATGTACAATATTACGCATAGGCAAATGTGTTTGATAAAGTTATTTTAAAGTAATATGTAAACAATTCAGCGCTTCGGGACCCGAATTTCATTTGCAATGCAAAACTAAACAAAATTTGTTCGATTTTTTATCCATTGTAATAACCACGACATACGTTTGAGATTATTTAACAAATTCATCACTGTAAGCGAACCAAATAAATGGCGGAAAAGCGCTCAAAATCCGCGTGTGTATATGAGACTAATTTATACAGGCTTTTAAAATAATCCGTTCCCTGTACATCATTGATAGAAAGAGTTATTCCTTTGTTGTAACTAAAAGTTGTAACTAAGAGTTGTAACTAAAAGAACCAAAATAAAGTAAAAAGAGAAAAGAAAGACAAAGAGACCAATAGGTCAATTAACGAAGACGAGACCTAAAGCGCATTCTCTAAACGAGTATTTAAATATAAATTTATCCCTCAAAATATATTAATGCTAATTTGTTTTTAAGCAATTTGAATAAATATTTCTAAACCACACAGAATTATAAATAATTGCGCTTAAAAACCAAAACGATTTTATCATCTAAATTGTTTTACGGAAAATTCTATACGAGTATAAGCGAAGATAAGCGAAATTGCAAACAGCCCAGCAAACGCCTCTTAAACAAAATAACATTTGGCGTAGAACTCATGCAGTATTCTGCACGCTGTTTTACTATGCATTGAAAGTGGGCCATACCGCTCGATCTTCCAACTTATAACTATGCAGTATTTTGTGAAAAATTGCCTCCAATAGTAATCTATCAAACTAATAGGAAACAACGCGAATGTAAGCTTCGATATCCCTTTTATATATGCTAAAGAAATCTACAACATGTTAAGCCAAGATATGGAGGAGAACTTATTAATTTATGCATTATCTTAGGTTTTATGAACTTTAGAATTTTTTTCAGAAGTTGCAAAAAAATAAATGTATATTTTTAACAACATTTCAATTTTTTATATTAGAAAGCCACGGCTAATGCCTTAATTATTGTTGTTATAAATTAATTTAATTTATCTATCTACTTATTTTCAATAGTCCGTGATATAAAGCATAATAAAGTTGGGTATGCAGTGAGAAAATGGAAATGGAAACCTAATCGGATGCAGATCATGCTAAGAGCACGATCCCGAGGATAACTTGATAGTTGTAATGGTTTTGATCGGATGACCAGTATCCAGCGAGTACTACTTGTGGCCAATTCCAGAAACACCCGTCGTTATCAATAACTGTTTTACCCTGACCAAACAAACTGTCTACCTAATAAAGAAGAGGAGGCTTCGCGGTCTCTTTATCTGGTTCTAGAGTATGACAGATAATTTCGCTTAATGCTGATGTGAAAAGGTAGACCCCATCTTAGCCTAATTTTTTTTAGTAGTTACTAGTATATGCTAGAATGGCTTAATTGCTGATTTACTAAGTAGTCGTTTATAGGGCTTCTTGTTTTTTTTGTATTAAATAATCCCCAGAAAAGGTCCCATTCTATCTTCGGCCTTCCTGTACCTTCCGCTTATCCTGTGCTTCTGCTTTTGCTGCACTTTTTATTGTTACTGCTTCCACCTCACTTGCTGTTTCACGTGTTACCACATCAAGTCGCGTGGATCATCACCTCCGGAACTTGCATTCCTTCCAATCGGCTACACCTAATACCGATTGCCTTTCACTACCTGCTAGACGTTTTTCAGTTCCTTACAAGATAGAAAAGCCCATCTTACACCCTAACCTATGAAATGATAGGCAGTTTCCTCCGTCATGCTGCAGCTTGGGCACTGCTGTTTAGCCTACGATGACGTAAGACTCAAGTTAAATTCTATGACAAATAAGTAGCCAAGCGGCATTACCTGTCATTGAATTTAATAACAATATATTTGCATATTGATACGTGGTGTTCCCGTTGAAATTTCCTTTTTCTAAAGTCCTCTCATGCTCAGTTATCTACTATATACGAAAAACATAAGGTAAGGTCCAAAGTTTACAAGTTGATGTAAGTCCACACTGTTGCATTCTTTCTTTAATTGAACTGACTTTCTTTCATCACACTTGTTTAGTACATGATTATATGTCGTCAGCCAGTCCAAAGATGTTAATTATTTTACCATGTAGTCCGCCTTTTCGCGCTACTATCCACAAGATTTTAAAGTACAATTTCGCTCCGTATTCCCCCATCATCGCACCAGACTCGAGGCACTCTTTCCAATAATCCTCATTCGTCTTCTTGTGCTACACGCGAGCGTTGTGTTGTGTTTTCGTCAGCCTCGACGACGAGATTAATTACGCGTAAGTACATAATTATATTGCATAAAATTAAAAAGTAAACTCCTTTTAGCATGGGGAAACATAAGAGAAGACATCGGTCTTCTAGTAGTGAATCGGATAGCGATTCAAAACATAAAAAACTGCATAAAAGACTTGCTAAATTAGAATCTCTTCTTAAAAAACGATCGAGGTCACGCTCACGATCCCGTTTCCCAGCGGAACGGACGAAGCGTCGAGGCCGCTCGACTTCGGTCGGCCGTTCTCGCTCCCCCACTGTGGCTCGATCTAGACTTTCCACGCCTAGTCGGTCCGTGCGGCAAAAACAGGCTGACATTAGTCCGGTGATTTCAGATTTTAATAATAGTTCGAGTGTAGCCCAAGACCCGCGCGGCTTGGCAAGCACATTAGATTACGATGAGAGTATAGCCCATAGTCCAAGCGGCGTGGCATCTCCAACAGATGAACTATTAATTCACAATGATTATGACTTACCAGAGGAGGTTCTCAACATTTTGGGTGATGATCCGTCTATAAAGGATTCTGAACAAGTTAAAGTGCACCCTGCCTTAGCAAGTCGTTGGAGTAATATTTTAATAAAAGGACTGTCTGAGGCGGATACTGCTGGTATTTTACAAAAATACAAAATACCGGTTAATTGCCCGTTATTAGTTCCTCCAACACTAAACCCAGAATCATACGCTATTATTCCTCAAAACATTAGAAATAAGGATAATGCATATGTCCAATTTCAGACAAAATTAGGTATGGGCTTAGCTATTTTAGGAAAAAATATTGACGGCATCCTAAACGAAGCGGATAATATGCCTCCACTATGCAAAGAAGTCTTACTACCTGGTTTATCAGATACAGGGCGTCTTCTTACGAGCCTATTTTATGATTTAACCATGGCACGACGCTCTTTCATTTATCCTTATATGAATAAGGATACCAAGGAACTCCTAGAAAAATGTCCTCCCTCTGACCTCCTTTTTGGACCAGATATTTGCGAAAAAATTAAAGCAGCTAAGACTTTGCAAACGGCCAGCAAAGACATGAAGCCTATTCCCTCAACATCTGGGTTTAAAGCTCCTAGGGTCGCAGGTGGTTTTAGGAAAAAAGAGATGAAAGGGGAGGGGGCAGATAAAGGGAAACCATACAAAAATTTAAACCGGTATCGCCCTGCCCGTCAATCGAGGGAGACGGGACAGCAGAAAGGGCGAACCTCGAAGGACAACTTCAGAGAGAGATACAGAGGAAGGAAATAAACGAGGTATGTTTATACCGAACTGCTGGTCGACTTTCAAAGTTTTGCGAAAATTGGAAATTTATAACTTCAAATTCCATTATTTTAAGATGGATTAAAGGCTACGGCATTCCCTTAAGCAAGCCGCCAATCCAAACTAATCCCCCTAGATCTATATCTTTTACTAAAACAGATGAAGAATTTTTATCAAAGGAAATTGATAAATTACTAACACAGGGGGCGATTGTCAAGTACGAGCCACTTTACGACCAATTTTTATCAAACTTTTTCTTAGCTGAAAAATCAAATGGGAAAAAGCGATTTATTCTCAATTTAAAACAATTTAATGTATTTGTCGAAGCTCCCCATTTTAAACTAGAAGATATTAGAACTGTTTTAAGGCTCATTCAGAAAGATTGGTTTCTAGTTTCCATTGATTTGAAAGACGCTTATTTTTTGGTTTCTATGTCAAATGAATATCGAAAATATTTGCGTTTCGTCTTTAAAAATCAATTATATGAATTTACGTGCCTACCCTTCGGCTTATCATCAGCGCCTCATGGATTTACTAAAATCCTTAAACCAGTTGTACAATATTTTAGAATGCAGAACATCATATGTGTAAATTATCTGGATGATTTTTTAATTTTTGGTGAAACTTTTACGGATTGTAAAATTAAATCTGAAAGAGTTATAAATATTCTAAAATCTTTAGGTTTCATCATAAACCCAGAAAAAAGCATTTTGGTACCTTCAAAAAGGTGTAAATTTTTAGGCTTCATTTTTGATACTAACTGCTTAAAAATAGAGCTTCCTTTAGAAAAAAGGGAAAATATTAAACACTGGATTTTATATTTCCAAGAAACTAATAAAACAAAAATCCGGAAATTTGCTCAATTTATAGGATTATTAATTTCAGCCTGTCCTGCAATAAAATATGGCTGGCTGTATACGAAATTATTCGAAAGGGAAAAATTAAAAGCCCTCCAGGAAAATGATATGAATTTTAATAAATTTATGATAATTCCTTTCTTATCAGATTTCTCATGGTGGTTGCAAAACATCGACTATTCTTATAACGATATCAAACAAGATTCCTTTAATTTAGAAATTTTTACAGACTCTTCACTTTCTGGATGGGGAATTTATTGTAATAATGAGGGAACTCATGGTTGGTGGACTTTTGAAGATAAAAAGAACCACATAAATTTCTTGGAACTTCAAGCTATTTTTATAGGTCTTAAATGTTTTGCTAGATCATTGAGAAATTGCAACATTTTGGTACGTTGTGACAATACAACAGCCGTGGCCTGTATAAACCGCATGGGCAGCGTAAAATACCCTAACCTGCACGATCTATCCAGAATGATTTGGCAGTGGTGCGAGCAACGCAATTTATGGGTTTTTGCATCCTATATTAATACCAAGGACAACTGGAAGGCAGACTTAGAGTCGCGAGCTTTACAATCCGAGACTGAATGGTCTTTAGCTAATTATGCATTTGATCGTATTACTCGAAGGTTCGGGGTTCCAGATGTGGACTTATTTGCCTCCAGTAGTAATTTCAAATGTAGAAAATACATTTCTTGGCTAAGAGACCCAGGTGCCTATGCTTGCGATGCTTTCACCATTTCATGGAAAAATTTACATTTTTATGCCTTCCCTCCATTCGCGGTAATTTTAAGGGTTTTACAAAAAATAATACAAGACAAGGCTGAAGGTATCTTAGTGGTACCGTATTGGCAATCTCAAGCATGGTATCCACTTTTCGTAAAACTTTGCGTCGAAGACCCCATTTTACTTGAACCACACCTCAATCTTTTGGTTTGTCCTTTTAGCAAAAAGCCCCACCCATTATCTGCGAGTCTTACCTTGGTAGCCGCGAGACTATCCGGAAGTCTCTAATACTACAACAAGTACCGGAGTGTGCCATTGAGACAACATTACTCTCACTATCGGAGGCAACCATTAAACAATACGGAGTCACTTACAAACTTTGGTGGGAGTTTTGTAAAGAACAAAATCTCAACATGTTTGAAGCAAATATAAAAGAGGTAATACTGTTTTTACAGAATGTTTTAAGTAAATCCCAGAATTTATATGGTACATTTAACTCTCACAGAGCAGCACTATCTTTAATTTTGCCTATTAAAATAGGAGAGAACCCAATAATTAAACGGTTTATGAAGGGCGTTTTAAGGATGAGGCCCCAAACACCTCGTTATAATTCTATTTGGGATCCAAAAACTATTTTTGATTATTTCGACAAAAATCCTGCCGAGAATTTAAAACAGTTATCTTATAAGTTGGTCACTCTTTTAGTACTGGCCACAGGTCAAAGGCTACAAACCATTAGCCTTATTAGAGTTCCAAATATTAGACCTTACAAAGGAGGACTTCAAATTCTAATTGAAGATAGAATTAAAACGTCCGGTGTAAATGTAAAACAACCTTGCCTTCATTTACCAAAATTTGAAGAATTGCCAAATCAATGCGTTGTCTCTTGCTTACATCAATACTTGAAACTCACAGAGAATCTGAGGAATAAAGATAGTGACTATCTATTTATAACCATTCAAAAGCCACATAAGACTGCTTCAAAACCAACCCTCAGTCGTTGGGTAAAATGTACCTTAGATCTAGCTGGTATTGATACGAATATATTTACATCGCACTCAGGAAGGCATGCTTCGACATCTTCAGCCCGAAGAGCTGGCGTATCGATAGATCTTATTAAAGATTCTGCTGGATGGAGCAAAAGTTCGAGTACCTTTGCGAAGTTTTATGATCGGCCTCTAATAGAAAGAGACCAATTTGCTTTTAGTATTTTTAACAGTTAATTTGTTATTTTGTTTATATTTTGTTTATTCTGTCTACACTTAAATTTTTTGCTGCACATGTAAATGTATATTTTTATTTAACATATGCATTTATGCGAATATTTTAATTTAAAATTAAGTTGCAAACTGGATTTAAGCTGTAAGCATTTAATCTATATATATGGAAGTTTTGTCAAATAAAATGGGTCTTCTATATACACATTTTGGGATTTGATATGATTATGATGTTTTAATTCATAACCTTGATTAATCTTTAAACATCCTACATGGTAAAATAATTAACATCTTTGGACTGGCTGACGACATATAATTTAACGATCAAATGAACTTACCTGAAGTTCGATCGAAATTATATTAGTCAGCCAGTCCAAAGATGTTAATCTCCCTCCCAACCACACCCGAAGGTTATGAATCAAAAACTATAGGACTACTTTTAACAGAATGAGGATTATTGGAAAGAGTGCCTCGAGTCTGGTGCGATGATGGGGGAATACGGAGCGAAATTGTACTTTAAAATCTTGTGGATAGTAGCGCGAAAAGGCGGACTACATGGTAAAATAATTAACATCTTTGGACTGGCTGACTAATATAATTTCGATCGAACTTCAGGTAAGTTCATTTGATCGTTAAATTATACTGTTACATCCTTAAAATAGTTTTGGATTCTTAGGTGGTCCTTAAAGTAGCCTGATTTTTGGAGTAAATAATTATTTCCGTCTCCGGACTCTGCTGGTACTTACTCTTACTCACCCTCCCCAGTCTCCCTAAGCAGACAGCCTGTCCTCCTGATGAAGGAAAGCATACGTTCTCAGTTAAAGTTCTTAAATCCCTCTCGTAGCAAAAAGGCCAAACCCATGGTTTCTCTCCTGATGTATATATAGGTCTATCCTTCACATTCTTTTATAAAACACGCTAAAACTAGGGCACAGAGGGCTAAGCACCACAGTCGGTTAGGTCTACAGTGACTTGTTAGGACGCTAGTCAAGTGTACTATAATCCCTTTGTACCTGAACAATATCCACGATATCATAGATTTAGTTGAATTTGATACTACCTCTTCTATTCCAGTATTCCTACTCCAATTTTCTCTAGTCTTTTCCCATTATTAGTTGCCTAAGATATGGGGAATATATATCTCACTGAGTCCAAGGAATAGCTTGAAGCTAATAAATTCGTCGTTAATTCGTCGAATACCCTTCAGTTAAGAAAGGCCCGATGCAGCATCTATGAGATTATTCCGTTTGTCCTAACTGCCTTGAATGAATAAAATTCACTCACTGTCCATTTGATAGTGCTGTCGGTCACTATATTTGTTCCACCATAGTACCTTGCGGACATTTTCATGTGTAAGTTTGGACACTGGTGCAGATGTTTAAAGCTAGTGCCTCTTACCCCTTAATTTGTTTCTTTAATCAGTAAGGTTTTTCAATTGATACAAGTTCTCGTTTTTCGCAAGCAATAACACTAACCAGTTCAGCGATAGCGGTATGGCTATGTTGTTAATTAACTGGACTTACCCTTATTTGCTGCATTTCGAAGTCTTGGTGGAGCGTGGAAGCTTCTAGCTCGTACTGTTTGAGCTGACCAGACCCACCGGAACTTGACGGCACCCCAACTGGCCGACCCGGCTCTCTTCTACCTGACACCTTAAATACTTTCAAGATGATCAGCTCGTAGAAGAGCTGCCACCCAGTCTATTGCAGCTTTTCTATTTCAGGCCGGCTGATCCGGAAGATCCTGGTTCAGTCTCCTAGTTCTCCTTGCATCTGAAAGTATTGCTTCCTCCTGACGTTTAGGCCTTAATAATATTTTGATCATAGATGAATACCACAGTCTCTTGGACCTCTGGTCTTTGCTGACCGCTGAGTATGAAGGCCACCTCCATCGGACAGGGAACGTCGACCGGGTCACTTATTTGTATGTAGCTGACGTAAATCTCCACCTTATCTCGATAGGGGCCAGCCGAACTTCGGCTCCTATGTAAGAGAAGTAGTAGAATTAAAATTGCTTACACGTCTCCTACATATGTGATGATCAAATGCATATTATTAGCTATATAGGTTTAAAAAAAATGTTTTGCATTATCGTAGAATAAAAAGAAAACATAAATTTATACTAATTTATTAACATTACTTATTATTTAAAAAAAAATATAAAAATAACAAATTACTGTCAAAAACAAATATATCGTTATGTTTTTAACTTATTTACTCCAAGGCCCTATTTGTACTTTCCAATAATAGACATAGGCAAAGTCTAGCCAAAGGCTAATCTACATTTTTCTTCCATTCTTCTTCTTGCTGCCAATGTTGGTTGAATAGGTACCTATTTGCTTTCCTCTGCGATGAGTTGATGAAGCAGAACTCTTATTTCTTGAAGAAGTGCTTTGTATTTGCACGTATTATGCATGTCACTGACTAATGAGGATACGCTATTTGCATGTTTATTTAAATTATTTAAAAACGATGTTGTAACTGGAAAAACTTGTTCAGGATCTGGTTTGAGTTTAGTGGCTATATTATTAAAAAAATGTTAACCATCTAGCTTTTAATTCAGAATTTTTTCCAGGGGCAAAGATACAGTACCAGACATAGATCTAATAGTGGTGTTGATTAGGTCTTAACATATCTACATATAAGTAAAGCTAACATCGACGTATTAAACTGGCACGTCACCTGATCCTTGGACTTCATACATTTTAAACTAACGTAAGGTTTATTATTTTTGTAGAAAAAGAAATTGCTAATGCTAAATATCCACCAAATAGGACCAATAATAAGTTAAAAGAGATTTAAATGTAATTTCTGTAAAAATGTTATTGATATCATTTATTTATTGTTATAAAATAATATTAAAATCCCAAATGGTAACAATGATAAAATCAGAATAAAAGTGAAAAAATAGAAGTGAGCGTGATTCTCAATTATTATCTTTACTCTAGTGCCAAAATGACGTTTAACAATTCCACGCTATATACATAGAATTTATCAATTCCTAACAATTTTTTATATAATTTAGAGGTAGCGTGAGAAACTTCTTCTAATAGGTAAATATTGTTATGCTATAAAATCTTTGAAAACTACGGAAACGTAAAGACAAAGCTGTGGCTAGCTTCCCGTTACATGTTACATCCTAAAAATGAATGAATTTCCGAGTATTGCTTTTATGAACTTTTTGCATAAAAATATCCGTATATACGTGAAATATACATACATATTTTAACAAAAAAAGTTAGTAATTATTTTGTAGAATTAACAAATTTTAAATATCATGACACTTTTATGACAGACAAATTCCTTACTCCCGCACTTAGCGCGAAAACTTAACCTAGAAATTTTATCAACCTACTCCACTTTTTCCTTTGTTGTATTTTTATATTTCTAAGGATCTTAGTTAATCACTTTCCAATCATAACTCGTCCGAAATCAATTAAATCTAATTTCATTCATATTTATTCAAGTCATATTTATTATATATTATGCCATATGTCCAATGCTAAGCGCAATAATTTGGAAGCACATTTTGCTTTTATATCTACTATTTTTCGTATTAAAAAAAAACATCAACGAAAATATCGACTAAATCTAATATTGTTAGTGTGACCTAAAAGGTGAAACTTTTATAACCCAGTCTTTATTTGGAAAATTGGACTAGAAAAAATTAAAATCATTTATTCAAAAACAACAACCAAAATACTTTTATCCCATTTTGCCGACCTTTATTATCCTCAGTTTTCCGTAACCCATATTCCAAGTTTCCATGGCAAAAGCTTGATCGATACCTGAGAAATACGTAACGTTTTTTTAACGACAACATCAAATTATCAGTCAAAATAATTTTGTTGCGTAAAAACAGTTAAAGATTTTTTAAAATAAGTGATCATAATGGTTGACTGTCCAGATCCAGAAGGCAAAGCCGTACCAAGATTGCAGACGTCAGATTTTTACCAGACATGTGGGTTGCCCAAGAGGTTCGACTATCCGAACTGGTTCTATGGTTATGGGACTCAAAGAAGGCCTCCGTTGCATCCTTTTTATACAACAACATCTAGTGAATATGGACGGTAATATTTTATTTAATTTTTAGGCTATAATATTTAGTTGACATAATATAGGATATAATTATGTATGTTATAAGATTTTCATTGACTTAAAAAATCAGTTAAAAAATCTTATGTATGAATTTATAAAAAAAAAATATTTTTTTTTTATTAAATTCTGATAAGTTAAAAATCTTCAGTTTTATTGTTAATAAAAATGATAAAAAAATTAATACTTGATTGGTAACATAATGAAACTTCAAATCAAATTCTGCTGAAAATCAAATTCTAGATTAAAAAATGTCCATGATTGCATAGAAACTTCGTGCCGATGTTCGATCGAATATATGTATTTTTATGCGTATTAAATTTATCGTTATATTATATTTTTTTTTTAAGTTTATTATGAAATTTTTTGCGCTACTTTATCCAAGGAGAAGATTCCTAAATGTTGGCATATTATTTAAAAAAAAAACCTAAATATTGTGTTTTGATCGATAGGCTTCAAATAATATTAGTTATATAATACAATTACTAAACAAGATATAGCAATACATTACACATACTTAAAATATGCTTGCTAGTATCCCCGGCCTAGATATTATGGTACTCGATTATTAATAAATTATGTACTTGATGCTACAATATTAATAAATTGTAGCATCAAGTACGTAATATACATCAAGTGCATAATATACGTCAAATATTAAACGCTATTTGACCTTGGTTAAATATCACCTATAGGTATATTCCGAAAACTTTTTAATGGACTGCCTATAAATAATACTTTATGGAGAAATACTGAATTTCTAAAAATATTGAATTTATAATATATATATTATTTGATAATTCATTAATAATAATAATAATGTTTATTTATTTAGCATGTTGCCACATACAAGTACAATAATATATATTATAATTTTTAAAACATATTTATAATATCTTAAAAAAACTAGAAAATATAAAGAGTAAAAATAAAAGTAAGCAAATAAATAATAAAAGAGTAAAATATAACGTTAAAGTACACAAATATTAAAATATAAAAAAATAAACATAAAATATATGCGCAGATATAATTTAAAACGATACTAAGAAGTGTAAAAATAAAAGACACAAAGAAAGACAATTAAAATATAAAACACTTACATATGTATACATATATATCTTTTCAATGTTTTTCTAGACATAATTAGGCTTCTACAGTTCTTTATATTAATAGCTAATTCATTAAAATATATAAGACCTTTGTGTAGAATAGTGTTTGTCATTCTGTTTGAAGTATGTCTACCCATCGATACAAAATCCCCCTGTTGTCTGGTAACATAGTTATGCAGATCACTAAAGACTGTAATCTTTTCACAAATATAGTTTGGTAGCAATTTATTTTTAATTAAATAAACATACAGGTACTAAATAATATTTTTTGTTTTATCGATAAGATATTTAGTACATTTAACATATTATCTACCGGTGTATATCTATTACATTTTAGTATTATTCTCATGGCTCTGTTCTGTATGATTTAAAGTCTATTGACCCTGTAATCCGGAATACCAAACAAAAGTGTAGAACAAAAATCCAAGTGCGGTAAAATAATACTATTATAAATTAGCAATTTCGTTTGTAAAGAGAGGTTTCTGCCAATTCTTGAAAAAAATTAAATTTTTTTGGCATTTTGCGTATTATGCTATCAATATGAGAATCAAAATTCAAATGTGGATCCAAAACAACACCCAAATATTTAATTACTTTCTGGTACGATATTGTTTCATTATTTATCTCTACTTTTATTACATTCAAATTTACTTGGGTTAACCTAGCTTTACTTCCAAACAGACAAAATTTTGTTTTAGCTTCATTAATACTTAAGTTATTAATACACAGCCATTTGTATATATTATCCAAATCAAAGTTTAGATTTGCTTGCATTTTTTTAATATCCTTTCCCACAACATACCCAACCCAACCCAACCCAACCCAACCCAACCCAACACAGTACCTTGGGGAAGACCATGATTAATATTTTCAGCAACAGATAATTTATTTTTAAATTTGACCACTTGTTTCCTGTTATGCAAATACGATTTAAACCAACTTAAAACTGTGCCTCCTATCCCCATTTTTTCCATTTTAAGAAGCAAAACATTGCGACTAACCGTCTCAAACGCTCTTCTAAAATCCAAGAAAATTGCCAAAATAAAATTACCCTTATCTATTTCTCTATTAAAATTATCACAGATGTTAACTATCACAGTTTCGCAAGAATGGTGAGGTCTAAATCCTGACTGATTTGTTGTTAAAATATTATTTTTATCACAGTAAGTTTGAAGTTGGGTTCTTACAGTTAATTCTAGAAGTTTTTCGTAAACTGGTACAGTATTAATAGGTCTAAACTCACTCGCCAGCCTTGTGCCTGAGACCTTAGGAACTGGTAAGACTATTGAGACTTTCCACTTTTTTGAGAATTCACCATACTGAAGCGATGTATTAATTATATCTAACACACGGTTACCCACAACTTCAAACACATCTAGAAGCACTTTTTTTGAGATACCACTTTCTCCTCCTTTAACATTTTTCACATTTTTTAACAGAGCTCTTGTATCACTCATAGTAGTATTTTCAACTTTATCCCATACATTATATATTTTGAACTATACTATTTAAGTCTAAAAGTTTGAGTAAAATATCTATAATTTGATCTATACTATTAATAAAATATTTATTAAATTTATATGCTATTTTAAACTCATTAGTAAATGTCTGCCCCTCAAATACAACCTCATTTGGTAAAATGGAATTTTTACCCAGTAGAAGTGATTTAAGATTTTTCCAAAGCTCTGCTAAATTATTTCTATTGTTATAGATAACTTTTCGAAAATATTTATCTTTTTTTATTCTTATTTTATTAAATATTTGGTTTCTAACCTTTTTATAGCTATCCCATAGATCTAGAGTGCCCTCAAGAATTGCCCTTACATATAGCTTGTCTCTATCTTTCATTAACTGTAAAATATCATAAGTTATCCACTTTTATTTTTATATTTTAGGCTAACAGATATCTCTAACTTTGGACACATTAAATTTAAACTATTTTCTAGATCTAAAATAAAAGAATTTGCCAATATATTTATATCTGTTAAATTATTGTTCCATGACCTGTCAGGCAAGATAATTTGTAAAGTTTCAGAATTATAGTGTTTCATTGACCGATGGTAGTATGTAATTTTTTGTTTATCATCATCTACTTTTGAAAGGCATACAGACACAATGGAGTGATCACAAAAAAAATATATACACAAAAATTTTTATGTAAGTTTCATAACAGTCGGTATTGTAACTTAATAAAATAACGTTTATAAAAAAGATTATAAATTTTTTTTTTTAAATAATACTTTATATTGAAAAATAGTAAATAACATAATAAGGTATTTTTAATTTTTTAATCTTTTTATTAAAGATTAAAGTTAAAATGCCATCTTATAATGATATTGTTTTTTTCAAAATTAAATATTTTATCAATA
Organism: Anthonomus grandis grandis; assembly: GCF_022605725.1. Taxonomy (NCBI): domain Eukaryota; kingdom Metazoa; phylum Arthropoda; class Insecta; order Coleoptera; family Curculionidae; genus Anthonomus; species Anthonomus grandis. The sequence goes on along the minus strand of NC_065548.1, from coordinate 22,992,336 downwards.
TTATTTTTTAATTTTAGCAAACTTTTATTACAGTTATCTTTTTAATATGTCGGTACATTATTTTATCACTATGATTATTTTATGCTTAAAATTAAGTTATTACTCTAAATTTATTATTATTTGCTATTTTTAAATAAAAATATTTATAGAATCGATTAATTATAAAAAAAAAATTATTGTTATTTAATGGCGCATAAAGTCAGTGTTCTTAATTTTACATTATCATTCTTCTACACGAAGCATAAACTAGAAATCAACATAACGGATTACCGCATATATTTATGAAAGGAAATGATTGAATGACATTCTATGCAAACAAAATAGCTTTTCCAGTTGAAGCATAATAACCTTATAAATATGGTGTAATAAACAAATGATCAGGTCTAAGTCTAACATTAAATGAATAACTACGTGTAAATAGAGCAGTAGTATAGTGTCGCATAGTCCTAGTATTCTTACATTTTTATCACTTCTAGGTATTAGTTTTTCAAATAAATATTTTGATGGTTTATTAAGTCTATAAATAAACGAAAAATATTTAAGGAAATTTATATGCTCGGAAACAAGGTCAAACCTTCTCAACCTGCAAACAAACCGACAACATGTATTTTGTTTCCGCTGTAATTGTTGCTATGACATTGTTTTAGAACAGGGTGATTAGATGATTAGACAATAATTGATTACTGATAGAACTAAGGATTCTAAAAGTTTTTCCTGATTTTAAAATATAAAATATGTTTGTTTACATAAAGAAGGGACAAACACAGATAACGAAACCCTCGTCATCTCTAATGATCTCTAACTATCCTTAAATGTTCCTGGTATCTTAAGCATAGATTTTGTACAATCAATTCCAAAATCTCAGTATTTTAGTAAATATCGCCTTGAAATTCATTTACATCAATATGCAAATTATTTATAATTTTTCTTAGTTTCTTTTTTCTTTCTAAGAACCTTCCTAAGATTACGAAGCTCTTAATAACGGTTAAAATTGTCAAGGATTTTCTTCCTTTTATGTTTGGACAAAAAATTTATATTAGTTTGTAATGTGCGGATCATTTTTTTGCGGACAATATACATGGTTTCCATCTATAACCTGATACATTTTAACTGCCTATAAGTCGAGAACGGAAAATAACAACAATGTGCGGTTTTCACAGAACTTCATCAATATTTTTAAAGTTTTTTTTGACAGTATTGCCAAGTTTCAAAATTTACCTGAAATAGGAGGAAAAAAATTGATGATTTTCAAAGGCCGATTTCTCAAAAATTTAAAATGTAACACCTTGTACTTTTTTTTTCACATGAAAGCCTGTTAAATCCATTTTTCGAAAATGTATAAATTGTCTTAAATTCATTTTTTTTTACAAAGGCAATTTTAGTAAATGACACCTTTTTGAAAATTTTCCTAAAATAAATACCTATTAAATAACATTCTCGGTATCAAGTGACAACGATAACAATTGTAGCTTGTCAAGGAGGCTGTGAGTTGCACAATTTGTTTTGTGGGCTTCAACTATTGTCAAACCTTTTTAACGTCATTCGTTGGGGAGTCCCAATAATTTGATTTCTATATGTTTTTTGCATTTTTTAGAGATTTTGAAAGGTTTAAATATGTTTACCACCCGGGAAAAGGCACGTTGCGTGTTATTATTTAGTGAATGCAAATCAGTTACGCAGACGAGAAGAAGATTTAGGCTGATTTTTGAAAGGGCTCCACCTTCACGCAATTCTATACTTCATTGGGTACGCCAATTTTTCCAGAAGGGAACAGTTAAAAGAAAAGTTAGAACAAACCTAAATGCACGAGATAATCTGTTGGATGATATTTTACTGGTAAAAGAAGTGTTGTCCTTAAACAATAACCAAATAATCTATTAGGAAGATAGCTTAAACGACAAATATTTCAAAAAGTAAAGTACATAAAATTCTAAAAATAATTAAGTTTAAACCCTACAAAATTCAAACTTTCCAAAAAATAGAAAATCGCGCCCTTGAAAAAAGATGTTTAATGTGCGAAACACTACTAGATCTTTTTAGAAATGAGCCGGATACTAATTTAATAATGTCTGATGAGGCAACATTTCACATCAGTGGTCGAGTAAATAAGCATAACTGCTGAATTTGGGGAGATGAAAATCCTCAAGTGTATAACGAATTTGAAAGAGATTCTCCTAAGCTGAACGTTTGGTGTGCAGTATCGAAATCTAAAATTAATGGGCAATTTTTTTTTCCAAGAAGCAACAGTGAATGGAAACAATTACACCGATGTGTTGGAAACATTTTTTTATCCTCAATTTCAGCAGGATGGAATTTTAGACACGGTCTACTTTCAGCAAGACGGTGCACCACCACACTTCTCCAAGGGATTCCTTAGATATTACTTTTGGAAACAGCTTGGACCTGCTCGCCATGTCCAATCGAGTGGGCACCTTATTCTCCCGATCTAACCATTCCAGATTTTTGTATATGGGGATATGTTAAAGACCGTTGCTACAATCCAACCCCAAGAAATTTGAATGAACTGCGCAACAACATAGTAAACGTTTTCAACCAAATTACATCTAGAATGCTACAAAATGCCTTCGGCAACTTATTTCTCCGTCTACATTAGTGTTCCGAGCAAAATGGGGGTCATATTCAGCAGCTAATTTATTAGTTATAAATTAAATTTAATTTCTTCAATTGTTTGTTGTTAAAATTGTTGTAAATTGTTGTAATTTAATACATAGAATAAATCCTTTTTATAGACATGGCAATAGCGCAAATTCTTAAATTATGATCATGCTAAAGCGATACATAGGCAATTACCAGAAAATGTTCATCAATCACCGAATATCTAATCTAGAAAAATTTTCAAAAAGTTGTCATTTACTAAAATTGGCTCTGTAAAAAAAATAATGAATTTAAGACAATTTATACATTTTCGGAGGGGATTTAACAGGCTTTCATGTGAAATTAAAAAGTACAGGGTGTTACATTTAAAATTTTTGAGAAATCGGCCTTTGAAAATCATCAATTTTTTTCCTGCTATTTCAGGTAAATTTTAAAACTTGACAACACTGTCAAAAAAAACCTTAAAAATATTGATGAAGTTCTGTGAAAACCGCACATTGTTGTCATTTTCCGTTCTCGACTTATAAGCAGTTAAAATGTGTCAGGTTATAGATGGACACCCTGTATTTTGAATTCCGAATATTAATAAACATTTGATCAGTCTTATTTGTTTTAGTTTAAAGCTTTAATTATTATTATATTCGCTTGTATTAGAATCAACAGTAGCACATTAAAAAATAATATCGCTTTAGCTTACAAAAATTGGTTTAAGAAAAATGGTAAAGGTGCCAGTCTTCCTGGTAGGTTCATTTATTAATTCAAAAAAAAGCCTTAGTATTTAGTCTTATAATATTTATATAATAGTATAATAATATTTATGTCACCTGCGATGATCGAATAGTCATAGTATACTAATATCTATAAAATAATTTCATCTGCATAATATACTATGCTGGTTTTTTGTTTCATTTAGTTTCTATAATATACCAAAAGTATTTTCTAAATATGTGTATTATATTAAACTAGATGATATCGACTGAGCAAACCTAAATTACGCAGAAATTTATTTAAATTTAAAATGAAAAATATGAGATAATTAGTTGGCGTAGAGAATAATTAAAAGCAATATTTTTATTAGATAATATAAAATAGGCTTCATATAAAAAAATCATAAGCGACGATATAAAAAAACTAATCAAGATGAGAACAAAGTATGTATAAAAAAAAATTCTAAATTCAATTTCCTTTTCTATAAAATATTTTTTTTATTACAGGTATCCTCCGACAATCCATACAGTACCTACGTCATTTTTCCCAAATACACAAGATTTTACCAGAAATCTGGCTAAAGCTGGAATGTACAGAAATTATTCTCTTAATACGGGAATCGATCGACCGTCTATTTAAACATTATTAGTCAATTTAAAATTGTATTGTTTAGTTTTATAATATAGATTTGACAAATAATAATATTTGCCTTATTAAATAATTTAATTTATCTGTGCAGTTTTTTATTAGGAATTTATCGCTATCAGAAAACAGGATCTGAAAAGACCAATCATTAAAAAATCCGCAGCATGCACAAAAAATAAAGCGATAAAAATTAACGCTAACGAGTTTAATCAAAAGCTTCTTTTACATTAAAACGTTGAAGTTAAAATTCCCTGCTGGTTTAATTAAGTAATTAGAAAGAGTTAAATGCGAAGTATTCCTTACGACAGGCACGGCGAGTAGGTCGACTAAATCAAAAGTAAATGAACCTGAAACTTAAGGAAAGTGATGCGAATGAACTCGTTGAAAAACTAGATGGGATATTATAATAGCTTTTTGCAGATACAAAAGTTAATTATAATTTAAAGTTAGAAAGAAATTAAGACAAAAAGAGAACTATACTATTATCACTAATTTTCAAGCATTTTAAATTTTTTAAGTAACAGTAAGTTAAAATAAGTCATTTTTTTCATATCATTCCAAACTGAGGCCAGTAGTTCTTTAAAAGCCAGTATTGCTGGTAATGATTATTTTAATTTTGATGTTTACGCACAACCGTTAGTGCGCATTAGCGAAATGCGAATTAAGATGAGGCGGATTTGTAGACACTAGAGATGGGTCAAACCGTAGCCGATCGATAGTTCTAGCCTGGACACTTATCCCCGCTTCCATCGATACCTCACAACAGAAGCCGAAATCATGCGAGGCGACGACCGCATCGCGATGGCAAAAATTCCGCGCTGGGGCACATATTTTGCGTTGATTCTAAATAATATTTTACTGCAGTTAATATTGTAGTTTATAGTACGATTACGCATTTAAAATTTTAAACTACCAAACTATTTTGATACTCGCTTTGAGTTTTAAAAAGAATAAAAATTCGGTATTTAAATTAGGTGGGTAAATTAACAATTTTATTTTTAACTTACATTTTACAATCTTAATTTTATTTAGAATAATGCCTACCTCTTGCTGCATTCCTGTTTAAGCTCAGAAAAAATTAAAATGGATTTAAATTTTTTTTGTTTTTTTTTGATTATCTTCGGAATCATTCAAATTTTGGATTTTTTAAATAAGCAACTAAAAAATTTGGCGTAGATACCTACCTAATTTTGTTTTCGGCATTAACATTTTTACGAAAAAGTAATACAGCAATGCAAAAACTTTCCCATAGCAACCAAGATAACCCACAAAAGTGTCAAGAATAAGTTTTTGAAAAATTGTTTTTTTTTCAATAATCTTCAAAACCACATAAAATATAATATATATTTTTTTTTATATGGCATATTCTTTTACAAGTAAATAATGTGCAACTTTGGGGTAAATTATCCATTTTCGTATTTTAAGGGTAGACGAATTTGAAACACCGTTTATGTATATTTTTCCAATAAAATAAATAATAAAAAATATTTAAAACATTTATCATATACCTAAAAATACGTAATAATAAAAAAAATATATTAACTTGTAAAATGTAAAATATTAGGTCCCGCGGTATCTTCACTTAGTCGTTCCACTGTACGGCGTGCGCCACCAAATCTCGGCTTCAATTTTGACGCCACGAAACCAGTGTCACGGCTAGAACTCTCGATCGGCTACGGTCAAACCCACTATTTTTGTATAGCAGTTGCTATTGCTACTGCTAAACTGAAATAGCAGTTAAATATAGCTGCTATTTAAATAGCGGTTATTATATCTGCTTTATTTGACACGTTACGTATGTGCATTATGTGTGCGTTATATATGTGTAATGTATAATGTTTAATAGCATAATTTTAATTAAATATATTTGATTGTTCTTTTAAAGAATGTTTTTTGTCTCCATTCGTTACACAAGTTAGTTTTTTAACTTAAATTTTATTTGAATATTTTTTAAAATTAAATTTTAGATTTATACGATTATTATATTATGTTTGGTTAAAACTGGATTTAGAACTTAAGAGAAATAAATTACGACAGTCATCGTCGTCACATCGGTACTTCTGATATGTATTTAATCAAACAAAATTAAATGTAATTATATTAAATATTCAGATATTCCTTGTCAACTATCTATTTTGCTGCCAACAATTGTTATAATTTGCCTTAATCTGAGAAAAGCAACAAAAAACCACATTTTTTTTAAACACACCATATAAAATAATGCCAAAAAGGCCCAAATTCCTGTTCCGCTGAATTTCGATTATAAAGCTTACTCTCTCCAATTTACTTGCTAAAAATACTAATAATCCGTAAATAGTGGAAAATTGGAGCATCTCGCCGTTCAGTCACAGTCGCAGGTCGCGCATCGCTGTTTTGTTAATCTTAAAAAAAGAAATACTTAAAAATAAAAACTGATATTTTTATGTTTTTGTTTTCTATCTGAACAAATTAAGATAAACAAAGATTTTTCTAATTTTCTCGAAAACGAATCGACCAATTTAAAAAAATCAAACGTCAAAATAAAAGGCTTTGAAAGACCTTTTAAACAAGCTATTACACGATACCCTTTGCTGTTTAAAATGTTTAAGGGGATGACCCTGGGCGGCAATGGGTGAAAGGCGGTGAAGTAATTTTAGGTTAAAAAGTTATCCCCCTTGATAAACCTTTTGACGTATTTCGGCGTTTTTTTTTAAACAGTGGTTTTCGGGAAATCCGTGGTGGGAAGTTTTCAAATGGAAACCCTGTATATATATATATATATATATATATATATATATATATATATATATATATAGGTTCTTCGATTTGGTTCAAGAAATTAGATACTTAGTGTGTGTGTCTTGTAATTGTAATTAACAGCTTAAGTCTGATAATGCTTTATTTTACACTCATACTAACATTATTCAACTTAACACATTTAGTATGTTATCATAATACTGAAAGTTTACAATGACATGATCAATTTGGTTATGAGTGATCGATTAAAACCAATGTCTGCTTGAGAATGACCTTATATGAACAAATTTGATATTAATAAACAGGTAAGAGCATCTATAATGACATTTTCGTAGCTAATCCGCTCATATTCTCAAATAAATTGAACGGGTTATCTACGGAATATTGGAATAAAGCCAATGAACCATTACATTATTATTTTGCAGAAATATTTAATTTAAGTTAAAAGGCCATTTCGGATGACAACCTCATTCAAAAACAAAATGAACATTCGGAAATTGTTTGATATAAACCAGGCATGGTTCAGCAGCTGGCAATAATAGAATTATATGTTGATTAATGTTGGCTGCCTTGTCACCTTTCTAAACGCCAGTTGATTAATTTTAGCGGTCCGAGGTTGGTAACGTTGTGCAAGGGCTCGTGTTAATGAGGAACGCTACACAATCTTTAGTCTCTCCAGAACTTTGACCGTTATTTTACATCGTTATTTTACATAAATCGTTTAACAGTTATAATTATATCTTTATAGAAAATTTTTTACTTTTGAATGACTTAAGAGAAAAAACTGGGATTTTTATTACGTATTATGTAAAGTTTTAATATCTACGAGATTAATTGGTCTAAATTAATATAACTTTGTTAGATATCTTTTATAAACTTTTGTAAGAAAAATTAACCTCTTCGCTAAATTTCCAAAAAATAAGAGATTTCGATGGTTTAACAGTAGAAACGTTAAAATACTGATTAGTTGGTTTGCTAATAAATTTTATATCTTACATTATAGACTGAGTTTTTGAGATTAAAAACACGTAGAGAGATAATACTAATACATCTTAGTACGATTATTTTCTTAATAAAATTTTACAAGCTCTTTATGTTTTAGTCGATTTATCAAAAGCTTTTGGCACAGTTAAATTTCTGTAATAATTTTTTGCTTATTATTATATTTTTCTAATGATCAACAATTTTTTCTAAATACTGCCCTTTTTTCATGATTAGCGACGTATTTTTTTGAATCTGAATTTAATATTGTTTTAAAAATAATTGTAATAACGTTTTATTGTAATTGTAATAATTGTAATAATTGTAATAACGTGAAGCGACGAAAATTCTCAATACACAACATGAATCGATTTTACAATATGCTGATGTCGGAGGCATGGGAGGAGGTCTATTTTGCTGAAGGAGTTGAAGGAAAATATAATACTTTCTTTCGTATTCTCTTCTATTATTTTGATTTGGCTTTTCCAATATGTACGACTAGGTTGAGAAATAAGAAGCCAACCTAGATTACACCAGAGATAAAAAGATATTCAAACTACATAAAAGATCTCTATGTTTGGTACAAATATACTAATTCTAGGGAACACTACGTTACATACAAACATGAAAGGAAACAATATCGACGTTACATCTCCTCTTATAAAAAGTCTATAAATGATAACAAAATCCAAAATTCAAAAAACAAGATAAAATCAGCATGGTCAATCATAAAATCTGAGTCAGGTAAAAATAAGACTAACAACAATATTGTTTTAAGGGAAGATGGTCAGTCCATTGAAAACCCAGCTTTAATCACCGAATTATTTGCTAAACATTTTACTCTTGACCATCAACAAAGCTGTAACTCCAATATACATAACTTGCATAATGATTATCCAACCATATTTCTCAATCCCGTTAATTCTCAGGATATCTTTAAGATATTGATGAACCTTCCAAATAAATTTTCCTCTGGCTTGGATGAAATTCCGATATTCGTCTTAAAGTTTGTTGGGATTCACTTAGCCGGACCCATTTCCAATGTGATCAATGAGAGTCTTTCTACCCAAATTTTTCCTTCTGCTCTTAAGCGGGCAAAAGTAATCAAAAGTTTTTAAGAAGGGAGAAAAAACGAATATTGCCAACTATCGGCCAGTATCCGTATTACCATCCATATCGAAGGTATTTGAAAGGGTTATCCATCAAATAGTTATGAATTAGTTAACTCACCATCAAATAATAAATAAACACCAATACGGATTCGTTCCCAAAAGATCGACGGAAATGGCCATTTATAGTGCAATACAATATATTATGGAGAATCTTGAGGGAAAGGCCAGTGTAGCTGGACTGTATTTCGATTTGTCTAAGGCTTTTGACACGGTTGACCATTCTTTACTGCTGGACATCCTGGAACGGTATGGCATCAGGGGTGCAGCATCTAAATTACTCAGTTCATATCTAGAGCAAAGAGAACAAATAGTTTGTGTGACACATTCTGGCTCACCAACGTTTTCCCGCCCCCAAATTATAGGAAGAGGTGTGCCTCAGGGCTCAATCTTGGGACCTGTGCTCTTCCTATTATATGTCAATGGCTTGCCTGAGCTGTTCCCTTCTGATATGATTTGTCAATTCGCCGACGACACATCAGTTATAGTTGCCAGAAAGACAGTGGCAGATCTTTCACGGGGCTGCTCATCTGGAGTGGAGCGCATGAGGATCTGGTGTCTGGACAGTAAGTTGTCTTTGAACTTTGGTAAAACGGGGTTGATTAATTTTTCGAAGGCCAATATTGTCTCAGAATCTCTGCTTGTGTGGTCTGGTGGGCAGTCAATCCCTGTAGCCAATAGTATTAAATTCTTAGGAATACACATTGACCCCAATTTAAATTGGGAGAAACATATTAAAAACCTTTATTCCAGATTAGCTAGCTTGTGCCGATTGATTAGAAGATTAAGGGATGTAGTGTCTGAGGTATCTCTTTGCCTATTTTATTTCGGACAGGTACAATCGATCTTACAATATGGTATCTGTTTCTGGGGATCTGCAAGAGGAGCTCTAGATATATTTAGAATGCAAAAGCGTATCATTCGTTGTTTATTGGGCATGACTTACAGAACTTCCTGTAGACCTTACTTCTGCAAACTTAAAATACTCGCCCTTCCCTCACCCTTATATTTATTACTCACCCTTATACTTTTCTTCTTTAATGTTATTTGTGAAAAGACACAATCATTTGTTTGTTGAGAATAGGGCAATGTACGCTGAGGATGTGACTATGATTACACGACAAAGAAGCGATCTCCGCATTGCATTGCATAATTCAGCTTACTATGAAAGAGGTTCTCATTATATGGCCATCAGGGCTTATAGAATGCTACCTGCTGATATTAGAAGCATTGAATCTACAGTCCAATTTAAAAAAGCTGTTTACCACTGGTTGCAGATTAAATGTTTTTATAATTTTACTTTTGGATAATAATTTTAACTTTTGTTAGATATTTAGAATATTCATTTTAAATTTTGTTATTTTGTTTATATAAGTATATTGCCTCTATGAATTCTAGATAAGAAAAATTAATGTACCCTATGGGAGCTAGATCCTCCTTTGTATGACGTTGCTTTGTCGTCCTGTATACGATTTTGTTGGCAAATAAAGGATATTATTATTATTATTATAATTATTTTTATGCTTTTGTAATATTTTGTTTGTATTTTGTAGTTTAAGTTTAGTTAAATTTATTTAGTACTTACATTTAGTTTTATATAATTTTACCTATGGTGGTTTTTAGTAAGTAGTAAGTAGTGCATCTTATTTAGGTTATATTATTGCAAATCACTATAATTTAAATTTTCTAGAATTTGTATACTTGCTTGCTTTGACTGTCAGTAAAACTTCTCTTAAAATTATTGGTTGTCATCTGCGAAAACATCGAAAATTCAAAACATTTTTAAATTGTTTTATGAATCTTTAAAAGGGATTGAGTTTTGTGACAGTCAACGCGAGTCACGTTAGAGTTATTGACGTTGTCAATAAAAGTGTGTTATATATCATAAGAAAGAAGTCCTGCAGTAAGTGTGTTTCAAAAAAATTGTGATCCTGAATTTATTTACAATTTTTATTAGTTTCTTCTTATAAGTAATAAACTATTTACTTACTTCTAATCCCTTGCAAGATGTATGAGTGTGACTGCTGTTATTAAATTGAGTATTGACCTTTCGTCTTATGCTTTTTAGTTTAACTCTTATTAATTTATATTGTATATTTTGGTAAACAAGCTTATATTTATTAATTATCGATTAAATTAAGAAGACTATAATAAAAATCTCAATGTTAGATTTTAGCTGGATAAAGAAAAAAAATATGAATAATACCCTAAATTTAAATAGTATTTAGAAAATTATTTGTTGTGCATTATATAACAAAAACAACCTGAAAAGCAATTTGCAAAAATATTAACAAAATTCTAAATCTTTACTTTTATTTTTTTAAATATTTTGTTTATTTTTTAAAATTTGTTCAAATTTTTGTCATTCTAGTTTTATGCTAATTTTTTGTTTGGTTTTTATTTTTAAAGTATTTTTTTTATTAAAACCCTAAATATTTATTTGTTATAATGTTTGCATTACCAATAAGAAAGATATTAATATAAGAAGTTATTTTTATTTAATAATAGACCCCACGGTATTGCAAAGAAATGTTTAAACGCAGCTTATTAAGTAGCCAGACTTACGTTTAGTGGTTACACACATTTTATTATCTATACCTGTAAAAGTATAGATCTAGGATGCAACACTTATGTTGCATCACTAATCTAGGATGCAACACTTGTGTTGCATCCTAGATTCACAAATATTCTTTTTAGTTTTCAACTTTATTTTAAGGTTGTGACTTGTGTTTTTTGTAGGTGAGACTCAACAGAACACTTTGTTCATGTTGCAAGAAACAATTCAACGTTTTTGTTATCCAGGCTACTGGACTATATCAGTTTAGAGTACATGCATACATAACCCTGTAACAAAGTATATTATAAAAAAGTAAACGGGTATAGGAAGATTCTTTAGTATAAAAAACGAGGCACTGTTACTTTTTATAGCCAAACTTTTAAAGGGCGCCACCTCAGCATTATTTTAGTAAATAACTTATCATAAGATTTTTGTGCTACCCTGCTTACAATAACTGACTAAAAATTGATATTTTTTCATGTTTCCGCAACAAAAAAGCTTCACTTGTGTGAAGTAAAAGTGTCGAAAGTTATTAGTTTCTAAGATATTTGTTTTTAAATGTATTAATGCATTATTTGCACAATGATAATGCAACATTGTAGCGTTTTATTTTTCTACTCTTATTTTCACTAACGCTCCATTGATATTTCATTAATTTCAATAATTATATTAATAATTTCAGTCAACTTCTTTTATCGATATTTCTTTAAATTCACACTGTCAATGACACATTACTACTGTAACGCATTACTCTCCTGGTTTTATTATTCATGCTTTCTGTTGACGGTCCGTCACTCTTCTGGTTGGTCTTGATTGATGTTTTCTCTGATTGGATTGACATTGACAGCTCAGGCGAGAGGTGGGGTCGTAACTTATTTAGTCGGTACTGCATCCATTTTTCGAGGACTTGTTCCCGTGTCGCAGGTAGAAGCGCACGCAAAAGGCCAGTTTTTTATTTTCGAAATTTGTGAAGCAGGAGGTGGCCAATATGGCTTATAATTTATAGTCATTGGTCTTATTCCTTTAGGGAACTGTTTATTTCATAATTCTGGTGCAGGATGCCCAAGATTTTCATGGATAGATGGTAAAACTTAGCAAGGTGAGTGTGTCACATTTTGAACGCCATTCATTTTTATCGACAGTGAATACAATGGCAACCGTTGTTTTAGGGTTTTACTTTTCCGTTTTACTTTTCCGTTTTCCTCTTTATTCTTCTTCAATTGTTGATGGCTGCAGGCTTTTGATTTTTCCGGGAAATTGCTGAGAGCGGTGGAATTGGAGCCAGAACCAGAGCTAGTATTAGATATTCCCAGTCCGGATAGCTAAGCTACAAATGGCATACATTTACAGCCTCGATTTTGGAGGCCAGCCGTTCATTTCTTGGAGGAATATACAGGCCAGTTTATTCCATTTATTTAAATAATATTAACCATAGATTTGTCTCTCTTATTTAAGTTTTTATTAATATACTTTTAATTTCAATTTATTGCTACAAATATTTAATCAATATCATAATTTAATATGTCAATTTCCTATCTATAATTTTAGTTATTTTTTGTTCAGTATTTTTCAGTACCTTTTTTAGTAGTTAAGTAGATATAACTTGGTTAAGGCTGATATGCCTGAGGTAAAAAGGTTCATGAACTTTCCCCTGCGTAACACAAGTATATACTAAAAACTTTAATAATTGCAATTTATTTTCCAAGTGCTGAAATCTACTTAGTAGTGAAATCATAATTTAAATGTTACTTTTGTCAAATTTATTTTAATCATGTCAACATTATTCATATTTCAATTCATAATAAATTATTAACATTTAACAGATTAGAAAATGAGGTGTATACATATCTTTGGTGTAAATATAATTTGGTTGTATTGTTAAGATATTTTTTTTTGCCTCTTTAAATCTACTTTATCCAGGGTCATTTAATTGTTAATTGAAACCTATATACCAATTCTTTTTCTTAGTTTTTTTTCATTCATAAAAAAAAACTAAGTGGCGCCCTCTTATTTAATAGTTATAATCAAGTTTAGATTCTTTAATAGCCAGTCATAAGTGAACCTTCGAACAATCCCAAGCCTCCAATAATTCTGAGCTACCGTCTGCAAACTCTTGGCAAACTAGTAACACTGTAAAGTTAACGCCACAACATTTGTATAACATAATATTCAACTTACTTTGGATAATATCCGACTACTGTTACTTTGCTTTTTATTGTTTGTCGTAATGTTAATAATAATATTAATAATAATAATAATAATAATAATAAGGAATAACAAGCAATTAAAGAAAACAAGATAATTCACTTTTTACCAAACAAAAAAAAACATTTTATCGTGATCTTAATTCTAGGCACCTGACAACTACAAAAAATAGTACATATCCTACTAAAGAAGTTATTTAGCAAGTTTGGAAAAACCCGATTAAAATACCGGCACAATGCAATCAACGCGCCAAGTGGATTAATAAAGAGAGAGAAGGTGTCGGTAATGTCCCTGAAATGAGACATAATCTCTTGACAAGGTCACATCTATTATAAAAAATGCACACAATTGGAAACCACCGGGACCTGAATGAATGCACAAAAGAAGTTAGGGTGTAGACACGACCGATTAACTAAGTTTTTTATTGACATATTGATTAATGCTTAATTAGTGCTCTTCTTTTTTACCCGCAAAATATCACCCAATTACCTGTTTACCAACGATGTATAAAATTCTTACTTCGTGTATTGCCGAAAGGATATACGAGCATTGCGAACATAACTAAATTATTGTAGATGAGCAAAAGGGGTGTACAAGAAATGCTATAGGATGCAAAGATCAACTGAAAATTGACTCTGCGATAGGTAGTCAAGCTTATACCTTTGACTCCGTGCCCCATAGTTGGCTTTTTTAGACGCTCAAAATCTACAAAATCAATCCACATATAACTTATTTTTTAGAGCACGCAATGTCAACTTGCAGTACTATTATGCAACAAAATGAAGCAACCTGAAGTATCATGACGCAACCCATCCGAATAAAAGGAGGTATATTTTAACAAGAAGCGCTAAGTCCTCTTTGGTTTTGTTTGGCAATGAACTCTATATCATAAAGATTAAACTCGACTAACTATGAATATTATATCAAAAACAACAATGCCGATATCTTTGATCTAAAAAGGTAAGGTTAATCAAGATAATTTTCAGTTGGAGATTGGAAACTGGACCCAGTCATGGATCAAGTTGGGGAGACTTATAAGTACTTAGGGGTTAAACAATTACAAAGAATCGACCATCGGACCATAAAAGAAGAACTTATAGCAGAATTTCAAAAAAGAATGAGACGGTGCTAAGTACTGGACTTAATAGCAAAAAACTCTGTAAGGCAATTAACACATACGCTTGTTCACTGCTGGGCTACTTATTTGGTGTAAGTACATGGAGTTAAATAGATATTGCGAACTTATAAAGAAAAATGAGGACCCTCTTTACTAAGTACAAATATCATCATCCCAGAAGTGCGGTTGAGAGAGCCACGCTACCACGATGCGTGGTAGCATGGGAGAAAGAGGATTTATCGATCTAAAAAAGCAATTAAGTCAACAAATTAATAATTTTTAAACTTATTTTTTTAAAAAGTCTGTGGATTTATCTCTCCATGCAGCTATTTGCCAAATAGACGAGTTTACCCCACTTAAACTTAAAAATGCAAAAAATGTAACAAACCATCAAATAACAAATTACAAAATACAGAACTGGAAAGAAAAACCTCTCCACGAAAGACATATTAACGAAGTTCTCATGCAAGAACATTTTGACAAATGTGAGTCAAACTGTTGGCTGATCTTAAAACAACTATTTCCCGAAACAGAGGGTTCAGTCTTGGCCATCAAAGATCAAGTTGTTTCAACGCGTAATTATCTAAAGTTCATAGCAAAAGATCCAGCTATTAAAGTTGACCGATGTAAATATGGATGCCTAACATCTGAGTCAATCCAGCAAGTAATAGAAGGTTGCCAAACATTTGCGACCACGGAATATAAAGAGAGACACGGTGCGGTAGCAAAAATTATACATCAATAACTCGCTCTAAAACTGAAACTTCTTCAGGATGAAAAGCGTCTTTATTATAGGTATGAAAGGATTCTGGAAAATGCAAATTTTAGGCTTTATTGGGATTTTACTATTTTAAATGATCAAACTGTGAGTAGTAACAGACCTGACTTAATTTTAGTGGACAAGCAACATCAGATAACATCTCTTATCGAAGTGGCTATTCCCAATACTAACAATTTAGTTCAAAAGCACTCAGAAAAAAATTGAAAATATCGCGATCTAGAAGTACGGCTACAGAGGCAACGGTAAATGAATATTATTAGAACGATACCGATTATAATGTCGACAACGGGACTCTAGTGAGAACTAGGTCTCAATCAACATATATACAGAGAACTACAGAAAGTGGTGCTATTAAATACAACCCGAATTATAAGGAAATTTTTGGGAACCTATTGATCGTCACCATGGGCCCGATAACCTGGGAGGGGCTTTACAGAGCTCATTCCCTTTGAAACTTGAGTAGCTGGGATAAGTGTATGTTCCCCTCTGAGGGAGTGCGAGCCATTTTGGCTAAAAATCAATAATAAAAATAATTTTAAACTTTGAACAGAGTAAAGAAGACCAGTGGCAGAGTGTGAAAGCACAAACACCTCAACAAGACTGCCAATTTAATTATACTTGATTATGTTTTTGGAGTAACGACACTTAAATAGCTTCATCTAATAATCTACTGTGCGATTACCGCTAATATTAAAACCTTAAAATTAAAAATAATGAAGAACCAGTAAAGTATTACGCATAACGAAAGCTCGACACCACCGTGAAAAAAAGACTAAGAGACGACTAAAAAAGATTAAAGATATTAGGAAAGACATTGGCTGGCTAAACGAATACGTAGGAGGTATCAAAACCAGAAAAGTACGAAAAGAGTAGAGAAAATAGTGCGTCAGACCCAACAACATACACAGCAGGATCCAGAAAACTGTACTAAGAAAAGTTATCTATTTTTTCAGGTCGCTTAAATATGTATAAATTCACTAATAAGAGTAAAGAAGATAATTTTATTTTTTGAACGCTCAGAGAAGCAATTTTATCAAAAGCTCAACAACACTTTTCCAATAAATACAGTCATCAGAATTCACCTCACTAAATAAAGCATCGAAGAGTTCTGGGGCACTCAATTAACACCTAATGAAGGCATCTTAACACTGAATAGTTGAATGAAGAACGAGCAAAGTGTCAAACATATACTCAAATGGCATTTTTACCATTTTTAGTTGACGAAGTGATGAAGGCCATAGAAAAGCAACATAACTAGAAAGCTCCAGGCCCAGATCACGTCCAAAATTACTGGTTTTAGAAATTGTGGTCAACACATCAACCGATCGACCTTCTAAACGATGTGCTCATAAATCCTCTTAATACATGTGGAACAACATCAATAACGAATAACTCTTTCCCATCTATTAAATTTACCTTCGAACAAGAACCAAAAAACCAACTTCCATTCTTAGATACTTTTGTCATTAAAAGTAATAATACATTTTATATATTTTATATTTATAGAAAAGTAACAAAAACTTTTAAATACATAACTAGTGACTTTAACCAATGTTTTCAATATAAAATAGCTAGCATGCATTTCTTGTTACATCGTTTGGTCTGATTTCGTGTACATGTTTTAATAACTAGCCACTTTGTAGGAATAGACAACTTATTACTTAAACCAGTTAATAACAATAAAAAAATAGTTGCATACGAAAGTTTAGTAATATTCAAAATGCTAATAAATATTTAGCATGTTTGAATGCAAAACACGCATATTTCCTTTCTTGTAATTAAAAAATAAAGAAATAATTATTCGATAAGAATCCTTTCTTCTAGCCATTTCAAATCCCTCGAAAAATGCCGCCACGAAATAAAACTATAAACCAGCAAAGATTCAAGTCAAAGTCTCATTACGGCGAAATAACGCGACCGCAAAACGTAAAATCTTCAAACGCCATTCCCGTTTCTATTTTTCATCTCACTAAGTTCTGCAAGATGTTCCTTTTTAGCTAAGTGTTGTCCCAAAAAGAAATAAAACCACACTTATACACTGCTTTTGTACCGGCAATATCATAAATTTTAGGTCTTTCTTGCTGGCTCGTATCGGGACACTAACTAGTTTAAATGAAAGGGAATATTCGCCCAATTTCATTTGCCTCTTTTCGGGTTAATTTTAGGTAAAGTTTGTTTTTATTTAGGCGAATTTCAGTTGTGTGAACCTTTGGGGCTTTTAGGTAATTTATGTGACTAAATTATTTTTAATGGTTGTCTTAATTTTATATTGATAATATATATTTATACTATGTACATTAATGAAAATTACTGTAAATAAATTGTAATATGATTAGAAGAGCATTCATATAATATGGCCACCAATATTTTAAAAGAATTAGAAAAGGGTTTATTAGTTAAATATACTTAAAAAATCTAAAACCGCCATTACAGAGAAATAGGTCAACCTTAAAAGTTCTTATACTAAATTTATTCTACTACTCTTAGTAAAAGTTTTCCTCTAAAAATAGCATTAAATAAACTTAAACATTTCTTTTTAATAATCGTGTTACCTTAATTTAATACTAACAGTTTCTGGTTTGATTTTTAAGGCAAATTTAGTTCAACCGCCATAAAAAAGCGTACCAGTTATAATTAAGTGCATCATAACATATTCTGTCTTTAAAACATCACCAATTACTAATTAAAGGTTAAATTTCTGCTTATATGTCAGATCTTTATCAACGGACACTATCTAGGGTACAAAATTATGAGACAGGCCCGTATGGGATATCGTGCCAAGTAATCCGTTCTCGGGATTTTGGACAAAAACTTACAAAAATGAACGACAATAGTTTGTCACAGATCAGGGGCGTGGGTTTTTAGTAAAGCAAAAGAGTATTTAAAATGAATTAATTAAATCGAATATTGACCTTATTTTAAAGGGCTGTGTTATTTCTCTAGATTTGGCAATTGAGGGGTTTCTGGGAAAAACAACATTTGTCAAAAAAGAAAAAATGTGGCAAATTAACAAAAACTGATTTTGTTGCTTATTCGGCTGTGAAACCCAGTTTTTTAGTTTTAAGGCTATGTAAGAAGGCATCTTATATATTTTAAGGTGTATTTCAAGAAAAAATCGGATTTGTGAATGAAATAAAATACAAAAAAGTCGTGACAAATGTTGTTTTTTAGGAATTTTTTAGAAAGAAGCTTGTAAAACAAGAATTATTTTTAGATATATTTATTTAAACGAAACTTATGTATTTTGGAAAAAAAAAACATGTTCTTCAAAAGTATTCTAACTGTATAATAATATTTCTATTCTATGTCACTAGTTTCACTGCTGTTGTCGTCATTGTCTGTATCATTTTCTTTATTATCTTGTTTATGAGTATTTAACATCTTTTATAAAACATTAAATTTTTAGATTTTTTAATGTACTTTGATAAATTTAGTAGATGCTTAATTTTGGATTGTTTTAGTGTTACTGATTCCTTGTAGTTTTGCGTCAAACGAACTTCTCTTGGCAAGGATTTGTTATTTCGTATGTAACTACGTTCCCACTCTCCAGAATAACTTTGTCTTGCTAGTACATATCCCGGTTCATTTCTGTCATACTTAAGCATTCTTGCTGTTTTAATTTTTACCGGTGGTTTTGGGTTTTTTAGAAAGTATGGACAAATATTGCTTGATACATCAAATATCATGTTTGAGTCTATGTTAACAAGTTCATAAGGGGATGGTTTTTCTCGTGCTTCCTTTATAATCTTGTCCCATTCTGAAGGTACTTCAACGGTTGCAGTTTTCTTGTGTCTTTCAATGAGAGAAAAATCTCTATCATTTGATAAAAAAGAATGTCATCTAACTGGAAATATGTGGATAGTACTTTCGAACATCTGCAAACAGTGAGCTAATACATACAAAAAACGCATGAGAACATAATTTTTATTTTGCCCAGCACACCCATCGCTGAGCAATATTAATTTTTTTGTGGTAACTTCATGGTTTTTTAAAAAGTGAAAAAGTAGAGAAGCGACATCATTTTGTCCTTTTTTCGCAACAGTTTCGTCATAGCAGTACATTGTTGCATTATCATTTCCCTCATTATGTATTCCAAAAACATAGTACCATATCTGAATGGCGTAAAAAACTTCATTTGTGCGAATATGGAGAACTGGTTCTGCATAAAATCGAAAGATATGCAACAATAATCGTCAGGATTTTGCCTAGCTAAATTTCGGTAATGCTTCTTTAGCTGATAAAACTTTCGGCTTTACATAAATGTAGATTTTTTTCAGTCTTTAAATTTGATTTTTTTTCTATGTCCGTTTCGAGGTTTATCTGTTGCATTAAGTTGTCGCATATGCCACAGGTATCACTTTTTGGAATACCAAACTTTAACTTAAAATCTCTTGTAAAAACCTGCCAATAAACAATAAACTTTATTAGTGACTCGCATATCTGCATTTTCTTCACAAAACATTTTATACATTTTTTTGCAACTTAAAGTTTCTGGTAAGTAGTATACATTTGGATTATCTCTGCGAGAATAATGAGACTGTCGACACTTAAAAGCTTTTATATGATCACGAATAGTAGTGTACACTCTTCTGTCAGTTTTTCGAGGTCTATTTGCATAATGACCCCGTCTGTCCTTTGGAGATTTTCCTGTTTTTACAAGACATAACTTTATTCATCGCAATCATTCTTTTGAGATTCCATATATGCTACAAAATGCTTTGGCACACACCAGCACTTCATTGACTCCATCTCTTATTTTGTATTTATAAGAAGCTAGATGTTGATGTTTTTGTAGTAAAGGCTCATCCACAGCATCTTCCACTTCCTGAATTCCATTATCCTGTGGCACATCTTGATGTCTTCTACGACTACGTCTTTGCCGTGGGGGGCTAAATGATATTAATCCTAAAAAAATATATTATAAGATTTACTATTAAAGCATATTATGTTATAATATTTATTACCAGCAAGATGACTATCCTGGGCATCTTTAGATTTAAGCATATTAAATTTGGTTAAAGTGGTATTTGTTTTGTCTTCTGTAATCTTCTCAAAGCATTTTAAACGAGCACATCTATAAAATATGTATTATTTAAAAAAAAAAGCTAAACTCATAACTAACCTGCAATCTGGCCCAGTAACTCTAGCTGGCTTGGCTATTCCTTTATTATTAAAAAAAGGTTCACCCTTAACCCTGGCTATTTTATCCAATGTCCTTTTATTGGTTTTTGGCTTCTTTTTTTCTGGCATTTCAGTATTGTCCGCTGGATTTTGTCTTTTATATTTTATATTTGTGATAGTAAATGTTAATTTGACACAAGACACGTTTAACCAACAATCAACAATAAACACTATTCTAACCTAACTTTGTATAATATATCGTTTCTCAAAAAAACAACACTTGTCATTGACAAGTGTTGTTTTTATGGGAAACAAATGTTGACTAATGTCGTTCTTATGGAACCGACGATTCCTTAAACGCATTTTAGACGGAGTCAGAGAGCAGCATTGAAACATGTAGAACGCAACAGCGTTGCCAACTCAATTTCAATAAAAAGTGACTAATGTTGTTTTTCCCAGAAACCCATCAATTTACCAATAATATGATAAATGTGTTTTTGGTTAATGTTTCATTCAACTGCCTTCTACTAACTAACACTACTATTAAAATTATGTTAGTTTAGAAGAAATATTAGATACATAAATATTAAAATTTAGCTTTACCTACTTCCCTGCAGAAATTCAGTTCACTTCAAAACGGCGTCTACTGTTTCCTAGGTTTTTAGGATTTACGAGCTGAGCTATGAAAATATTATAGTATCGTAAATTTATGCTTTTAAATGCCTCTATAAAAAATCGGGACATATTAAATCTGGTAACTTAACTACTTATTTAATAAATGCGAATTTAGCGATCAAAGTAATAGTATAATTTATACATATAAGCTGTCATCTCTTCTTCATGCCTCCCTCTCCTAGCAATCTTCTCCTGCCCATATAGCACAGAACATCTTTAAGATTTTTAATTTTTATCTTTAGAATATACTACGATTATAAGACCAGAAAAGATATTTTTAAGATATCTGTTTAATACCGTTTGTTGCACATTATAAGTTTTAATCAATATATAATAAATTCGTAAAAAATATATTTTGACAATTTGTTCAAAGCGGCCAGCTCATTATTGATATGATCTTAAATCAGTATCTTTATGCTTAGTGATTGACAAGAGAACGAGGCAAATCCACCATCTAGATAAATACAATTCTGCTGATTCATTTGAATAAGAAATTTTATTATTATTTTTTTAGGTACTTGACACTGGATAAAAAAAACTACAAGTCAACGTCTTCACTCATACTACCATAATTTTTAATGCATTTTTCATAAATTTTCTTATTTCTTAAGCAAACTTTTCGTAATTCTTATCTGGAAATTTGTTCACATGTTTTGTCTTGTTCGTGTTGTCAATTTTTTTAATATTCGTTAAAGGGTTTTATAAACTTTATTTCACTCACGGAAAGAAATCCAGAGATATAAGGTCTGGAAATCTAGGAGGTCATACTACAAAAGGACTATTGAGGCCAATTAGGTGCGACATTATGGATCGGAGCGCCATCTAACTGAATATACAAATTTTCAAGTACTATACTATTTCAAGGAATATACAAGTTCAGAGCAAATCATGATCAGCATAACAAAATTTATGTTGCGATGAAATAAAAAATCTAGCACCGTTGAAAGTCGTATTAAAAAAGAAGGGTTTATTGCGATCTTTTAAAATACAACACCACAGATTTACTTTCTCAGAATATTAATTTTTACAATTCATGACTCAGTTGGGATTTTCATTGCTGCAATATTTAATATTCTAAGGTGATACTGGCGCTTTTTCAGTAAACAGTATTTTGCCTAATAAAAAATACTCCTTTTTCTTCAAAAAATATAAATACAAAATAAGTATGATTAGATAATACTAAGTTTATTAAATCTATAAAAAGTTGCAATTTCCTGCATAGCTATCTGATCCCTGTAACGTGTGTAAAAATCTTGGTTTACATAGTCTTATTCCATTTCTTTTCAAACATCTTGAAACTGTAGTCTTTCTCCTACTATAAAAGCTCTTTAAATGAATTGGCTCGTCGTATGGTCGCAATAGTTCTTTTAGCCCTCTAGGTCTCCAGACTTCATATCTTTAGAGGTCTTTCTGTGGGGTGCTATCGAAAATAAAGTTTATAAAACCGATCATGAATATTAGAAGAATCGAAAACTCGAATAAGACAAACATGTGCGTTTACAAGTTTAGAAATAATAATTAAGTTGCCTGAAGAAATAGGAAAATTTACGAGAAATGCATTCAAGTTATGGTGGTTTCATCTAAAATCTTGATTTTAGTTTTTTTATCCAGTGGAGTCGTAAGTATGTACTTAAAAAAATAATAATAAATATTTCTTATTTTAATACTACACCCTGTATCAACATTTATCAAACACAGAACTTAACTATCTTGGGTAAGAAGGATTCAATATAATTTAACATATTTGAAATAAATAGTGTCCTAAAGATAGTTTACTTTTGAACCGAAAAATATCAAACTCCATTAGAACGTATGTCTATCGCATTGTTAACCCTAGGCAAAATGTGCTCCTTCTAAGCATACAGCCTCCTATCAAGAATGAAAAAGATCACTCAACAAACAGCCAAGATATTGGCTTCTATCCATCTTAGGTGGGATACCATGTATATACCTAGACATAATAATGTAATATAAGATTTCATTATGTCATCTTTTCGATGTCTTAAAGACGCCTTACATGTTCTGAGTAAGACATCTTTTAGACTGAGAGTGAAAAAGACTATAAGACTAAAAGGGTCTTTAGTTAGTAGGTCTAAAGTTGTCGTTTTCCTCCATTATAGGTGTTTCTCTGCCTTATTTCATTGTTTGTAACTTTTTGTGACCTCGATACCATACAACTCTTTGTTAGGAAGTGCATTTTGGCCGCTCTGAACCTTTGTCCATTTCTGTTTGTTACCTCTCATATAATTTGTACAGTAGTTTCATATTATTCTTTTTTCGTGCGTTTTTCGATATTTTTTGATTACAGGAAAGAGTTTAGTTTACTTATTGGTTGTTTTTTCTATTTATACGATGTAGGGTCTACCGGACAATTTAATAGAAGTTAAATCAAATATGGTTTTTCAGAAATATTAGTAGTAAGCTCATTTATTATTAAATTCTTGTAAATACGGCTTGGAAGAGTACATTTTAGCAATCCATGTTGTTCCGGATAGAATTTGTAATGAAAAGACTAAATAATAATTCAACTATATTTGAAATAATTCTTTTGGGAATTTCTGAGTACCTTTTTTTTAATACAAAATAAAAGTTACAATAAACACAATTTAATAATAATTTTGAAATCTAGGAATAACTTTAACCATCTGAAACTAAATTAAATAACACTAAAATAAAGTATAAAATACTGAATACTTTTTTTTAATCTAGTAAAAATAAAAATAAGTTATTTTTATTATTGCATAGAATTGTAGGTGTAAGAATGATTTTCTGGTCTCTTTTTATATAATCAACTCGAAAAATAAAATTGACCTTTATTTATTTTAATTAAATTGAGGATGTTTATAATTTGCATCTATGGCATCTAAAAAAAAATATTGGTTGTTGATTATGAAATTACATACGAAAGCTCTATTCCTTAAATAGCTTGAATAAAAGGGATCTAAATAATTATGGTCTAAAACTTTAACTAAAATCAGGTTTCTAAAATAGATGATAAAATTATTTCAATGTCCTTCATAAAATGTTGAAATTACGGTATAGCTTTTATGAAGTGCTGCGTAAACGGGTACAATCCTGAGCAAATTCAGTTATATATTATGAATGCTTGAATCTAACAGCTACGTTAGGTATATGAATCTTGTCTAAAAATGGTGAGTAATAGTACAATTTAGTGAGGGCTATTTACTCCCTAATTTCACTATAGGACTTTCTCTACATATCAGGAAAAAATTGTCTTTTTAAAAAATACATATAATAAATGAACAGTATTAGTACAGTTATCTCATCTAAAACTAACTACAGAAATTAAAAAAATGGTGTATTTGTGATTCTATTCTATTTCGACAGCACAATCCTGTAATCGAATACAAAAAAATGCAACCAACAAATTTAAGCGGGACATATTTTTACAATAATCAAAAGATTGAACTTTGTATTTTTTGTTATTAAATTGATAAAGTGTTCTTGTAGGAAATGTTACAAAAAGATGTTCGAAATACAAGTTGAGCATTAGCGTTTGGCGCTGAACATGAAACGAGAACTATTTAAATATTTAACGAAAACTTGGATCGTTAATTTAAAAAAAAAGATTTTTTTAAATTAACGAGTGATTTCTGAATTGTTACATTCATATTTTTTTTATTATGAATTTGTCTGACTTGTGCAATCGCTTCTCGTAAACGACAGCTTTCTAGAAAACAAGTTAACTTAATGGACCGTCTTTGTTAACATAACTATAAGAGCGTTGCAAGTTTTTATGTTACCTACTTATTAAGAATATCTTTTAAAACCTTTTTTTTTCAATAGCTAATATTTTTTATTGCATTTTGCACTTAACGGAATTTTTTTTTCATCACATTGCAGTTAAATCACACCTACCTTTCTTTTTCCATGGAAATATTATAGATTGACCGGATATAGTTCTTGGATATACCAGTAAATCTATCATAGGAGATTAACGACAGAAGTAAGTGAATATGGTTATTTGTTGAGCTTCGTAAATTTTAGTGTTTTTAGTGAAAAATACTAAATCAAAACCCGTGAAAGTTTTATAACGCCTTCTTTCATATTCGCTAACGTGTGTTATGAAATTTTTTTGTCGTTTTATACATTAAATGACATTACTACTAATAAAAATATAATGTGATAGTGCAGAGACGAACTCGAAAATGATGGGAGGTAAGAAATAGAAGTACACTGTTTACAGACAATGCAACAAAAATATTACAAAACTACATTATATTATTCAGTGTGCTGGAGGATGTAAAACGTGGTTTCATAGAGACTGCTCTGGTCTTAATAAAGATGAATTTTTGGCCTATGAGCAACCTACAATTGTCAGTAAATGGGCTTGTTCAACATCTATGAAAAACGAAGTTGAAATAATTGTATCTAGTCTCTGTGATTCTCTCAATCAATCAAGTTATTTAGATAGAAGCAGCTTAGGCGATAATGAAACAGCCTCTAGCAGTGTGGGTAATATGCCTGATACCGCTGATATTTTTTCAGAATCCTTAAAAGCCACTAATCGTGGAATCCACGCCGTTATTATAAGAATTGTGAAAAAACTGATGATAAATTTATGATGAACTAAAGCAATCAGTTACTTTTAACGGACTGATACTAGAACAGCTTAAACAAAATATTAGCATTTTTCTTGATACCGAAATTTGTGGTATAAGTGTATTGTTTTCTTTAGTATATTTACGAAGGCAAATGAATTAAAAACATTCGAGTACAAATATGTTTAGTGTAAGACGAGAATGTATTTACTTGGAAAAAGGAAGCTGACTATGTTCTCAAAATTATAACAATGACCTAGATGGACAGTTTAAAATAATAAATAAACAGATTATAAAATTAACTGACTTGAATATGAAACTCTAAGATTTTATAATTATTATTTAAATTAAAAGTTAATGGCAGGAAATAAAAATAAGCGCATTAAAGTAGGTCATGTTAATGCCCGATCTATTGATAATAAAAATACTTTAAAATATTGTATTCTTAATAATAATTACGATACCTTCGCAATTTTTGATGTAATGTAATTTGGGATGCAGTGGTAAATAAAGATGGATATAAGGTGATTAGATCAGACCGTCAGTCCCAAGGCGGAGGAGATCTTCTTTACACACGTAATAATGATGATTAAATTTTGATTAATGATTAAATTTTTAACTATTAACGATATGAAGACACACTTCTCCGAGCAACTTTATGTTGAATTTAAAATTGGTACTATAAAAGCTATTATTGGAGTCTTTTACAGAGCACCAGGATTTACTATTCACAAACAATTTCTAAGTAAATTTGTGTTGAATATCTCTAGGATTTTAGTTTCAAGTGATTGTTTGATATGTCAAGCAGATCTCAATTTAAAATTCCCTCCCCCTAAATTTCAATTCTGCTTTTCCTGAAAGGTTTAACTCGCTGTTACAGATATGTGAATTATATCAAACTATAAATGAACCCATTAGAAAACAAGCGCTTTTAGACGTTGTTCTTAGTTCTTTAACTTGGATATTTTAACAAACAGTGGAGTCGCCTCTCGGTTGTGGTCGCTGATTATTTTCTAATTTAGCGCGAGCTAAATTTATTTATTGGAAAGCTTAAATATTTTCTGTATCCTATTGGGACTTGAAAAACTATGACATAGATGCATTTTATCAAAGTCTCCCATTTAACAACTTATTTACCTTCTGTTGATGAAAAGGTAAACATGTTTATTAATTGATTTAATTTGTATGCACCTCTAAATAATGCACGAATAGCAAAGAAAAGAGTACCCTGGTTGACGCTGAATGTTAAACATGTAATGAAACTCCGTATCACGGAGTTTCATTACATTACAGTCATCGTCATTATAAAAGAAAAAAGTCGCCTCCGGCCTGGAATTATTATCGGTACTTTAGAAAATATGTAACAACTGCTATTGCAAATGAAAAAAAGGTCTGTCTCCAGAATAGTTAAAAAAAGACCTTAAGAAAAATTGGAAAAATTTGAGAGGCTTAAATGTCCATACAGGTGCTAATAAAAATATTCCTAAACAGCTTAGGAATGCAAAAGTCATTATTAACTATTTTGTTAAGTCAGTAACCCATTTCACACCCAACTTTGATACTTTAGATTTCTATAAGTTCTATAAAAAGCCTGGTGTTACTGATTTGGAGTTTCAGCTAGCAAATATTGATGCCATACGCGCGGCACTTCTGTCAATGAAATTCGAGTGAAACTGTGGAAACAGATGGTATAGTCTGGTCGATGTTATTAAAACGTTGGCCAATTATTTTGCCATATGTAACATGTATTGCTAATTACAGCATTGAAAGACTCACATTTGATGAGTTCTGGAACGATTATTCCTGTATTCTCTGCCTAAGGTCGCTTGTCCGAAAAACTTGAGTGATCTACGGCTTGTCAGCATCCTACCGACCTGTCGAACGTTTTTGGAAGAAAAAAATAAACCTGCATGTACAGGAAAACAGTCTACTCCTTGCTTTTCAGTCTGGGTTTAGAAAAGATCACAGTTGCGAGACTTCCCTGTTGAAGGTAATCTATGAAATTGAAGCATCCGACCGCGGAAAAATTACTGCTTTGATCTTCCTGGACTACTCGAAGGCCTTTCACAGAATGAAGCACGAGTTGCTGCTAACTATTTTGTCATGTGTTGATTTCAGTAACAGTGCCTGTCGGCTTATTGGCAATTACCTGGCTGATAGATGGCAGTCGGTGAAGGTAAATGGTACTCAGTCCGAATACTTAAATATTGAACACGGTGTGCCTTAGAGATCTATTCTGGGTCCCCTATTCTTTTCCCCTTTTCTTTCCTCATGGTGAGATGGCGCTGCAGACAAGGTAGCGCGTATTACCGTCGGGTTCCGTTTAATTTCAATTTTTCTGCAAAGAACCTTGAACATTTCTGAACATTTCTGAACCAGTGGCCGACGTTAAAAGACTTAATGATCGAATCGAGGAAAATGGAAATGGCTGCCAAGTTCACCGCTGAGCTCAAGGGATTCAAAAAGGATCTGAAAGAAAATACAAAGCAAAAGCCCAGTACTCAGGAGTTGCCCAGTGAAAATGAAGCCCTGGTAACTCTTAACAAAAAGTTTCAGGATTTTGAGCAATTTAAGTCAACTAAAAACTGACGTTATTAACCTCAAAGCTGTGATGGGAAAACCTACAAGTACACCTAACCTCAACCAGAACAGCTTGCTTATTCACGGTATCGAGGAAAAGCCAAACATGGATTTACAGTCATATATAATTAAATTGTTTAGTAAGATAGGCATCAGTATGGCTAAAAATAATTCAAAAAAGTAGTCCATTTTTCTCAAAGAGACCTCTTGATAATAAAAATTCAGAGAATAGAGGGACACAAAGTCAATGGTCTAAAAAGATGTTTATTTTAAAAAATGATTACACGTGTTTCGCCCTAAGGCATCGTCAGATCTAAAAGAAAACAGAAAGCAACCCTAGTACAAAAACAACAATGCATAGACACAAATTACAATATAGAGATTTGACTTACTGGTAAAGCTATAGGATTAACACCACAAACATTCAAGTTAAAACAAAAATAAATACATACAAAATAAAAATAATGTTGACGTTCACATTTATTTCGGTGTCAAAACTAATTAAATAAAAGTAAACAAAACAAGCAGAGTGAGGTTAAGTTGAACGGGAGAACGGAAAAAAAGCAAAAAATAAAATAAAAAATAATGACCTGGATAGCACGTAAGTTAAGCGCTTGCCTACGAACCCGATGGTCGCTGGTTCATTTCTCGACCAAGTCATATTTCACTTTTTATTTTTTATTTTATTTTTTGCTTTTTTTCCGTTCTCCCGTTCAACTTAACCTCACTCTGCTTGTTTTGTTTACTTTTATTTAATTAGTTTTGACACCGAAATTAATGTGAACGTCAACATTATTTTTATTTTGTATGTATTTATTTTTGTTTTAACTTGAATGTTTGTGGTGTTAATCCTATAGCTTTACCAGTAAGTCAAATCTCCATATTGTAATTTGTGTCTATGCATTGTTGTTTTTGTACTAGGGTTGCTTTCTGTTTTCTTTTAGATCTGACGATGCCTTAGGGCGAAACACGTGTAATCATTTTTTAAAATAAACATCTTTTGAGACCATTGACTTTGTGTCCCTCTATTCTCTGAATTTTTATTATCAAGAGGTCTCTTTGAGAAAAATGGACTACTTTTTTGAATTATTTTTAGCCATACTGATGCCTATCTTACTAAACAATTTAATTATATATGACTGTAAATCCATGTTTGGCTTTTCCTCGATACCGTGAATAAGCAAGCTGTTCTGGTTGAGGTTAGGTGTACTTGTAGGTTTTCCCATCACAGCTTTGAGGTTAATAACGTCAGTTTTTAGTTGACTTAAATTGCTCAAAATCCTGAAACTTTTTGTTAAGAGTTACCAGGGCTTCATTTTCACTGGGCAACTCCTGAGTACTGGGCTTTTGCTTTGTATTTTCTTTCAGATCCTTTTTAATAGCATAGTAAGTAGCATAGTAAGAAGGCTGTTGTTGAAAAGAAAATATAATACAGTTACTAGTTTATAAGGTTGAAGCTTAACATTTTTAGTGGGTTATATACAAACTAAATTCATATTCGGAATACCCGAATCTATTAGGGATTTAATTTCATTTTTGTTTATTTTTTTATATACATATGCCTAGCATAGTTTTATGTGTGGTTGCAACTTTTTTTTATGTTATTCTTAGTTTTATCTTTTATGGATACGGCTAGGTTAGCTAGTTATTTTTCGGGGGCATGGCATTGGCGTGGGGTGCTGACGGAGGGTAATAGGAACAATTTTGTTTTTTGTAATGGATGATAATGGCGGAAATGGCCAGTTTGGTCTTAATATGCATCAATTATTACAATCCAATAATAAGTTTTTATGTGGTCATCTCAATATTCGGTCCCTTAATACTGGATTCGGTGAATTTGTAAATTATATAACTGATAATAATTTTGACATTTTGGGATTGACTGAGACCTGGTTGACGGCTCATACTGATAACTTGGCACATCAAATTGAGGGTTATAATTTTGTCAGGAAAGATCGATTAGGGCGTGGCGGTGAGGTCAGTTTTTATGTTAAAAAATATAATAATTTTGAAGCTTATCATATTCACAACCCGCCACAGAACTTCGAATTCTTAAGCATAAAAACTCAGATTTCTAGCAAACATATTTTGTTTACCCTGATATATCGACCACCTTCATCAGATATTAACAGTTTTTTTGATTCCCTTGAGGATCTATTTACAAATATTGTTCCTTTATTTGATCATGTGGTTTTTATGGGGGATATTAATATTAATTTACTAAAGAAGTGTAGACTTTCTGACAGATTTTTAGCGCTCTTAAATACATTTGATTTAAATCAAGTAATAATTGAGCCTACAAGATGGAATATATCTAACAATACAAGTACCCTACTTGATGTCATTATTATAAGTAAACATTTCCCAATAAATGGTGTTGGTTCGTTGTCTTTGCCACAAACCATTAGTGATCACAACTTAGTATCCTGTTGTCTTGAGTTTCCTAAAAGTAAAGAGAGACATTTTAAAATGAAATGTGGGAATTATAGAGTTATTAATACGGATTTATTTGAACATGATGCTTTAAGACTTAATTAGGACAGTATCTATTACCTAAATTCCGTTAACGATAAACTTGTGGCTTTTAACAACAATATACTTTGTTTAGTTGACAAACATGCGCCAATTAAGACTAAAACTATTAAAAATAAACCATTTATTCCCTGGACAATATTAAATTGCTTATGAAGCTCCGAGGTAAAGCACTGCGAAAATATAAAAAAAATAAAACTGAGTTAAATTTAAACTATTATAAGCAATTGTGAAACTATACAAAACATGCTATTCAGCGGGAAAAAATATCATATTTGAACACACTTTCTACAAAAAAAATCGTGATTTTTGGATAAATGCTAATAAGCTACATCTAACTAAATCAAAGAATACCGATTTGCCTTGTAATTTTAGTAATCTAGAAGCCCTAAATAATTATTTTTCTCAATGCGTTAACCAAATTAACAATAATATATCACAAACCAAATTAAATTTTTACAATGAAAATAAATGGAATAATAGTATTCAAGAATTAAATTTAAGTCTTCTTGATGAAGAAAGGGTTAACAGTAAAATTAAGACCATAAAATCAAATGCTATAGGAGCTGACGGACTTTGTATAAATGATATCAAGCTTTGCCTACCTTTTTGTAAAAAACCACTTCTAAACATTTTAAATACTGGCATTCTTACAAATGTATATCCTGATATCTGGAAAAAAGCACTTATAAGACCCATTTCAAATTTCAAAAATCTCTAATCTAAAAGAACTTAAAGACATAAGGCCTATAAATATTTTATCAGTAGTTTCTAAAATTCTAAAAAAGCATATTCACCAACAACTTTATAATTTTGTTAGCTCATTTGGTATACTTCCAGATACGCAATCGGGATTTAGGACGAATTATAGTACAACTACTAGTCTGGTGGGAATGTTAGATAATATAAGACTTAACGAAGAACATAAACAAAGTACTTGCATGGCGGTGCTTGATTTTAACAAAGCATTTGATACTATAAATCACTCAATGCTCCTTGCATAGTTGGGATATTTTGGTTGTTCCGAATCTATAGTTTCTTTTTTTGATTCCTATCTTAAAAATAGATCACATTCGGTGTTGTTAAAAACCAACAATGGAAGTTTTGAAGCACCCAAGGTATCTTGCCTTGGAAGTTGGTGTTCCTCAGGGCTCCATATTGGGCCGTCTTTTATTTTCGATTTATGTTGCGGATATGCATAACTGTATTGAACATTGTAAATTACAATAATATGCTGATGATTCTCAGGTATACATGCCATTAAATTTTTTAAATTTTAATATTTCTGAGCAAAAAATTAAATCGGATATACTAAACATAGTTAATTATTCCAATGAGCATAACTTAAAAACTAACCCTGCTAAATCTAACATCATTTTATATGGCTGTAAGTCAGGAATTCTGAGACACTTATATGAAATTATAAATATTGAGATTAATGGAAAAAAAATTCCAGTTGTCAATGAAATGAAAATATTAGGATTGACTTTAGATTCTAACTTTTGTTTTGAGACACACATTAAGAACAAATTAAATATAGGCTATATGCGTCTTAGTACAGATTTAAAAATGTCTTAAAGAGTAAAACCAAATATTATCTCTGCAATGGCCTTATTCTCTCCTTACTCGACTTTTGGACTATGGTGATATCGTATATTCTAATTCTATAACATCTGAGCTATCTAGATCTATACAAACACTGCAAAATAGCTTTTCTTATAGCGCTGCCTATCGGCAGCATATCACACCTTATTTAAACATAAATTTTATTTTAAATATGGAAAGGAGAAGAAAATTACACATATATGCCTTTATACAGGGTGTCCGGAAAGTCAACGATAATACTGAAGGGGCTGATGGAGCAACTCATAAGCACCCAGAAAAACATAAAATGACCTTAGTAAAAAATCGATGGTTTTCGAGATATTGGCACTTTGGTGGAAGTCACCAAAATCCTACTCTTGGATCAGATTTTCGATTGTCACGCCCTAAAAATAGGTATTTTTTAGAATCTCTTTTTAGCTAGGCAACACTGAATAGCCATTTTACTGATCAAAGACAAACATTAAACTAAACGGCCAAAAAATTTAATAAGAAATCTATTCTAAAATAAAGTATTACTTATTTTTATTTTTTAAACTTTGAATTTGACCGCTCATACTAGACCAAAAAAAAATGTACGGCAACCTGGCTAATACCTTAAAAACCTTGCTCATTTAATCTACTTTTTAAAATTACCTAAATATTTTTTACAGTTTACTATTATTGTGTTATATTAAAAAATAACCCTAATTCACCTTATGATATCATTGTAAAAAAATTAAACAAATTTTTAAGTTATGTTTAAAATGTTTTTATTTAACTTAAAAATTAAAAAAATCAAGAGCGAAGGAAATTCTTATCACCATAGTAATAAACAACAAACATTTTTGGAATTTAGTTTGTTTACAGTATTCCGTGGACTAACTACTTTTTTGCTTGTATCCTAACGTTTTTGTTACCTTTTGCTTTGGATTTATTTTTGAGTTCATTTTCCTGTGGACTGTGTTCTTTGAGCTGTTTGTTTTATTGGTTAATCATTTATTATGCCCTTGCCGTATACCGCCCAAGAATATGCAAACATGCATCTCATTTATGGTGAATGCAAAGGAAATGCTCTAGCAGCATCTAATCTTTATCAAGAAAGATATCCGAATCTAGCCCGATATCCTGACTATCGTGTATTTATTAATGTTCACCGCTCATATTCCGAAGGCAAAATGCCTCATGCTCCTGTTCAAGAGGGAAGACCTCGTATTGATTATGTTGATCAAGTTTTAGAAGAAATTGAAAATGATCCGACTACTTCGGCACGAGCAATCGAAAGAAGAACAGAGATACCGAAATCGGTAGTAAACGACATCACTAGGCGATTTCAATATCACTCTTATCATGTTCAACAAGTGCAAAGCCTACTGCCTCGAGACTACAAACCACGCCTACTATTTTGCCGCAGAATGGTGCAAAAAAATCAAGAGAATCCGAATTTTTTAAATAATATACTGTGGTCGGATGAGAGTACATATAAAAAGGATGGCTTTATGAACATGCACAATTATCACACTTATGCGTTGGAAAATTCCCACTCTATTCGAGAAGAAAGGTCACAGTACCAATTTAAAGTAAACTTGTGGACCGGTATCTTGAACGGACGTGTAATTGGCCCATTCGAATTACCAGAAAATTTGAACTAGCAGGCTTATTTAGATTTTTGTCGAAACAATCTACCAATTCTTTTAGAAGATGTTCCTTTGACCAGTCACCGAATAATGTGGTTCCAAAATTATGGTTGCCCGGCACATTATGCCCATGAAGTTCGTCGGTATTTAAACCAAACATACCCCAACAGATGGATCGGCCGACTTGGTCCAATTTTATTGCCTCCCAGGTGTCCAGACCTAAACCCCCTCGATTTTTTTTACTGGGGTTGCATAAAAAAAAAAGGTTTATGCAAGACCAATAAATAATATTGCTGAATTACGGCAGCGAATAAATGATGCAGCCCAAGATCTTAACGCTGCCAGGAATGCAAGATGGATCAATAGGTCATTTATTAAAAGATACCATGCCTGCATTCGCGTTGGTGGTAGACAGTTCGAACATATTATTTGATTTTTAATTTTTTTTTTAAGTTAAATAAAAAAAAATTTTGAACATAACATAATTATAAATTTGTTTTATTTTTTTCATGAGGTAGATTAGGTTTATTTTTCACTCTATCACAAAAACAGTAAAGCTTTTTTTAAAACATATTGGGTAATTTTAAAATTAAAATAACTGAGCAAACTTTTTAAGGTATTAGCCGGGTTGCCGTACAATTTTTTGGTCTAGTATGAGCGATCAAATTCAAAGTTTAAAAAATAAAGATAAGTAATACTTTATTTTAGAATAGATTTCTTATTAAATTTTTTGGCCGTTTAGTTTAATGTTTCTCTTTAATCAGTAAAATGGCTATTCAGTGTTGCATAGCTAAAAAGAGATTCTAAAAAATATCTATTTTTAAGGCGTGACAATCGAAAATCTGATCCAAGAGTAGGATTTTGGCGACTTCCACTAAAGTGCCAATATCTCGAAAACCGTCGATTTTTTACTAAGGTCATTTTATGTTTTTCTGGGTGCTTATGAGTTGCTCCATCAGCCTCTTCAGTATTATTGTTGACTTTCCGGACACCCTGTATATAAAATAGAAAAGTCGGGTCAACCCCCCTTATTTAAATAAGTTATTTACTACTCTCTCGCATTTACACAATACTCGTAATGTATGATTGAATTTTAGGATACCTCAACATAGAACAAGTAACTTCCACAAGTCATTTTCGGTTGTCGGAGTTACAATGTGGAATAACTTGCCAAATAATATTAAAGATTTGTCACTTAATAAATTTTACACCAAGATTAAACATATTCTTCTCGACTCCCAACGAGATGCCTAGTAGTATGACTAGTAGTAGATACCTAGTAGTATAAACTGCATAATCAACTAAGACCAAAGATAAGCTGGCCTATTCAATCTTTCTTTTGTGGTTCTCTTTTGTCTATTCTTGTTACCTTCCGTCGCATGCCAGCCAAATTGCTTTGCCATTTTTTGTTTCTGCCCTTTTTAGTTTTAGTTTTGTTTTTTTTTTAGGTTAATTAGGATTTTTTTTGTGTTTATTTATAATGTTTTCAAGGCCTGTTTCACGCAAATTACGCTATCGGTATTATATAATCGCGAAGCAGTTCTTTTTACCAAAAATTGTCAATTTTTTTTTTCATGTAGCTAATTATATTTATAACTATTTTTTTGGAAATAAACTTTTTTGACTTGGACTTTGACTTTTGCCTGTACACATCCCAACTAACTTTAAAGCTCAAGTTTGTCACAGTACATCAGTATGAAGACGATACACAAATTTATATTTCATTTACATTTAAAAACGTAGCTGAAGCAAATAGCAAAATAAATATTGATATCCAATTACTAACTTACACCTCTTTAAACCATTGTTTGGAATTCAAAAAAATGTCAAGCCTTACAGTTTTCAACGAGAACTGTTAGGAAGAGATTATCACATCTCCTCAACTTCCAGATAAATAACGAAATTTTATTATACCATGATACCTACAATAATTTGGGTTTATTAATTGATCCGATCTTAGATTCTCTAAACACATAAATCATTGTATAAAAAGGATCCTCTGCGACTCGTTGGTCGTCTCGCATTTTGATTTTTGTTGCTCAGTTTTGTTGCTCACGGGCCATGGTTGATAAAGATGGAAAAAAGGCGGATACAATTAATATAAGATTGTTATGTTCGTTTAGTTA
Organism: Anthonomus grandis grandis; assembly: GCF_022605725.1. Classification (NCBI taxonomy): domain Eukaryota; kingdom Metazoa; phylum Arthropoda; class Insecta; order Coleoptera; family Curculionidae; genus Anthonomus; species Anthonomus grandis. The sequence goes on along the minus strand of NC_065548.1, from coordinate 22,956,007 downwards.
ACGAAATAAGAAAATATGACAAAGGAGTAAATGCAAAACGGAGAGAAATAGGCTGAGTTAATATGTTTGAAAGAAGGTTACTTCATAATTTGGTTCTGTGTCATAATTTTTCAAGAAACTTCCTTTATATTTGTATCAAAAAGTCCGATTTAGATATGACACACATAACTTAGACTTAAGACACAAAAATATGATTTCCTCACTTCTATTTTTAAATATTTTAACAAAGTTCCTGCCGAACTTAAAAAACTTTACGTGCTCTTCTTTTCAGAGCTAAGATGAAGAGAATAGTTCAATCAACAAACTAATTTACTTTTGTTTTTGTTCTGTTTCTATTTGATCTAATACCAAATTCAAAATTAAGATAGGAGGCTTGCTTAAACTTCTTTATTTGTAATAATTTATTGTTAATAATAATAATTATTATTATACTATATGGTCATCCACACTTGCGTCATCCGAATTCACGCTATCAAAAACTTCGCATTTCACATTTAGTTTCTCTTTATTCCATCGTATGCTTGTTGAAAATCTATGTATAGGTTGTGTTTGGGATTGTTTAATTCCCTACCTTTTTTAGCACCTGTAGCAGTGCAAATAACTAATCTGTTTTTGAACTTGTTTATGTTTGCTCTAAAGTCAGCTGATACTATGCTAGTCTGTTTTCAGTAAATACAGTTAATGTATTAATAATTATATTTATTAGGACTTTTTATTCAGTTCTTCCATCTTCCATGTTGGTTGCATCTTTTTTTTTCATTTCAGTTTTATTACCTGATGTATTTGTTAATAAGGTCTTTCTCCTAAATTTTAATTCTAGTCAATTCTTTCGTGAAAGTTTAAATACAGTTGGCGATAACTATTTTTATCACGTTCTTTTCTTTGACATTTTTTGTTTTCTTTTCGTGTTTTTCTCTTCATTAGTTTTTTCCCTTTCATTTGTTTATTCTAATTTCATTTGTATTTAATTGTAGTTATCTTAATGACTTCTTCTTCTTCTTCTTCTTCTCAATTACAATAAACCGGCATCTGTGCGACGGCCGCTTAAGAACGTTAAACCCCTTTAGAGTTATTAATTTCACACAATTTAATGCTTAAATGTTGACTTCTCTTTCACGATGCATCCGGCATTATCCGGCTTGGCTACCGGCGTGAACAGGTTCAGATACCAACCATAAGGGGTAGGAAACGGTCTAGAACAGTAAACCAAGGATACAAAAGGGCAAAGAACTACTACGTATTGACTAGGTGAATGATGACACGGAAGTCGTCCTTACGAACCTCCATTTTTCTAGCCTTCTTCAACATTCTTCATTACATTTTACATCGTCAAATTGTTTACTGCTTCTGTGTTATCGCTCTCTTATCCGTTTCTCTCACTACATTCATTTCTCTTTATATTGGTGTTGCGTTATTGAATTCTGCCACTTATTCTTGGACTTGGCCTGGTCTATTATACATACACAATGCTTTAAATAAAATTTCTTACTTTTTACAAAAACTTTATAGCTGCATTAGTCCTAGTATCCTCTAGCACCAAAGTACTTCTTTAGTAGTAATTTAGAACAGAACTGTCAATTTCATGAGAAATTTATCGCGTTAGATTAAAAAAATGACTACTATTAGTGCCTTCAATTTTCCTAGTTAAAAGCAATATCATTTTAGATATTATATTTATTTGAGTAATGCAAAAATTAGAATTTAAGTGCATAAGATCGATAGACTAAGATATTTTCTTATATTTACAAATGTTTAGGAAATCTTACTAGATAACACAAATAGTTTAATTGCCATCAACAAAAATATATTTTCTATATTCTAACCTGTATAAAAATCGAAAAGTGAAATTAACCATTTGAGAATTTTTATATACTGCATACTTTACAAGTACCAAATTTTACGAATTTTAATATTTTTTATTGGACTATCTAATGTATCTATTAATCTAATTTTAAATAACAAACTCAATTTTCCCTTACTTATTAAAATAAAACTTAAATAAACTGAATAAAACCATTATCATTTTTTATTGAGTAAATTTCTTAAGCTTATACCAAAAATTGATTATCCTCACTTTTCGCCACTACTACTTAAAATATTAATAAACTTTAACGAATTGATATTTAATTTTTTTTTCATTTGCCTATTATTTTAATATAATTTCTTTCATTTTGTAATCGACAAAATATTTATATGCAATAGCTTTTCCTTTTCTACTAAATCACATTTTCTCCACCCTCACGTTTACATTTTTTACCTTTTAAATAAATTCAATGAAGACTATTTACTGATTAAAATGCTCAGATAGCTTTCTTAGACTACATCAAAATAGAAGCTACTTAATTACATTAAACTAAATTATGTCTACGCTCCTGTTCTCCTATGAAATGTTGGACCATTGCCAGATTTGCAGGATAAAGAATTAGCTCAGAAAACCGCATCCAGGTAAAGGCGCCGGGGTAGCGAGCTTCTCATCTGCAATCCTCTTTAATAAATTGCAGACGGTAAATTTTCGACAAACCGTTCCTTGAACAGGCAATGAACTATTTTACACCCCCAGTTACAATTTTATATTGTCCTTAAGTTTTATGAGAGGATTATGGTCCAATTGGACATTTGGGTTTAAAAGGGAACAATAAAATAAAAAGAGATGAGATTTTTTTAATTTTTTTTTTGGATTAAGATTAGTTGGAATTAAATTGTTGATATTTTTTTGATAATTTTATTTGTGACACAATGACATTATAATAGATAAACCTAATTAATAAATAAACTTTATTTTTAATTCAAAAATAACCATTTCTTTTTATTTTTAATGTTGGATTTGCTATGAACCGTTTTTATCCATGCTTGCTGCAACCTAGCAGCTAAATAAACTTGTCGACCGAGACTTGTACAAATAAAGAGTTGAATGTCTCTTTCCTGAATTACAATTATTCTATTTTTCTGGAAAGAATGGTTATATCGTGTTTTATTTGGATAAAGCTGTTTACTTTGCTGACGAGAGTCGTGTGCAAGATATTTCTTGGTGCAACAAATAGCTGTTAAAAATAAGAGAAATGTGAAAATGTTTTATTTAGTTTGGTTTAGAAACTGGTATTTTGTAAACAAAGGATATCTATTGTTTTGCTTCTTTTAAATTTTTACCTACTGTAAATCCATGAGTAATATTTACAAAAGGAAAACGTAATATGACCCATTTAAGTTATGCTTCAGCTTAATGTGTTTTATATTATTTTTAAATAAGGGTGCAAAATTATCTGAATATTAGGTAGGTTTAAGTAACATAAATGAGTTGATATTCACTTGTAATTATATCTATAGTCTAAGCTTCATTTTTTAAAGAAACAATGATAAGAAATAAAGATACAAATATTATTCTTCTTCACTTTTAACTATTTTTTTATAAATAAATAGTTTTAAATTAACTTGTTACTTGAAATATATTCTCTTAAACGCAAACTCACATGCTTATTTATAAGTTGTTATAGTAATATAATTAATTACGATCAAGGATAGAAGAGGATAAGCAAATCGTGTTTTTAGATTAATTAATTTAATTTTTCTTAGTGGCATATCATATCATGTCTAAGAAAAGGCAGATATCAAAGAGATAAAAAGTGGTTTTTAGAAATTTATTAAAAAACAACTATAGCAAGAAAGTAATAACATCTGATGGAATTACCGGAAGTAGTAACACTTTTCCAGACCAGTGGTCAAAGATTCGATGGACATTAACATAATTCTAAACTCTTTTACTATAAGATACATTCAAGACCTGGATAATGTTATATTTTAATAGGATAGTAGCCAGCTTCCTCAATTACTGGTTATTTTGCAGCCTCTTTAAGACGCCAATATAAATATTCTCTCATAATCCATGATCAAATGATAGAAACGGTTACATGTTTCGCCTTAAGACTTATCAGAAATAATAGGAATTAGACTTATAGGAATAATCAGACCTAAAAACATAAAGTAAACCTTATTGTATGAAAGTTTATAAACAAGAGATTTTAGATGACCTTACAAAAAATCATTTGAGCTAAAATCAGGTAGCCTGGCTGGCTATCCTAGTGGTCTTTCATGTCACTCAACTTCCACTGAACAGACAGGCGTAGCTGTCCAATCACTGAATGGCACAAAGTATACAAAGAAAAATCAGTAGTCTAGGAAGTATTTCTAATAAGACATACCTACAGTATTACCAAGCGACTTACCTAAACTAACAAGTATTAGTTTAGGTAAGACGTGTGTGAAATTTAAATAAAAAAATTCGAATTGTAACTGATTAATTTTGTTAAATTCTCTATTCTATAGAGAATAGTTTGATTGTGATCTTCGAATACTAAAAGTTATCCTTGTATGTAAGGTGTAAGGGTTGGCGTTTAAGTAAATATGATGTAGACAGAGATTAAGATTATCAAGTAACTATATTTACAATTTTATAGATAAACATTAAATCAAAGTATATTTTCAAATGACTTTAAATTATCAATGAATCTATAAAAAATGTTTCGCTTATTAAAACGGTAATTAATAAAATTTATAAATTTTATTTGTATAGACTCTATGCGTGTTATATATATACTTGATAAAAAAGAGTCCTTAAGTTTTTCATAGCTCTTAGATAAATCATCTGCATATACAGTATATGAAAAGCACTAACTCACGTCATTAAGAAAAATATTAAAGAGTAAGGGACCCAGGTGTGAATTTTGAGGTACTCCTAATTAATTTGATTTTTGGATCTTGCGCCATTAATTACCACAAATTGAGTTCTGTCTTTAAGATAACTTTTCAAAAGTCCGAGAAGTGCTCCATCAACACCAAATTTTTCAAATTTACCCAGACGGCACCCAATATCCGTGGAATATGCCACCTATATCTTATTTGACGAAATATATTGCAATATATCTGGAATATCCCACGAATATGCCTAAATATCGTATATGTAAAAGCAATATTCCTGGCTTATATTTATCACATATTCTAGCGGCATTAAAAGAAAGTTTGTAGTTTGAAGTGTAAAGTATTTTTTAATAAGGAGAGTAGTACCTATATTTGATATGTACTTCGTTTTTTCAGTTAATATACTATTTTAAAAATTATTATTGCTTAGAGTATTATTATATCTATATCTGCTCTCTTCTGCTCCATTACACTACCTATTACTTACCTATTAAGAAATAAACGAGTATTTTCAATTCAAACTCGTTTATTTCTTAAAAAAAAACAAATAACCATATTATTATATTTTATAAAGTTTTAAGTCGTGTAAACAAATCTTACAAAATCCTGCTGCAGCGATTCCGTACTATTGTTTGTTAACTGACCCTCACTTTTTTTAATTTTGGTCTTTGTGTTGTTAAGAACGTGCTTTATTTTTTACTGCCATTGTTATTTGATCTTAGGAATCCACATAAATTCGTAGTACGTATCGATATAGTATTATCACGATACACTGAATATTGTAAACCAATAGAATTCATATCCGATACTTAAATTTGTATTATCTAACACTTCGTTCATTATTTATTCTCATATTAGGATTACACATTATATTATTAGAAATTAGACAGAAAAGAAAACCAATACCTACATCGAAATTCCAAATAGCATCGATACATCGTGTATACATATCCATCTGAATTCCCTATTTACCTCATTCTTATAAATGTTTTTGTTGTGTAAATAAATCATTTTTCATTTTTAAAAGTTTTCTTTAGTTTAATATTGAAGCAATAAAAATTCTTGCTAATTTAGGAGTTTGTGGGTGAGATATGAATAACATCTATTAAAGGTGCTTTAGTTCTTCATAATCTAAAAACAAGTTGGTAGGTAGTATAAATATCTAACCTCATTTTTTAAGCATTTTGTTGTTTATTATAATGAAAAAGTCCTTTATTTAAAAAATATAAAACATACCAAGATCAACTGTTGCTATTAGAATATGATACTCTATTACTTAGTGATAAATTTTTTTAGGGGTCATTACATGTTAAAAATACCCAAGTTTACTGCCATTTGCGCATAGAAGTCTTAAACAATTTTATTTGTATGAATACATTTTTAATTTTCTTATTAGGTTTACTCTATTTTATTAAGTGTCTTAGGGACAACAATTACAAAAATATAAAAAGTATTCTGGTGGTTCTTTACCATGTTTAGCTACCAAGCGAAAGTCAATGAATTTATGAAGGATTTAGCAGATTGTATAAATAAAAAGAAGTGCACCAAGTGTCAGTCTTAAACATGATTGTATAAGTAATAAAGATACACATGTCTTGCACCTACCGGACTGCAGACCTGACGCCTTAGACCTACACACTTTATATTATTAACAGTGTATTATTATTAATATGTATAAGTAATACAATTACAAGCTATTTGTACTTGTGATTGGAATCAATTCGACATTTATTTTTTAACTATAAGTAATCATTTTTTTAGATGTCTGCAAGCAAATCTTCAATCTAGGGTGGGAAACGAAAATTATTTGAGATTGGTGGTTGCTATTTTTTTTTAATCATCAGAGCTCTTTAATAAAAGAATGTAAGTACGATATTATTATACTATGATTTCCTATGCAAGGATTTATCTAATTCACTGTTTTCACTATTTTTTGTAAACTGTATATTCTGATTTAATTAATTATTAATATTGATATTTTTTCCTTTTTTAGAAATAAAGATCCTCTTAAAAGCCAGCTCTAAGAAAAACAAAACACATAGAATAACAAGAAATGTGACTGAACATTTTTTATTTTTAGTTTTTTACACTTTAATATTTTATGAGTTTAATTAATCCTGTTTTTACATTTTTTAAAGATTTTTGTTTTAGATAGTTTTTTATAGGTTTTTAAGATCATTTTTTATTTAAAAGTTATATATAAAAAATTTGTTTTGTTATTTTCTTTAAAATAGTGACACTTTTTGGAAAGAAATAATAAAACATGAAATTTGTTTCACAGTAGTTGAAAATATGTAACATTTAATTTTTTTTGTGCTCTGTATGGTATTTTCAATTTTTATTGCAAAAGATTCCTGATTTAGTAAATTTAGTAGTTTGAGTAAATTTATCTTTAAGAAAAGAATAAGAAATTCAGCCTTTATAAATTTAAATTTAGAAAAATAAGAAAGAAGCATGTCAATAGCTTATGCTAGCCAATACATCAACGATGTCAATTTGACAACTTTTAATTCAGACAGTATTTGAGTTGAAAAACGTAGCTTGGAATAACTTTTAAAGAGATTGATGAAATTATGGACCTACCATATATTTATCATAATCTCCTTTGTCAAATCTTCAAATAAAGATCTTTGATCTTCTTATTGAGTAGTAAATGGGACAACTCATCTTGTGTAGATGAATATTACGCAAAAAGATCCTTAATTCAATTTATGATAAAAGCTTGAAGGCACTTAGAAATGGCACCTCTTGATAAAAATATAGTGGTTCTAGTTTTTCCAGCCTCTATGACGGTATACATATGTATATGAATATGCTAGTTAGATATTCTGGGCATGTTCATGTAATATGTTTGTGCTGTCTGGGTAGTAAGCAAAGTGACTAAGCAGTAATATTTGTGAATGTTAATTTTTTTCCAGATTTATGTACTGCAACAATTTGAGCAATTTTTCACAGTTTTGGATATGTTTTTGTGAAAATACATTTATTAAATACGATAACAAGAGATTGACTAAAGCTTGGACATTTTTAAAAATGAGACATGTAGTTTGTCAGAACCAGGAGGTTTACTTGCTCTTATTATATTATGTGAACTTTTTTTGTAACAATTTGAACTATTGCAAAAAAACTCGAGTATGTATAGACGTATTTAATAACTAAAAGTCTAAATATTAGTCCGGTAAAAATTTAAGTGGATTTTTATGTTGACTGAATTATTGTCACATAACACTCTCCTTTTTTTTTAACTAGTGCCACGAAAAATGCCTTTTTATCTTTTTGGCTCACAGATTTGATCAGTCTAAACTGTGTCCCTTGTTATTCTTGTATTTCAAAGTATCAATGTCGTAACTTCAGCGAGAGTAAAAGCAAAGCGCAATAGGTCAAAAGATAAAAAAATTATTTTAGTGCAACAAGTCGTATAGTATTTAAACATATTTACTTGCTGATGTGTTGTATCAGAAAATACTGTCAAAGTTAAGTCATATTTTTTTTGGTTTTAAGTGTTAATTAAAAGAAAAATTAATATTTTTAACGTATATACAGGGTCTCCCGGTTCATGTGGGAAATCTCTCGGATCTAGGTAGAACATCGAAAAATAATACCGAACGTTCCTATTCCTAAAAAATTCCTACAGGCCTTCTTTACGAAGATACAGCCACCTAAAGGACGCTGCTGGAAATTGGTTTTTAATAAATTACTTTTAATCTACCCGGTAGAATTTAATAAAAATTTTAGGTGATGAACACTATTAGGGACCTCTTAAAATGACATCCTTAAAATATATTTACCTTGTTTACTTTACCAGGGGCGGACTAGGTAGTACACTTTAATGCGTATATTTTTAATACCCTGTATGTTAAAGTCTAAAAAGAATAAATTTGGATACCTTGAACCCTAGGCTAAAAAAAAGGTACTCTTGTTTATTATCGATAAAATGAACTTTACCTTTAGGTATAATTTATCTTCCTTTGGTCATATATCTAAGTCTCTTTGAGAATACTGGATGATTATTTTTAATGATATTATTATATCTATTTAGAATGTAATAACACGCAATAGGACGTATTGCACAAAAATATTCTATATAATAAAAAAGGCAATTTAAAAGAAAATTATTAAAAAAACATATCGCTGCAATACAAATTAATTGTATTTAAAATAAAATAATACTTAATATGCCCTTAGTCGTGTCATTACCAAGTTTTTCGTCTTTAAAACTTGTGTTAAATTTACACTATAATATAATATAATTTAATAATTATACAGGGTGTTTCAGAACTATGGGATCAAACTTCTAGGGGTTGTTCAGTGCAACAGTAGAATCCATTTGAGTATAGGAACCCATTTCCGGAAATGTGTTACTACGCCACTAAGGCCCTAAGACGCGTTTAAATTTAGAAGAAATATTAATTACCTAAATAGGATCTGATGCATTTATTTTTACCTTTTGTATATGATACCATCACAACAATTGTTCAAAATGTCTTCCTCCAACCTCAATGCACCGATTTAAATGCCGCACATGATTTTGGCGGACTACACTAAAAATTTGATCCTCGTTTTGAATGATTTCAAATGCTGCTGTTATTCGTCCAATTAAGTCTAGCTCTGATTCTACTGGAGTTTTGTAGACTAAAGACTTTACATGTCCCCACAAGAAAAAATCGAGCGACGTTAAATCGGATGACCTAGGAGGCCAAGAAACTGCTCCACCTCTGGAAATCCAGCCGTGCCCAAACCGCTGAGCCAAATACTCGCGTACTTGTACAGCAAAGTGAGCCAGCGCTCCATCATGCTGAAACCACATTTGCTGTTTAACGTTTAGTGGAACATTTTCAAGGAGTTCTGGAAGAACTTTTGGAAGCCCAATTAAATAATCATCAACAATGCCTGCCCATACGTTGACAGACCAACGATTCTGATGTTTTCTTGAAAAAATTGCATAAGGATTTTCTTCGCTCCAAATATAGCTTTTTATTCCTACTATTAAAAATACCGTCTCTTGTGAAAGAGGCTTCATCGGTCTACAAAACATATCGTAAAAAAATTGGTTGTGCAATGATGTGATCCAGAAGCCATCGACAAAATTGAACTCTAGGATGATAATCGGCTGCAGTCATACCTTGAACTTTCTGGAATTGGTAAGGATGGAGTTGTTGTTCGTGTAGTACCCGCCAGACAGAAGCGTTACTCGTATTCATATTTTTAGCGACGTCGCGTGTGCTATTTGATGGTTCATCGGCAACTCGGTGAAGCACCTCTTCTTCAAATTCGACCGTTCTTACGGTTCAAGTAACACCAGTATCATGCATCTTGGTCTTAAACATGCCTGTCTCAGCGAGCCGCCGATGAACCGCAATAACCTGATTGTATCCAGGATGCTGTCGTTCGGGATAACGTTTATGATACAACCGCGATGCTGCTCATGCATTGCAGTTTGTTGCTCCGTAATGTTTTTTATAAATTTTAACGCGTCTTAGTGCCGTAGTGGCGTAGTGACGCATTTCCGGACATGGGTTCCTATACTCAAATGGATTCTTCTGTTGCACTAAACAACCCCCAAAAGTTTGATCCCATAGTTCTGAAACACCCTGTACCTATTGTGCCTTAGCCATCGAATTTTTAAGTATACGGCACACACATTCCTAAACGCCCGGACTATGCCGCTCTCAGATCAAAAAAAAATAAATTACCTTTAGTTTAGTTAATTAATTATATTTAGTTTTAGACATTGCCATAAATATAGGTTTTATCTCTTTAGCAGTACGTCGTTTACAACCACTTAATTAATGCTATACCGGCGGTAAAACATACACGATTTGTATCGTCGAAAACAAGTAGCATAACACGCGTTAATCTATGTTAAATTAATGGTAAATATGGTTAGAGGTTCCGTTGTATACTGCTTTATTTCACAAGCTTTATAAGAGGTTATAATTAATTTTTTATATTCCATTATAAAAGTTTAAATTTATTATAAAATAATGTTATATATATATATTAATAATTGTTGAACAAAATGAAGGCATAAGTAAGACGAAATAATTATATGAAGTAAATAAAAAGGAAATCAAATAAAAGCAGTTGCAATTTATTTGACAGCAAATAAACATGTTTCAATAAATTTGCCTTTAAATTTACTTATACTAATATAAAAACCCAATCGCATAATTTCAGGTTTTTCCATTAGTTTATATTTAGGAGACTTTCCATACGCAAGCAAACAAAAGATTGAGGAAATGATGTTCGCATTGCGGACTCCAGGGGCAGAGTAATACAGATGAAGTAATCAATCATGGCTCCATGCTTGCCACTTAGACGCTTTCCAAGCTATTTACTAAGTCTGACTTTCGTGTTTCTTGCTATCATTTAGAATTTTAAGAGAAACAGAAGATTTTATGAGTAGGGCTTTCTTTTAATATTATACAGGATATTTCATAATTAAATAAAAATTACATAAAAATATTTCAGCTTAGATTGGCACTTTCATTTTAATAAAAAAGTTTATTTAAAGTGATTTCTAATAAGTTTATTACAGTAGCCTTTAAACTCCATTACGAATTAAAATAGTTAAATATTGTTAAGTTTGTAGGATGAAGGAGACTGTTAGATGAACAGTTTCTATTTCAAATTACCATCGATATATGTAGAAATATTACACCCTGATCCTCGTCCGTTATAAAAAATGTAATCTTTAAAAATTGCTTAAATGAGTAACTTATAACCATTATTTGTGTTGATAAATATTTTTCAAAAAAGCTATGATAAAATTGTTAATTTTATGTAAATGAGTTTTATTATAAAATACTCTAAACTTTCAAAACAAACATTTGTTCGAGGAAAATTTAATATATTGAATGTAATTTAAGTAGCAATAATATTAATTAATTTATTTTCTTAGGCCTACGCTTTATCTGTTTGTATTTATTTTTTAAAAATCATAAGATATTAAATCATAAATAAATAATTTTTAATACTAGCCATACTAGAAGATATTATTATTTTTACTTATTGTATTTTCACGCTTGTGCTTTATTTAACATTTAGACAAAAATTGATAGTTTAAAGGCTCAAAATGTTTTGTGCTTTTAGGTTAAAAGTGTTCATCGGACTATAGCGGTAGTATCCAAGATCACCACTTTGTGGTAAGTACTGACGTATATATGTTCAGTTTTTTCAACTAATCTTTAAGTTTAGCATGAAGAACACCATTACAGGAAATTACAATGGGTTTTATTTCAACTAGTTGTAATTTTCAGATTTCGTTCGTCAGCCTATGTTTTATTCGCCTACCATTCGTTTTTATCAAGGGGTACTGTAAATTCAATTATTGTGATCTTTCGGTTCCTTTTGTCTAGGATTATTAAATCTGCCTTATTGTGTACAATATTTCTCCAGTTTGTATCGCTGCATCCCAGTAAATTTTTAATGTCTCGGGGTTTGCCTAGATCGTTATACCGACTAAGATAGGCATGGGGTGCGAGTTGGTTATATGCTAATATTATATGCTGGATTGATTCCTGTTTAGTTTTCCAAAGTGTGCATCTGCTGTTTTCTGCTTTGGTCTTCAGAATGTATCTTTGATAATATCTCATTAGAACTACTTGGTCTTGTATTGCATGAAGTACGTTCTTAGTCTCTGGAAGTAAGTAATCTTAGATTAGATAAATAGTACATGATTCAAAATTTGCATCTTCTTGGTGGATACTGTGAAAAAATCTGTCATGCATTATTTTTTGCTGTCAATTTTCTTCCATTTCTCACTAATATTTTCTATTCAGGTAGTATTTTTCCGCAAATTCAGCGTCGACAAATGGGTTTCCAAAACAACCAGGTGGCGGGGAACGTCAAGTTCTTGCTATTATTGTTTTTAGCATTCAGGTAGGTTTTTAACACAGTATTAAGCCTTTTTAAGAATATTTGGTTTGTTTCTTATTGACTACATTTTTGTTCTATGTTTAGACCATGTTTAAGTCCTAGATATTTGTAACTGACTTCTGGTTCGAGATATGGGATCGATCTTAAATTATCCATCAGGATAATAATTTTATGTTCTATATCTTTGCCTTTTTTACGTATATGGCAGCCCACTTATTTAGACTCATTTCCATCTTGATGGCACTGCTAAAAACTCGGACAATCTCACGAGTACTCTCAAGCTGTTCATAATTTTTGGCGTAGCACTTGAGTTCATCCATATAGAATAAATGAAAAAGGTTTCTCTGTCGGTCTGATGCATATCCATTTCTTTCACTATTAAGCATTCTATTTAGTGGATTTAAGCAGAGCCAAACAGGACTGTCGCTCTGGAAGATGCCCCTTCGGAAGTCTATATCCTGGTGAATTAACTTTTTATTTTTGTTTTTCTATATGCTCCGCTACATTCTGTTTAAACGCTGAATTATTTGGTCTTTGCTCCTTTTGCTTAGTTCCTAGCTGCTTTTTTAACTATTTTGTTGGTACAATAATGTATGCATGTAAAATTTCCTTTTTGAATTTTGTCAATTTTTTATTGCTACCATCTTTCCCAGAAAGGTGTATTGATTTCTCCGTTTTAATTTGTTTTGTTTTTCCGTACGTCTACTTTAAAAAAATTACAGCACACTGCATGTGCCGCACATTAAACCGCGTGGCAAATATTTGTAGCGTATTCGTTTTGACCATTTTGCAGATATTTCTTTACCTTACTTAGAATAACCTTTCGAAAAAGGAAATTAAGCAAGGATTAATCTTGTTTTGAACGGTATTCCCTGGAGCTTGCCATCTATCTTTCTGAGTGTATCCGCTACTATTTATGTGTTCTATTTATTGTGTAATGTGTTCTGGCTCTTCGTGGGCAGTGGACTGCCTGTGCTACTGTGCTTTTAGTTTGCTTGGCTCCACTTGTCAAAGTGCTTTCCTTGTTTGTATAGAGTATACTTGGTCTGCCAGTCACAGGAATTAAAATTACAGGTCTGAATGATTTAGGTTCCAGAGCTTCCGCAGTTTAGACCGATAGAGTGACTCTTATTTTCTATTTTATTACATACGCCTACCCTCGACCTTTCTGGGACTTAAACGGGATTTGCTCTAACAAGTGAACCCAAACTTTCCATCGAGAATTGTTCCTCCGGAGTTGTAGGCCTTGTAGTTCCAGTTTTATTATTAATATTATAGATTTCATGCTAAACGGCAATTGGGGAAGTGCAATTGCCTGGAGAAAGGAGAATCATTCACAAGTCTCAGATATAAGGGATGAAGCTCTGGTAAAGTCTTTTCTACATAGAAAAGACTGAGAATCCGATAACATTATTGGATTCTGTTTTTCTGGTTTCACTATTATTTACAAATAATACATTTAAATAAAAATTGCATGATATGTTTTGCATTTTGTAACCTAGCACGACCGACTGGAATCTACAAATGGGAACGATGTTAAGTTTTTCACAAAGTTGTCTTTCATTCTCCGAGAGATTTAATTATTAGGATTGACGATCTTCACTAAGGGTCCCGGGTATAGTCGCTGAAATTCAGAATAAAACTCTGGATATTTGTAACACTTTTTAGCCTTTTTAATACCAATATTGACATCTGCTGGTGCGGAAAACTTGATAAGAAATATGTTCTTGGTGCTGGAGTCCAGCAGAAGAATATTGGACTTGTTGGCTCGCAGGAGCCCAGAAGTGTGGAAGACACAATTCCAATCATCATCTGTCATAACATCATCTATCAATCACCGCCACAGAATCTGTTTCCTGTAGGATACATGGAAGGACGAACTGTTTATCAGAAACATATGCAAACCATAGAATATAGATGGAAATACAGAATGCCCATACCAGCATTATGATACATCTGCGTACCAGATTTATATACAATAAATGAGCGTAAGTGCTGCAAGCTGGTATTATGTAGCCTATCGTTTTATGTTGGGTTTGAAAGGCTTGACAGAATTTTTTTCCAGTAAAATACAATTTCTGTATATCAGTGTGTTGACTACACCATCCTGACAGGCTTGATGAAGTACCAATCATTATTTTTAAATATTTTGCAGAATGAATATGTCAGCTGTTAACAAAGGTTATATAACAATATTTTACTATAGGAATTTTTTCCTAGTTACTTAAAACTTCCAAAGTGATTCCAGTATGTAAGAAGGGGGCCAGGCTTAATATGGGAATTACCACCCTGTATCATTATTATCTTTAATGCCGCAGGTCTTTGAAAGAACAATATACAATCGTTTTATAAATTTTATTAAAAAGTATCATATCTTTTCAGAATAACAAAATGACTTTATACCAAAACATCTATTGTGTGGTTAGCAATTTAAAGTAATATCATATGCTGTTGAAAATGTTGATACTAACGAGAAGATTGCTGGGTTATTTTTTGATCTCGCGAAGGCCTCTGACACTATTGAGCATCAACAACTACTTTAGAGGCTTTAATATTATAGAATCAGAGAAAAATAAGGTTAAAGTTTAATGTGTTTGCATAACCGACAATGGTAAGAACCACATTTCACAAGCCACAGAAATAAAGCAAAGAGTGCGCCATGGATCTTTTCTTGACCTTAGTGGCTAAACAGATGCAGGAATGGTGCAAAGGGAGCTGTTTAAGGATAAATTTAGATAAGACAAAACTTTTGCACTTTAATAAACAAAGGCAAATAAGCGATTTTCTCTATGTCTAACTGAATGGCAAATCAGTACCAGTAGAAGAGGACGAAAATTTTCTGGGAGTTTGCCTTGATAATATACTTAGTTAAAATTTATACGTCCAGAATCTGATATTTAAACTAAATAGTAATTGTGCATTAAGTTGAAAACTGAGAGACGTATCGATACATTCATTAAAACAATTTTATTATGCCAGTGTACGTACAATCAATTATTAATTAAAGCATCACATTTTGGGGTAGATCATAATTGTGAATTTAAATCTTTAAAGCACAAAACTACATTAGTTGCTACATCCTTCAAGTGCATCATTGTAGAGAACCGTCACTTTTTTAAGCTAGGTTTTAAACTTAGTTTTCGGACTGGGTTTCTTGCAATGTGTGTAAAGAATTTCCCAATAACTTTTTAGCAAAATCTTGATTTTTATTTTAAGGGTATGTTAGTTGTCACCAGAAGCAGATACCATCTTAGCATACCCACTTATTCCTCCACTTTTTTTCAAAATGTCCCCAATGTATGTGCATCAAGGCATTTAATTTATTACCACTTTCTACCTTCAATAACGGCAATAAATAAAGAATAAAAATTCAAGAATTCATAGAAATATACACAGACAACTCTATTATGTAGATGTTCACCAATCTTCTACCTCCAAAATGAAGCAGGACCTACAAGCGTTGGACTCTCACATGGGTGAAAGCTTTGATGAATGTTTAGCTTTTTTCGCTTTTCGCGGTCGAGCTCGTGCAGCCCATTGACTTTGCATTTCAGAACACCAAATGAATTCAATGTCAACAGGACAGCTAGCAAGCTAGTAGAAATTGCCTTATTTTTTAGCTGAGACATTAGATTTCCAAATCTACTGGGCATTTCTTTTGGAGGCGTGCTTTATACTTACTATCGAGAGCATTCTTCAAAATCTGAATGTTCTGCGCGCTTCTACGCGAGACGCGCAAAAATTGCTTTCCAGCATTTTGTAGCTAATTATGATCCCGTTTAGCAACTCGACATTTCCTGCCACATCGCCAGCTCCTTTTTGATTAAGGTGGTAAACATTATACTCGGTTCTTCCCAGTTCCATTCCAACCCAGGCATTTTGCCACCACTTAATGCAATATCACTTCACCACCCAGTCGTGCCTCTCTTTGTGCTCTCATCATAGCGAATGCCTTGCAGGCTCTAGTTAAGTATTGTCTGGTATTCTACGTTTGGTATCCATAGCGACATTTTCACTGCACTGATGATAGCACAAGTAATTTTTTGGTGACATGACTTGATCTTGAATAGCCTTATTTTTACGACCTTATCTCGTTGGAATGCCCTAGATGCGGAGGCTTTTCTTTCCAAAGGCGCATCTCCTCTTGATTTGTACTACGAGGTACTTTCCTACTTCCTGTTTATTCAATTGCAGAGGTGTTGCGTGGTCTACCTACCATAATGACTAAAAGTATGATCTAAGACTGGCTATTCGGGCCTCTAATAATTATATATTGAAGAGAGAATCCCACTGATCAAAATTATTAAAAAAAATTAAATATCTTAAAGAAGTTACAAAAGAGATAATGTAGTTTAATAACATAAATACGGATGATAATGTTACGCTAAATTTAAATATTAAATACATATTTCAATGTATATGAAAATGTATTATTATTATACTTATGAAAATATTATTTAGGATTAGAAATACGGACAATCACAAACACAAGAATCTTTGGAAAATTAAACAAGTTGTAGTTTTTAAAAAGTAAACTATTTTTAATATTATATAATGTCTGATTCATAAATAATTTTGTTGATGCTATTATTTTCAATTTAAAATTAGTAATAACTAGTTAGTTTAAAGACTAAACAAAACTTTATTTGGGCTTTTAATATGTCGATTTATTAATTAATAATCAACAATAAAATAGAGTCATAAGAATATTGTTTTAAAATTGTTAATGTTTTTCTTTCTAGATATTTTAAATTTATAGGCAAAACATAAAGAAATTCCTGTAGGTGATTTTACATAAGGGCTTAAGAATTTCCATTTTATGCACCCTTTTTTCTCCCGAGGGCTTAATATATTAATTCATAAATATTTAATATATCCCACTTATTTAAGGTTTTTCTGGATGGCTTTTATTATATTATAAAAAAAGCGTATCGTTATGGTACTAATTCTTACTTTTCCAACAATAAAAAAGTGATAACAATGAGAGCTCAGAACTTATTGACAATGCGACAACCCACATTGCCAAAATGTTTACTAAATTCCTCCAGATACTGAGGTGCAAACAAATTGTTAAGACGATACCCGTATTGAAAACCCCTAGAATCATCTTAATGTCCGATTATCCAAATATCCGAACAAAGGTCTATCTGAATTCTTCCTATAATTTTTCAAAGTAATAGATAAAGTTTTGGAAAATAAAATAGTAGATTTATAATAAATAGATTTAAAATACATAGATTTATAATAGATAGATTTGATATTTTGCCTCTATTTGAGTCTGGATTCAGAAGAAACTACAGCTGATCCACTGCCTGGCTAAAGGTAATGTATGATTATCTTAATATCTAACAAATGGCTGACCGTAATTAATTTACAATTTTGAAGGCCTTTGATAAATTAAATCATCAATAGCGACATATATATTATATATACATTATATCACTAGTTTATAAGGTCTGATAATTTATAATTTTAAACGAAACATGTAAACTAGAGGACATAAAAAATATTTTGAGACTAAGACTTGGGGTTTTTAATTTTTTTCTCTACTTACGCAGGTCCCTTTGAGATAATGGACGAGTTCTTTCAATATCACTTAGAACTGTCCTAAGGTTTTTATTAAGTAGGTATCTATGACTCTAAAGTAATTTTAGGTTTACAAATGCCTTATTAATGCAATTGTCAATATGTTCACGAAATCTTAAGTTACCATCCAATAGATTCCAAGCTGTTTAGATAGAGCTTAATTAGAGAGCACTACATTTTATCGTTTCATCATCTAAAGTCTAGTTCAGAGATCTATTAGAATCTTCGGTATGTCGCAGATGCCGCACTAACTAGTCCGTGTGCCTATGTCGTATTTATTGTCGCATGATATACATGTTTAAATGGCAAAATTTTATATTGTTTATCTATAAAATCATTTTAAATATACGTAAAACCACATGTTTTATACTATTTTTTATTTTTCTTTCAAAAATGTCAATTTTTAGAAAGAAAATAATATCACAAGAAAATAATATCAAAAAATTGACCGCAGGCTAAAATCCAAGCATCTTACAAAATATTTTCCAGCAGTCACAGACTTCTCACCTCTTTTTAGCCAGTCTATTAAACAAAGATAAAACACCAGCGTTCTGGCGATTCCTACTTTAGGCTGTGCAGGCGATTGTGTATCTCTTTCTATTCCACAGAATTTGAGGATTACGGGGCCGTACCCAAATACATTTTTGGGCTGTTTTTGTGCTGTTGCTGATGTGTTTTGCTGGTTTTGTTTTTTTACACGTTTATGAAAGTAAAGAATTTAGAATTTGAACTGAACTATACATGTCAGGCTTTTCTCTTTGGCAGGACTTAGTCAAGAGAGATGAAAACCTTGAAAAATTGATATAGATAGATAAGATTTCATGACATATTGATAATTGAATTAAAAAGGCCTTTATAAACTTAAAATTACTCTACAGTCAAATACATCTACTTAGGAAAAATCTTAGAACAGTCCTATAAAATAGTCTTATATTGTTCCACTTTACTTATTATGATGTGAAATATGGTTCTTGCCTTCTGCCAATCGATTCAAAGCGTATTCAATACATCCAGAATTCTTGCGTAAGATTTATAAATGGAATGAGAGAGCTGGATAGAGATTTTAGAAGTAATGAGATGCGTGAGATAAATAGATCGGATATGACTAAAAGTAGTTTACAATATAGGGTTTTGATATCTAATCAAATTTTATTTAAGAAATGTGCAGGGTACCTATAACAAAAAATTAAAATTAATTAAGGCACTTATGACCAGGACTTGTATATATATACACACATTATAATGTTGTCTGTCGCCACCTCTGTTTAAACGTAGAATTAAGTTTTTTTATAGAATTATTTTAAACCTGTACTTAGTATTTGCAATAAATTATAATTTTGTTCTTTCCTATTTAATTATATTTCCATTTTTAATTAGCTTATATAATTTATAATTTACACATATATTTATTATAACATATAACATAGTATATAGTTTTATTCATATAGCAAATAATCATTAGTTATTATGTTAGCTGTATGTTTCGTCATTTATAATTTACCCTGTATATTATAATAGAGGCTAGTATTATTATAGTATATAAAAAAGAGTCGCAAGCCCACTGAAATATAAAAAAATAATTTAGTAATTATTAAGTCTTTATAATAAATTAGAGTAGAATGGTGAGTAAGTACAAATAGTGTTAGGCTTAAAATAGAACTTAAGGGCAGACTTTATTAAATTTTAAATAATATATTGACCAAGTATTAAATTTTGTAATATTTAATTATTAAAATTTAATTTGACAAAGACTGACTATTTATTTAGGCTTTTTTAACAAAGTTTAAAGAAGGAAATAAAATGGTGTAAATTTCCATTAGGATTTTCAATTTTTCGTAATTACTCGTTCAAAGGGGTAACGGAATTGACAATAATTGTTTCGTAAAAGTAAGCTTTTCTGTGAACTTTTCATTTTACGATCGGAAATTTATTAGCACTCGATAGGATGGCATCAGAAAAATAAAAAAATAACACTTACAAAAGCATGAAAATAGCGAAATAAAAATTGAGCAGCGTTTATCGGTTGGACTCGAATTTTGATGTAGAGGGCTTTTTTACGTAGAGATTGTTCGCTTAGGTTTGTTGGTTTAATTTTTCCGTAATTGAATAGAAGAACCATTTTCCAATGATTGGTTTTTTGGTGTTAAGAGAAAATGGGCATTTTTTGCATTAAAATACAAAACATGTGTTATTATTTTTATTCTGTAAAGAGAAAAACAAACAAAAATTTATTTATTTAGGGCTCTAATGGGCAAATTGTTTTAGCCGAACATTATTATTTTAACGAAAGCATAATAGCAAAAAAATTAAATCCGCCATAAAATTGCGAAAATTTCCTTTTAGTTCATTAAAAAATAGACAGGCGAGGAAAAAACATTTTTACTTTTTAGCTTTTATCATCGACTGCTAACAAAAATCAAAGACTGCATGAATTTGAAAAAAAAATATATGCGAATTTCATTGCACTACTGTAAAATAAGAACAATTTAAATATTGTAAACTGCTCCACAGTATTTAAGGACATAATATTTATCGGAATTAATTTTTTTTTTAATTGCTATAAAAGAAAATATATATTTTTCATGTAAACATAAACTTAATTTCTTATAACTAAAAAAAAAATAATTAAAAATAAGAAAATACTTATAAACAACAAATCTTAAATATAGCTTTAAAATGTAGTATAGCCTCCTTGTGCATCAAGAACAACTCCAGCTCAGCTCTTCTGTCAGGTCTGGCATTTACATTTAAAAAACAAGTCTGAACCGATAGCAGCAAGAAATTGTAGTACAATATTACTAATGACATGCCGCTTGTATTATTCTGCGTTCATGTTTTCATTGTAAATGTAAAGGTCAGTATGACCGTTAAAACATATGCCACACCACACCATTATTGAACCTCCTCGGAAAGGGTAGACACGTTAATCAAGTCGTCGGTTTGTAAGTGTTGTAGTTAGAGCCCATACTCTAACTCTATGACTGTCCGAAAATCTGGCATATCTGGATTCATCTATGAAAAGCACCTACCACCATTCATTGACCCAATATACGGGATCTCTTGTGAACTGTAGCCTTTGCCGCGTGTGGTTTTGCATTAGTGGAACCCGCTTTAATAGACGATTTAATGGCCGCTTTATTGTTTTAATTGACATACTTGTTCCTGTAGCATTAAAAAGGAGCCGCGAATGTTGTCTACACGTAAAAAATGTCTCTTTTCGCGCACTTAGGGTTGGTGTTACAAGTCAAATATTTTTCAAAACTTTGACTTTAACCATTAAGTTACTCTTAGCAATAAAATGTCAGTTTTATAAACGTCCCTTTTCTTCTTTTTTATATTTAAGGCCGTTATGCGGGCCTTGTGCTACTGTCAGAATATGAATTTTTTGTGTTTTTATTTTGGCTTGGCATGGCCGTAAATATACTTCTAGAAAGAAAGCCTCTACGAGCTAAAGTACTATGAAAAATGTCGACATTTTATATGACATGTCAGATGCTTGACAGCCCAATAGTTTCGAGGAGATATTTTTATTTTTTTACCGCCATCTTTATGTCAAGGACGAGATAGAAGGTTTTTCAGTGTTCTGTTAGATTCAAAATCATTGACAGAATATATGTGAAATACCAGATTTTCTCACAAGTTAACTTTAACTTACGTGTCAAAATAGTTTTATACTACCGGTCCTTAGTGTAACAAATCTGACATGTGCGGCTGTGATTTTCCTGGGGCGACCAATTCCGGGTCTCCCTAGTACAGAATCAATTTCATTAAGTCAATTATTTAACCTATTTATGATACTTGGCAATACTTTAAACAAATTGGCTACTTTTTGTGGAATGCGACCACTTTGAAGCATACCAATAGCCCGATTTGCTTCTTTCATTAGTTATAATTACTTAAAGAGATATGCACCCTACAATATTACCAAAGTTTCATTTTATTAAAATAGCAAAAAAATTGCTTGCCAAAAAACCAATGTAAGTATTTTGTGGTAAACTGGCCGCCAAAAATTTATTTTATTGGAATTTATTTATATTTTTTAGAAATAGGAAAATAAAAAAAGAGAAAAATATTTCAAACTTGCTGGAACAACGATTATTATTCCGATAGTCAATCAGTCCCTTTATTATACAGTGACCGCCTAAAGTTCCGCATAAATTCGATAAAAATTAGAGACATGATTTTTTGAGAAAACGCTCGGACTCGTCGATTTTTATTTTATGTTGTTCATTATTTCACATACATTTTTGTATACAGGGTAAAATAAAAAAAAAAAGATATGACGTCATCGGTCATTTTTTTAAATGGAATGCTATATTTTTTATTGCATTTATGAAATATAGGCGAAAGTCCAAGCAAGTTTCGTATAATATACCTTATCTCAAAACTCAACTGTTTTAAAAATATTTACATTTAATTAACAAGAAAGCAAGTAAGTACGTCTATTTACAAAT
Organism: Anthonomus grandis grandis; assembly: GCF_022605725.1. Classification (NCBI taxonomy): domain Eukaryota; kingdom Metazoa; phylum Arthropoda; class Insecta; order Coleoptera; family Curculionidae; genus Anthonomus; species Anthonomus grandis. Next base: position 22,933,397 of record NC_065548.1, on the reverse strand, counting down.
TAAGATAAAATGAAGGATAAAATGTTATAAACTGTGAAAACTCTTATTAATGTATCAAGTGTTCAAACTAATTCCCATTTACTTCTTGGCAGAGAAGGCAAGACGGTTTACAAACTCATGTAAAACACTATCAATTATTTTGGGTGATATACGTCTAATTTCATATCTAATTCTATTTTTAAATCTTCTACGTTGTTTGGCATTGTAATATAAACTTTACTTTTCAGGTACCCCCATACAAAATAGTCGCAGGGATTTAGGTCTGGTGGCCTGGCCGTCCACTCTATTGGCCCTCTTCGTCCTATTCATCTTCCTGGGAACACTGTATCCAAGTAATTACGGACATCTCGAAAGAAATGTGGCGATGCGCCGTCTTGCTGAAACCACATATCATCTGTCGGGACAGCAGGGTCTTGTTCGTCTGGATATAGAGCAGCCAAAGCAAGGATAAGATCTTCTTGAAGAAAATTCAAATAGCGTTGTTCTGTTAAGTTTTCTTCGAAAAAGATTGCCCCTATTACTTATTTTCCACGATACCAGCCCAAACATTAATAGATTTACGGTACTGTGTATGACCCTCAGTTGCCCAGTGTGAATTTGACACTGACCAGTACCGACAATTTAGCCTTTTTGATTTTTGATTTACGACACCGTTTAAACAAAAAGTTGCTTTATCCAAAAACAAAACTCGTTACACAAACTGACGGTTAATTTTCCAAATGTTCATCATTTGCTCGCAAAATTGGTTTCTTCGATCAGGATTGTCCTCATTTAATTCGTGTATTTTATAAGGGTGGTTTTCATTTGCTTTTAAGATGCGTCTTACTGATGTTCCGGCTATATTATTATCAACTGAAATTTGTTAAGTTGCATTGTTTGGATTTTCTTCGACGGAGAGCAGAACGTTTAGTTTTGTTTCTTCAGAAGTTTTTGGACGACCTGATCTTGGCAAATCCCTAAAATGACCTGAAGTTGTGGATTTGTGCTCTATTCTACTAACGGTTGGCTGAGAAATAGGATGGTTTGAGTATTTGGCATTAAACAGTTCACTTATTACTTTTTGCGTGCGCACTCGGTCCCCGTACCCTAGCATCATCAAAATTTCAATTCGTTGGGTTTCCGTTAAATTAGCCATAATTTATTCTTATAAAAACTATTAATTTTCGAACTGATAGTGACATTTGAAAATGGAGATTCTTTACAAGTGCAACCAAGGAAATAGAAACAATTGGCAGTGTTTATAACATTATTTTTATCCTCGATTTTACCTTAATTTGTAAATAGACGTACTTATTTGTTTTCTTGTTATTTACATGTAAATATTTCTGAAACAGTTGAGTTTTGAGATAAGGTGTGTTATACGTTTTTTTTGTTCCACTTTGTATACAAAAATGTATGTGAAATAATGCGCAATTTAAAATAAAAATCTCTAATTTTTATCGAATTTATGCGGAACTTTAGGCGGTCACTGTATATATAAAATGAAAATTTGTGAAGGGATATTTCTGCCATACTTCTTACAAATATGCTTTATATATTTTCATGTTTTCGTCATATATTTATATATATTAGTTTTTTTTTCTTATGGGATTATTAATTAATGATTTAAAAATAATCATATCCTATTATTGGGAAAAAGAAACCGCCTTTTAAAAGTGGATGTTCCCAATAATGTGCTATTTAAAAAAATAAAGTAAATGCCAAAATTAAGAGTTTGGGTATTTTAAAATGCGTGTAAACGAAGTCTTAAAATGCAATGAAAACTATTTTTCCGTGATTACTTAATTAAAAATTAAAACGCATTCATACCACCCTATTTTGAAATTTAAAAAAATATTTTTTCTATGAATATAAAACAAAAAGTAGTAAATAGAGTATCATTATTTTCAGAATATTATTTTCTATCGAAATACGTCATAATATACCAAGTGTCCCATTTAAAATAAAAAAGTTAGTGTCTCTTCCTATTCAGCCGGAAGTGATGGTAAACAATAGAATAACATGTCAAAAGATGCTCTTATGAATATTCTATTCATATACCAAATTTCATTTCTTTACGTTAAAAAATAAAAAAGTTATTAAGTGTTTCTTTGTCATCGGGTATATATATTTATGTACTGCGCCTCATATTATACCATATCTTAATAATGATTTGATTTTTATAATGTCAACTATACCCTATTTCAAAAATGTATAGAGCAATAAAACCCCAATATGTATGCAAAAGTGGTACCCGGTGACCCACCAATATTTTATGCCACTACCGTAGTTAGGTCTTAGTTTCAATGCAAAATTCTTTCTTTTCGTCGAGTGCAAGTAGTGACTTATTTTTTTTATGAGACTTAATATTATTGTATGTGACCTTATGATTTAAGTAAATGCTATTTTATTTAAAAAAAAGAGTAAAAATGTATTATAATACGTATGTACAAGGTATCCCAAATTCTTGGGTCAACATCGGGAACTGGGTAGCTTTTAGAGATACAGGGTTGATTGAGTTGGTTTAATTTGTAAAAAGTTGCGCAACATCATGCATAACAAAATGTCTGCCTCATTTTGGTCAATGAATTTGGGACACCTTGTACATAGTATAATATATACATAGATATAAAAGTGTCTCAAAAAATTTATAGATTTTTTTTAGATCTATGTTATAAAAATATTTTTAGGTATACAGGTAGCCTTACAACGGAATCGTGAATAAAAGTATTTGGCTTTTGCTTGAGAGATTCCACTTGACCTGCTACTTTTCTTTCCTGCAACACTTTGAAAATGATGGACTTTCCAATTTTTAGTCATTCAAGAACATCTCTCTAAATACTAACGTTTAAAATATGATTTTAAAGTATTTATATACTGTATATATTACCTGTCCCCATTTTTGCATGCTACAAAGCGTTAAGAGGTACCTATACAAAAGGATTAAAAGTATTAAATTAGTATTTAACATCTCATCAAAAATTACAAAATAAATGTACGTCTGATGTAAGTGGAATTAGCTGTATCTCGATTATAAAAATCTCGGGTAGGCGATAACTGAATTAAGGAAGCACAGAAGACGAAACTCATCCAATATATGTATATAAATACAGGGTGTTTCAGAACTATGGGATCAAACTTCAAGGGGTTGTTCAGTGCAACAGTAGAATCCATTTGAGTAAAGGAACCCATGTCCGGAAATGTGTCACTACGCCACTACGGCCCTAAGACGCGTTTAAATTTAGAAAAAATAGTAATTACCGAAATAGGATCTGATGCATTTATTTTTACCTTTTGTATATGATACCATCACAACAATTATTCAAAATGTCTTCCTCCAACCTCAATACACCGATTTAAACGCCGCACATGATTTCGGCGGACTACACTAAAAATTTGATCGTCGTTTTAAATTATTTCAAATGCTGCTGTTATTCGTCCAATTAAGTCTAGCTCTGATTCTACTGGAGTTTCGTAGACTAAAGACACACTTACATGTCCACACAAGAAAAAATCGAGCAACGTTAAATCGGGTGACTTAGGAGGCCAAGAAACTGCTCCACCTCTGGCAATCCAACGGTGCCTAAACCGCTGAGCCAAATACTCGCGTATTTGTACAGCAAAGTGAGCCGGCGCTCCATCATGCTGAAACCACATTTGCTGTCTAACGTTTAATGGAAAATTTTCAAGGAGCTCTGGGAGAACTTCCTTTAAGAAACGCAGATAAATAGGTCTTGTTAACCGTTCCAGTAGAAGGTATGGCCCAATTAAATAATCATCAACAATGCCTGCCCATACGTTGACAGACCAACGATTCTGATGTTTTCTTGGAAAAATTGCATAAGGATTTTCTTCGTCCCAAACATGACTATTCCTACTATTAAAAACACCGTCTCTTGTGAAAGAGGCTTCATCGGTCCACAAAACATATCGTAAAAAATTTGGTTGTACAATGATGTAATCCAGAAGCCATCGACAAAATTAAACTATAGGTTAATAATCGGCTGCAGTCATACCTTGAACTTTCTGGAAGTAGTAAGGATGGATTTGTTGCTCGTGTAGTACCCGCCAGACAGAAGCGTTACTCGTATTCATATTCTTAGCGACGTCATGTGTGCTATTTAATGGTTCATCGGCAACCCGCTGAAGCACCTCTTCTTCAAATTCGACCGTTCTTACGGTTCGAGCAACACCAGTATCATGCGTCTTGGTCTTAAACATGCCTGTCTCAGCGAGCCGCCGATGAACCGCAATAAAGTTTTTGTATCCAGAATGCTGTCGTTCGGGATAACGTTCATGATACAACCGTGATGCTGCTCGTGCATTACAGTTTGTTGCTCCGTATGTCAAATGTATAATTCTTGATTGGTGAAGTTTTCCATAAGCAATAAATGTTTAAATATTGTAAGGTATAAAATTTTTAAATATGACATTGATAAGCGTTGATTTTAAACAATTGTTGTTATGGTATCATATACAAAAGGTAAAAATAAATGCAGCAGATCGTATTTAGGTAATTAATATTTTTTTATAAATTTTAACGCGTCTTAGGGCCGTAGTGGCGTAGTGACGCATTTCCGGACATGGGTTCCTATACTCAAATGGATTCTTCTGTTGCACTGAACAACCTCTAGAAGTTTGATCCCATAGTTATAAAATACCCTGTATATATAATATGATACAGGTATATCTTCTTAAATGCAAAACCAAAATGTAAGTGTAGACTGGACCCAGTACAGCTAGACGAATATAACACAACCTGAATGAAATAAGACTGGAAAGAACCCATTTCACATGCAACCTGATAAATATATATTTATTAGGCACCACACTGTGGCTGCATAAACACCTTATTTCTTATACTTCAAAATAGAATAACCTTTAACAAATATGAAGCAAATTGTTCCACAAATGAACTGCATCGTAACTATCTGATCTTTGAACAGCTGCTGTTGTATGTTGAGGAATCGTAAACATATTAAACCGTCTGGTATTATGGTCGTGTTTATAAACACTGAAAAGTTTTCTTAGATATAGTAAATTTCCGACGATGTATATGAAAGAGTACATATGATATTTGTGTCTATTTGATATTAAAGAAATAAAATAGTTGTTATGGTTAATGGGGTAATATGACTTACCAAATACTAAAAAAAATACATAAAGGAATTTTGCACTTTTTGAATGGGAGATGAAACTGCAGATGTAATTGTAGTACCTTATAGTAGATTACATCACCATAACCAAACAATGATAATATTGAAGAATTACACGAAAAATACTTGGACGCTTTAGATAATTTAAATGTTTTAAGCGCATGAAAGTAATTGCAATTTTTTTGTTTATGTTGGCTGAAAAAGATGGAGTATTATCAAAAATAATACGCAAATTCTTTACAGATACAGATACTATTGTATTATCTATTGTAACCACAAGATTTTGAGAATTATGTCCTATGTTATTTCTACTGGATCCTGAAAATAAGAGACATGACTTTGAAGGGTTTAGCTTCAAATTATGAGCCTTTGCATGTATATGTAAATTATTTAATTTAAAATTAAATTGTGTTTGTGAGTATAGTAAGGAGTTTAATGAGAAAGATGCATAAATCTGAGAATCACCTGCGTATTGTTGTAGTTTTGTATGAAATATAGTATTTCTTATATCAGCTATATATAATAAGAGTAATAAGGGTCCTAATAAAAATTCCTGAGTTACCTCAGTAGTAGCAGAAACAAATTTAGATTTTGAGTATAAGGGATCCATCTCCATGCATTGAAACTTGCTGGTCAAATAGGATTTAAAAAGGCAACTGAATTATTAGAAAAATCAAAGAAATTTAATTTAGTTATTATTTAGTTAATATTTGTTATTATTTTTGTTCTTCATAGTGCTTGATATCATTTATAAGATTTACAAGACAAGTGGTTGTATTAAATGATTTCCTAAGCCCGAAATCGCATTCAGGTATAATTGTTTTATATATAATATAAGAATTTGATAATTAAATCATTTGATTATACATGTGTCTCTCTAGAACCTTAGACAGGTAAAGTATTAATAGAGTTTAGATCTTTTGGTTCTTGGGGGGTTCGAGGCCTTTGCAAATGGTTTAATGATAGCCCTTTTCCACAAGTCCGAAAAATAATTTTCTAAGATACAGGAACTAATAATATTGAGAAGAGGTTTTCTACAGATTAGAAAATAAGTTATTACATCCCTTATTGATAATCCATCATGACCTACTGAACTAGTACCAATTAAGACTAATATCTTTAGAGTAATCTCATCCCTAAGATTTAAATTTAGTAAATTCGGGAAATTGAGAGCTTTGTTATTTTGATACGAGGACATTTTTTACGTGCAAGAAATATATCATTCAATTTATTACAAATTTCAAAGAAGTAATTAAATACATTTGCTTCAGATAATGCTGCAGGTATGATTTATTAATTTTTTATTTGAATAATATTTAGGTTTTTGACAGTATCTCAAAAGACCTTTCCAGATATTATAGATAACTTGCAAAAATAGGCATTTTTCTAGCGTATGATAGCGTGTTTAGTTACATTTTTTAAGTTACGATAGTACTGGAGACAATTACCACTTTTAATTTTCAAATATTTTTTATGTCCTTTATCACTTTTTTTCACAAAGTTTTATGAGTAGCTTAATGTTGTCGGTTATCCATGGAGTACATGGCTTACTAATATTTTTCTTAAGTTTTGTAGGTGCAACTTTGTCAATTAAATATTTGATATTTAAGTTAAAAACGTTTAGCTTTCCATTTATATTAGGAAAATAATAAATTTTTCTCTGATGATCTTGACTATAAGAAAGCCATCTTTCATTAAGGGCAAAAATGTCAAATACATAATCAGTAAATAATTCGTGACAGTATTAGAGACCTTATGATTAATATTTTTGAATATATAATTATTGTAATTACCCAATATATGAACCAGAAGAGGACATAATACAAAAGAGCTACATTACTAGTATTGGAAAGTTAACAGAAAACTTTAACGTTTTTAAAAAAATTATGGTGGCTTAAAATTATAAATTTTAACAATGACTACCCTGACAGCTCAATATATTGTTGACTGAATATGTAAAAACTCATCTATATTAATGTAAAGAAATTATAATTTTATATTATAAAATTATAATTTTATATTATAAAATTATAATTTTATATTATAAACTTATAATATGTTGCAATGCTTCAATATTGACCAAATTGCTTCTAATCCAGAATGTTTCTAAGATTTAAAAATTGTTTTTAAATATAATTATTCATTAAAAAAACATTTTCTTTTACTGAAACCACTTTAAAAATAATATTTTTATTCCGTGAAATAATTTTAAAAGTAGTGATAATTTACTAATAGATGCTTTAACCAAAGAAAGACCAAATCACGTTTTTACCCTCATATGCTTTTTAACCCTACAGAGGTCGCGCTAGTTTTCAGACGTAAACGCTCGCGATGGGTAAAATTTACCCAAATTGAAACAAAGAGGTTTTTCAAATATTTATTAAACCTTCAGGTAATACAAGTAAATAGAACTAACTAAATACACAAAAAACTTTAATACTAGCGTAAAGTTAAATTATAAATACGTTAAAATTTCAACTTATAATCTAAGAAACATTTTTTTGCACAATTTTCACAAAAACAGTATTGATGCTCTCGACAAATATAAATTTTGCAACTGTAGCAACAAATTGTAGTTTTTCTGTCTTTTTTGTTGGTACAGAAGGCACATCTTCCTCTGATACCAGTTGCTATTTGAACGTTATCGATGGTTTCAATTCCAGCATATTTCCTTATTTTTTGGAGTAAGTCTCTTGGCAACGTAGTGATTGCTGCTCTGTTTTTCATGTGTTCTTGACAAAAAGAAAGCCCCAACTCCTTCAGAAACTTTCTTCTTACACAGTATTGCCCACATTTTCTGCATAAATTACTTGCGCATCTATTGCGGCTATATTTAGCACTGAAAAAAAAATCACAAGTGGCCAACGATTGGTTTTTCGGGAAACATTGTAGGATCCTTTCAGTTCATCTACAACATCAACAGCGCCTTTTGTCTTGTTGTAGTAAGTAATAATTTCAGGTTTTAATTTTTCCTTAGTTTCCAGATCTATAGCATCATCATGGTGCATTGTCGAGAGTAGTAAAACCAATTTTCCTTTTGGTGATGTATGCGAAACCAAAGTTATATAATTTTTTGAAACCAAACGTATTACAAGAAATTTCGGACTTCTTCTTTTTAGAGCAAAATTCAACTGGTATTTCTCTTTTATTTTTCCTTATTGTACTTACCATGATAAGGTTATGGGTTTTCATTAAATCTTCAAATAAAGGAACGCTAGTAAACCAATTATCCATGGTCACGTTACGTCCTGTACCTGAAATGGGAAAAACCAACCTCTTCACTACTTCAAATGCCGAATTATCAAGATAGTATGGTCCCGGAGGCTGTTTACCTGCATATATTTCCAAATTAGATGTATAAAAGTTTTTTGAATCAACCATGGCAAAAATTTTTATTCCGTAACGGGCCGGTTTATTTTAGATATATTGCCGAAACATACATCGCCCACGGAAGGCTTCTAACATTTTGTCTGTTGTCACATTCTCTGATACGGTGTACATGTTTTGACATTTTTGGACAAAATCTTCAAACACATCACGAACTGGAGCTAATTTGTCTTTTTGTTCTTGTCTAATTTTTGCTCTTGGCGATCCAAAATATTGTCGAAACGCAGACATCTCATCAAAAATTTAAATCGAGATATCGACATCACAGCAGGAAATATATCCAAACCCATACCATCAGTTGCCCATAAATCGTATATGTTGACATGTGACGACTTAGCAACACCAGCCAGGTACAAAAGCCCGATAACGGCTTTTATTTCATGTAAATTTGTATGCAAAGCATCTCGTTCACGTGAGTACTGGCGTTTAATTTTATCAATGTAAATGTTGGAGTAATATACAATTTTTTGAAGTAAATCATTAGATAAAAAAAGACTAAGAGATTCTAGAGGCGTCTTTGCATGCTTCGCTTCAGGACGTACTCCTGGTTTATGTCGATCAGTTACCTTATTGTGTTTAGGCGTTCGCACATTTTCACTTGGTCGATCTTTATTCCATTTAGTTCCGTCACGTCCGACATAGTTCCGCACAAAATTGGAAAGGGGAATATCATCAGGTATGTTCATTATTGCTTCATTTTCTTCTAAAGGATCCTCCTCTGAAGCCGAGTCGTGATCACTAATGTGTAGATCATCTTCTTCATCTGTTTCCTGACCTCCTAGAATATCTTCGCCTTGGTCACTTTCTAACTCGTCCTACCATTTTAGCAACTGATCTTCAGTTTTTTTATCCATTTGTTAGAATAATATTATGCCTGCAAAAAATATGTTAATGCAGACATCACCTAAATAATAAAAAAATAACACTTAAAAACTGGAGCGTAACCGCTCGCGCTATGGGTAAATTTTACCCAGCCAAAAACAATAGCAGACAAAAAAATTTTAAGCGTCCGGCAGCGATGGTCACCGAAACGAAACTGACGAATAATCTATTTTAGGAAGGTACTACATGTGGGGGGCGGATATTCGCGCGTTTCACAAAGATACGGACCAAAGAAAAAGGCATGGGTATATTTTATTCAAGCGCGTGCGTTTTAGGGTTAAGGAATAGATACTATTCAGAAGCTAAATACAAACATATTTATTAAATATTTAGGACTGTCATTGTGGTAAACCATATATACATAGTTGCTACTTTTACAAGAAATATTTCGGGTTATCCTACGAAAATAAAATATTTTAACGACTAAAGACGAATTCTTTAAGCGCTCCTAATAGATTCATTATTTTCAATACTATCTTCAGAATTTGCTAATATTTTATTAGAATCATTTCAATAGTTCACAAATAATTTAAACGTTCTAATGATCTCTAAAAACAACACTCTAATGTGACATCATGGTCTACTTTAAATTACTCTTACTAAAAATTATAAATTTAAATCTTAGATGAATTTACATTAATGCCTGAGCAAAATAACTGTTATTAAACAACAGTATATATATTTAGTTGCAAGGTTAAAAATTAAAATACTACTATTATTTAAACATTTTTTAGTGAACTCTAATTTCTAATCTCTGTTTCCAGCGTAAACAATATCAGTTTCATTTAATTAAACCTAGTTTAATTATCTTTAAGGAGATCAGGTTTAAACGTTAGATCCGATTGCCAACACACAATCGTGTTTTTAATTCTCGCTCGATTGGCTGATTCGAATGTAAAAGCTTAATGAAAACGCGATAATTTTTTCTTTTTTTCCGGAAATCGATCAGAGTAACCTACACTTTTCTATTTTAAAACCCAATAATACAAAAGCATTATCGTCATTTTCTTTTACAATATATTCATACGATCTTTTTTTATCAGGTTGAAAATATCAAAAATGGTAACATTATAAAAAATTTGGATATACCTAGATTTTATCTTTTCGACTTAGGAACCCAAAATTCTTTTTACATACATAGTATTTAATAATGTTTTAAAGTGACTTAAACTATTTAAGCTGAAAATTAATCAAATTAGCACACCTCATTTCGCTAGTATTACTGCAATTTAATTGCGCAACAATCACGCAATTTAGAAAACAAATAAATCGAACCCAGTTCGGCGGGCAGGCATTCGAAATCCCAGCTTTTGTAGGAAATTAAACGGATGAATTAGAAGTGTTATTAAAATGTCTAGGTCTGCCATCAATCGTCCTCGGTTCGAACGAAACTAATCATGCACTCAAACGGCCGACATGCAAAGGGAGGGCGAAATTACCCTTTTAGATCGATCCCAACCGACAGGGCAAAATTTTTCTTGGTCCTTTTTTTTTCAAATACCATCAAGTGTGAAAAGAATAATTTGATTTGGGATATTTATATTTTCTCCCTTATGTAACTATCTCAATTTATATAGGAAACTGCAAGGATTATAGGAAATTATTGAAAATTTTGCAATATGACGAGGTTATTGGGAGACACATTATATATTTTGATAGTTTTGGCATTTTTGCTTTTACTGGAACTAGATGTCAACTTTATTAAGCTTTATGTAATATACCATTCTCCATAAAAAATTCAAGCATATTTCATTAAGCATATATTCTATACCTACGTCACACAGTTTTTCAGATATTTTAAATTTTATGTTAATAGCATTAATTAACTAATGTTTGACGAAGACAATGGAATTAAAAATATTGCAAAAATTATTTTTCCGTAATAGAATGTTCCTATTTTTATAAGTTTATTCTACTAAGGCATATATTTCTTTTAGATGAAATCTTGAAAACCATTTTACTTTCGAGAATTTCACTCTTAAAATGTGCTTAGATTTTCACGTAGAATCTAAAAATGAAATAATAAATAGGGTATTTGATTTAAATAAATGTTTTTGACATAATTAGAAGTGCCAAAATCATCAAAATACTTTACTTATGCGTCTTTCAATCACAAGGCAATTTAGTGCTCGGAATTAGCTAATATAATATGATAGAAGTTCAGCCAATTAAATTATATCCTAGCAATAATACAAGATAAGTGATTTTTAAATTTAACTATATGATGTGGTAAATAAAGTGTCATGTAAAGTGTTAAAAGAGATATCATTATCTCAGAATGAGAATTGAAGAAAGAAATTCCGCCAATTAGATTCTTATATGTTATAATATATTTTCTTTTCTAAGACCAAATATGTTTTTAAAAAAGTTTTTTCATTTTTCGTAATACGTGGACTTTATTCAATGTTTACGCTTCTGAAACAAATAGATAAAATGATCCCTACAGAACATCATTTTTGACTTAATTGTTTTTTTTTTAATTTCTTACTATTCTTACTATTATTTATGTAACATTTTATTCCATTGATAATAAGTCATTATTTTATTCTAAAAATTATTTGTCACAAAAGAAAATTATCTTAATATAATAACAAAATTGGGCCCTAGATGGCTGTTTCGTGTGAGTGGTTTCTAACCGGAAACAAATTAAAACACCAGGCTTACTTTTATCGGTTTCCCGGAAGAACACATGAAGCAACGAGGGAATTACCACGTTTTCATCGGGTTTTTAAATTCTTATGTACCGATCGAAAAAGCCAATAAAAAACTTGAGTCGCTTTGAAAAGAGTTAAACTAGATTTATTTAAATTTGGTTGAAGTGACCCTTTCCAATATTTATTTTATAATAACATTAAATTTATTTTTCCTAGTCTTACCTTTTTAAATTTATACTTTGCTCTTTTTAATGCTTATAAGTTATAGATGAATATTTTAATTGAATGAAAAAAACTACGATAGAATCGGTGGTTAAAAAATCGTTTCGGTCAGATGATCTGTATCTGACAAATATTTTATAACGGAAATTCAACAAAAAGGATACACGGCAATCGGTTTTTCATTTCTATAATTTTATCTCGGTATTCTTGAAATTCTATTTTTCTTGTGTAACTTAGCTACTTACGAAAAAAAACGTTTTATTACAATTACAATTTATGTGATTCTCAAGACTGAAATGGCGAACTAAAAATTAGAATTCATCCTATCCACATGTTTCCATATCACTGTTTTATTACTTGATCTTCAAAAAATTTTCTTTTTTGAAAATCAAAGTTTGTCTCTTAGTTTGTCTCAGTTTTGTCTTTTAGCTCGCTTCGAAGGAAAAACATACTTTTATTACCATTTTTTAAGATATGATTCGGATATCAAAAGTAAATTGATGCCTGGAACACTTTCACACTATGTTTCTATATCACTATTTCATTTTTATACTAATTTTAATATCTGCTGTTTATTTTTTAATATATCTAAATTATACAATATATATCTATGTAGAACGTTAACGTAACTTATTTGTGCTACGTAATTATACACTTCACCATTAAATACCTTTACTTTATGTATCTAATTTTGTTGTATCTTATTTTCGTAGTAAGTTATTTTTTTTTTAAGCGCTCTATCTAAAAATGGTATTTTTCTTCCCAGAATTAGTAAGACGACATGCTTAACTTACTTATAAATATATTTGTCAAAATACCGGCACTAACCATCTTTAAAATTTTTTTGTTAAATTTTTTTTGGAAATGTAAGTCAGCATTTGTGATAAGATTTAAACATTTTGCTTTATTGATAATAAAAATACCATTTGTTTCTAAGACTTATTTATTATAAAATTTTGTAATAGGAAAATTTAGCCCTAGATGGTTGTTTCGTGTGAATAGGTTTCTAGCCAGAAAATATAAAAACCCGACTTACTCTTATCCGTGTTTTCCGAAATAGAATATGAAGAAAAGAGCGAATTACCAAATTTGAATGCACCGATCGAAAAAGTCAATAAAGACACTTGCGAATCTGGTTTTCGATCGGAATTAACGTTCAATTTAGGTCGCTCTAAAAATAGTTAGTAAATTAGTTTTAATTAAATTTATTTAAAGTGAAACGCTTTACGTTAAAAACAAGAATGGAAATAAGAATAATAAAATAGAAAAATTTATAATAAATTATTTTTTTTATTTATTTAATAATAGCTATAAATAATTTTTTTGGCCTTTTTTAAATTTCTACCTTTTTTAACAATTATTAATTACAGGAGGATCCCTTAACTGTTTGGGGGACACTACGATAGAATGGGCTTAGAAAATTTAAAAAAATATATATATATTTTCCCAAAAATAAATACAACATAAGTTTATAAGAACAAGGACGTTTATTTCAAGTTGTTAGGGTAAGTATTTGCAAAGTTATAAGGCTGCTAGTCTGGGGTTTTTATACCTCCCAAGATTCCGTTGAGTTTGCTATTTGTTTTAAGAATGTTGTTTTAAATTTATGACTTTTTTTCTAAAAAGTTGTTTTTCAATATTGGAAGTAGTGTTTTAATTAAATTGCGGCAAGCAATTCCAGGTTTCTGGTAAGAAAATCTGATTTTATTTATTACTATTATGTTTTTGTATTGTCAATCTTTAGTCTTTAATAAAATCAAATTCAGTTGATTTCAATGAAGAAGTTTCACTTTTCAAGTATTTAATTTTTAACTTGATTATTATAAATACATATTACAAAATGTCTGGCCTCTCATTTTCTATTCAACAATTAAAAATTGATAGAAATTTTCCTGACCTTGATGTCAGAGTATGTATATTTTAAATGTTTCTGAGAAACAGTAATAAAAGATTTTTTTAATTTCCTTCAGTTCATATTACAAGAAAAACATGGAGAGGGATATGCAATGTAAATATTATTAAGACTTTGAGCTATAGAATTTCTTCTGATCAGTTCACAAATTTTAATAATGCTGATACCCCTGGCTTTACACTACAATAAATTGATTTTCTAAGGTTTGCACTGTCTATTTTTTTATTTTATTTCTTGCTCGTATCATACCACTTCCTGTGTTCACTGAGACAAGACATAGGTATAGCTGCTAAGAGACCTGAGCCCCCGGAATGGATCAGACTTAATGTTTTTCTTACATCTTGTGTTTTTTTAAGAGTTTCTTTTTATTTTATGTAATCATCTATCCTTGAATTAAGTTTTTAGTAATTTTATAGTTCCAAGATATGTTGTTAGTATTATAAGAGACCAACAACTATATTCTATGTAAGTGATATATGTTTATACTAAAAAGTTGTTTTCATTTTGAAAGAGTTTATTTTGTTTTGTCAATGGATATATTGTTTCTTTCGATAATACTCTGTTATAGAATTTTTAATTAATTTTAAAAATTAATATTTAGATTATAATTTAAATAATTTTAAAATCTGTTTAATTTTTCTTTAGGAAACAGATACAAGTACATATTAAATAAGAATAATTCATCCTCTATTGACTCTATGTGTTACTAAAATGAGGATATTATTAACCTAATGGGAATGCCTTTAGATGCATTATGAGAAAATAGCACAAAAATGTTGACATCCTTTTCTAATCTGTATAAAATTAGGGTAGTTCAGTGCTAACACAATAATTTTAAAGATTTTTAGACTAATTCTAATTTATATAATGTCTGTTATAATGAATTATTGAATATTATGTATATTATTTTAAGTAATTTTTTTTTCCAGGAAAATTAAATAATAAATGTATTAAAGCAAAAAAAACATTGTTTTATTTCCATTTGTCCAATTGGTGATATGTCGTATACTATTGTTAGTACACTTTCGTAGACTATTGCAGTAAATTAATCTATTAAGATATGTAAAATAAAGCTGAAAAGTTTAATTTTTGTTCAGATCAATATCTGATGCTGACACCTAAACAAAAAGGCTCTTTTCTCTATGAGTAACCTTTTTGATTAGGCGTTTGCTTTAGATATTACGATTAAATGTTAAGATTGTCGGATTAAATAAAATGTGATTTCCCGCCTTAATTTGGCCACGCCTTTCTACCATTTCGATTGGTCCAATTAGACACGTCAAACTGTCAAGTTAGTTACAACAGTTTCCGCTGCCAAGCGAGAGGCCGCTAGCTGATTTGTCAAAAGAATTTATTTCAGTTTGTATGCAACCACCACTTCTCTATAATTTGTGTTCTGTGGTGCCCAGGCGTTATTTTGACAAAGCAGCGTGCGCGGTCGACATGCTAGCGTCGGTCGTTGCGTCCACTTGGGCGCCTGTGACGTATCATCCCGGCCGCGCTGGTACAAGGAAAAAATTAAACATGGCGTATTTATTCGAAGAAGCGTATATATAACTTTGAAAATTAATTGTGAAGTAACTATAAATGCTAGAGAACTGAAATAAATTGCTAAATTTAAGTTGGAGCCTGCTCTTTTTTGCTAAAAAATAATCGAATTGTCGTTTCCAAGCTCAGTGGTGGTTAATAATTTAATTTGATCTGACAAACATTTTATAATAAAAACTCTTTAAAAATCAAGAAACGGCGACTGCAATCAAAATCGCACTTCCATACTTCTATCTCATTTTTCTTGTATAATTTATGTACTTACGAAAAAAAAAACATTTTATTGCAATTCTTATGATCCCTAAGACTGAAGTATCATAATAAAAATTAGAACTGAACATATCCATTTTTTTATACCACTGTGTAATTTATAGACTACTTTCTGAATCTTCTAAAAATTTAATTTTTCTTGTACCATTTAGCTAGTTACGAAGAAAAAACATGCTATTACCATTTTTTATGACGCCTCAGATTTTTTATGAGACTCAGGCATCAAACTTTTCTATTTTTTATTCTATATTATCATTTCATTTTTATACTACTATCTAGATCTTCTAGAACTTTTATTTTTTGGCTACTTTCCTATTTACATAAAAAATATTATTTATTTTTAAATCAGAAAATATATATATTGCTGTTGAAGGTAATTATAATTTATATGTGCTACGTGATTATACAATTCATTATTTGAAATCTTTACTTTTGGTCTCTTGCTATGTAACATATTATGTCTAAATTAGTGTGTTAAGAGTTTTTTTTAAACGCTATATCTAAAAATTGTATTTTGCTACCAAGAATTAGTTATAAATATATATAATATATTATAGACAATTTATTTTACTGATTTTATAAATGTATGTTTTATAGATTATACCCAGCATATAAATATAAGTCAAGAACATTTGTGAAATGATATAGTTAAAACATTTTACTTTGTTAATAAAATTACTTATATTTTAAAAACTACTACTTTATTCAAAAACTTATTTATTATAAAAGAAAATTGTCGATATGTAATGACAGAATTGGGCTCTAGATAGTTATTTCTTGTAAATGGATTTTCAACCGAAAAATATAAAAAACCTGATTTACTCTATAGGTTTTCCGAAATAACGTATGAAGTAAAGAGCGCGTAATACATTTTCATCGGGTTTTTAAATTCGAATGCACCGATCGAAAATGTCAATAAAAATAAAAGTCCCTATAAAAAAATTAACCTAAGTTAAATTACATTTAGTTAAAGTAAAATCCTTTAGGATATAAACAAAAACTAAATATCAATAACAAAAACAAAAAAATTATATTAATTTGTATTTGATTAATTTTATAATAATAACAAATAAATTGTTTTTAGTCACTATTTTTTTAAACGTATACTTTGGCCTTTTTAATGCAATAAATTAGGATATGCTGCTTAATAAATAATTTTGATAAGATTGTCTGAATTTGACATACAGTCTATAATGAAAACTCAATAAAAAGCAAGAAACGGTGATCGCAATCACAACCACTATTTTACTTTCATACTTCTGGCTCGATATTCTGGAAATATCAAGTGTACCAGTGCTCATCACATGAAGGTTAAACTAACTACGGTGACAACAGCACGTACGTCGATAGCCAGATATACAAGGTGTTTTTTTAATAATGCGACGAAATTGACGGAGGTGTTCCCTAGACGAAATTAAGCAAAAAAGTTTCTATGAACATCCTTAACGTTTTAGATTTTACGCTATAGGGTGGTAAAGTTAAATGAAAAAACTTTTTTTCGATAAATTTGATACCCCTGTAGATATTTTTTTAATATTGGCATGCAATTTCTAAGCATTAATAGCATTTTTCTTATACAAAATTTAAATTTTTATAGTCGCCATTAGTATTTATTAGAACTAAATATTTTTTTCAAAAACAGAGGAAATGATTAGAAATATGTATCTTCTAAAAATTGTGTTAAATTTTTTGCTCAGTTTACCCAATTATAAAAAAAAATATTATTTTTATTTAAATCATATAATATATTGTACTTCTATTGAAGGTGCACCCCATTTATATATGCTACGTGATTAGGTACTTCATAGTTTAAAATCTTTACTTGTCCCTTGTTTGAGGCCACTATTGTTTCTTTTAATAAAAAAAATTAATTCTTAATTTTTTTAAAAGCATGTCTAGTTTCTAGGTAATTTTTCATCCGATGCACGGTTTTTGATAAAATAAAAACATAAAAAAATAAAAACCATTATTGTGGTTTATAGCCCGAATGCCTTGGTCCAAGTATGCTAATCAAGTATTACTTTTATATCTCTACTCTTAGCTTTTTGTTTTTAGTAGGAGACAGATGTAATAACAAATAGAGAAATGAAAAATAATTATCCAGACATTGTAACCATAGACACAAACATCAAAGAAGCATTCTTATTTGACGTTACTATTCCACTTGATAAAAATATCGGATGCGCTAAAACAGATAAAAATTACGTATAATTATTATTAAGTATAATTAGGTAAATTTAATTACCAGATACTAGCAAATAAATTGAAGGACTGGTAAATGAGTTATAAATGAGTTATAGGAAAGTTAAAATATTCAATAAGTTTTTTCGGTAAAACGTTAACTTAAATATAAGCAAACATAAAAAATATCTACAAGGAGTATCAGAATTAACAAAAAAAGATTTTTTTGTCTTTTAGCTTTTAGTATAAAATTAAAGACATTTAGGGTGTTCATAGGAAATTTTTTGCTTGATTTTGTCCCAGGAACACGCCCCTGAATTTTGTCGCAATATTAAAAAACTCTCTGAATATAAGTTTCGTAGAATATACATAGCCGTTTGGCCGTAACAGAAATAATATTAATTTTATTCAATGTTAGAATATTTTTAAATTTCATTGTTCTGTGTATTAAGTCGAACCCATATGAGATTCTTATTATGTGGTACGGGTGTGATTTAAGAATTTTTTTCTAATTTTTACCTACCGTTAATTAAATTGCATTTATTCTTATTTTTTAGCCTTCATTATATCAATGCGGTCAGTGCGAAATAATAATAAAAGGAGACAATGATTACAGATCGATCAGGTCAGAACTTATCTAGAGATATCTTTATCTACACGTACAATACACCGACTTCAACCTTTGACAGACTTTTTTTTTAAATCTCTAAAAGGCAATTTTAATGAAGCCAGTCTTCAGGCGAAAGGACGCTAAGAGAAAATAAAGAAAACATGCAAAATGGGGCAAATTAAAGAAACGCGATGATTCATAAAAAGGAATTGGCACTGTAAATTAAAAAAAAGAAAAACGGTTGGTTTTGTCTCATTTAAAGAAATAATCGAGAGAAAAACATGATGCAAAAATGCTTAAAATCCAAATGATGGCTGCATGATAAATGTGCTGAAGTTAATAAAAGAAAAAATATATATTTTTCTAAAAATTGAACTAAATACCTCGAAAAAATATGCTTTGAAAACTTTTTTTTATGTAAACTATTTAATAAATATTTATTAAATAAGCTCAAACTATCATTTAATCAGAAATTTAAAAGGTGCGACTTAGGAAATAGATTGCCTTAGTCGTAACGATATATTTTCTTAAAGATTTGGTCGATTTTAGGTGAAAGAATATAGATGTTCAAATTTTATTATTATAAATAACATAAGTTTTGGATTCCAAGTTTAATATTTTTCTAAAGAGGTACGAACGTGGCAATCAAATTTTAATGTCGTGATTGAACAGGTGATATAAAAATTAAAGCTGATCATATATATATAACTGTTCTATTTTTAGACTACTCTGCGGAGCTTCTAAAAATTAGATTTTTCTTATGACACTTAATCAGTAAATCAGGAAAAACTTAATTTTTTTTTATTACCATTCTTTATGATGCCTATGACTAAGGTGGTAGTCTCAGGCATTAAAGATAAATTGATGCTTGAACCTTCTTTTCTATATCATTACTTATCTCTATACTACTGTCTTGATTTTCTAGAACTTCTATGTTACTTTTTGCTTAGTTCAGTTTACATGAAAAACATCATTTATATTTGAATTACAAAATATATATTTTTATTTAAGGTATATCTAATTTATTTGGGCTACGTAATTACGCACTTTACGATTAGAAATCTTTACCTTTTGTAATTTTTTATGGGTTAACAATTTTTTCACACGTTGTATCTAAAAATGGTATTTTCTTTTATCAAGAATTAGTTTCACAATATATCTAGCCCAATTAAATAAATGTATTTTATTTACAAAATATATCATGAATTCATATTAGTTCAAATTTCAGCATCTTTTATATACTTGTTCATTGCAAGTTTAAAGCGAAGCTACTCTAGTTAGTCTTAAATATAAATCGAGAAAGTTTGATTACATTTAAAGCGTTTGATTCGATGCGAGGCTCTATTGCTGAAAACAGCAAATAAAAAGCAATGAGAAAACTGGCAATTCCCTAATTTGAACAGACATCAGCTTTTCGGTCACACTTTTCTCATGTCCTGATTCGCGTCATGAGGTTTTTCTTTTGGATGGAGGTAACCTTCGTCTTCGACCCTCGTTAAGTTACGTAAAATTTTACGTGAAATGAAAGTTTTAATTTAGAAAAAAATTAAAATATTTATTTTTAATCTAAGAAAAAAAATTCTTACAAATAATACAGTGATGATATTAAAGTATTGAAAACCTATATTTATAAAAATTTAATAGTTAAAAAATTACCTAAACAATTATTTAATTTTTCTTAAGAAGTTTTCTGTTTCTGCTCTTTTCGAACCATGTTACAAGAATTATTACTAAACCATTTTAAATAGACATATAAAAATTGTATTTAAATTTCATCTCAGTCTCAACATATATTAGTAGATTTATAAGAAGTTTTCATTATATTCTCTCCAGAGTTAAGCTAAGTTATTTTTATTGAAAGTAAAAAAATAAAGAGGTATACACATATAATCTAAAAATAACCTTTGTTTATTATAATATAAGGATCTCTCTACTAGTTCAGTTATTATTAATAGTTTTCACTGTGTTGACTTGTGTATTGGGTAAAAAGCTTTACTCACATCAAAGAAAAACAAGTCTCTAATGTGACCCTAAAATCCTACTTTTCGATTTTCCAGTTTTATTGACACTGGCGGGAAAAAAGTAACGTTTCTTTAGAGATTTTATCTTTTATATACCCTGCACAAACAAGTCTGGAAAAGCGCAAAAAATTTGACTTTACTCTGACTAGTTTATTCGTGGGTGCTTTTTAACTTTTTTTGACATCTACATTTTACAAAAATAAAAAAAAGTAATAATTGAAAAATATTTATATAAACACCTTCACAAGTAGCATAAAAAACAAATGCCTTTTATCTTTAATATTCAATAAAAAAAAACATTCCTTCTGATAAAATGCTCAGCTTCTAATGGGATTTCCGAATAAATGTTAGTGCTGACTCGAGTTTTAATTTAAATTTGAGACTGACTAAAAGATGTTGTCAGGGACCTTGTTAATCGGAAAAACTATTGAAACGTTTAAATGAAGTTAATTTAAAAAGTTATTTTAACGTTTTAATATTTAACGTTGACTTATTAAAATTTAACGCATATAAATTACAAAATTATAGTTTGGTTAGCCTTATGATATCATTGACGACGCTACAGATCTTGTACTACCGAAATTGTTCACAAATTTTGGCAACGGAATGCAGATACTCAAAAGTTTAAAGCAACAGACGTACCATCGTGGCAGCCATTTTATACTACATCTGTTCGAACCATAAAGTGCTTAAAAGAAGAATGCCCTATTATACATATTAACAAAAAGAGTTACGCAAATAGGAAACATACAAAATTATTGGGATCGTAAAATGCGTAAATAAACAAATATTAATTCCTGTGTCACAAGCTAAAAGAATATACGAGTATAAGCTAAAAGAGGAAAGTATCACTACTATTGTAAGAAACACCAACTTATTTATAGACAACCAAATATCCAAAATAAATTCACATAACTTGGGGATCCAGCAGGTAAAATCTGTTGTGTGCTACAATTTTAAAAAGCAGTAATGCTAACAATATGCTTTATGTTTGGCTGCATTCTAGCACACAAGTAAATTGTTGGCTTTCGTCGGTCGTAATTCCTTATTTGCTTGTCAACATTTGATAAAAAATATAGTAGAACGCTGAGAAACAGTACAATAACTTTAGAAACATGCCGCCAGAATTGGTATATGAATACTCTGACATCAACCAACACTAAGAAGTCTACATGTGATTAAGGGTATAGCTTAACTCGCGCCAAAACATAGTCCGAAAAAATAAAGAAGCACGAAAACTTGGCATTAGAACTATGAAACATGTGGCACTTAACAAAAGTCACCATAGTACTATTAGTTATCTTGGTTAAAGGAGTAATGTCTAAAAAAATTAAGAACAATCCTTCTGAAATTTAACTACCACAGAAAATCGCGGAATATCGACAGAGTTTTAATTAGTAGTAAAACTGTTTTATAGTACATACAAATACCCGTGTGAAATTCGTGTGAAAAACATTAGTTTAGCGAGATATTTGGCTTTAAAGCTTTCTAACTTGACATATTTATCTGTCTATTGTTCAGATTAAAGCATCTTTAGAATAAATGATTATCAATTATTATTATTATTACATTTTTGTGCTTGTAAATGTTTTGAATATGCATACGGAGGGTAAATGATTATATGAATAAAATTGATTTATTATATTATAATTTATTTTATTTTTTTATTGAGTTAAAAGGATATGGAGTTAAATAACGAAGGAGTCATCAAATAGATAGTTTTTAGATTTTTAGTAAAAATTAATAAATTTGAATATTCCTCTAAAGTAGATAGGTTAAAATCCAACTTAGCTCTTATGTAAACAGGCGGTCATTGCTCTACAGACCTGCAATATTATGATTTTTTCTTCGTAAAATACAATTTGTTTTACAAGAAAACGAGACTCCATACTACAAAATCCTTTTATATTGGATAAAACATTGCTAGAAAATAGAACTATACAGCATAATACAGCAGGTATTATAATAGTTCACAAGAAAGGCAAATCAGCTTACTTAATAAATAAAGCCGTACCTAGTAATAATTTAGATATAAAAACTCATAAAAAATAAATAAATACTTACCACTGTATCGCGAAATCAAAGAGTTGTAAAATCTAGAGAATTTTGAGGTTATGCCGATTATTATTGGTACCATGGGAATAATACCTAAAAGCTTAAAGAAAAATCTAATAAAAATCAATGCCTGATGCGAGAGAATGCAGGTGGATAGACTGCATGCTCAGAAACAGGACAGTAAGATGCAAGTTGCTGAATAAAACTCTGGAAGCCTCTGAAACTCAGGTATGTCCATAGAAAAGTATTCTTTTGCCTATCCTGTGATGCATGTTGATGAACGAGCTGCTATTAAAACTAAAAGAAGAAAGCTTTAGAACTTTAGGATATGCAGATGACTTGGGCTATCTAGTCCTAGGAAAATTGAATATGACGGTGAGAGAAAGAATGCAAACTGCTCTGAACATCGTGAAAAACTGGATAGAGGGAAGCTCTTAAGATTAGTTAACTTAAATCCGCAATTATACCATTTAATAAAAGACGAAAAATAAAGAACCTTGGGCCACTATTCTTGCATGATAAAGAAATTCCTATGTTGAAGCAGATCAAATATCTGAGAGTTATCTTTGATTCCAAATTAAGCTGGAACCAACATCTCGACAAAGTAACCAAGCAATCAAAATCAATTTTATTGAATACCAAACACATGCTTGGGTAAACTTGGGTATTACAGCCCAAAATGAAACACTGGAATTATACCTGAGTAGTAGTGCCCACTATAACTTTTGCTGCACTAACATAGTGGCCAAAAACCCCACAAGTAGGAGCAATGCTTAAGTTAACCAACATACAAAGGCTTGCATGTCTAGGCATGATAGGAGCCATGAATGCACCCCAACCGCATCCATGGAAGCCCTTCTTAACCTCCCACCATTACACCTGGTAATTCCAATGAGAAATAATAGTCAAGTTAACTTGACAGAACACCAAAGAATATCAAGAATTTGTGAGGCAATCAAATCAGAAATGATTTCGATCAAATGATTCCAAAGTATTGCACCTCTATCTATTCCGCACATCTTTAAAGCTAAATGTCCAATAACAAAAGAATGGAACAACAGTAACCGTAGACGAGACGGAGATCTTATTTGGTTACAGATGAATCCAAGATCGACAAAGAAAGGAAAGCCGGAATTTTTAGAGAAAAACCTAAGCATGACACGTCTTATCTGGTGAAAGACATGCCACAGTTTTTTAGATAGAAATATTTGCGATACTAAAATATTCTAGGAAAAACATTGCATGCACTAATAAGCAGACCCTAATAATAATAGAGAGCCGA
The DNA here is from genome assembly GCF_022605725.1 of Anthonomus grandis grandis. Lineage (NCBI taxonomy): Eukaryota > Metazoa > Arthropoda > Insecta > Coleoptera > Curculionidae > Anthonomus > Anthonomus grandis. The sequence goes on along the minus strand of NC_065548.1, from coordinate 22,909,238 downwards.
GCCGCCTTAAGGGCCTTATCGAACCCTTAGAACTAAAAACCTTAGGAGAAGGTAACTCAACTCAGATTATATGGGTTCCGAGACATACAGGTATTCCAGGAAATGAAAAAGCCGATGAACTTGCAAGAAAAGGCTCTACGGCACCTTACATCAGACCAGAACCTGCACTGGGAGTGCTAAAAAGCACACTCCGCAGTGATATCAGGGACTGGGTGGAAAGAAAACATCAAGCTCACTGGACAGAAATGAGACATCTGAAGAAAGAAAAGACGTTTAGAACTTTAAAAAAGCGGAGAGAGACCACCTTATATTTGGGAGAAACAAACTCAGGACACCTATAAGAATCAGAAGGGGATGCGTGGTCATTAATAGCTGTTAACCTAAACAGAATTAGAGCGTATAATAGAGATCTTAATTGCCAATTGTGCGAAAAGAAACCAGAAATAGTTGGAGTTGTAATTTGCAATTTGGAAAGACACACTGGACTCAGAAGCATTAGGTACCACAGCAGCAAAATATCCTATACTGGCTTGTATAGGGCAGCGAGATGCTAGATTGGGTAGTATAGATGTATATCGGGGTGAGCACAATAAGCCTTTAGGGCGGAGGTGTATTTCGTGCACAATGAACTAACCCCAAAAGAAAAAAAAATGAAAAATCAATGTTCCACACAATACTTATGGGCTAATCCAGAAGTCTATAGTCTATACAAGATGCAACTCATATAGTAAGAACTGCAAGCATCAATTTTACGACTTTTCTTCTAACGGAACAATGGAGGAAAAGCTTAAATTCGTATCATGGTACGAAGATCGAATTTATAAGCTTCAAAAATTCATGGACAACACAGACTATTTCCTCCATGGAGCAATAAGTGACATCAACAAAATCTCCCACCGCTGAAATTGCCCTTGGTCTGATATTTCCAGAGCGACAAAATGAAAACTGAGTCGAGACAGAGAGTTTCATCACAGCCATACAAGATTAACTATATGTAACGCTGTATTAGGGAGAGCCGAAATGTTCATCATATATCATCTAATGGTACCTACCTGACGCTAAAACAATATCTCACACGTCACAGAAACTTGCCTGGCATCTTATCAGAAGACCTGTCAAGAAGAAGAAACTGGTACCTGAAATAGGACTATTTTATAAATACTAACTGAAAAAAAAAACAAAAAAATGAAAGTATTTAAATTTATTAAGATAGACATCATTATGCACAGGATGGTTAAATATAACATAGCAGATAAATTATTACTAAGCAAGCAAAAGAATATGTACAAAAAATACACATCACATGACTATTAGATGATAATATACGAAACGCAAGAATATAGAAACTAACAAAATACGCAAAACATTCACAATACCTGAAAGCTATATTCCAACTAAAAGCAGCACGAAATGCACCAACTATACTTACCTGTAAAGAACCTGAGCCCCAGATAGCAAAATATAGAACGACTTCGATTGAGAATCGAAGAACAAAAGTAATTAAGAACTAAAATGTAAAAAACGATAGTTCTTTCTACCCATTCTATTAAGATCTCCCATTGAGTAAATATAAAACATATTGTAGTAATAATAAGAAGAAATTCAAAATATTTTTTTAAATTTTGCAACAAAAAAAAGTGTCTTGCAATAACTATCGCTAAATCATAAAGAAAACCAATTAAATAAATTTACTGAGGCTAATTAATTAATTTAAGATAAAAAATGTATAGTAAAAATTAGGATAAAAATAAAAATAAAGTAGCAGAATAAAATACAAAAGCAAAAACGCAGAGTAAGGGATAGAAATATTTATTATATAAGATTTTTGCACATAAAATATAGGGAGCTCTATGCTCTAAGGAGAGAAATGTGGCATAATGTTTTAAATGTATTTGAGGCATACGAATATTTATTTGACCTTAAAGATATGTGCAATCGATCTGTTGATGCAAAAGCTTTTATACAAATTTTACAAAAATAATTTCTATGATTAGATAACGAATGGTTATAGCTTATATAGGATATGTTCTATCCTCCCAAAAGCTTAAGTATTTAAGTAAGACTTAACTGTGATAGATTTATATTGAACTCAAGATAATAGCGGTATAGTCTAGTTTTGTTAGAACTAGCGAGTTATACAACATACTAAGAGTATTTATATTAGTAAAGTACTTTACTATTTCTAACTATTAGTTCCAAAAGTTTGCAAGCCGCATTTGCAGACTCCTCTATACAGGGCATAATATTTAATCAATAATTAAAGAAAATTCCTAACTCGATTATATAAATAGGTTCCTAACAGGTATGAGTCTGAGGTAGAAAATAAATTTGTACGTCTCAATATTTAGGTAAAGTAGATTTTTAATGCACCAAATGTTAATTATTTTAGGATTTTTCTAAATAGGCAAATAGTCTAAAAATAAATCTACTTTATAAAAATTATGATAATTATTTTTTAATCTTAAGATTATTAGTGAAACATAGGATGGTTTAACTTTATTATTAGTTATATAGTAAATAGGTTGGAAGTTCACTGATCATATATTTTACTACTTCTGTATCAATGAGGCAACATGAGAACATAATTCTATCTATGAAGTTATGACCCAAATTTGTAGTTATGAAAGGGATTGTTGGAAACAGATTAAAAAAACCTTACTTATTCAATCATGTACTTACTTTTCGACCTTTATACGAATATTGTTAGAATATTAGAATACTATTCCATAAATAGTTTGTGTAAAAGATGTACAAAATTTAAGATCTCTGTAAATACTTTTCTTTATTTAAAAGTAGTTTTTACTCTCATTTACAGCAAAATCATGCGTCTTTATCATGTATGTCATTATAAAAAGTTTATCAAGTATAGTCCGTCAAGAATCTTGGAAATTATTGAAAAAATTATTTTGAGATTTAAATAAAAAACTACATAATTATTGATGACATCACTATGATTTGCATACTATACAGTAATTAAATTTCTTACCTACGCTATGCCTGCCTACGTTTTTAAAACTATACCTCTTGAAAATGCTGGTACCATAAAAAACAAAATCCAAATTCTCATAAAAAATCTTTTATTCTTTTATATTTATCTTATCTAAGGAGTTCAAAATTATTATAACTAAGAAATGTGATGCGACACCATCGAACCGAATTATTTGTGATAATTCGAAGTAAGTTTAAAGGCACTTCTTCAAGCAAACCTGACAGATTGTTTTGAAAAAAATCGTAAATTGATGGCAAGTTTATGGCTTTTACCATTCACTGACAATCCAATATTTAATTTTTATCGAGCATAAATCTTTTTTTAATTCCAATAACTATTCCCATAGAATAATGTTAAATTAGGTTTTGCAAGTGTCCTTAGGGCTAACTGGCTATATGACATAATAAGGACCCGCTTGATTTTATCAATTTTTCTATTATTTTACTTACCCAAATATAATGGCCAAATCGTATGGCAAAATTTGCTGTACTGAAGGACTGAAAAATTTTTTGTGATTTTTATCCATATATCGTACCTTTATTAATCATTGATTCTTTTGTATTCCAAATTAGATTTTTATGAGGACTATCAGCATCAGTTTTGCTTGTTCTAGAAATTAAACTTTGACGTCTGACAATTTAATGTGGATGCATCAACTCAAATTTAGAAGGTTTGCAATCTCCGTCGAGCAATCAGTTTTGTTTGCACATAAGATATGGGTCAGAATTTTTTAATAGGTGCCTTGTAATTGTGTATATACTCTAAGAGCTCTTTTTACTTTTAGCTGATATCTTTTAGCTCTATGAATATACAGAATAATCAAAAGGCCATAAAATAAAATGTTATCAACACATGAAATCTATTAAATATTTTTCTAACAGGTTTGATAAGAATAAGTAAAAAAAAATCACTAGTATCCTGCAGAGAGTAAGCAAAACATTGTGTATTTGGATATCAGAGCTAAACTGTAGTCTCACATCCTTTGCGAACATGATTCAGAATTTTATTTAAGAGCCGAACGGCACATAACATTTTTAATATATGACATCATGTCTAAATGACAACTCTAATAATAACTAATAATAGTTTCTTTTTAGTTGGCTTAAAATTTCTAATTAATTCTTGAAATATTCCCACTCAAGCCCCACATGACCTACAGCATAACGGTACTAACCTAATAATTCTTTGGAAACCCCTACGCGATTTCGTGAATCTGTCCTGATCCCTTGGATGGGATGGCGCTCAGATCGACGCTCTCCTGCAAACCTGCGGAGAGCCGTCAGTTCTCCGTGCGTCGCGACGCTACACTCGACGCAACGTCCGTTACCGCTTTTCAGCGTTCTGTTAACAGACGCCCTCAATTTTAAGTTTTCGCGTACATTGTGCGATAAAGTTTGTAAGAAAAAAAATACAAAAAAGAGATTTCTGCGTTTTAGGTTTGACTTAAGATATAAACTCGTGAAGTTTGGTATCAGGAGGAATTTAGAAAAAGTACGAAATTTATTTGCTTAAGATATTTTAGTTCGTAGTTTTAAACGTAATAATTGTAGTAGCTATCAATAAAGTTCCGTAACTTTTCGTTTACTTAAAGATTCAGGACGTAATATTATTAATTTAAGTAGAAATAAATATAATATAGACTGATTTAGAAAGAGAAAGTTTAAAAGAGCATTTTAGATAACCCCTTGCTTTATTGATATAATTAGATAATTGCTCATAAATATTAGTTAACATCAAAATTAAATTAATTATTTTTTTTTCTAGATAACAAATTATGGTACAAGTGACGACAATAGAGTAATGCATAAAAAATAATGATAATTAAAAAGAGTTTCCAATTGGGTCATAGTTGGGCATTTAATGAAAGACGGTGATTCACAACTTTCATTATCCTTACATCTCTAGTGTGTAATGATATATTAACAATTCTGGGTTACTAGGCAAAAGGCAAAATAAATCCACATAAAAACCAATCCAATATATCCATTCTTAAACTAGGACACACCGTCTATTAAATACCTTATTATATATATCTTCTGTAGGCTAGCATTATTTAATCTTACTCGTTCTTTAATTTTTAAGTTTTTTAAGCATATCGTTAACCTACTAATTTATTATCTTGTTTTATTAACCTCAATAAAATAAATTTTATTTCCCAGAAAATTTAAAAAACTCTGTAGTGAATAAAATCAAATATTGATAAACCTTTTAAACAAACTCGAGAAAACATATTATTTTTAGCTGTAATGTTAATATGTTGAAATCTGCTACAAAAGAAACAGTTTATTTAATACGTTTTCTTCATAATTCATCTTCACCTCATTTTCTTCAGCTTAAATTTATATTATTTCTACTACACTTAAAAATAACCTGATTATATAACAATGAATATATATATTCGGTTCATCAGAAAAATTTTCACTATAAAATATTTATAAATTCATTGTCTTACACCCTTTTTGCCTTAAATATTCTCCCCGCCTATACTTATCCGTAGCTAATTTCGCGTAATAAATTCAAATAGCCAATTTAAATATTTTATACCTAAATTTCATTTAAATGATTTAAACTGGCTCATTTGCGTAATAAAGGCATTTGTATTCGCATATTTTCGCAAACATGAAAAAAATGTTCTTACGATGGAAACGGCTACGGAACAGCCGTAACATTATTTTTACGCCGGTCAGGTATTTTCGTTTTAGATTTATTGATCGAGGGGCAATTATAAATTATTATATCCTTATGATGGATAATAATTTAAAAAATATATTTTATGAAGAAAAGTTAAGAATAAAAAGAAGCGTATTTTACTTTAAGTAACTCTCTTAATTACTTAATATTGCCATATGATATTTATAAAACATTAATTTTTTTTCAGCATTTCACATCATTCTCAGCCTTTACTCCTGCCAACTAACTTTACTGCAGTGAATTAAGTGAAAGAAAATGCTTATTGTTTTAACTAAATTTATTAAACAGTTACTATTCCTAGTGAGTGTTGTGAAAAAATGTGAATAACTTTTTTTCTTATTAGTCCTCTACTCACTTAACTTCCAAAATATGTTGGACCACTTTTTCTTCATATTCTTTTCTGTTGTTCTATTTTCAACATATGCAGGTAAGTTTTTATTTTTAATGTTACATTAGAATACAAACCTATATTTAAATAAGATCTACATATATATATATATATATATATATATATATATATATATATAGAAGGTATTTTCATTTTTGTAGTATAACTTCAAAATTTTGAAAACTTATACTAAGTATGTAGGTACTTTTTTAAATGATTTAAAAGTTTTTCATCAAGAGACTATCCAACCTCATTCAAATATTTGCAAAAATAGTAAACTTAAGTTGATTTATATATGACACTAATTTATTAACAAAAAAATATTTAAAATAAACTTCACATAATATATATGATTTAAAACATTAAATGTTATCTTTGATTAAATTTTTTAAATTGGAGTATAGACTGCAATATATTTTAGTTTATACAATATATTAAAACTTTTATTTCGCATAATAATTAATATAAAATTATGTTAAGATCAAATAAAAGTTTGATAATCTTAACAACTTTCTAGAAAATCATTAAAGGAATAAAGAAACAAAAATTATTAAAAAAATTTAATTATATATAAAAACATACTTTTCATAAAAATTTATTATTAAATTAAGAAAAGTTAAGCAAGGTAATTATTATTATTTTTTTCATCTAATAGGACAATATTAACATTATTTTATTGCATTTTTTAAAACGTTTAAACTAAAGGTGTAAAATCTAATAATAAAACTTTTTTATTTTAGAATTAAGCACTTACCAGTAATAAATTCAAGAGCTTCTGCTATAAAAAAAATATACTTACTAATTATAAAAACCATTTATGGACTAAAACTACCTGGTTTATTATGTTATTTATTCTCCGTCTAGGCCATTAACTCTTTTTAATACTTCATTTTCCTTTACCTATACGTACAAACTTTATTAGTCCAAAGCGATGCCAAAATCGACTTTTTATAATAGCAATGACAATGATTAACGACCTGATATTTTAAAAAGGGTGTTATTTATGATTTGATTAATCTTTATTTACTGACAATGCTTTTAGGCTAGATAAAGCAAAATATCTGGAAAAATACTAATTTAATTTAAATTTTCTAGATAGAGTATATAAGAATCTATGATATGTTTTAAAAAGATAGTTGGTGCTGATAGCGTTAAAAAGAATGATTTGCTTATATACAGGGTGTCCGGAAAAAGGAGGCCAATCTGCCGGCCACATATAGGGTGGACCAAAATAATGCGACTTTCGTTATGCCATTTTTTAATTGGGCGCTGGGTATTCAATATACAAGGCGTCAAAATGAGAAATATAAAATCATTTTTTTGAAGTAAGTCGACTGTTTCATAAGATATTAAACTAAAATTTGGTGTAAAGTTAAAAACAATTTTGGGTTAAACTTGTATATGTAAATGTTTTCTTTTTGTTTCGTTATAAAATGCTTTTCTAATTACCATTTTCTTTTTTTTTAATATTTAGGTAACTTTAAGTTTATTTAAAAAAATTAATAAAACGAGAAAATACGTACACTAAAATAAAAATTAATAAAAAACATTACCTGAATAATTACTATAAATAATATTGAAATTATTATTCTTACTAAGACTAAATTGCACAGCTCATAAACTATACGAAATACTTAAAAAAAACAGCAAAAGTCTAAAATAGACGTTTACTGTTAAAGCCAGGGAAAACTTACTATACTATATCTTAAGAAGCTTGGGAAATAAAACAGAAAAAATAACCTTTTCTGCTAACCTGGTTCCTGAACCAGGCACTTTTATTGCAGAATAATTCAGGTAAAGACAAAATTGCAATAAAGGAAACTGTTATTTAAATTAGAATATTAAAACACTTTTCGGAAATATTATAAAAGTACCTTAGATAGACTGAATAAGTTTTTGTAATCATGTGAAATCTCTCAGATGCCCTACAGCTCACATCTAAAATGATGAGAAACCTAAATAATGGTAAAAAAGCATAGCTGTCTTCATCGACTATACAAAGGCATACCATACCCTATCTTATATATTAGAAAAATAAAATAGAGAAGCCAGGCAGTTTTATTATAGAATTATTTAGGTATAGACAAAATTGCAAAAAAGGCTCCAGAACCGCTTATCAAAAATATTACAAAAATATATTAAAAAAATATGTAAACTATATAATTGACTATAAGGGATTGGACCTTTATCCCTATCAAGAATATTTTTTTGTTTTTTAAATATTGCGAAACTTTCGTATGCACCTAATTTTCTGTTGGTATTAACCGGTTTAAGTAAATTTATGTTGTCAAAACTCTATCAAAGCCGCTTGTTAGTTAGAATCATATAGTATTGCAACGAAAGTTTGCTTATTTTATTTTTTTTGAAATATGGTAGAGTTTTTAAGATTTATTAAAATTAAATCTGTTTTTACTTAGAGGAAATGAGACCAAACAATGTACCAAGAAATGCATACTAGTCATTTTATGTTGAAAACAAGGGTTAGAGATACTAGTTACGTATCTAAAAGTATTTGTTTATTTATTATAAAAATCAAATTCTAACTGATTTTTATTTTTTATGACAAGAGTATCTAAGAATAGATACTGATTATTTGTTTCTCATTCCAAGTTAAATTTAATAGATGGAAAACAGTTATTGAGTAGTTCTACAAAATTAACAATATTACATTTGCTTTTGTCCAATACGGCAAACATATCATCAACATACCCTTATCAAACTCGTGGAAAGTATTGGAATACCTTTTTTGCATTTAACTCAAAACGGTTCACGAAGAGCTCTGCTAGGAAGGGAGAGAGCCAATTACCCATGGCTGTACCTTCCAGTTATTCATAGTATAGATTGTTATCTTGAAAAATATTTTGTGACATACAAAGTTTTTTAAATTTAATTATTTGTTGGATATATATCGAAATCATTACTTTCCAAAAGTTGACTAAGATATTTCAAAGTTTCTGGTATAGGTATGCATAGTAAAGGAAATACATCGAAACAAACAAAAATTTCATTTCCACTTAGGATTAAATTATTGACTTTTCAATTAAATTGTTGGCTATTTTAGACTGAAAAACATTTATGAGGCAATTGTAGTGTCTCAAATTGCGTTACTAATAATGTTGAAATGTTGTATGTTAAAGATCCTCCAGTGAAGAAAAAATTACAATATTAGTTTACAATATTAGGTCTTATTTTATTTCCAGGTTTATGGATTTTTGATGAACAATATAATTTTGGAATTATTGGGTACGAAAGTTGTACCTTGAATTTTTCTGAAGTTTGCAATCATTTAATAATATCTTAATATTAGAGATTATTTTTGATAAGATTTTTTACAATTTTTTTTATTATATTTTTTACAAATTATTTAACAAGATCATTAACTCGAATAAAATATACTGCTTTGTCTAAAGTAACAACTATATTTCCCTTATCAACAATGTTAAAACAATTTTTTTCTCAGACGTTTAACAATAGAATCCAATGATGTATTTTTTAATTAGGTAAGATTCCTTGTAATTTAGGTGCGAATCATTTCTCTAGCAAAATCTTTCGAAGACTATGGTAAGTACTTAGTTTATGATTCAACACTTCCTGTTATCTCCTCCAGGTTGTTTTTGTACTGATTTTTACCGATATTAATTGGTTTTTCTTTTTGTGGTTTATCCTTCGCACTCACCAACTCTTTTAGTTTTTTGCTTTGTGAAAGAAATTGTTATCTCTTTCTAGCTAAAATTAAATCTATTTTTGGTTAATAACATGTTTCTTTAAAAACCGCTTCATGCTTGATATTGTTTCTGTTTTCAAAATGCTACGTTTACTATATAAATGTTTGGTTTTTAATCTAACTATTTTTGCTTAGCAAAAACTTTAGCCTTTTTTGCAAAATGAGATTTACTTTTAAAAATACACCAACAAACTTTAAAAAAACTGAAAGGCGTTTGCAAGATTTTAGAGACCACAAATCTGCATTACTTATTACAATTTTAGTACTGACCTTAATTTATAAATTTAGTATCGCTGACCGTGAGGCAGCATCCTAATAGTCCTTGTTAGATTAATGTCTGGTCTTGAATAGAAGGACAGTAGCATCAGTAAAACGTATAGTCTTACCTTTAGTTAAAGGCTCTGTTGGAGAATTCACATAAGGTGAAGTGGGGTAAATGTTTAGTAAAGTTGCGAAAGTTTAGGTTTATTTATTAATAAAAAATAAAGCACAATCAAACACAAATTTCTCGTTTTATTTAAAAAATCTTTCGTCTTTGCTTAATATATTACCGCAATTTTAACGCCTACTTTTTATTTTTAGAATAAACTATAATTTCTTTTTAAAACAAAGTCTATACTACACACTTCCTCTCTATTTTGGGGCAAGGGTGTAGACGACTGATATCCTCTATATGCCTACTTTAAGAAGAATATGGGGCAAATGTGTAAAACTTACCTATATTGCGATTGTTTTAAAATACTAAGACTTGCCACAAAGTGACATGTAGGTGAATATTTTTTATTTATATACACAAAATAAAAACAGAATATTCTATGCATTAATTATAACTAAATGTAAATCACCTAAACAAGTTTATAAATATGAATTATTGAATATTATATGCAGAAAAATTTAAATAAAATTTTATTAAACCTCGCCGACCGGTTAAAACGGGATTTGGGAGAGACCTTATAATGTCGCTTCTGCTAACTACAGCACATTCTTCGGGATCTTTCCATGTGAATGTTGAAGAAGCCAAGGGGTCTAAAGTTAGCACTTTTTTGGTAAATTTTATTTCCAATTCTTCATCCTCTTTATTATGAGAGATCACTTGTCCGACAAAATATTTTTTTGATTTTTTCACTAAAAGGCAGACTAGCACCCAGTCATCTTCTTGTATATCTATAGAAGGCTTACTGATTTGCTCCATACATGCATCAAGTGCTTCCGCGTTTCTTATCTCTTCCTCTATTATATCATCATCACTCTCTTGGAATATAATTTCTTTATCACTTATGTCCTCTTCTTCATTCATGAAATTTGGTTTAAATTTTTTACGCCGATTTTTATTTCATTTTGATTTTTGTTATAAAATAGTCGAATCCTTTTCGATCAAGCGACGCATAACTTCCTCAGAAGTAATACCTTCGGCTCCAGAACACACTTTTCTTTTCTTTACTTTTTCGGGTGCGTTAGTCTGTTGAACTATAGACAATAGTAATTCTTCAAAAGAGTATCGCTGTTCTGGTAGCCCTTGGTATCCACTTGGACCTGATTTTGAATTAGGGCTTGATAAATGAGGATGATTTGTATCTTCTCTGTTAATATTTAGGGAATGTTGTCTCAAAATATTGGCAATAGCACTATTGTCCTTTTGACCTAGATTTGAGGGTCCTGGTTGCAATATATCCATCGACTTATCAGGAAATCTTCGTACCCCTTGATGTTGCTCCCATCTCTTGTAAAATATTGGATCGTACTTTTCCTTGTCAACAACACATGCATTAAATGGAAAAATACCTCCTTCCTTAAAACCATTAGATATAATTTCGTGGTTTGTTTCTTTCCATATTTTACAAACTAAAGAGCTAAATTTTTTCTTTGGAATTTGTCTTCCCTCATTATGCTTCTGCCAGTTGATCAACTCATACTCCCATCTAACTTTTAAAGACTTAAAAACACTGAGGTCAAGCGGTTGTAGAATATGGGATGAATGGGGTGGTAACTTAAGAATGATCACCCCATTCTCCCTGGCTGCTCTAAGTAATCTTTCATCCACGTGGGACGCGTGACCGTCATATATCAACATTCCTGCCACATATTTTTTGCCTTGAAAACTATTAACGGTGGCGCCTTAAACCCATCTGCACTAACAGCCATTAAGACCGTAATATTTTGCCGTCCACTGCCTGCAGGTGTTCTAGAAGATGGAGCTCCTCTTTTGCCTACTATTTTTGTCTTGCTTGGATCTAGACAAAAATTGGTTTCATCAAGATTCCATATTTGCCGTGGTTTGTCGTGCAAATTTAGGGAATCCAACTGTGTTTTTAAAATATCAAAGTAGCCATTAATTACGAATGGATCTAAGCATTTCCTTCTAGCAAACTCCACTGATTGGGGTTTTTTAATGGGTAAATTGTGGCGCTTCGAAAAACTTATAAACCAATCTTTACCTGGCCGACCTGCTTTAAATAGCGTTTTAAGTTTATTTAGAATGACATACTTTTCAACAATATTAAATACATCTCCATCCCCATTTTTCCATTGTTATTAAACATTGAGCAAGCTTTTCTTCTTGTTCGCTGGAAATCGCTGTACTTCTTCCCATCGTTAAGCTCTTTACACCTCGATAACCTCTTCGATGATAGCTCAGGGTCATTTGTGGAATGTTATATTTTTTGTGCGCGCCGCGCCGTATTGAGTCATCAAACCTCTCTCAATTTCATTTAAAGCCCTTTTTAATGTATCTGTAGTGTATGAAGTTTTTCTACTTCAAGTTCGTTTATAGTTTCTAACCATGTTTGCCTAAAAATAAGGAAAAAATATAGGTAATTAATAATGAATTTTGCTAATCGTAGGAAAGGGGTAAGTGTGTAGTATGCTACACACTTGCCCGCCTTAATCACTACACAATTGCTCCAATACGTTTTTTTCATGGGGCAACTGTTTAGTAAACAAAATATTTAGGTTAGTAGTAAAAAAAACTAAAAATATGAATAGATATACAATAATACATACCTCTAATCTCTGTCAAAACTGATACTTATAGAAAATGGTATTGTGATCGTCGGATGATAGTGGATTAATCTATAGCACTGAAATTATTTATCGTTGCAAAAAATGACTTCCGAATTTAAAAAGCACGCTACGTTAAAATACATGACATCTATGACAATTTAATGTTTTAGATTAGTGGGGATATATGATTGAATATATTATATTGAATATATATAAAATATAAAATTATATTGAATATATGATTTTTTCATAGATGTCGCAGGTATTTTGGCGAAAGTCATTATATTATAATTTGTGTACACACTTACCCCGCGTACACTGTTACCCCACCTGACCTTAGATAAAAACAGAACGGGGCCCAGCGCCGTACCTTGTGGAACACCACACTCAATATACAGAGGAAAAATTGACCTTTTTTCAATTTTTACAACTTGCTTTTTTTTGATTAAATAAAACCCAAATAGATCTAGTAAAACACCTCTTTTACCAATATTTTCAAGTTTTATTAAAAGAGTAAGGTGCTCCACCGTGTCGAAATCCTTTGACAGATCCAAAAAAACTTGATGACCAGAGTCCTTTGTTTAAACTGTCAACTAAAAAGCTTGTGACCTCGCGTTGCGCCATTTACTGAAAACAAATTGAAATTTGGAAAGTAATTGTTGCTTTTTTAACAAGTCTCTTAGTCTCAGTTTTATGCACTTTTCAAGGATTTTTTAGAGAACTAATAGTTTTTATTATGATTTTAGCTTTAAATAAAGTTGTTTATTTTATTTTTAGGTACTTTTACTAACCCATTTTTTATTTATCGTGCAAAAGAATTTATTAAATTCCTCAGACAATATGAGATGATCAGAAATGTCTTGGCTTTTATCGTTTAGTTGAGAATACGTTTTTCTCATGAATAACAGTTCTTCCGAAGTTTTTTCTATCGTCGATAAAAGAAGACTTGTTATATTGGATTTTCGTAGAAGAGTAGAAATCATTTGAGTACAGGAACTTATGTTCGGAAAAGCGTCACTAGTCAAGTCTACTAGTTTTATCGTAAGGTCTCTGGTGTTTTGGTAGTAAACAAAAAATTGCTGAGACTAGGCCATTGAAAAAATTGAAAGTTTCCATAAAAAATTAAGTACAAGTAAGAAAAAATTGATAACTTATGCAAGCAGAGTTGTCAGAGTTACTCGTTAATAACAATAATCGTTTTACTGTGCTCGCCTTCTTTATACAAATTTTCGTTTCTTTAACCCAGCATAATTTGAAGTTCGATTTTCGACAAAATTATCTAGCTTTCTTGTGAAGTTACTTATGGTAGGGTAAAAGTAGCTCATTGACAAATATTTTAAAGTTCTACTCAATTCTAAGTATGCGGCCTTTAATCCCTAATTCGGTTTTAATTGGCGACACTAATAGTTTATTTCTTTTAGCTATAGTTGAGAATTTGATTTTATGTTTCACATATTTTTACGTTAGGTTGACGTATTTGTACCCTTAGTATATCTGAAAATTCTATGGCAATATGCAATATTATCTTAAATGCTAGTGGCAATAAAAGAACCTTAACTCTTTTACAAAAGTTCTTCAGTATTTCTTCTCAGAATTGCAACATAATTCTACATTAAATTTACGGCTCTCTTCTGTATTAATTCAACTTTGGATCTCAAAGATATATAGTTCTTACCTACTTCGATTAATTTGTGCTGCATGTCTCCTACAGTCTTAGATAGAAAATTTGTTTCTCCATTTCAGAATATTTGCTTCATCCAAGATCTGAATTTCTCACGTCCACGACGTCGAACATAACTAGCAATACAAATACAGGAACCAGTTTCATTGATTGTTTATTTAAATGTATTTCCACAACTAAAAATATTTACGGACACTTGGAAGACCCATAAAAACACTTGGGGTATAATAGATCCTATTCAATCAATATTTAATCGCATCACAGGATCTCTGTTTATTGAGCAAAATGTAAAAGGATAATTATATTTCAAAAGTTGTACAACGCCCTCGAATATTTTATTACTAAAATCGTTAAAATTAATCCTAATAAATTCGATATGAAAATTGTATTTAAACGAGATGGTCCTTTACCGCTTTGAGCAAGAAATATTGGGAATTATGGTTGCAATAATTTCGCTGGTCGTTTGATTGATTATCGGGACACTAGGGAATAAATATTTCTAAAATTGAAGCATCATTTATTCCAGAACTACGATAGAGAACAATACATTTATTGAAATATTGATATTTGTGTGTTTAAAGATATTTTCGGAATACATTATAGGAGAGGTTATAATTATAATACATTAAGTGTATTATAATTCTAAAATGTATATACACACGAATCTTACACTCCAGTACCTTTTCGGATTAAACTAAACAAGACCTTTAGGTAAAGTTTCAATATATTTTAATTTGTAGAAAGATTAAATAGAAGAGAAGGAGAAACCGTAAAGAAAATAAACTAATACTTTTCATAAAAGTCTCAGATAACCAATATTGAATAAATAGGACAAAATTATTAATAACATTTTCCAAAATCTTAGGAACAATCATTTTCACTAAAAAAAGACTGTGTCTAACATAAATTTTTATTATTAATACTACAAAAATATACTATATAATTATTATTTTATAAATATATGAGAATAATTCTATTTATTTATTTAGTGTAGATTAATTTAGTAAGATTTTTATAAATTTCTTTGTTTACATATACATATTATACATTTTTGAATAAATGCCGAAGCAATAAAGCAGGTTTTATAACGGAGCTTCAAGTGTTTTATTGAAGTTTTTGATTTGAGTGCGTTTTATTAAAATTCAATATATAAAAGTACAAACGTCCGAAACGTAAATTCTAATCTAAAGGTTCTTTTGCCATGCAAAATTCAAATTTAAGGTTAGAAGGGATTTTACTTATAAGGGGGGCGATTTATACAGTTTTTTACAATTATGAGCCTTATATTAAATTCGCATATCAAGAGATCTCTAGATGCCAATTTTGATTTGAATATCGGTATACCCTGTATATTAAAGCAATTTTGTAAATTATAGGTATACTATCATAGTTATATATTATGTAGATATTTTTATATTTAAGCCTAAAGCTGCTTTATATACTAAATAGAAACTTATTTTTATAACGCCCAAAATATTTTACAATTTGTAAATTGGCATCCTGGACATTTTGTAATTAAAGAAAAAATTTTAAAGAATGAAGGAGTGGCCTTTCCTTCCTTAAAGATAAAAAGTGCTTAGCCTGGCAGATTATTGATTTTTTTTCTTTGAGAAAAACAGCTTGTTCAGCAACAGTGCGTTAGATTTTAGTAAAAATAAAAGTACTATCCTTAGGGTGCTGAATTTAGTATTTTAAAATCTTTGGACATTTTAGAACTATTGTGACCTCAGCAAAGCCTTTGATAGTATAAGCCATGTAATTCTCCTTCAGAAGCTAGAAGCTTACAACTTTGATACATTAAGCTTGAAGCAGAAGTCCTACATGAAAAGTAGACTATATCAGATATTAGACTGCATCAAAATCAGTATCAGTCAGCGCTCAATCCTAGAGTCTATATTATTCTTGATATACAGTGTGGGTCTGTAAATTGGAATAAATTCAGTAGTTCAAATACTTTTTTTTGCTACATAGCTGCAAAAGTTTAAATTTATGTGAATAACCATTTGCAAGATAATTAAAATAGTTTTTTATTTTATATAAATTATAAAATTTGTTTTACTCAAAAAGTTTTTTAACAAATGCTTAAAATAAAATGTAATGGCACTATTAATTATTATCTTAAAGGAAATTAATAATCGTTTTAAACATTTTTAACGATTTGCGTAGAAATTAATATACAATGTGTTTCAAAATAATTATATGGATAAAACATACCTATTATGATGTTATCAATGATTTTTTGAAAAATAGATTTTATTGCTTACTTCAAAAGTACATATCGGCTGATACAGAACTGCAAAATTTCAGTTTCAAACTGCAGAACACTTATAAAAATAAAAATTTACTAATTTTTTTTCCTTTTATAAGTGTTTAAAATGGGCCATTTACTATTTGGCAATGCCGTAAACGTACTTGAAATTTGTTATAACTCCTTAATGTTGGCCTACTTGAACACAAAATCTTTGGATTTCAAATATCTTTAGAGGATAAATTCTGAAGAAATTAGATCGGCAGATCTTGGTGTGTAGCATTTTGTTTTTCTACTCCTTATGTTCACTAACGCTCTATTGATATTTCATTAATTTCAATAATTACATTATTAATTTCAGTCAACTTCTTTTATTCATATTTCTTTAAATTCACACTGTCAATGACACATTACTACTGTAACGCATCACTCTCCTGGTTTAATTATCCGTGCTTTCTGTTGACGGTCCATCACTTTTCTGATTGGTCTTAATTAATGTTTTCTCTGATTGGCTGATATTGACAGCTCAGGCGAGAGGTGGGGTCGTTACTGATTTAGTCGGTACTGCATCCATTTTTCAACGACTTGTTCCCGTGTTGTTGGTAGGAGCACACGTAAAAGGACAGTTTTTTATTTCCGAAGTTTCTGAAGCAGGAAGCCAGGAGGCCAATATGGTTTGTAATTTATAGTCCTTAATCTTGTTCCTTTAGGGAACCGTTTAATTCATAATTCTGGTGCAGGATGCCCAAGATTTTGATGGATAGAGAATGAAACTTAGCAAGGTGAGTGTGACACATTTTTAACGCCATTCATTTTTTATGGACAGTGAATACAATGGCGACCGTTGTTTTAGGGTTTTACTTTTCCGTTTTCCTCTTTATTCTTCTTCAAGCGCTGATATCTGTAGGCTTTTGATTTCCCCGGAATTGCTGAAAGCGGTGGAGCTGGAGCTAGAGTTAGAGCTAGTATTAGAGATTCCTAGTCCGGATAGCTAAGCTACAAATGGCATACATTCACAGCCTCGGTTTTGAAGGCTAGCCGTTCATTTCTTGGAGGAATATACAGGACAGTATATTCAATTTATTTAAATATTGCTAACCATAGATTTGTCTCACTTATCTAAATCTTTATTAATATACCTTTTATTTCAATTTAACGTTACAAATATTTAATCAATGTCATAATTTAATACGTCAGTTTCTTATCTATAATATTAGTTCTTTTTTGTTCAGTATTTTTCAGTAGCTTTTTTGGTAGTTAAGTAGATATAACTGGTTAAGGCTAATATGCCTTAGGTAAAAAGGTTCATGAACTTTCCCCTGCGTACTACAAATATATACAAAAAACTTTAATAATTGCAATTTATTTTTCAAGTGCTGAAATCTACCTAGTAGCGAAATTATAATTTAAATGTTACTTTTGTCAAACTTACTTTAATCATATCAACATTATTTATATTTTAATTCATAATAAATTATTAACATTTAACAGATTAGAACATGAGGTGTATACATATCTTTAAATCTACTTTATCCAGGGTCATTTAATTGTTAATTGAAACCCATATACCAAGTCTTTTTCTTAGTTTGCTTTCAGTTATAAAAAAAAACTAAGTGGCGCCCTCTTATTTAATAGCTATAATCAAATTTAGATTTTTTAATAGCCAGTCATAAGTGAACCTTCGAACAATCCCAAGCCTCCAATAATTCTTAGCTACCGTCTGCAAACTCTTGGCAAAATAGTAACACTGTAAAGTTAACGCCACAGGTGGCCATTCAGAAGGTCCTCTTCTACTAATCCATCTAGCTGGAAATAAAGTATCCAGATAGTTTCGAACAGGATGTGCTAAATAAGGAGCTGTACCGTCTTGTCGAAACCAGATGTATCTAATTGGCATATCAGTTTCTATTTAATTTTTAAATTTGTACCATGTTAGAAATGTTGTTAGAGTGGCTAGATTTGGAATTATTTTATCTTGTAAAAACTCTAAATATCCTGCCTCACTTTTAAAGAAAATTGGGCCTATAACTTGCTGGCCTACAATATTTAATTTCTCTGGGTGTTAAGTATAGCCTTTCCTTCTCCAATATGGATTTTTTTGTGCCTAATAACGTCAATTTTGTCGATTTACTTCGTATTATTCTATAGTAGTTCCATAAATTGTTCACAAAATTCGATTTTTCTATCTGCATCTTTATGGTGCTCCTGGAGAATTGTTAGCTTAGAGGGATGAAATTTGTGTATATTCAGAAGCTTACTACTGTAGCTTATTACTCATGTTTAATTCGTGCGCTATTTATCTAGTAGAAATGTGTAGATTTTTTTTAATTACCAGATTTACGAGAAACAGTGGTTCTTCTAAAGTGGCCATTTTTTCAAACCTGATTTTTAATTTTACTTGCATTACCTTGCGATATCAGTGGTTCATCATAACTTTCTTTCAAGTTCCTGTTCTATTACCGTAATAAATCATCACTAATGAAAAATATCAAAAGTTGTAATGAAAAGTATGCTTTCTGAGAAGTTTTTGCAACATGTACTCTAAATCTTAAATCAATGTTCAATCATATGCCTTACTATAATCTACGGCATTTTGGTTCAACAGAGGTTGCACTAAATCTTGTGATTCCACGGAAATTTCTGGTGATGAGTCCTTGGAAATGTCGGCTTCTATAGAAAATTCAAAAGCATGGTGTAAAGAAAATAATGGAGGAGGAAGAACTCATCCTAAAAATGATAGAATTGCTGCTTCGAAATCACCATTAAAGCTTAAGGTGGCCTAACGTTTCACACGAATCAGTTCGTACCATTTGGTCGATCTTTCAGAGGTGATCAAATCCTCTTTAAAAAAATCTTGCATCAAGTCACACGTCTACCATTATAAATGAGTTTTTAAACAAAAACTCTAGAACGTATTTACTGCATTTGTTCTTTTATTTCTGTTTTGACTCTGTGAATTTTTCCTGTTTTCTCGACAAAAAAAATACAAACTTATACTCTATCTACAGAGGAATTTCAATCTTGTGCTTTGCAGTTAAATAGGGCATTGCGGTTAAATTTAAAAACATTATTAAGATCTAATTATTTGAATTATAATGATCAATTAAAATTAAAAGACTTTACACTCAAGACAAGTCTTTTAACAAGGGTAAGATTTTCTACTTTTACTTTTTAAACGAATATGAGATGTCCCATTTTTTTCAAAATTAAAATTTACGAAATAATAAATTCTAAATGAAAAAAAAATCTAAAATAAACTCCTTACGAAAAAATTTTTTTATAAAAAAGTAAAAAAGCAGTACTTTCTACATAAATTGTTAAAAGTATTTAAAGCGATTTTTAAGTACATTTCGGGTAATATTAAGTAGTAAATGGGCTACATTTTAAATATTTGTTAAAAAACCTCTTGACTAAGACAGATCTTACAATTTATATTAAATAAAAATTATTGCACATATACTTTAAATTTTGCAGCTTTGTATAATTTGTTACGCTCTTTAAAAATACCCAATAAAAAGTTAGAGTTATTATTTTAAACATTTCTCGATCGACTCATATCTTAGTTTTAAGATTCATTGTATAACTTAGTTTTTAACAAAAAAGAGCGCAACTAAAAATACTAATCGATAAGTCTGAGGATTCTGTTGATAAAAAAAAATTATATGAACTACTAAATTTATTCCAAGCTACAGTTTTTACATATTTCTAGTGGAACGACCAAAAGTCACGGATACGCGAAGTTGTCAAGCATATCCGTGACTTTTAGTCCATCCACTAGAAATATGCGTATCCGTAAAATGACGCTATTTTTACTCGCTTTAGTGTTTTTGGTGTTATAATGATTTTTGACTTCCCACAATTGCTTTAACTCATTTTTATGCCATGATTGTAATTGGGTTGTCGGATCCCATGAAGGTGTTCTGGTATAAATGAATGAAATCAATATTTCGCCATCCAATTTCCTATGTTTTGTTAAATATTTGTCATCGTCTGTTGATACTACAAAATAAATAAACAAAACAAAGTTTAAATAAACTAAAAACTGGTAAAAGTGTAACTAATACAATTTATAACATACACTAGAATGACACTAACTAAAAATTGACAAACAGATAACAATAATAACAATCAACAATAAGCATATATCCATCTAAAGTTAAAATATTGTCGTCATTGGCGCAAAGCTCGAAGACAAAACCGTCGTTTTCCTCCTCCATATATACTGGGAAATATTAATGTTAATTTACTAAATATTACCCAAATAATTTTGGCACTGACTATTAATTAAAAAGCCACAATAGCCGCATTTAAAATACGTGGAACCCGACACAACAAAGAGAATGTTACAAATAATAACTTATAAAAACAAATTAGTTTCAAAACAAAGGACTTACCTAGAAATTAAGAATCCCACACAAAAAATGTTTTGGTAAAAACTCAAAAATAACAATAAAAAACAAATAGCACAAAGGACTGAACGGACACAGAAAACGAAATTAAGTTCGAATTAACCAACTTCTATCCGTGTTTTTTTACGTAGGTACGTCAAATCTATTGGACCTCTTATTGGCTGATAGCAATCACGTGGTCCCAACGGATTTCAAATTACGTACCAATATGGATTGAGCCTCAGCCTTCCATCAGTTTACATCCCTGAGAACCTGTGTTACTTGATGACGTTCACGCTTATAATACCTGTAATCGAACAGAATTGGTACCCTCTTACTACCGTCTAACGAAGCGTGTGAAAAACGGCAACGGGAAGATATCTTACCTTAGGAAGCTTAGGAACTCTATAAATTTCTATTTAGGGCAAGCTTTTAAAATTAAGATGGAATCTTTTACTATGTGTTTTGGTTGAGACATAAGTGTTTTAAAATGTAATGAATGTATTTAATATTTATGCAATGTATGTATTCGAGTGTTCTTTAACTAATAATGATTGACCTGTGTAAATTTAATAAATATTTAACGTAAACAAAATTAAGATGATAATTATTAATCAAAGAAAATGTTTCCTAATGTCCTTGAATATTTCATTTTAATTGCCTTTTTCAATAATATAATCAATATTATGGAAAATACACCCTGATTTTAATTATTAGTCACTATTATTTTCGGCTTATAATATAAGGACATAATATATTTTACCATGAAGTTTAACACCCCACCGACGATAACTCGTCTTAAAGTAAATAGATGTTTAACAAAGACATTCTACGAAGTTCAGGCAACACAAAGTTTCGTCATTACCGACATTTATTAGCGCCGGTCTTCTTCCTTGAATGATGAAGTAACTTGTTTTAATCAAAGCAGTGGTCAAATGCAATTTAGTCTATTAATTATGAGCACATGTAACAAGCTCTGAAGTTTAAAATACTTTAAACATAATTTTCTATGACCGAACTATCTTATATAAAGAAGATTACCAGTTCTTGACCAAACTTATTTCAATCTTATTGCCAATTTCATTAACTACAAATCCAATGCAAACTTTGACTACATTTTGGTTAAAGTTTGAGATATACTTTATCTTCAAATAGAACTAAAACAATTAACACCGGCTTTCCGAAGTTGGAGCTATGGAAATGACCACAAATGCAGTATTCGCTAAAGAAGTTCTTATATTGTATCTAACAAATTTATTAACGGTATTACATAATGAATATACATAATAAATTTAATCAAATAACGATAATGCTTTCGATAATATATCTGAAAAGAGATTTTGTTTAATTCTCAATACTTTGAGAGCAGGTCATTGATCCGTCCACATTTAGTTTGTGAACGTCCAAATAGTTTAGATTTTTTCTTTTTATAATATTTATTTGTTTTGCTCTCCAAATTAAAACTACGACTTCAATTAATTTAATTTTCTCCTTTATTACCAAGTTAATTAATATTTTCTAAGTCTTAACAACAACAAATCTACGCGTGTACGATAGCCTTTAAATTTCTGAATTCTTTGGTTTGTGCTGAACGGAGACCAGAGAGAAGACGACTTCCTTGTTAGCACTTGATCATCGCGCATTGATTCCAGTGTCGTGATCTATACATTTTTTCCGCAACTGTTGTCTTAATCTTACCGCATCACAGATCGTGATTTACTTATCGAACCCGCAACCACTCTTAGTGATTAAACCCGAATTAGAAGACCCAAGAAGTCTAGAGCAGGCCTGCTGAAGCCGGATACAGACACCTTAAGGTAGGGATCTTTAAAGGCTGGTTTTTCGACCTTTCCACATTTACTTTTATTCACACAAATACAGTCCACTTTAAATCTCTCACTGAATTGTCTAAGTCCACCTTGTGCTTAAATAAAAAATATAAGTCACAATTTTAATTTAAAAAAAAAAAAAAAAAAAAAATTGGTTTTCTAAACGACCACACTGGTCCTTCGAGCCGGATGATTAAAAAAAAAAAACATAATATTGTTTTTTTTTTAATTAAAGTAGTTGTTGTTTGGAGAAAAACGCAGGCTAGCTCTGCATTATAAATACTCTCATTTAATATTCTATATAACTTAATTGCCTGAATTATTTGAAACCTTCAAATTATTTTTTTTTTTTAAATTTATATTTAATTATTATTTTAAAATTTATCTCCCATATGCAAGGCATGTTAACTAGTGAAATTAGTTAAAAGTCAGTGCATAAAAAACTGGACACTTTCCGAGAAAAAAAGTGGAATTTCAACCGCTATTGTCATATTGTTAAAGTAGATTTCGCTAGGCAGAGGATAAAGGAGACCGTGTACGATCCGAATTTTTACATTTTTCGATGTATATTTAATTTTTTGATTTTTTCCTTAATTTAATTTTAAGCATATTAATTATTTTGCAGCAATTATCGCCCACGATTCATTTTACAAACTTAGTTTATTGCTTTCAAACTTTAGTTTTGATCAATAGAGGTCACTTGAAAAGTTTTTTTTACATTATCGCTGACAAACTTAAAAAACATCAGGCTTTACGCCAAACTGAAATCCAAAAATTAAAAGAAATGCAGTCAGTTGCGAATAATGTTAAAAAAGGGGATTTACAATTTATTAAAGTTTTTAAATACATGTTTGAAACTATTGAATCCATTTACGCAACTTTTTACGAAAATCATAATTTAATTATTTGCTTGGTTTCTGCTGATAATGAAGCTTTTAATAGGGAAGATCTTGTACGTAAGGACTTCGATTTTACATTTTATGAAATTAAATCTCTATATTCTCAATGTATCCCAAGCACGTCTTTATCACCATTATCAAACAATCATGTAACTTCAGCTAAATTACCCAAAATTAATTTGCCTACCTTCAACGGAGACATAATATCTTTTCCACCCTTTATTGACATGTATGATGCACTGATTCATCAAAATTCGAATTTGTCTGACTGTGAGAAATTTACATATTTGATTTCCTCACTTAAAGGTCCTGCTTTAAATTCAATACAACATTTGCCTGTAATGTCTTCAAATTATATAATCGCTTATAAAACTTTAATAAAACGCTATAAAAATGTCAGATTAATGGCTTCTACGTTGTGGAATAATCTAGAAAACGCGCCTAAGGTTATTAGTGACAATCCAACCGAACTTAGGAATTTATTGGATATTTTTTCAGAAAACGTTGCCGCACTTAAGAATTTAGGTCTTCCCACCGATTCTTGGGATTTTGTTTTAATACAAATGATTTTAAAACGTTTAGATATTTCCGTAATTACTCGATTTGAATTATTCTATGATGATTCCACTTTGCTGCCTACAATAAAATATTATATGATTTTCTTTTAAAAAACTGCATGGCTCTTGACAACTTAAGTTTATCTGCAAAGAAAAATTCCTTTAAACCGCAATATAAAAAACCCGACTATACTTCTAAAACTCCATCACGCCCTGTGTCGTTAATGCTCCAAACTGACCCCCAACATTCAACAACATCCAATTGCAAAATATGCAACAGATCCAATCATCAAATTTTTAAATGTTCAGATTTTTTATCCAAAACCCCTCATGAGCGTTATCAGCTTATTAAAACACATAAAAGCTGTGTTAATTGTTTAAGTACAAGTCACCGCTCTGCTGATTGTCGCTCTGATAAAAATTGTCACAAATGTAATCAACGTCATCATACGCTATTACATTTTTCATGAAATTCCTCAGGCTTGTCCTTACCCGCATCAACTTCGACTTCAAATTCTTAAAATATTCCTCTAATTTCGCAAGCTCAATCCTCAAGTGAGCCTTCGTTGCCTATTGTGCATACAGGTTTTACTTCATCTCATTCTAGCATACTTTTGTCTACCGCCCGCGTGGAAATTCTCGATAATCGTGGTATTTATCAGCCGCTACGTTGTTTATTGGATAGTGGAAGCATGACCTCATTTATTACTGACAAATGTGTCAAAAGATTAGGTCTCCGTCCCACGCAAAGTTCAGTGCAGTTACATGGACTCGGCTCTATGAAATCTCGCATTTACCACGCGGTTACTCTTTCTCTTCGACCTTTGCATAAAGCTAATCCTACCTTTAACCTTGATGCATTTGTTCTTCCCAAAATTTGTGAAGAATTACCCAGGCATCGACTTAATATTGAAAATTGGTCACATATTTCTAATATTCGATTGGCTGATAAACGATTTCATTGCCCAGATGTTGTGGATATGCTTCTAGGAGCTGATATATTTTCTAAGCTGCTACTAGATGGGCGCATTCGGGGTGAATCAGGTCAGCCTGATGCTGTAAATACTGTTTTTGGTTATATCTTAATGGGACCTATTTCAACCCCCGGACCTTTATCAATGACCACGTTATTTTGCCAAATTGATGATACTATTTCATTGGAATCTCAAGTTAAACAATTTTGGGACCTTGAGCAAAATCCTCAACAACATCATTTATCGTCAGATAAGATTCAATGTGAAAAGATATTTTTAGATTCATACCAACGATCTGACTCTGGTAGATTTATTGTCAAATTGCCTTTTAAAGAGGAAAATCCTATATTTGGTAATATACGTTCATTAGCTCTCCATAGGTTTTATTCTTTAGAGCGCAAACTCATAAAACATCGTCCAACCTATGAATTATATCGTCAGTTTATTCAGGAATTTCTTGACTTAGACCACATGGAGTCGGTATCTCCTTCGTTATCTAATTGCTTTTATCTTCCACATCATTGTGTAATTAGGCCTGAGAGCTTAACTACAAAATTACGAGTAGTTTTTAATGGATCTGCTCATTTGCCCAACCTACCCTCTCTAAATGAGACCTTATAATGTGGTCCAAAACTGCAGAACGATTTGATATCTATTTTGCTGCGTTTTCGTTACCACAAATTTGTTCTTACTGCTGATATTTCTCAAATGTATCGGCAGGTTGTTGTTGCTCCTGATCATCAGGACTGTCAACGCATTCTTTGGCGATTCTCTCCAGATGAACCTATCCAGGACTTCCGTATCAAAAGACTGGTTTATGGTTTAACTTGTTCTCCCTATATTGCTATTAAAACTTTATTAAAATTGGCCGATGATGAAGAAGCTACCTATTCATTGGCAGCTGAAGCTATTCGCTCTAGCATGTACGTAGATGATTACGTCGGGGGAACGTCATCGCTTGAATCTGCGCTGTCCCTTAAAACTGAACTTACAGCTTTGTTGCTAAAGGGAGGGTTTAAACTTCAAAAATGGTCTTCTAATTGCCCGGAACTTCTTAATGATTTATTACCTCATCAGGTAGCCATAAATCCGGTAAATTTTGATTCTTGTAATGCAAATGAAGCATCTTTAAAGGTCCTAGGATTGCAGTGGAATGCTGTAACAGATAATTTTCAATTTAAAGTTAACATTGTCGACAGAAGTTGTACCAAGCGAAATCTTTTATCTCACTTGGCACGTATCTTTGATCCTTTAGGTCTTTTGTCCCCGGTTACGTTTTTACTTAAACATATAATTCAACGAATCTGGACATTAAAACTTGATTGAGATCAGGAACCGCCTGCTGACATTCTTCGGCTTTGGGATAAATTCGCTACCGATCTTTCTAGTTTAAATAATTTTAATCTTTGTCGTTTATGGTTGTATCGCAATCTTCTCGATGTGAGCTTCATTGTTTTGGCGACGCGAGTGAAAAAGGATTCTGTAGTGCTGTGTATTTTCGTTGCTTTTCCCCTGCTTCTCAAATTTTTACTTATTTTGTCTGTTCTAAGTCCAAAATTGCTCCATTAAAGAAAATTTCCTTACCGCGACTTGAACTTTGTGCCGCAGTTTTAACCGCTCAGCTTTCCGCTTTTGTTTTAAAAGTCTTTTCTGAAAAACTTGACATTTCTCAAGTTTTTTGCTATAATGATTCCACTATAGCTCTAAGTTGGCTTAAATCTTCTCCGCACAAATGGCAAACATTTGTAAGTAACCGAGTTGCTCTCATACAAGAAAACACGGATGTTTGTTAATGGTTTTACGTTCTGTCTGCAGACAATCCTGCTGACGTGGGCTCCCGCGTTATGCTGCCTTCCGAACTGGTAAATTGTTCTTTATGGTGGACTGCTCCTATTTTACAAAATTCTGAATTTCCGTTTCACAATCATGTTGAAACAACATTACCTTCTGCTGATGCCTTTTTTGAGGAACGCACTGTCACAACTTTGGCTACGGTTGTGGAGTCAAATTTTCTTGACAGTCTTCTTGATCGAAATTCATCTTTTTCTAAATCGGTACGCATTTTGGCCTATATTCGTCGGTTTTATTATAATTGCAAAAATTTATCACAAAAGCGCCTGGAAATGCTTTCTTCTAATGAGCTATACTGCTCTAGCCTTTGTTTTGTTAAACGCAGTCAGGGACTTTCTTTTGCCAATGAGATTCATTCTCTTCAAACAGGTCAAAAATTATCTAAAAACTTCTTGAAACTATCACCTTTTCTTGATACCCACAATATTCTTCGAGTTGGCGGTCGGCTAGGTCACGCACCTATTGAGTATGACCGAAAATTTCCTGCCCTCCTGCCTTCTAAATCTCGTTTAACAGATTTACTGATTAAATCTATTTATATTCAATATCTCCATGCTGGAGTCCAAACGGTTAATTTTTTAGTGCTTCAAAGGTTTTGGATCTTATCTGCTAAACGAACGATCCGAAGAATATTGTCGCAATGCATTACTTGTTGGAAAACCAATCCAACAGCTACTTCACCCCAAATAGGTAATTTACCGCTTCCCCGCATTAGTCAACTTAAACCCTTTCTTCATGTAGGGATTGATTATGCTGGTCCGTTCACTATCACGATGTCACGCACTCGAGGATCTAAAACACTTAAAGCTTATTTGTGTTTATTCATTTGTATGTCTGTTAATGCCGTTCATTTAGAACTAGTCTCCGACTTAACTGCTGAAGCTTTTGTCGCAGCGTTTAAACGCTTTACTAGTCAGCGAGGCCGATGTGAACATATTTATAGTGATTGCGGCACTAATTTTGTAAAAGCTCGTAAAATTTTCGATTCATTTGCTCGTGATGCAGCCGCTAATTACCAGATTAGTTGACATTTTAATCCACCCTCTTCACCTCATTTTGGAGGTTTGTGGGAGGCTAATATTAAATCAATTAAAACTCATTTAGTTTGAGTCATCGGAGATCATATCCTGACCTATGAAGAACTTACTCCCGGTCATTTTCTGCTGTTGGAACCTCTAACAGCGCCCCCTGAACCAAGTTTGGAAACTATTCCTATTAATCGGTTATCTCGTTGGCAGTTATTAACCCGCTTTTAACAAACCATATGGTCTAGATGGTCTCACGAGTATCTTCATACTCTTCACCAGCGCACAAAATGGCATCAGTCTTCCCCTTCTTTACAACCTGGGTCACTTGTTGTCATAAAACAAGACCAAATCCCGCCACTTCAATGGCCGCTAGGGCGAATTTTGGAGACTTACCCGGGTAGTGATGGAGTTGTAAGAGTAGCTAAAGTTAAAACGTCTACTGGCACTTTTAAAAGGCCCGCGGTCAAACTTTGTCCTCTGCCGGTAGAATAAACTTGCGCTTTGGTCGGGCGGAAATGGTCCGTCCACATTTAGTTTGTGAACGTCCAAATAGCTTAGATTTTTTCTTTTTATAATATTTATTTGTTTTGCTCTCCAAATTAAAACTACCATTTCAATTAATTTAATTTTCTCCTTTATTACCAAGTTAATTAATATTTTCTAAGTCTTAACAACAACAAATCTACGCGTGTACGATAGCCTTTAAATTTCTGAATTCCTTTGGTTTGTGCTGAACGGAGACCAGAGAGAAGACGACTTCCTTGTTAGCACTTGATCATCGCGCATTGATTCCAGTGTCGTGATCTATACATTTTTTCCGCAACTGTTGTCTTAATCTTACCGCATCACAGATCGTGATTTACTTATCGAACCCGCAACCACTCTTAGTGATTAAACCCGAATTAGAAGACCCAAGAAGTCTAGAGCAGGCCTGCTGAAGCCGGATACAGACACCTTAAGGTAAGGATCTTTAAAGGCTGGTTTTTCGACCTTTCCACATTTACTTTTATTCAGACAAACACAGTCCACTTTAAATCTCTCACTGAATTGTCTAAGTCCACCTTGTGCTTAAATAAAAAATATAAGTCACAATTTAAATTTAAAAAAAAAAAAAAATTGGTTTTCTAAACGACCAAATGTTTAATTTTGGAATCCTATTAATTTAAAGGTTGCGTTTCGTTTAATATATAGTGTTTTAAGTAGATTCTTGCTTTTTCGTCAAAATGAAGAATCCGTTATTCTATAACGCAGATTATATGACGAGAAATTTATTTATTTTAAGGATTTCATGTCATAAAAGAACGATTAAGTCATATTGCGACGATATAATTTTTCTTTGCAATATTAATATTTTAAGTCAAAAATTAATTATTGCAAATTTAAATGATCAAGGCAGGAAATCTCTAATTGTTTTCGCTTAAGGACTGCCTAAAAAAATAAGTTGATTAAATCTCTATATTATCAGCTTTATAATAAATAATCTTAATTATTATTAAATAATCTTCATCAAAATTATATCTTAACTTAAATATCTCAATTAAATTTAATTATTATAATATTATTATTATTATGTAATATATATACGTTCGTTCTTATTGAGTTAAAAAACTAATATTAATCAGCTCTGAATTGTTTCATGTTCAGATTATAAAGACTATATAAAATATACTTTTTATAGCATGTAAGTAATTAAAATTTCAGTTTTAGCAAAACTTTTTTGTTTAATAATGAGAATGATTACTATGTAAATATATACGAAAATAATGATTTTAAGGGCAGTAGCTATTAAACCTCATAATTATTTTTATGAAAAAAAGCACGTCATAAACCACCTATATCCTACTTTGTTCACTAAAATTTTACTTAATTATTAAAACTCGTAACTGTTGCTGTTGCTAACGCGTTAACTAAAACAACAACTAATTTATTGAGTATTGAACTATCAACCACTCCCTAATGTTAAAAACTAGTGTCTAAACCTTAAACGCTAATTACACAAATAAGTTTGACTTCCGTTACGTTTGAATTGATAGAAAATTAGAGTTAATATGTCAAAGTGTTATGCGTAGGGTGGAAAAATAAAGAGTCAATTGCATTTAAATAAAATAACATCTTTAAAATTAAAAAAATGAAAAACTCCTTACCACAGCTTTTTCAAAAATTATTATTTATTTATCCTGTGATAAAATAATTCAGTTATTTTATAGCACTTCCAAATGAATAAATTAGGCTGCATAACACCGATTTTAAGCGAATAATATGTTAAAATAAATCATTGTTAGAAATTTTGTTTACAAATATAAGTATGACTATTTGGACTAATTTGATCCATTCAGTTTAATTTATTGTTTATTATATTAAATTAAATTTGAATATTAATATATTTTACTCGTTTAATAGCTATTAAATATAAAATTGTTATAGTTATAATAATTATTATCAATCAATAGGAAAAGTATTTTTTTTGTTTAAATCCTAATATATTTTGTAATACTTAAAAAAGGGATTACTTAAAAAAGCCGAAAAATATTCATATTTTTTAACGATTTTATCTTTAGCAATACGCTAAAATACTTTTAAAGTTTGGTGACCTTTTGAGTATATTTTAGACCTTGCTGCTTTACCTAATTAAGCAGGGTAAAATTGATCCCCAAAAACTTAAATGGAACAGTGATTTAAGTGATACGTCATATGGAAGAGTATGAAATCTTCTTCAATGCCACTTTGTATCTTTAGATAATTTCGACAGTATATTTCGTAAAAAATAAAATTGCTAAATAAAGTATTCAGTCGATAATTTTTATTTTATGTTGATTTTGTTTGAGCCCCTAACTTTATTTTTCTGATAACCTTGATCCTATTTTTTTATTAAAACATATTTTAAGTTAACCGCAAAATAGGTATACTTTGGTGTTTTATCGATAATGTCTGGATTGAAAATGACCACCTCCTTTAACTTGGGAAGTCGTAAGGCAATTATAAAAGCCATCGATGGAGTTCTGAATCAGTTGGTATATATGTGAATACTATTCTTATTTTTTTAATACATTAATATTATCTGGTTTATTTTCGCAAATACTTTCTTTGATATATGCCTAAATAAATTAAATCAGCGGTGTTAAATCAGGATCACTAGAGGTCTATTCACTAGCAAATCGTCGACTAGTCTGACGATATGAAGCAAATGAGATCAAAATACCTGCGAACATTAACACCAAAATATGGAAAAGCACCATCTTGCTGAAACTATACTCGGTCATGGGGTATATTTGGATAGATCGCATTTCGAAGAATTATAGCTGCTTGATTAGAATATTGTGTGAAAAGGCATTATTTTTTTCCTCATTTCCTTAGAGAAATGCAGTTGCCTCATCTTCTAAAAGTTCTTGTATTAGGCCTACTTTATATAGTTGATTTTTTTTATTTCTTATAAACCTGTGAACAGTAGGTTGTGGAACATCATTATCTTCGCCTAATGAAACAGAACAGTTGAGGTATCTGAATTTTCATGAATATATAGTAATGTATCGAGATTTTTACGTTTACTCAAATCAGAATATCCATCAAATTTAGATAAATCATTCACTGAACCTGTTTCTTTAAAATTCTGGAATATCGTACCAACAGTTTGCTGTGAAATATAATTTTCAGAAATTATATTCATTAAATCACACACAAACTTCTGCTTGATTTCTTTTTTTATTACCATATTCAAGCATCTTTAAAATTTCAATCCCATGTCTTTACGCCAAAACCATTTTTTTATAAACTATAGTAACACAAAACTTTTGACCGATACTAACTTAACACTTAATTTATTGAAAAAGACTGAAAGATGAAAGAAATGAACTGAAAAAACTAATGTCAAGGCCATAGGAACTTACGGATTTACGCTCTCAATAATACTAGTGGATAATAGAAATTATCTACAGTATGCATTATTTAGTAATTTTAATATTTACCTGTTTTTCTCAAAAACAACTAATTTAAATTAAAAATGCGGCGGTGTTGAAAAGAGGACTTTTGACCACCGTCCAGGAGTCAATTTCACCGTGCTTAAGGGGTTGAAAAAGCAAGGATTAAAATAGACTCCAAAGGTCTAATTTGCTAAAAATGAAACCGCTAAATAAATATAGATTTTATGCGAGACTTTTAAGTAACCCTGTAGAAGATTTTTTACATATGTAAGTATATATAGATGTATTTCGATGTATATTTTAACTTAAGAATTCTGTTAGAAATTTTTGCTTTTACTTAACTTATCTCTGCTGAAATAATATTATGTTTTTATAATAGAGAAATGCAGTTGCCTATCAGGATCATCTTCTAAAAGTTCTTGTATTAGGCCTACTTTATATAGCTGATTTTTTTAATTTCTTATAAACCTGTGAACAGTAGATTGTGGAACTTCGTTATCTTCGCCTAATGAACCAGAACATTTGAGGTATCTGAATTTTCATGAATATATAGTAATATATCGACTAATATAGGTTTTTTACGTTTACTCAAACCAGAAGGTCCATCAAATTTAGGTTCAATCAATTTCAGATCAAATAACCTATCACTGATAAAAAATTCTCTTAAAATATCATTCGAACTATAAAAACTAATAATCTGCCCTAAGGATTCTTTATTAACTCTAATGTAAAACAAATATTTTTTACCGGAAGTTATATGTTAAAGGGTCTTCCATAACTGCAGTTTGCACTTCCATTATTCAATTTTGGCCTTCAAGTCTAACGGTAAAGCAAATACTAATTTTCCATTCATTTTAAATGTTGTTTGGAAAAGCATTTTCTTAACGAGTTCAATTTTACCATTTTTGGTTTTATGAAATTGTTCGAGATGTTGCTACAAATGCATGGAATATATTATATAAGAAAAAATTTAATCTAAAATTATAAAATATAACTTTTTAACGCCAATAATATTTCGTATGTTTATGTTTCAATGAAATGTTATTCATTATATAAGGTTAAAACAGGTATTGTTTTAAAAGCATTAAACCATTATAAAACAAACAGTAAATAATATATATATTTTAAAACAGATAGCAATTGGCTTTGTCGAATAACGAATACAACATAAAATATAGAAATTGTTTAATCCATATAACATTTTAATGTTTTTGCACTTTGACTATGTTTACCTAGAGTTGTTTCAATAATTAATTAAACTTTAATGACTTCTTAATGACAGTAACGTTTTAATAATAGCTTCTAGGGCAGCTATTCTTCAAATACAAAAATAATATTTATACAGGGTGTATCATGGTCGGCAGTATATTAGAATCCTCCGAAAAACGGAATATTCGATTTGTTTGAACATTTGGCAATATAGCTTTTTAATCTAATAATCAATATTTTCTTTTGATACAGTAATTCAAATAAAACAATCTATATGTTGGCATTTTTAGATTTGTAATTAATTTCAATTAAAACTTAAATATTCTTTATTTTGCCAAAAGGCAAAAAATATTTAAGAATCTAAGTAAACCAATATTTTAGTTTGGCAAAATAAGATTATGTCTCGATTATACCGCAAAAATGATGACCAAATGAAAAGCCTCTGTAAAAAGACTATTTCACGTTACACCTATAAATACTCATCTGTATCCAAATATTTAATACAATCTCTCCACTACCAAAGTGACTGTAAATTCACCACTAACAAAAAAAAAACACTATATTAAAATTTTAAAAAAAGCGGACGCAGAGAGAAAGAAAAGTGATGACTACTAGCAGTAGTAGTAAGGGTGACGTTCAGATCTTTAAGATCTTTCGTCGAGTGTCGCTGCTCCTAAAATTTTTCTTCTCAGGCGACACCTATGGCAAATTCCTAATATGTGGTATGAAGTCCCTTCCCACTTCGCAATTCGGACATAGCGAACCTTCTCTTATATCAAGAAGGTGTAGATGCCTGTTTAGGCAGTTATGCCCAGTTAGGCTAATAGAACTTTGTCGTGCTAGTTCGTCAGCCCGTTGATTGCCCTCAACATCGGCTCTGGTGTCCTGTAACCCACTTTAGTCTCACTAGCTTGTGAACTGCCAGTCTTTTTAATGCATCACTGCACTCCTAGTGCTGAGCTGGTTCTAAGTTTTTATATCGCCCTGAGGACAGTTTGCCTATCAGAGTAGATGCAATTTTTTTCATTACATACGTGTTCGTTTTCAGCCGGTACACTCCGGCTTCGGCTGACTTGGTGCTTCCAGCTCTGACCCATATGTGTAACAAGTCTGGAATTCATTTAGCTCCTTGATTTGCTTCGTTGGCCATTCTGTCCTTGTCGGTATTTCCACCCAAAAAGCTTTCTCTAACCTTAGTTTTCTACCCGCTATAGTACATCTGGATCTCAAAATTGGTATGTTCTTTCACATTGTAGCGTTTTATTGTTTTTTTGTTGTTGCTTTTATAATGTAATAATTTAATAACGTATTGGCATTTTCGATACCGGGCTGTTATTGCTATTGTTTTCACCACTATCCATGTAATGTGAAAGATTAATTTATTACACTTTATAAAAGACCCTCCAACATCTTGGTAAGTGGTAAGACTAATTCCTATTTGTATTATTAAACGTTTTCTCATGGTTTTTATGCCGCGTCCTAAAACAGATTTTAAGTGAGATCTTAGGTAAGGTCTTACGTTAGATCCATAGCGAAGTATTAGGCCTTAAGGACCATCTCGAACCATCTAAGGTGATGTTTCCCATTTCCCATCACAAATTAAAGCTTTATCAGGATTCCTTGCTTCTTCATGACGTTATTTATTAGACCTTAGTCAGCTGCTTACCTTGAATCGGTACAATGGGTTACCAGGTCAAGAAGATAAGAGGAACGTGTAAGAAATGTCACCATTTCTAATTTGTTATTGTTATTTCGATTTTGGGACTGGTCATATTGTCTTAATTAAGGTCACTAGTCTTAATTTTACTATTTGATGGCTCCTTCATTTATTAATTATTGTTTAGTGTCGAAAGTTGTTTCTTGGCAATTAAAAATGTAATGTAATTTGCATAACTACCTAAATAATAATTTAGTCAATACCCTTTTAATTCCACTCTCCTATTTTCGTGCAGTATTATATATCGGCAACCGCACTGAAAGGTATATTTATTTTATTTGATTTAGTATATACAATTGTACAGTGTAATGTACGGTAGATTACTGACTTTGGCCAAAGAGTAGTTATATACTAGCGGGTTATTGATTTTTTTTTATGTTTTATATAAATTTAATGTATAAAGTTTTGAGTTCAGGGGTTGCATTGTGAACAAGAAACTGTCTAATAATTTTTACAATTATTTATTTAAGCGAAATAGTAAACAATTAATATTGACCAGTATTTGAATATGGTTATATTATAGTATTAATATTTAAAGTTTATTTTTTTTGTTTTACTATGTGTTATATTCCTTAACATCTTTTTTGTTTATGGAAGAACCAATTTGCCAGTTAAAGGTTACAACCGCACTTTAAATAAACACATCTTACTGGATGACGCCCACAATTTAAAAGGTAGGCATGTCTAGAATAATTCATGCCAACCCATTACCAATTAATATTCTTCATTATTAAAGACTTTTAACACCAGTCATTTTTATTAAATCAAAAATTTAATAAAAAGTGGTTAGAACATCCTGGGAGCGCTCGTCATATGGCCTTGTCTTTTAGTGAACTTTGCGCTAATATTAGCTATCCTTCATCTTCTTATACAATGCTATGACCTTCCTTTCAATATAGACTGAGAGCTTGAAGAGCAAGAGCAAAAATATTGCTTAGAGGTGCCGTAGGTTGTCCAAAGGTATCTCATGGCTTCAGTAATTCATAAAAAGACCAGTCTTTGCAGTCTAGATAGTTTTTGGCTGTTGGTGATTTTTAACCATACGACAGATCCGTATGAGATTCTCGATCGTATGATTGCAGTATAAAGCCGCTGGAGAACAAGGGGTCTTAGACCCTATCTTGTATGAATTGCTCGCCGTAGTTCGCCTTAATTAGGGCTTTTGTCTTATTTACCACCTGCTCTATGTGAGCTTAAACGTGAGTTTGATTCTGTATTTTTTTTTGCTTGAACTCTCAAGTATTTGATCTGCTGTCCCAATATTAAGCGAGTTTGATACATAGTGAAAGTTCAAATCCTGCCAAATCCAACCTCTTATATTAACTGACAGGTCTGTCTTCTGAGACCGCCTTTTTACCATTCTGCACGCGGCTTGCATCCGCTAACAGACTGTATTCACGAATTTATCCATGATCAATACCAGCGATGATCTGCATATGCCTGTACACAGATTCTTTAAGTTCTACCTTCTTGAGGAGACTGTTTATCACCAGACACTAAAAATGTGTGAAAATGCAACTGTCTTGTGGGAAGTCACTCTTCACTCTGGTCTCGGCATGACAATATTCCAGTGCAGCACTGATCTTCCAGTTTTCCAGTGCCGTTTGGATCTACCTGACTAGGTGAGATGGAGTACCTCTATTCAGATGCGCGTGGCAGATCTGTATCTGTATTTGTTTCTATCAGTATCTATTTTCACCTTTCTATATCTTTTTCAGCCTTAATCACTACAAAGTTCGATGTCAATTTCCCTTTCGTGAAGGTATACTAATTTCTATGTAGTGGCGATTCTACTAGAATCTGCTCTGTCATATACCTATCTAAAAGGATTTTTATTTTCGTTAGAAATAAAGTCAGGTTTATTGTATAATTATTGTTTAAAGGACTTTGGTTAGTGGACCCACTGCCTAAACAATAGCTTCGTTTGTAATAATTTTTTTGGCGAGATTTCAGTCCGCTTCTGGCCCTAGTTCCTCGCCATAAGGGGCAACATTTCCTTCTCCAGGAATGTGAGTTTTAAGAAGGTCGATGTTTTTTTCTGTTTGAGATCCACAAGTTACCTTTCTTCAACCATCCTATCCCAGTTTTCTTGTCAGAGCCCAGTGGCTTTATAAACGATCTTCTGAGAGGGATTCTATCTCTTCTCAGAACTTGCACCAGCAATTTCTTTTACAGCACCGAACTTTATTTTCGAATGTCCTTCTAGCTTTCGCATCCCAATTTTTTTGAGTTCCTTTCTTGAGATCGAGGTAATGCAACCTTCTTACGTCAAGAATTGACAGTCTCACTACCTCTGTATCAAGTGACGACTATCTTAGGAAGCGACAATGAGAGAAATACCGAATAGACAGACACGATAAAGGAAACAATTTTATTATGTATTTCATATTAATACTTAACTTGTAAATGTTTTACCGCTCAAGCTGTCCGCCCAATTGCATTTTTTAATAGATTTTTTTCATGTTATAAGTTTTAGCTTTTTTATTTCTTGTAAGACATCATTGCACATTGTAATGGCAATATATGTAAAATATTTCTTATTAGCTGCACGTCTATGATAAGGTGTAAAAAAGCATTAACTATTTGGATTACGCTGTAGTCTTTTGTTTTTTTTTAGAATGTGGTTTAAATTTTTTTCGAACATATAAAGGTTTTCCGACACCTATTATTTGATATATAAAATACTACATATTATGTTGTTTTCCTGTATTTATTAGATTAAGTGTTTTTGTCTATTAAGGTAATGTGTTATATGCTGCCTATACATTACATTATAAGATAATCTCATACTATAGATTTCTTTATTTTAAATATTATTGAATTATCATAGGCAACATCAGAATAATCAAACAAGGAGAGAATCATGGTATTACATAAAAAGTATTTTTGTTTTTGCACTAGGTTTTTTTTCAAGATGTAAATATTTTTGAGCCTGAGATATGCTAAGTATGTTGTTTACATTATGTTGGAAAGATGAATCCGTATCACAAATAATTTCTAGATTTTTGAACGACTGGTTTGTAAAGTTTTTTTATGTGATCTTTACTTGCTAAATTTTACTAAAATACTTAAATTTCTGATTTTTATGCAATTAATTTTAGGTTTTTTTTTTATATAAAAATATTCTGTTTTAGTCAATAATATGTTTTTCTTTACATTCCAGAACGTGAAATTTCTTTATAGTTATGGGAAATTCAGAGTCGTCTTCAAATTGATTAAAACCTGTATGATAGAGGATATATATAGTAGAAGAATTTTAGACTCGGATTATAAAGACGATGTTTTTGTTTTTATACTAACCGGAATAAAACTACACTGAAAAGTAATTATAATTCTAAATAACAAATAATGATTTATGGTACATAGTGTCGAATGTTTTATTGAAATCCAGGAGCGTTATACAAGTACTTTTTTTACATTCGTGATTCTCTCCTATATCCTATAAAATACTAATTAAAGCCGAAGCTGTGCTAAAGTTCTTACTAAATCCAGACTTACAGCTTTAGCTTTTAGTACAATCATCCGCAACTGCTTTAATCTGCTGATAAATATATTTTTCAAATTTTGTTGTCAACACTGGGAGTATGTTAGTTGGCTTTAAGTCTTTTAGGTCTTTTGGTTCGACAATCGTACCTATTGGGTAAATCTCTGCTGTTTTCCAGGTCGAAGGATATTTAAAGCTCAATATACAGTAATTAATTGCATTTACTAAAGCATTCATTAAAAATGCTTGGCAAAGGTTCATACTGCTTAATAACCAGTAACATTTGATATAATTTTAAAAATAATATCTGATATGTTTTATTAAGTAATAAGTTGAAATGTTAATATGTTCTTAGTATCAAACCTATTGTTTCTGTAAAAGTAGACTATTTCTCTGGAACCTGTCAGATTTATTATTCGTTTTCATAAAAAAATTGTGTATATTTGAAACATTATTTAGATCCTATGATACAATAGAGAGTTTATTTTTGAATGTTAGATTAGGTTTCTTTGCAGTATTAAGGAAATACTTTCCACTACTTTGTGCAAAAGGACTAAAGTATGAGACTTACCTCCTACCTATTGTGTGCTGGGTAAAGTTTCGTAATTGTCTATAAAATCGTAAATCTTTGTCTAATTTTATTAACCTGAAATATTTTTTTTTATATAATATCTATTAATGACATGATTGTAATTTTGTAATTCTAAGTTCTCTGTACTAGTTTTGGTTGGAGAAATGGATTTTAAATTACACAAGGTCGAAAAAAATTCATGCTTTAAATGCAATATCAAAATGCTGAAATAAATACTTGTTTTTTAAAGGCACACCTTGATAATTATTGAATAATCAATAATGTATAAAGTGTAGTAAAGTTTGTCTAAATATTGAAATTTAAATCAAAATATTTATTGCAAATAAGCATAGAATGTCAAAATTTAAAATGACAATATCACTACTTGAGAATTAGCATATTTATAGCAATACATTTACTCACTTTCTAAGCAAAGTTCCTTAAAAATATATAAAATAGAATGAAATAAGAATAATGAAGTTTTGCTAAAATTATTTATTTTTCAGAAACTCTTCATGACAATATAAAAGCAAGAGTATGCAGATAGTTTACTGATATGTATTTAGGTAAACTCGCGATTTTATAGTACTAGCGATTTTATACTATTTAAATTCAAATAAAAGGACAGTGACAGTCAGTAGAGCTCTTACGCATACAGATCTCCTAATATACTTGTTAGCCAAAAAAATCATTAGAATAGCGATCAAGCGCTAGGCTTTCTGTATGAATTGATCACATATTTCCATGTCCCATGCGTGAGTGCTGGGAAAAATGCAGATGTACTCCCTAAGGACGTACATCTGCATTTGTTTCCTATTTTTAATGCTAACAGAACTTGGAATAACAGCAATACCTAGAGTGAAAAGATGGCGTCTTAAGTTTCAGTTTTCAGGTTAAATAACCTTTACTAGCAGGATGTTGAGTCTCTTTAAGTGCAGTAGCTAGTTGTTTATGATAAGCAGAGAGCACAGGTACATAAGTATGCTTAGGTCTATCTCAAGCCAGCTACTTCCGTCTGTCTATGAAAGACACGAAAAGTGACACTTTTTGGTTCCGTTTTAAGTACCCAATAGGTCTTCCTCCCTATTTTATCTTTTTCTTTAAGAATCAGTAAATATATTTAGTCAGTGATCGATAAATCATGTAAACCTTTATGTTTTTAGTTTTTATCACCGCAACGCTTAATATGATTTTTAAGACATTTATCATACAATAATTTTTATACCTATATAGGTATATTAAGTAGATATTCTTCTTCTTAATAGGGCTATTAACTAAAGCAACTTCTTTTTAAAAATTACTTGCAGCATAAGTTAAATCGTTACAATTTAACAATTTATCAATTTTATTTGAAAATATAAATATTATATTTATATATAATATTATATTTATATTTTACAATAAAGGTGATAGATGATTCAGGAACAATAGAAATAAGAACTATAGATTTAACTGTAACTAAAACTGTTTGCTTTCAGTGAATATATTTTACTATTATTATTAAAATACTTTTTGGTTGTATTAAAATAGATGAAACTTTTAAAACTTGTTTGTTAATGTTTCTTTTTTAAACAGTATTTAGGAATTTAAAAAGCAATTGAAAGTATCTTAATCCGTTATTGAAATACTGATTTTAATTACGTTCGTTAATGAGAGAACGTTCTTTACTTTTATTTGAATGCCGTTCATTTTAATTATAATAGTGCTGCAAATACCTTTTAAGAATTTTAGAAGAATTGTGCATTCATAGCAAAATTAAGAAATAATTTTAAAAATCTTGTCACGAGCGAAATTTCAGGGTTTCTGCAATAAATCGAGAACAAATTAGGACATTTTACATTTTGCATTTACATTATTGGTAGATATTAAATTTAAAAATAAGATATTGGATTAAATGATGCTTGCCGAAATTTATTGTTGAATTGTGGAGTAATGGAAAACAAACTTTTCTTGACTTTTGCACACACGTCAAGTTAGAAATGTTTGATCTCTAGTCTTCCGTATAATAAGGAGACCAAACGTTTGGAATATTAAAGGGTAAATTTAATTACTCGAAGCCAGTTAATTATGTTAACTAAAATTTAATGTATTGTCTTTTTAAGCACAATTTTCCCCAACTTACAATACAAAGCTTGTCATTTAAAGACATTTGAAATAAATGCTAAATAATACCTTTAGTGGCAATAGAATTATTGTTTTTGATTACTTTTTAATGACACCAGTAGATTGATTACGATAAACTATATAATGAGTAAAATTTTAGAAGTTAGAAGCCTTCAGTAAGTTTTATTGGAATTAGAAGAGCAAAAATATGAAAAAACATACAT
Organism: Anthonomus grandis grandis; assembly: GCF_022605725.1. Classification (NCBI taxonomy): domain Eukaryota; kingdom Metazoa; phylum Arthropoda; class Insecta; order Coleoptera; family Curculionidae; genus Anthonomus; species Anthonomus grandis. The sequence goes on along the minus strand of NC_065548.1, from coordinate 22,867,766 downwards.
CGTTACAGTGATCAAGATGAGGGACATAGTTTTTATGTAGTGATTTTCGAAAACTTAAAAGCTTTCGAATATTGTTTATTTTTGTACAATTACATATTATGTATGACTTTTGTATAAAGATCTTAATTGAATTATATTAAGCCAATTTCTTTTTATTGCACATTATATTATGTTTTGTAAACTACACTACTTTTATATCATTGTAGTTTTTCTAAATTTATCTAATCTCTTATTTGTATAATAGTCGATCAGTTCTATTTCTATGCAGTTTATGTCGGGTATTGGGTCAGGCAACTTCATCCTATTAATATCATCAGGTTTTTAGTCATAAAGATCAAATTTTTACATACTGTACTTTCAAGTGGTGCTATATTTAATATTGAGGCCATAAACGCTTTTTTCTTTCAATAAAATAAATTTATTACTACTGTATATTTGTTTACGACTTTGAAGACTTCCAAAACATCTAATTGGTAACTGTTAAAAGCTGAAATATGCTTATGGAATGGCATATAAGTTCCTACAAGATTTTTTGGATTCTTAGCTTTGAGCTCTTTGATAAAATCTTATTAAGCACTTTTGAAAACCACTGACTAGTAAATTAATTGATAAAAAGTAAGACAGTTGAGTCTAGTAGCCGACTCTGAAGTCGGATTTACTTCTCTGACCCCATTAATCCTAAAATGAGTCTCTTTCTGGTTCTTTCTGTATATACCCTTAATGACTATAGGGTATTAATACTATAGATAGGTGACACATAGGACTTAATGACTATACATAGGAGAAAGATGTAGCCAGCTAGAAACATAATTTCATACTAATTAATTAGTCCAATAATTTGTAATTAATTTTTAAAAAACAGCCTATGTATAAGAGTTTGTAACTAAAAAAATCTGGGATAAGAGTTTTGAAACAAAAAGTGGCTTGGGGAAATCTGGTTTAACTCTTGATAAGAGAAAGATAGAGATAAGATAAGACCATCCCTCGATAGGAAAAGGACGTAGCTAGCTTGAAACATAATTTCATAATAATTAAGTATTCCAATAATTTGAAATTATTTTTTGAAAAACAACCGAATTATAAGAGTTGTAACTAAAAAAATGTGGGAAACGAGTCTTTAAACAAAAAGGGAAATGTGGCATAACTCTTGATCGGAGAGATATAGAAAGAAGATAGGACCAGTTCTAGATATAAGAAAGATGCAGCTATTTACAAGTGTAATTATTATGCCTATAAAGCCTTCCATTAATAATAAAATAATTTTTGAAAAAAGAGCTTAATTACAGGAGCTCTTACAGGGTTATGAGTCTTCAAGCAAAAAGTTGCTTTGGAAAAACTGCATAATTCTTGACCAGAGAGATATAGAGAAAAGATAATACCAGTTTTAGCTATAAGAAAGATGCAGCTATTCACAAGTATAATTATTATGCCTATAAAGCCTTCCATTCATAATATAATAATTTTTGAAAAAAGAGCTTAATTACAGGAGCTCTTACAGGGTTAGGAGTCTTCAAGCAAAGAGTTGCTTTGGAAAAGATGACATAATTCCTGACCAGAAAGAGATAGAAAAAAGATTATACGAGTTCTAGATGTTGCAGTTTTAAAAGTTGCAAACACGTAGTCTAAGATGTGGTAGTGTGTGGTTTTGGTACCCCTAATATACTTACTCTTTTGTTCACCTCTTTTCTCAGATTACTCTTTTTGTCTACTCTATAAGATCTATAAACTCTCCTATACTCTAAAAGCCAGTAAAAAACCTATATCTTATTTTTCTTTTATAATTTTAAATAAACTTAAAAATGTTAAGAAATAAGTGGTCATAAACTTTGTTGTTTAGTATTGTTTTTGGTACGGCATCTCGAAGTAGTTTTTATAATAGGGTTGTTTGTATTTATCTTATAACATAAAAACACATGTGGTTCGGAACTCACGTTAGTAAAGTAGTAGCAAGACTTAGCGGCAGTTAAAATATAACGCGATTCCATTGTAATTAAAGGAAAAAATATTTAGTACGATACAAGGTTCACTGTTCCATTAGAACAAACAAACACATTTGTATATAAACAGTAACCAAAACCGCTAATGAGAAACCAATATAAGATATAAGAACTCTTCATCGGCACAATTTGACTATTTTGTCGTTATCAATTTTTGCTACAGCTCTTGCTAAAGTAACCAATGTTATTTTTGAAAACACAGATCAGAGCAATGTAACAGGTACGTACTTGCATCTTCAATCAATTATCGTCTCTTACTATCCATAACTTAGTTAAATATTCTGGTTTCTTGGAAAAGTCAGTTTTTTTAATTGGGTCTTGTTATCTGAAAGATATTAAAAGATTTACAATAAATATAAATTTTCTAAAAAAAATCGATATTTTATCCAGTGTACCACTGGGATCAATAATGGGGCTATTATTTTTGGAATTTACAATTCCGATATTCTAACATCCTTTAAACATTCCCAAATCATGACTAATGAACCTGACACTAAACTGTATACATATATCTTTTGAACCTGTATCATTTGCTGAGGTCTTTAACTCTTACTAAGGTTAAATTATTATGCTAGTTATCTCATGACTATAATTTATATTTAAATTTAAAGAAATCGAACATAATGGCCTTTGGTAATAAAAATTAAATTGAGCTGGTAAAATCAGACATAAACATCTACATCCACAATGCTAAGCTGCAATTTGTTAATTTCACGCGCAATCGAGATGTTTGTCTTGATTCATAACAACAACTTAGCGAGCATGTAGAGCATTTAAGACGGAGGGCATTTTCTAGGTTGAAAATCTTTTGTAATAGGCACTTTTTAAATTTTTAAAAAAAATAATAAAAAATTCGCTTGTCCTTTCAGTGTTTAACCATTGTAATTTTGTGTACTATTCTTGCCTTGGCGTGCTTTATAAGAAATATGATACTGGTCCTGCAGAATGCATGTGCTCGGTTAATTTTTGACTTAGAAAATCATGATCATATATCTCATAAAATTGTTGACTTGAAATAGCTTAGTATGGAAAACAGATGAAAACATCATTTATACAATTTCACTTATAAGTTTTAGCCAATCAGTATCGCAATTTTAAAATCTTGGGTAATATTTTTAAAACACGTCATTCCATATATTCTATAAACATAAGACGTAAGATATTTATGCCTCGTTTTCTTACAATATTTTACACTAGATCCTTTACATATAATGCAATAACGTTATTCAAGTCTTTTCCAAGATGAATTTCGTTTGAATAACCTCAATAAATTTAAATTTAAACTCAAACCACATTTTTTTAATGTACAAGGCAAGTGCCGATAAGTATGTGATCTGTAAAGTTAGTTAATCCTAATATGCTTGAATACTGCTGCGTTTTTCGCCAATAATGACTACTAACTCTCTTTTTCCAATTTGTTATCTTTTAAAGGGTAACCAATAGACATTTATTATTTCATTTGCCCCATTATACAGGGTACCCTCAGGATTTGGGTGGGCGGTACTACATAAAAAATTAATGTTACAAACTTCTATACAATTTTTTCGAAAACTCAAAATTAAGGAAAATACATGGTGTTAAAAAAAAAAATTTTTTTCTCATTTTTTTAGTAACTTTTTTTCTAATGTACTGATTTTCGCCAAGTTGGCATACATGTTACAAGTGTTTCGTTATATTCACCGTATTAATTTGACGCTAGTCGTCAATAATAAAAAGCTTAAACTGTCCTTCACCTTAGTAAAATGACTTAGAACCTTTTTGTTTTTATGTGTTATCTTTTTATAAATTTATTTGTCAAATTAGTATTGAGCATTAAAATATCTTTTAAAAAAGTGCATCATCGTAGAATAAACGGTTTCCGAGAAAAATGACTTTAAATATTATCCGCACCTCCTATAATTAAAAATTGGTATTTCCAAATTTAACATAGCCAGTCTTGAAAACATCCATTGTTAAAGGGTTATTTGTTAAATAAAATAGCTATTTACGATAACACACTTAATTTAGTTTTAAAGTAATACTTTCATAAAAAAAAATTCGAAATGTTGCCCTTCCATTTCAATACATAAATTAATTCTTCTTCAGAAGTTCCAACGATTCCTAGAGAATATGCCGTCATTTTGTTTAATTATTTTACAATTTTTAATAATCCGTTGTCTCTGCTCTTCTCTGTTATTTACAGAGGAACAATATTAAAAGAGGAACAATATCTAGAAGATTGGGCAACTCATTTTTAAAAAAGTCTAAGTGGACCTCACCATTATTTTAGCCTTTGCGGGAAAAAAATTTGGCCCTATTAAATGATCGCCGACAATACCGGCCCACATCATCGGTAAAGAGTATAAAACGTGTGAAATTTTTATTACAAATAAGAAGGTTTTTAATGGTCCTACAAAAATTAAGTCGAGATCTTTAGGGATTAAAGCTTGAACCTTTTAATAATGAAAGGGATATAGAAGTTGCTCTTGTAAAATTTCATGAACTGTACTTTTCGGAATACTTTCAGAGTTGCAATTGATCTTATGCTAAGAGTAGGGTTATCCTCAATCTCATTTAAAACACGGAGTTCCGTTCCTTGAGTTAGAGTTTTTTGTGGTGAAAGACAGCTTAAGCCTTTTTTTATTGATGACTAATGTTAAATTAATAGGGTAAATCCAAAGAAATATAAGTAACATGCATGCAAAATTTGTTCTTAAATTTTTCCTTATATTGTAACTTTGTTTGGCATTATACCTTATTTATATATTTGTTTATTTAAAGTCGGAGTCTTTAAAAGAATCCATGTAGTATTTCTCTCCCAAATATATAATGTTTAAATAACAATATCTCTATAATTTTTAATGTTGACTATGTTACATTATGGAGTAACAAATTCCCCGTCCGTCTAAGGGAAATGAAACCTTTATTAAAAGCATTAACTCGTTACCTGTACTACTAAAGATATTATCACTGACACTGACTGCCAATATTATTACTTGAAAAGCACACAAATATTTTTCTTTAATTCATTTTCCAATTGATTGAAATTACTAGTATAATATAGTTCACAAGTTATTTGGCACACATCAAATAAAACAATCTGCTCCCCTGAGAGGAAAATAAAGGAGGCAATATATTTTTTCGTTCGAAACTTTCCAGACGGTCGATTTGTTCTTTCAAACTTTTATTTTCACCATGTTATTTTAGAACTCTTATGTAACTCGCCATTGTGGGAAATCAATCTATCATAATTTAGAAGTTAAACTGTTCCCCAGGAAAAAATTATTCAGTCGGAGTGAATTGACATATCGGGAAAATATTTTACCAAAGACAGCACATGATGGATGTCTGAAAGGTCGATAAATAGTGCTGTATAAACTAGATAGAATTTGATTGAAAATTTGGATTTTATGGCAAAATAGTTTATATGGTGAACTAATGAAATATATCAAGAGTAAGATAAATCGTTATTATTAAATATTGATATATGTTAAAAACCACGAAATTAAATGTTAAATATAACAATGTAATAATTAATAAGCCACAGCACTTAATTATTTGGACAAAATCATTATAGTCATTATATAACACTAAACATTTCTATAATAAATGAGATCACAAAATGTTTGATTATAAAATATTTAAATGTATTACAGGGTGAAAGTTAGGTTAGGTAAATAAAAGTATTACTACAATTTAAATATTTGACTATAATCAATTATCTAGTGGTTATTAAAAAATCTTTAGAATAAGTGCTTCGAGTAACGACTCTATAAACTAGATTTTTTCCTTACGTAACCCCACTCAAGATATATTTCAAATTACCAGCTAGAAGTTTTTCCATCTTTCAGCGGCCCATTTATATTGATATTCTTGGAGAACCTTGGCTATACGTCAAGAAAGCACCTCCCGCCATTCGTGGAGATTTTCCGGCCATTTTTCAAAGAAATTCTTCTGACACTCAATTTGTGCGTCGAAAGTTTTATTACCAACACGGTGTAGAACATTACTTTTTGTGCGATTTTAGTTTGTTAGGCGGGTTATGGCAAAAAAGCCGGCATATTACGACATTTAGGGGAGAGATCGTATTTATTATGCAGGGAGTTTTTTAGATTTATTAATTATTGGGATATAGTACATTTTATAACAAGCAAGGAATATACTATATAGCGGAACGACTTTACTAGTGTATTTACTATTTTTAATTCCATACCACCATACTTTTATACCACGAATAATTAAATTTTTTTGCTTAATATTTGCTTGAATGGCTTACCTTACAGCTCCGTATGTATTGGTATATTCTGATCTCTCGTCCACAAATATTAGAATTAACAAAAGGACTCCTAGCTTTTTTGGACTACATATAATACAAATAAATAAATTTCGAAATTTAGTGCTATCTTTAGGGCTGATTATAAGTATAAAATTGTCTCATACAACACCATCAAAATAAATAAATCTCGTCAGCTCACTGCAATATACCGTAAAGAACCTAATACTAGAAATCAGAAAATTTTAATTTTTTCATTGATTATAAGCTGTGATTGTTTTATTGACCTTAATTCATGTTTTAAAGTATACAGTATAAAAGTTAAAAAAGACACCTTTTTTGTCAATTAGTTTACTTTATTTGATCCAGTGATATTAGATGGCGCTGCGAGTACTCATAGACAAACAAGTGCGCGAATGTTAGTTCACTCTCGTGCTAATTACAAAATAAAGCCATAATGCTTTGCTATTATCAGAATGCAAATATCTTTTAATAGTCGAATAAAAAAATATGTTCAGGTTTTAGTTACCGTACTTTAAATCTAAGCGTACAAAATTAATATTTAAACTGCTGATACTTACGGAAATCTGAAGTACGAGTTGCTATGCTTGATATTTTCAACGTGTATCTTTCGATTTGGCGCTTATAATATTTGTCAGTAGGCGTACCGAGTACATAATCTGATTGTAACGGTGAGGAAATCACTAGTTGCGATATAAGTCATATTTTTGTTAGTTCTTTTAAATTATCGTCCTGCATAATTTTTGTTTCAAATTGTTTTTTGCTTAAAAATATTTTTTTTAAATTGCTTTTCTTACAGGTAGGTTAAATGTTGTAGAAAGTTAAAATCAGAGTCTGTTAGTGAAATAAAGGATACAAATATTAACTTATTTGATCCATTGGATGATTCTTCAAACAAAATAATAGTTTAATAATATGATACCCACTTAAAAATTGGTCAACTTGAAGACGAAATGTTCATATAAATAGAAGTTCCTATATCTAAGAAACACAAAACATGATGAAAATAACCTCAGAAACATGAGCTTTATTTTCGAACACGAGCACTATTACTAAAGAAATGCTAGTAAGTACCTCCAGCATAATAAAACGTATTTATTTAATAGTTTTACAAATTGCTGAGGCTCAATATAAATGTGGCTGAAAATGATAATAACCGGTATTTTGAGAAAGGAACAACAACAATAAAAAGGTGGTTTATAAATATTCAAATTGGTCGCCCTCAGCTTTAATACAGGCATCAGTCTGGTCTCTTATATATTGAGTGACGAACTGTCCTAAAAATACCCGGCGTATTTTATAAAGTCAAACATGACACTTATTCTGCGACGTCATTTCTGCGAGAAGTTTCCTCCATTAATCCAGGTAGCTTAAATTCTAAAAATCGTCGATACTCTCCGCCACTAAGTCTGAAGGGAAGAAAATGGAAGTCAATCAAGTCATTTAACACCAGGTTAAGTTTAGTTCCTGCACACATTTTCGTGTAGTTATTGTAGCATCCTCTTTGATTGCATTAAGAACAGCGCCTTTATTTTGGATAGCTTTTATACACTGGTCGAGCGTTATCCAGGGCTATTCCATAAACGAAATGCTATCTGTCATTTCTTAATTACTGGGCTGGATTATTGTGATAATTAGTAATCACCAAAACTTAGTAAGGACGTATAATGCTTAAATATTAAAAGTATTATAAGCAAAATAAATCGATGTGATGCAATTTTTTATTTAATTCTGGATAACATTATCTATATCTACGCTAGTGTAAAGTTTAAAAGCAACTGCACATCATGAGGCAATTATCATAGGGCATGCGTAATTAAAATAAAATATGGCCCAATCTCTTAAAATTCTTTAGAACATCATCATCATTTCTTTTAGTGCTGATATGCTCTAGCTTGAAAACAAAGCCGTTATGGATTTATGTTCTATAAACATTTTGCCTTTAAATTAAACAAGGATTCGATGATTAAAAATTGTCCGGATACTTTAATATTTATCTGTATTTAAAATCCATAGTAAACAATGTTTGAGGCCGCGTAATAATTTAATTAATTAACCTAAATTAGAAAAAATCAAAAAAAGTTACCAAGGCCAAACTGTAGCAAATAGGGATGCTGTTCCGTGAAAAATATAAATTTCACACAAATCAATGGATTTTTTTAAGTAAAATTAAGTAAAAGAAGAAAAGTACTCAACTTACCCTTAGTAGTAGTAGTGATACGTCACAGGATGTGAAACAAAAGAAACATCCCAATTAGCCCTGTTGTATCATGGAATAAAGTCGAAATTATACCCATTTGTAATGACGTCATTTTTGTTTATCTTTGTTTAGCATATTCCAAACAGCGGCAACAAACTTTTGAAAAAAATTGGTGTCTGATAATTATTCATCTTTTATATACTAGGTTATGTGAAATATCCGTCACTGTAAATCAAAAATATTGGTTTGTCAACTTGTTCTTGAAAGTTATTTCGAAAAGTGTTAGATAATGCCTAAAAAAATATATAATATGCCTAAAAAAATATATAATAGGTATAATCAACAATCGCAGCTGATGATTTTAAATATATTGGCTTTTTTCAACTGGAAAAGGAACAAGTCCGAAACGGAATTGCACTTCAAATTGAGAATGTGATACAGCGAGCCGCAGATGCAACAAAATTGAGCACAACAACGATCACAAATATAAAGAAGAATGGGATAAAATCAGATCAGGATTACGCAGCCCGTATATCTTCCAAGCAAAAGACAGCAAAAACCAAAATTACAACATATTTGAAACATAGAATTCGGGACACAATTTATTCTATGTACGCCAGAAAAGAATATGTAATATTGGCAACGATAAGAGAAAAGTTCAGGGAAGAACTTGAATATTTTGAGTTTTCTATTGACTCCTTAAGAAGATGGATCAATAGTATAGGCTTCAAGTGGAAAAAATCAAATAACAGAAAATATTTGATGGACTTGCCAAATATTGGTCATAAAAGAATCAATTTTTTAAGGGAGTATATCAAAAATAGAAATGTAGGTCCGGAAGATTTTACTCCAGTTTTCATTGACGAGACGTGGATTTTTAGCAAGGGATCATTTCGTAGTAGCTGGCAAGATGACACCAAGCACACGGATCCAAGGAAAAACAGTGAAGGTACAAATTATCTGGTTATCTTTTTAGATTTTTTTTTTGAATAAAAACTATTGCCCTTGTAAGGGCCCTCTAACTTCATAATTTCATCTATTTCATAGTTTTATATAATTTCTCTCTAAGACAATATGAGGGAATTTAACTCCATACACTACTCGTATGTGCATGGAACATTACTTATTAATTATATTAAATTTATGATCTGGAAGAATGATTTTTAAAAGAAGAGCATTGAATTATCTTTTATTTTTAAGGTCATAGTTATATCGTGGTCCACGCCGGAACCAAAGATGGCTTCATCAAGGGTGTAACTTTAATATTCAAGAGTGGATTAAAGACGGGAGATTATCATGACAGGAAAAACTTCGAAAACTGGTTTAAAACTCAGCTGGTTCCAAATCTTCCCCCAAAGTCATTTATAATTATGGATAATGCAAGTTACCATTCTGGTTTATTAAAAGAAATCCCGAAAAAATCTTGGACAAAGCAGAGACTGACCGAATGGTTGAAGAAAAAGAATATTGGCGTTCCAGAAAAAGCCATGAAAGATAAAATATGGATTATTGCACGCAGAAACTGCCCTAGTGAAAAAAAGTACTTCCTTGATGAATATGTTAAACCTTTAGGACACAAAATTTTGCGACCGCCACCATATCATTGCCAGTTTAATGCAATTGGAATGGTATGGTCGGAATGTAAACGAAAATATGATCAATATATTTCCAATTTTAGGGGTCACCTTCAGAAGTTCTGACTACATGGGAAAGGGTAATAAACGAAATTTCTATAGATCATTGGCTAAAATATGTTTTTTATACAGAAAAGCTAATTGAAAAGGCTTGGGAGGCAATACAAGTGTGTGATGCCTATGACATTCGGCCACTTATGATTACGACTGACGAAGACGACGATGACGAAGACATTATCTCTGATTTCAGTTCTGACTCTGACAACACTGACAAGATTGATTAAGCTTTTTTTGTTCTAGCAAATTTTATTTCATGATCGTCGTTTAAGTATTCAATCATAGCGTTGCAATTTCTTTAACTTGGTAATGCAATATGGCGTGTTTTTTTGAGTTTGTATGTTTTATTTTTTGGAATGGTATTTTCATTTTAATGTGTTAACATATTCCTTCAAGCAGCATTTTTTTTCATGAAGAAGTAAATTAAATTGTCAGTATTTAAATTTTTCCCAGTAAGTTAAAATAATTTTATACCATTATTCACAATTTTTGTAAACTCGGTTTTGTTACGTCTACTGCTCGTGCCGAATTCTACTTTTCAAATATGTTGTAGATTTGGTTTTTGCGGTCTTTTGCTTGGAAAATATATGAGCAGCGTAATCCTGATCTTATTTTATCCCATTCTTCTTTATATTTGCGATCATTGTTGTGCTCAATTTTGTTGCATCTGCGGCTCGCTCTATCACATTCTTAATTTGAAGTGCAATTCCGTTTCGGACTTGTTGTTTATATCCCAATATTTATGATTAATTATAATAATATTTGTTAATTGTAAAGCTTGTTAATAATACAATAAATACTACAAGATTTTTTAAAATTTTTTGGGAATGCAAGTATACACACGAATATAATAATATGCTGCTAAAATAAATCATTTGTTAATTTTTGAACGTATAAAAATACATAGCAGACTATTAATTTCTGAAGGCGATGGTAAAGTTTCTAACCTAATATTGATTGGCAAAAATTTCTACGCCATACGTTTTTTCTCACCTGGATGACGTAACTACAAATGGGTATAATTTCGACTTTACGTAATGCGTCGTATTTTATGCGTATTCAGCTTACAAATTACTTAGTGCTTGGTACTAGGTGCTTGGTGCTAGGTACCACACACAGGTTCTGTGGTCAAATTTCGGTTTAAATAGCTTCGCTTTAAAGGATTAACGTAAGGAAGTAACAAAATGTGAGATAGATCGGGTTAGTTTATCAATAATGTACAAAAAAATGCGTGTGTTATCCCATGCGGACTCTTATATGCAAAATGAATGTAAAGTAAATGGTGTGTGAATTATTATAAGAGAATAAAATAAAATAAAAATTATTAATATGTAGGTTATGACTTAATCAATTTAGAAAAAGAAACTTAAAGCAAAGTAAGAAATAAATGATACAGAACGAGACAAACAATCATAATGACGAAAATTTTTGACGATAATATTTGCGCAACTCAATGGATTTGCCACCTGTACAAATAATAGAGGAAAATAGTTTTTTAGACGTTGAAAATATTTCAATGACATTAATTATTCATAAATAGTTTATTCATTCAAAGATTCGTTCATAGAAAGAAAGATAAAAAAATTAAAAATACAAGAAAGTTTTATTTCATTTTCATTTTAAAGTATGACAACAAGATTATTTAAACACTTTTTTTTATTTTAGAGAAGAGAAAAAGCTTATATATTTAGTAAACAATGACGAATAATATAATAAAAAAAATGAAAATAATTAGGTAAAATCAAACCAGATAGTAAGTCGCTTAGACCAGAAGTGTATTTTGTAGAAGTGACAGAGAAGACTGGAAAAACGACAAATCACTCTTAATCATATACAATTTTATTTATAATTCAATAGCGTGTAAGAATTCTTGTTATATTTGCAAAATGATTTATTACATTGTAACTATAATCTGTACTATGATTGTCATTAAATGTAAATTGCGCATCCAAAGGTATAATATTTAATTGGCTATATAAATACTTTAAGGAAACAATAGATAGAAATGTGTTTTTCATGTTCATTTTGACACTATAGAAGCAAAGGAGTTAATTTTATACATAACTTTTAAGTTTTCATATATTTGAAGTTATAGTAGTTTTTAGACTAAAACAAATACAAAAAATATATTTTTTTAATTAATATGAATTTAAAAAATTAATTCTCAATATAAAGTATTAGTAAGGCCTGTTAGAATCTTATCTAATGAAACCCAACTAAATAACATTTGATTATCACTAAACCACTATATATAATTATGTGGTAGAGCAATCATAATCTATCTGCTTTTATATTTAAATTGTTATTAAAAAAAATAAAACTGACATATTATTTAAGAAAGGAATTAAAAAATATAATTAATTGCATTTTCGTATAAACAAATAGCCAACTACTATGCATATTTTATAAATATAATATAAAAATAATAATAACATAATAACTATTCATTAAAATATCAAGTCACAAACTTTAATTAAACTGATCATTAGGAATACCATAGCAGCCTGTTTATTTTGTTAGTACTTTATTATTAACCCAATGCCTGAAATATATTATTAATGTTCTCCCCTTTTTAAATACTGTTCGTCTTGTTTAGTGTTCTGTATAGTCTTAAGTGTATCTAAATGTTACGTGTAATTTTAATAATATCGAATGTGTTCCCACTATGGTAAACTTCTGGCCTTAACTGACAATTAGCACTGATGATGGCTCATACGCCGAAAGCGCTCTGCTAAGCTTTTAAAATAAAAAATGCTCTGAATACATCTGGTTTAATTGATTTGTATTGTCCTTCGAGCAACACAGCCACTTCCCTCTTCTGAAATATATTAGGCATTTTAAATGAAAATTGCAAGCTTTAAATACAAATAGGTTTTTTGAAAAAAAATAAACATGCATGAAAAAAATTCTTTTTAATCGATGAATACCAAAATTGACTTTTATTTGTAAAAGGCACATTTTCTAAAGCTTTGAAGGGGAGTTAAATGAGAAATTTGTATTTGTGCCACTGGAAAATATTCTAAAATAAATTTTAATATTACTAAGATCATTATGTATATGAAATTTAATCAAAATAAAATGAAACTTTTATTACATTTTTTTCATAAAACTTTGCTTTTTTCGTTTTCCTGTTATCCTGAAAAATAATTATTCTTTATCTAGTTCAATATATTAAAGATCTTTACTATACTTTATAATACAACACCCACCGTAATATTAGTGAAAGGCTTTAGGAATATTTAGAATAATATTAATCAATTTTCAAACTGAAGACAAAATAAACCCGATGGAGTGAAGCCAATTTAATGTTACAGAATTGTGTTTAGAAATAAAACAATTTAAATGGCAATTATGTATAAAAAGCTATTGAAAGTTGTTTAGTGCTAGGTTAGAATTCAAATATATAGCAAACCATAGAGAAATTATAAGATATAATAGCTCCGAGAGTACACGATTTATTTTAATATGTTATAAATTGAAATTACCAAATTATTACTTGAAATGATGTATATATTGTTTTTAAGAGATCATTGACTACAAGTTGTAAACAAGAATCAACATTTATTAGCTTCTGCAAAATCAAGCTCTTATCATTTACATAAATTGTGTGATTAAAACAGGCTTTAATTTAAAATACTAAATCTTGCAACATTACTTTTCTGTCAGTCTATTCAAAAAGATAAAATTCCTACTTGTGTGTATATATTTTTTAATTCTAAAATAAAAAAAACCATTTATAATTTGTCATCGCAAGGTTTAAGCCTGACGTCAAATATTTTTTCTAATATATTTCTTCGCAGAGAAAAGCGGTCTTCATAACAAGGTAAAATATGAAAAGTGGAGAAAATATGAACCTTTGATGGCAAAGCACGTTAGATCGCAATCAATCAATCTATATGCCCTCAATGCCCTGCGTACAATTAGTCTCCATTAGCAAGTGTTGATTTAGCTGATGCAGGAAACCTTCCTAATCAACCTTGCTATTAAAATGTATTGCAATATATAAATTATAGTTATTTGATCTGACTTTTGATGAGTTTACGGCTTACGTAAAATAATCTTTGAAGAACCATAAATTTGTCAGTATCAGTATTACTTTAGACAGCTAAAAAGTAATCAATGCTTAGGCGCAGGAGTTTTAGAATTTGTAAAGGATGTAGTTGTAACAATATAAAATCTACAAGTCAGAAATTTAAAATTTATTTGTGTTTTTTAAGTTCAATATTTAATATTGTAATCTATATCTTTAGTTCAAGGCATATCTTTAGAACTACAAGATGTTCCAATTGGAAATTTTATGTAGTTTCTTTAATTTACCTTTAATAATAGGGCTTAAGTTTTGGTTCGCTACATTTTACTATTATTAAGGCTAGCTACTATTACTACTTTACTTTTCTATTCTCTGTCATTTTCAAACACATCTTTAGAAATAAATTTATGAAACCATTTTTTTTAGGTACGGCCTCTATCTATATTTTTTTATACATAACAGCTTGTTTCTAATTCAAAACACATATGAAAATGTGTAACACTGCTGGTAGAACAAACTATTTCCAATTATCGCTATACATGGTGCTAATCCTTTTAATCCTACCAGTTGTGTACGTGAGCGGTTGAAGCTAGATATTATTAAACAAAAAAGTGATAGACCACTTTTCCTATAAATAAAAATTATTTTTGTAATTTTTATTCTTTGCTTATAAAATATACTTTTTTCATCTTTATGGTGTATATTTTCTCAAAAAAAAATGTTCTTTATAGCAAAAATTACCTAAGGCTTATACCTATATTAGTCCACTTTTTGCAACTACTACAATACTATTCAAAGCATAAGTTTATGTTTTACCTAGAGAAATATATTGTTTACTCGCATTTATATGTACTTTCATACAATATTTTTTTATTGACCTACAATAGATTAGACCATCAGGAAGTGTTCGCTAGCGCTTCCCTTCTGAAACAGATATCTGGAGATATTTTTCATTTGATTTTCATTAATTAAATTTAAAACATATGGTTTTTAATACCTGTATCTGTATTCCTTGAAGCACATCAAATAAATCAAGACTCAAATAAGATCTAGAATAATTATTATTTTAACTTTTTGTTTAAAATCGTAACCTTAAATATTACCTGAGGACCAAACATGTAAAATGTAGTTCATCTAAAACTGCAAATGTTCAGAAAACATAAAAATTTACAGTTTTGCTCATGCTTCGAAAATGTCTTTATTTACCGATTGTTTGATACTTCGAGTTTTTAGGACTTTTACCAAAAAATTAAGAAAATTTTGGATAGGTAGATACTAGACGCGCAGATTGAAAAAATTTAAACTAATTTTAGCATTATCTTTAAAATGCTCTTGTAAAATTTGAACTAATCATTTCAGCTATAGTTATTGATTAGTTTTCTCCAGTTAATGATTCCAATTATTTTTATGGGCTACTTATATTTTTTTTTATTTTTGACCTAAATCTAATTTTTGCCTATTTCGCCGAACCTTGCGTGTAGTTTTGAAAGGGATTACAACTTTTCTCCTTTAGTAAAAGTTCATTTTCTTAAGTAGAATAACAAGAACTAACGTTTTTCACTTTTTTCAGTTAGAATAAAAAATTTTTTTTTATCAATAGGTTCTAGTTTTCGTATACCACCCACTTCGGTGTAAATTTTCCAATATTGAGTTGGATTTTACATAATACTATGAGACCTGTAACTTTTCTCGATGCATTCAAAGATACGATCCGTGAGAAGTTGTGACCTCTGATCGTAAATATAATTTTCATATACCTAACCTGCTCCTATAAAAACATAAGAGGCTAAGACAAAGCATTTATCGTATGGCTATGTTTTTATTGGCCTCCACAGCATTCTGCAAAAGATTGGACCACTGTAGAATTTTAAAAAATGAAATAGAGCATATCTCAGAAGCCTTTTTATCTGCTTGATTCTCCAGCTAAGTATAGTATAGTGGTTTCTAACTTTAGTAGTGTAAAAAAAAAGTTGACAGTTTTTGAGAGTACAATGCAAAAA
This sequence comes from Anthonomus grandis grandis, assembly GCF_022605725.1. Lineage (NCBI taxonomy): Eukaryota > Metazoa > Arthropoda > Insecta > Coleoptera > Curculionidae > Anthonomus > Anthonomus grandis. Next base: position 22,851,575 of record NC_065548.1, on the reverse strand, counting down.
AAAATTCGGATTTCCAATTTTCATTAAGTTGTGAAATTGTACGAGATTTATTTTTACTTTAGTTTTTGTTTTTGTGTAGAATTTGGAGACATCAATATTGGTTTGTGTTCTAATGCAGTAACTACAAATATTAGTAGTTAGACTACCGAATTTTATATTAAAACATATTATCTATATATTAATTTATTTTCAGATTATTTGGTGCATTTTTCTTACACAATTGCTAAACTATAAAAAAGTTGTATTTTGACAAGAAATAGATTTGTCAAGACTTCTTCCTTCCATAGTACCTTTAGTGTCTTTGTTATTATATAATAAAAGCCAGATTTTACAGCACTAAATTTTCCACAATCCTACAAGTCAGTATATCCCCTTCTTTTTTCCTTTCAAAACTGCTTTCCTACTCTGGACTTTTTTGCAAATTACATTTACCCTCTTTGGAAACTTGCATTTTTTGTTGCCTGACGTAAACTTTAAAAATTAGGTAAAAATCCAAATTAAAAAAATACATATTTTAATACTACCAAGAAATCCTTATCTTTATTACATATTCAAGCACTTTTCGTTTAACGTATATATAAGATTATTTATATATTTTACTGGGAACGATTGGAGTTTTTCATTTTTGAGATCTATGACGCTTTTTTCATTGAGTTATATCTTAGGTAATGTAACTGGCTAAAACTCCATCTCGAAAATTTTTATTGGGATTACAAAAAAACTCCCTAGAGTTCAACTAAATCTACCTATGCTGACATTATAAATTTGACTTACTTTTATGGTTACAAGATGTATAAGTTTGTTCTAAATCTAGATCATGATTGAAAATCTTAAAAAATTATAAAGTAAGTAAAAAAAATACCAATATATTTAATTCATATCTAACCTATTATTTTCTCTTTATTGTTAAAAGTCGCTTTCGGTTACCTCGGTCACTATCACTAACAATATGCTTACTCTTTATAGATTTTATAGTAATTTAAACATCGTGAAAAAAATATTTAACAAATAAAAAATGCTTGTAAATAAACTCAAGTCATATGCGATTTGTTTTCTGTTGCTGGACCAAATGCATTTTGCATATCTAGTGGTATTTTCACAATACGTTTTTAATGATACATCGATCAAATTGATGTGAAACCAGCAGAATTCGGTTAAATATTGTGGCACTTCTAAGGTTAAACAAGAGAAATTTTCGACTAATCATATTTTGCTTGCGCTAAACATTTCTAATTAAGAAAAACGCGGCATTGAATGATACATTAATTGTCACAAAAATTCATTGCTACAAATGTAAATATAATTTGATCCGTTGGGCATTTCGAATATTTTTTAAAAGTATATGATGGCATTTCATTATATACAGAAAGCAGAAACAAATTAATATAAATATAAATATACAGCAAGATAAATGAGTTTTGATCTAGAAAGTGTGGGTGCCTCCAAAGTATTTCACTGCATAGGGATTAAAAGTGTTAAAGACACACCCATTCCACCCTTATAGTCCTTATATCAAGCTATTATTTTATACATTTTTTTTTTATATTATTTATTATTGTAGTAATAAACTACAGTGGTGGACAAAAGTATGGAAATATTTAATGTTCTTATTAAGCGACGGAAAGCATATTAGCAGACAGTTGAAAAATAAACTGGTATACAGCCCAAAATATTTCGTAAAAAAAAATTCGGCCACCTCTTGGCATTAATAAGTGCTTGACATCGCCTTGCTATTGAGTCTTTTAGGTTCTCATAATATTTGATTAAGATTTTATTAAATTCTTCCTGCAAAACTAGCCATAGATCTTCTGGGTTTTTGATTTTTCTTTTTGGTGTTTCAATTTTCAAGTGCTACCAAAGTGCTCGATAGGATTCAAATCGGTTGATTGGGAAGGCCAGTGCAATTACTATTAAAATATTTTTCTTTAAAAGTTAATTCTTTACTAGTCGGAAGGTTTGTTATGGATTAATAACCTCTTAAAACATCCATGACAAAAGCAGATCCTCTTCCTTAATCAACAAATTAGTCTACAATATATCAACATGTTTATGAGCATCCATATGCCCTTTAATACTGACAAATCAACCAGTCTTAAGTCGCCTAAATCACCCACACAGTTAAATGACAGTTAGTTCAAATACTTTGGGTTGAATCTTTGACTAAAAGGCCTTCTTACATATTCAGTAAACTCACTCTAAGATAAAGTGAACGTACTCACTGATTTTGTGTCCAGTTTTTGTGATCTCTAGCAAACTTTAATCTGACTACTAGGCTGCTTTATTAACAATAGTTTTTTAACGAACATGAAGAATTTCTATTAAAAGGCGAGGTCTAAAAATGTCATCTAAAGACATATCAGAAAGGCTTATGTTGTGCACTTCTCCTTAAGTTCGTTAATAATATTAATGGCAGTTTTTTTGAGTGAGTTCTGAATTTTGGTAACTATTTGTGCGGTCTATTTTACATTTTAAGTTTTTTGCGGTTTTCCATTATTAAGTGCAGGTTCTATATTTTCTTCTTGTAATTAATGCCATATGATTTTATTAACAATATATTACCCTTTTCATGTCAAGACGTTTACAAATGTAGATTTACATCACACCTTTACTTTTGGTAAATGGTAAGCATTTTATGTTTAAATTGAGCGTCGTAATAATTGCATTTACAAAAAATACAAGGTGTTTCAGAACTATGGGATCAAACTTCTAGGGGTTGTTTAGTGCAACAGTAGAATCCATTTGAGTTAGGAACCCATGTCCGGAAATGTTTTACTACGCCACTACGGCCCTAAGACGCGTTTAAATTTAGAAAAAATATTAGTTAACTAAATAGGATCTGATGCATTTATTTTTACCTTTTGTATATGATACCATCACAACAATTGTTCAAAATGTCTTCCTCCAACCTCAATACACTGATTTAAACGCCGCACATAATTTCGGCGGACTACACTAAAAATTTTATCCTCGTTTTGAATGATTTCAGATTCTGCTGTTATTCGTCCAATTAAGTCTAGCTCTAATTCTACTGGAATTTCGTAGACTAAAGACTTTACATGTCGCCACAAGAAAAAATCGAGCGACGTTAAATCGGGTGACCTAGGAGGCCAAGAAACTGCTCCACCTCTGGCAATCCAACGGTGCCCAAACGGCTGAGCCAAATACTCGCGTACTTGTACAGCAAAGTGAGCCGGCGCTCCCTTATGCTGAAACCCTATTATTTGCTGTCTAATGTTTAGTGAAAAATTTTCAATGAGTTCTGGGAGAACTTCCTCTAAGAAACGCAGATAAATAGGTCCTGTTAACCGTTCCGGTAGAAGGTATGGCCCAATTAATCATCAACAATGCCTGCCCATACGTTGACAGACCAACGATTCTGATGTTTTCGTGGAAAAATTGCATAAGAATTTTCTTTGTCCCAAACATGGCTATTCCTACTATTAAAAATACCGTCTCTTGTGAAAGAGGCTTCATCGGTCCACAAAACATATCGTAAAAAATTTGGTTGTGCAATGATGTGATCCAAAAGCCATCGACAAAATTGAACTCTAGGATGATAATCGGCTGCAGTCATACCTTGAACTTTCTGGGAGTGGTAAGGATGGAGTTGTTGCTCGTGTAGTACCCGCAAGATAGAAGCGTTACTCGTATTCATATTCTTAGCGACGTCACGTGTGCTATTTGATGGTTCATCGGCAACTCGCTGAAGCACCTCTTCTTCAAATTCGACCCTTCTTACGGTTCGAGCAACACCAGTATCATGCATCTTGACTTTAAACATGCCTGTCTCAGCGAGCCGCTGATGAACCGCAATAAACTTTTTGTATCCAGGATGCTGTCGTTCGTAACGTTCATGATACAACCGCGATGCTGCTCGTGCATTGCAGTTTACTTGCTCGGTATGCCAAATGCATATCCGCCAATTCTTGATTGGCAAAGTTTTCCATTAGCAATAAATGTTTAAAAATTATAAGCTATAAAACTTTTAAACATGACATTAAGAATTGACATTGATAAGCGTTAATTTTAAACAATTGTTGTTATGGTATCATGTACAAAAGGTAAAAATAATTTTGCATTTCCGGACATGGGTTCCTATACTCAAATAGATTCTTCTGTTGTACTGAACAACCCCCAGCAGTTTAATCCCATAGTTCTGAAATACTTAACTACCCTGTATACATTAACGCTCTTGGCCAGAGATCAGATAATTGTAAGAATTACTAAAAAAATTAAATATTTTCGTACTATTCTTCGTCAATGTATATGCCAAACTTCAATTAGAGTTTCAAACCGATATTATTCTTTTTCTTTTAATTTTCAATAAATGAAAAAAAAATTTAAAAAGATACAAATTATATCTTCTACTATATTAAGGAAATCGTATGTAATTTTTTTATCAACTAGTATTGGTGGTATAATTAGATAATATATTTTTATAAAAAAATAAGCTTTACCAAACTTTAAAAAAAATCCCAATAATTGCACTTTTCTTAAGTATACATTAAAGCCACCTTCAAGCCTGCTGTAGCTTACCCTACAAATACACATCTAAGGATAGAAAGAAACTAAAATAAAATTTTATTTCTTAAAATAAATGCAACCTTAGATATAAAATTTAAGCTGTTGCTATAAAACTTAACGTCTAGCCATAAAACTTATTATATAGAAAAAAGGAAAAGCCATGTGAAATATTACTCGAAAACAGGTTCTAATAAAGCTGTAAAGCTATAAATTTGACGGTTATTACAGGTACAGTCCAGCAACTCATCTAAATTTGCTTAATGGCTGTGTATAACGTAGTAATAAATACAGAACAGAATATTCATAAAGCCAAATATCATTATGTAAACGGATTAAATGAATCACACATGGCAACAGTAGATTATGCTTTTAGTGAAGTCATATTCTATGCCTGATTAAATATACAACTTTAAATTGGGTATAATTTTAATGAAATTTGCCCTTTCTATAAGTACCTTATTACTTTACATAAATTTATATAAAATTAATACATAAATTTATACTCTGCACATGATGCTCCCTTTTAAAATAAAAGCGAGCTTCCGAAACCATTTTATGTAACAAAAACCAGAATTTATGAAGACAAGACGTCACGCAGATGCTTGAACTGTGTCATTTTTCATGCATAAAGTGTTTTGCCTTGAGCGGTGGAAAGGCATGAGAAAATATCGTTCCTTAATACTTTCGAATTTATTATTAAATTCAAATAAACATTTTTTTTTGTAAAAAGAAATTCTCATGAATTTTATAATTTCATGAACAAAACGATTCGATAATTTAAAAAAAATAAATTAAATAAATGACGAGCATGTGTTTTATTGACCACTAGCAAACTCAATTAAATTGCACTAATTTAAATTATCAAAAGTATTGTAAAATTGGCTCAATCGATCCACCAAGCAGTGCCATACTAGTTATATTAACAGTTTAATATGGGTGTAATAGATACGCCGCTAATGATTAAATAATGGCCATGATTTATAGTTAAACTTGTGTTTAATTGAAAATATATTAAATAATTTTCATATAGACTTATTGACTTTTGAAGGAGTAATTTTTAAGTAAATTAGGTTATTTGATCTAAAGATACATTATTTTTTTAGAATCTACTAAGTATACCATAAATTCAAATACATATTTTTAGTTGAATAATATAAACTTGGAATCATCCGAAATCTATCCTGACATTTGTCTGAAAATACGTAACTGTCGGTCTCATGATATGACCATTTCAAAACATATTAACTATCGAAATCAGCAATAAAACCATGGAATTACCAAGTAGTTACTAGATTTTATTGTGTGTAGCTACTGTAAATAGCTATTGTATTTTGAGTTAGAAAATTCACCACTAGTATTTAACCGAGTAACTGCAAGTGTACGTTTACGACTGCTTCATTGCGACATATATTTTGTTCTTAAGAATGTTTTGTTCTTTTAAAAAAATCATATCACTAGTTGCGAAATTTAGTGTATATGAAAATGCCATTTAAAAATGTTAAAAAAGTACGATGATTATTAGCGTTATCGAAGAAAAAATAAGAAAATTCAAAAACTTTGTTTCTTTATTTGATTATTTGATTTTGTTTCTTTTTCTTTGTTTCTTTACTGACATTAGTTTCAATCGTAGACAAAAAGGCTATACTTTATATTAGGTACTTCTTTCTACTAGCGTGAAAGGGATTTAAAATGATACAACGTTTTGTCTTTTAGCAATCATTATAAACTTTTTTTTTCAAATTTAAATATTCCTTTATATTGTCGCTTCAACGATGCATCGCACTTAAATATTAAAAACATTTTTAGGATAAACTTTACTTTGTTGTTAACATTTTTTCTCTTTTATGTACGAAAAGCCTTTAAAATAAAAAAAAATCAATAAATTTGTTAGATAAGTTTTTAAAATCAAGATTCTTCTACTATAGGAACTATAAACTTCGTCTCCGTAATTTCTTTTATAATATATTAAATTTATAATTTTTTTTGGTAAACTATACAAAAATTAACATATTACATTGATTTCGTTTTTCATTACAGCTAAACATATGAAATCTGAAAATTCCGTTTTGTTCCTTATTATGTACACACATTGATAATATACAGTGTGGTGACTTTAACTGGAATAAATTCAGTTAAAAATAATCAAAATTTATCTCGCAAAATTCCTGAGACCCGTCGATTTTTGTTTATTTTTTTTCACATTTCAAGATAGTTTTTGTATTTTTTCAAAATTAACCCCCAACTTTTTTTTTTCAAATGGAAAGCCACTTTTTTTAAACTCTCATTAAAAAGAGCCCTTTTTCTAAATTAAATTGCCCTATTTACTTTTGTGATTATCTAAAGGAGAAATACGAAAAAAAAATAAAAACCATTAAATTATTAAAAGCTGCGTTTAATGTATAAGATGCTCAAAATGAGCACCATTTACTTGTTGGCAAAGCCCAAGCTGATAATAAAATTCGTTTCTGACATTTTCTAATACTTCTGGAGATATTTGTCGTATTTCTTGCCTAATACGTTCTTTGAGTTCGTCTAGGTTTCCTAGTTTGCTCATATAAAGTTGACTTTTCAAATGTCCCCACAGAAATAAATCAAGTGGGGTGAGATCGGGAGAACGTGCCGGCCATTCGATTGCACCCCTTCTATCAATCCATCTGTTTGGAAAATTGTCATCTAAATACTGGCGTACATTACAGGCATAATGTGAGGGAGCACCATCTTGTTGCATCCAGATTCTTTCATCATACAAATCTAAATCAAACTGACTCGGATATAAGGCACGTAAGACTGGAACTAGTTAATGTTCAAGAAATTCTAGATATGTTTCCCCAGTTAAAGTATCATTGAAGAATATGGGCCCTATAACTTGCCTGCCAATTATGCTAGCTCAAACATTAGTTTTCTGGGGATATTGTGTATTAGTTTCCCTTACTCAGTGTGGGTTCTCGTCAGACCAGTAGCGACAGTTCTGCTTATTAACATGGTCATTTATGGTGAATGTAGCCTCATCAAAAAAAAGGATCCACTCCGAAGATATGCAATTTTCGTCAATGGCTTTCATCATTAATTCACAGAACTGAACTCTGAACAGACGATCTGGATCGTCTTCTAATAACTCTTGAACGGGTTGCATTTTATAAGGTCAAGGTTTGTTTGCACTTTTTAAAATTTTTAGCACAGATTTATGATGAATAGAGTTTTCGCGAGCTACTCTTCTGGCTGCAGTTACCGGATTTTCTTCCATAGCTAACAATATATTTAATTGGGTGTGATCGATTTTAGAAGACCTTTGTCTTGAAACATCCCTCACGTGCCCAACTTCTCGAAATCTGCTTTCGATTTTACTAACCGCACTTTGGTTAATAGGTGGCAAATCTAGATATTTCTGCCTGAATAAGTGGACAACCTCTAGCTGAGAACGACTTCTGTCCCCATAACCAATCATCATTAAGATTTCAATCTTGTGGGATTCGGATAAATAAGGCATTTTTACAATACAAGTTAACTTATTTAACAACTGGTTGAAATTCACTTTAACAGTGACACTACAACAATGTCAGAAAATGTCTAGATATCAATAAAATAAACAAACTCGCCAAAAATTTACCAACACAAAATATTTCGAGACTTTTAATAATTTATTGGTTTTTATTTTTTTTTTCGTATTTCTCCTTTAGATAATCACAAAAGTAAAAAGAGCAATTTAATCAGGAAAAAGGGCTCTTTTCAATGAGAGTTTAAAAAAAGTGGCTTTCCATTTGAAAAAATAAGTTTGGGCTAATTTAGACCTCCTGTAGGTGAAAAAATACAAAAACTATTGAAAAATACAAAACTATTGAAATGTGAAAAAAAATAAACAAAAATCGACGGGTCTCAGGAATTTTGCGAGATAAAATTTGATTAGTTTTAACTGAAATTATTCCAGTTAAAGTCACCACACTGTATGTTATATACACATGTATTTATATGAAATTTATATTTTTGCCGAGCACTTTTCCTTATATTTTTTGATAAACGAGCAACTTTGTAAAGGTCTTTTATTGTAGTTTATAATAAAAGATAATTGTATTGTTTTAAAAGGAAGTGCATTCCAAAACTTTATTATTCTAAAATAATAAAACCCCATTGCTGTGTTTTGATTTAGCTTTATATTTCTTATTTATCACGAAATTCTTTTCAAGATCCCTTTTTAACTACCGGTAAATATGTCGTGTCAGTTTAATCCTAAAATTTGAACGTTTTAGCTCAATATCTTTTGTAAGGCTTAAGAAATTTTAAAAAGCCTGTTATTCTCAAATTCACAAAAAGGATAAGTTTTTTTAAAGTTATTTGTTTTTCAGATAGGTTTTTAAATTTTTTGTTAAAATATCAACCTACAGAAAATTAAGTCGCAAAGAAACATTTTTTAATGGTTGCAAATAATAATAGCCTAGCCGCTGCATTTTTTTGAAGAAGAACTTAATAAAAATTTTAACGAAATTGCAATATTATATAATACTGTATTTTGATAGATAGACATTTTTTAAAAAAACCTTCTAAAAATAATCTGTGGCTTTGTGTTTTTATTTGTTTTTCGTCAATAATCTTTGGTCTAATCATCAATTTTTTAGCCATTAGGGAGACAGTATTTAAAGCTACTAGATTTTCCTTTTTTGGGTAAATAAAAATAAATAATTTCAAAAAGGAAAATGAGTAATATCAGTCAGGAATAACAAAGGTATAACAAACAATAAAAAAGGAGATTATTTAAATACTGTAAACAGTATTGCAAATGCAATATATTACTTTCAGGTGCTATATATCACCTGCATTATGCGGACGATAAATAATACTAATTTATCCCATATTTAATTTAATCTTGCAATTTTTATGGTTTAAAACGAATTTATTAGTGTTCTTTTTTGATCCCTTCATTACACACTTTTTTAAAATATCCTATAAAAAAATTACAATTTACGTAGAAAGTACTCTACTAAAAACCATATTCTTTTTAACTATTTTCTCTTAAAATTATTTTTTATTAATAAACGTAGATAACAATTGGCTTTGCATGTTTTAATATAAAATAGAAAATCATAGGCAAAGATTTTAATTAAAGACAAAAAGGCAATGATGCTACATTTACATTAGCCATTGAAAGGAGCGTCCATGCACTTTTTGACATATAGTATTTTAGAAACAATTATGGTTTATGTTTATTGCAGCGATGCCTTGCGTTGCTTTAATGGCGTTTTTGTTTTAGATTTATAATACTTATAAATTCTTATTTACCATAAACTATAAAAAACAAGTAAAAACTTTAAAAAAAAATTAATGTTTAAATATTCTTAAAAAAGTAATAAATTATTCATGCAACATTTAAGCAACTTCGGGTCGATTTTCTCCTGTTGATATAAACCTAATTTTTTTTTCCATGGCTCCTGTAAATTTGCAGGCTTTTGATATAAATTAGGCAAATGAATCGCCTTATCTGCGCTCTTGGCTCCTAAAAAGCATTTAACAAAATTTTGCATTCACGAGATTACGATTTTGAATTTTAAAATATTTCATATTATTTATCCGATTGCCGGCAAAATCCTAAAGTTGATTTGCGAAATTAATGTTGCATGCGATAAAATACGCGATTCATCCTTTATAATCCCCAGTCGCATCTTGCCTCTCGACTACCTCTATCTTCAAATTGGATCGAGCTGTATCAACTAGAGGATGAAGTAGGAGAAATGCTACCATTTTTTTTTCTCTTAACCCTCCGTTAGTAAGGTGGGGTATATCATACCTCAGCTTACCATTCTCGTAATTTTTTTTCTTTAATTCTTTGATTCTTTTAGAGGTAAGTACGACATATTATATATAAATTAATATTATTACAATTATTATTATTATATAATATAATAATAATTACGTATAATATTAATATGTTACAAACCTATAATAATAATAATTATTATTATTACTCTATTGATATTTTTTGTTTACCTTGAACTTTATTTGTAGATATTATGTCTGCTCGATGGTCATTTGATAAAGAGCAAGAAAAGTTGTTGAGGCTTTGGGAAATCAGAGGTACCCGAAATACTTAATGAGGAGCCCATTGAATCCGGCTCTGAGGGCGAGTTTGACAACCACGTTAGCCAGCGTTCTGAGGAGTCTGATTCTGAGCAAGAAATATTAGAAGATAACATTGTCGAGGAGTTTTTGCCTGAAGTAAAGTCACGGTATTTATGGGAAGTTGACAAAAAAACTGAATGGGTAAGCTAATCCAGGAAATAAGGCTGTGCGTACACGTCAGGAAAATATTATTATCCATCTTCCGGGACCAAAAGGTGTTGCTAAAGAGGCCAAAACCCCTTTTGATTGTTGGAATATTTTTATAGACAAACTTATTATTGACTCTATAGTTGAATGTACTAATCGGTTAATTCAAACGAAATCTGAAAACTATAATGACAAATCGATCATACAACAAACAACAGGTTTAGAAATGAAAGCCCTTATTGGACTACTATATATGTGTGGTCGTTTTAGGGCTAGTAGGTTAAACTTAGATGAGCTTTGGGCTAGCGATGGATCCGGTATAGACATGTTTAGAGCAACGATGCCCCTTAAGCGTTTTAGGTTCCTACTAAGCTGCCTGAGGTTCGACAATAAAGATTCTCGTCAGGAAAGACTTAAAGTGAATAAACTAGCTCTAATTCGGGCAAAATTTGATCGGTTTGTGGAAAACTCTCAAGCAGCTTCGGAATATTTAACAATAGACGAAAAACTTGAGTCTTTTCGCGGTAGGTACAGATTTCGGCAGTACATACCAAACAAGCCAGCTAAATATGGCCTCAAGGTATTTGCACTTGTAGACTAAAAACAATTTATGTACTAAACTTAGAAGCATATGTAGGCCAGCATCCCGAAGGTCCGTACGCCCTAAGCAACAAACCGGCTGACATAGTTCTGCGATTGGTAGAACCAATTAGGGAAACAAGGCGAAACATAACGTTTGATAATTAGTTTACAAGTTATGACTTGGTAATAAAGTTACTAAAAGAATATAAACTTACTTCAGTAGGGACGCTGAGAAAAAATAAAAGAGAAATTCCTGGCGATATACTCACAACAAAGCGAGAAGAAAGGAGTTCCAAATTTGCATTTCAATCAGACGTAACATTGGTTTCTTATATTCAAAAAAAAAATAGTAATGTTCTCCCTTTATCAACTCTCCATCATGACAACACAATTGATCCCGATTCTAGGGACCAAAATAAACCAGAAATAGTAATGTTTTACAACATGACAAAAGGAGGAGTAGATATGGTGAATCAATTGTCTGCCACTTATAGTGTATCAAGGAATGGCCGCAGGCGGCCACTAACTCTATTCTTTTCCTTACTAAGCTCAGCTGCTATAAACGCTTTTTTTAATTTTTAATTGCATTACGAATGGAAATCTAAAACGGCGCTTTTTTCCAGAAGATTTATCTTTAAGTTTAGTAAAACCGTTCCAAATGAGTATCACAGACTGCAAAATCCGCGAATAAGTCTGTGAGTGCGACGTAAGATTTCCGATATACAGGGGGAAATTGTCCCAACAACAGTTGGAGAAGACACAAAAAGGCAAAGATTTTTCAGAAGGTGTTATATATGTCCAAGAAATAAAAATCACAAATCTTTTTGCACTTGTAGGGCCTGTAATAAATTTGTTTGCCTGAGTCATGCAGCGCAAACATGCGACAACTGTAGCTCTATAGATAGTACATAAAACATAAAGCAATGTATTAGTTTATATTTTTCTTTAGTTATTTGTAGTTTATACTTAATCAAAAATTAATTTTTAAGTAAATATTTTCAAAATAATAATATATTTTTAATACCTGGTTGCGTCTTGTTCGAAATTTTTGTAAAAATGTAGGTCTTTTGAAAATAAACGTTTAATTTTTTTTGGTTGGTTATTTGTCATGTGTTTTATTTTTATTTACTTTCAGACCAAGACAAAAACATTATTTATTAATAATATTTCAAAAGTATAGTTTATATTCGAAACATATTTGTTTTTTTATTGGGGTATGCCATACCCCAGCTTACCAATCTTGTGACAATTACCAACCTTACCAACGGAGGGTTAATACTTATATTTGCTATTGCAAGTTAATTCATTGGCTTTCGTACTCAAGACCGCTTGCCAAGGTTGTATATTTAATAGTAAGGTTATGTCACACTAGCTGAAATTTAAATCCAAACTAGGCTAAATTCAAAAATAAAATTAAAAAATATATAAAATTACAATTGTAGGTCATACCAAATAAAATAAGGTTAGACAGGCATAATTACTGTGCGACTTATGTCTAAAGGAAAAACGTGTCTATTTAAGTTATGCAACCTATCGTGCGAGTCTTTCATTTTTATTGTGAATAAAAATGTCACTCTGTTAGGCTTAATTAGGATGAAATTCATTAAATTGTTAGCATATTACTAAACTGCAAAAATATAAGACCCCTTCATAAACTATGATTTCTTATCCTGCAAACTATAAATTACGATATTAACCATTTAACAGGGGTGTAATAGCCCCGGTGGCATTGATTAGATGGTCGCTCTTGATTTATGACCTCGGTTTGACTGAAAACTATTTTGTATTAAATTATTTGTCCCCTACATATTAATATAGATTAATACTAGGCTCAACAAAATTTATGGCTTTACTGTACGCGGTCACGCTAATCAAATTATTATGGATATAGCAGGTGAAATTATATTATTTTGTAATTTAATTATTCCGTTTAGCTACACCTGAATTTTGATATCGCTAATGCGATGACCTGCTAAAAAATTTTGTTATATTATTAATTATTATAAAAGTATATATTATAATTGAACCGACCGACAAACCCTCTTAAAGTTCAAACACCATTAGTAGTATTTAGCTTGCCAATTAGTGACATTGTTTTTTTTATCTTTAAAAAAAGTCTTCTCTAAAAAAAATGGTTTATGGTTAATTATCCCTCACCACAAAAACCGTTTTTACTTATTATGAAAAAGTTTTAATTCAAAGCCTCGTGAAGTTGCGTTGGCTTTTCGCTAATTTGATTTTATGGAAACGGAACATTCTAAACTTTTAATTTATAGTTAGATTAGTTCTCACAGCTGCAGTTATAAAACGAAAGAAAGTGGAGGGCTTAACATAGGTAAACAAGTCGAGTTATTTTGCTCATTAATATTCATTTTTTAGGTCCAAACAATCGTCATAGGTTTTGTCGTAAAAAAATATTTTTATATGTAAAATTTTCTACCAATGAATTTTTTAATTTACAAGTTGGCATTGGAGGGCATTATGCGTGTATAATGTTTATACATATGCTTAAAACATGTAATTATAGAAGATTATTTCAAATTTTGACAGCGAACTTAAAGCACTTATCTTCACGAAATAAACGAATTGACCATAAAAGAAAATCTGTTAATTGTTAATGGGTAGATTCATAAAATTAGATAATCATGTTAATTAAAAAAGAATTAAGATAGTATTTTAGTGCCAAAGCGGTTTCGTGATTGATCTTTGTGCGTGTTTACTGATGATCTTTGTGCTTCTAATTTACTAACTAAAACTATAAATTATTCGTACTTTCTCTGAAAATTTAAATGTATTAAACTAATGTAATAATATAAAATGTACAAAATCTGAAATAGAGAAACATATTTTACTTACGGGATAAAAAGGAGCAAAACAATCAAAATTATGATTATGTTAGAATAGATAAAATTGCTGCTACTTTTATTTATACAGAAAAGTAAGGCATTACGTTGGTATTCCACACGTTTTTTTTTATTGTATTAGTTCTTTACAGCAACTAATTAGACAGGAGAATTATGCTGAACTAGTGCAAACTTTAGATAAAGTACCTTTCAGTTTTTTCTCTGGTGAATTAGTTTCATTTTATTTAGGCTATTTTACAACATTGCTCACTGAAAATAATTATCTTAGATCAAAAAGATCACTGCCTTTATATAATTTAGTAAAAGATAATTTTTGTCTTTGGCAAGAATAATTTAAAGTAGGCATTTTTGTAAAATTTCCTGGTTGTTAATGTGTATCTTTAATGTATCTTCCTATACTAATATGCCATGCATTAAATGGGGTTTTATACAAAATATATAGAAAGTTCTTAAAAAGTCCTTCAGTTCTTTAAATTTTCTAATGAGAGATTTTAGTTTATTGATTACATGCAATATATGGTTTTTCTATTTAAGATTTGAATCCACTACAATACCCACGTATTTTCTTACTACATCAAGCTATAACAATACAGTTCTTTAAAAGTTGGAAGGACTCGGTGTTGTAGCCAAAATGCATATAAAAAGTTTCTTCTCTATATTTAGTTAAAATTTAATTATTGGACTACCGAAAAACCTTAGCTAAATCGGTATTAATATTTTCTTTCAAAGATCTTCAAGGCGTGGTTTCATACATTAGCACTGAATCATCTACAAATCACAGGATTTTTTTAGTCGATTTTATATCAAATGTATCGCTAATGCAGAAACTCAACACATTACGCCTCAGGATAGTTCCCTGAGGAATACCCATCTCTATATTAACTTCTCGATTATGATGTCGCTGAGTGTGAATATATTGTGTTCTAAATGACTAGCTATTATTACTTTTTATCAGATCAAATGGTAGTTGTCTCACATTAGCATTTTCCAAGATCTCTTTTAAAATAAAAATCAACGGTATGGAATGCCTTAGGATCCAGAAACACACAAATGTTTTTCTCCTTCCCTTTTGTTAAGTAAATTACATTTACTAGTTTGACCAACTTGCCTTTTAAAAAATTGAGAGTTGAGATAGACTACTTTAAGCTAGCTCAAAAAATGTACCAACCGAGTCTCTCGTTTTTTCAAATATCGTAATTACGGAAGTTGACACTAAAATTGGCCGATTATCATCTATATTTAGTTCTGACCGTCATTTGTAAACTGGCTGGATAACGGTCTTTTTCACAATTTATGTGCTATTTATTAAAAAGACATGCCATATTGAAATGTTCAGATATTAGTTTTTTGTCACGATTCATTCAACCATTTATTTGAATAATTTTTATTAAACGTTTGTTGATCCGATTTTTATTTAATTTTTTTTTAGAGAATATGATATCCTCTTTGGTTTTTACATCAATGTTTGTTTTAAAAGTTATTGAAGAACCACTATTATATACGTATATATATAAATTTTTATATATACGTTAAATTTTTAGAGTGATTTACCATTTTTTGTGTTTTAAAATATCAAATATTGATGAAAGGAACCCATATCACTAAGGAGGTCTTTATATTTTTTTATTATTGGAATTTTTTACCAAATCAATAGTAAGAGACTTTTAAGTAAATAACAATACAATCATGTTTATTGTTGTTCTCCTAACTATGATACCATTTAGGCCCGGAAATCTGAAGTAAGAATTCATCAGAAATAGTTAAGGTTTTAATTACTATAATTACCAAAAATTTCTTTTTATTAAAATTGGTTATTATTTAAAAAGACATTTGTAAGATACAGTTGATACTTCTAGTGCCAAGTATTCAATCTTATAGTGTTAGAAAAAATTTGTATTGTCATTTAGTTTCGACATATGATCTTTCTATGACCATATGCTAAAAATACAAATTCTACCACATTATATAAAGATAAAAATATATAAACGAGAACTAAGTTGAAATAAGTACAGTAAAATGGTACATATTGTAGCATAAGTGAACATAACGTCAGAAAATATTAAGTCAATATGCACATAACAAGTCTATGTCTAAAAAGAAAACCTAGTTATAACAGAGTAAAATAATTAGACATAATAACTTTTGCTGTTTGTGTCTCGTTATTTTCTTTGTCGGGTTTTTCTTTAAAGACTAGCGGTTAATTGTTTACTTCAATTTAAATAATATTACTTAATGTTCTACTGAAGTATTACTTCTTTTATATAGGTTTAAATCATTTTATTTTATAACAAACCAAAATGAAATTGACAGATATCAAATGTGGAGTACCCCAAGGCACTGTAATGGGACCACTTTTATTTATTATATATATAAATAGTCTTTTTTCTATAAGAGCTGTGGAAAGAATTATAAGTTTCGACGACACAGTTGTTGTCTACACAGGAGAGACATGGCA
Organism: Anthonomus grandis grandis; assembly: GCF_022605725.1. Classification (NCBI taxonomy): domain Eukaryota; kingdom Metazoa; phylum Arthropoda; class Insecta; order Coleoptera; family Curculionidae; genus Anthonomus; species Anthonomus grandis. Next base: position 22,834,895 of record NC_065548.1, on the reverse strand, counting down.
AGCCCTAAAACAAACAGCTGAAAATTAATTTTAATTAATTGCAGATTGGTTTAAGAAAAGCAAACTTACATTAAATGGGCAAAAGACAAAATATAATAGTTTTACTTCTTACACCAGAAATCTTCCCCAAATAGGTGCTTTAAAAATTAGTAAATCGTTGTCAATTCCTGCATCACCGTCAATAAAATATTTGGGTATTATTGTAGACCAACATCTTAAATGGGATTTACAATGAAAGCAGTTGATCAATAAAATTAGAGGTTTAGTTTTAACTTTTAAATATTTAAAACAATACTCTCTGATTGATCGGGCGAGGTGGTGTCCGGGATTGCCACTTACAGCAATTAACCATCATTCAAAATGGATACTAAAAAATATACTTGAAAAAAATCGACTATTTCCAACCAATTTACTTTATAACAAAACAAAAATAATAGACATGAAGAAATTTTACTGTTTCAATTTAGTAAGTATGAATATATACTGGGTGGTGCGTCGCCGAGCGGAACATAGGAAAACCCAAGTAAATTTTAAGGGCGTCAATTATTGGCTTCCCTGTACATTTTATAAAAAAGACGTAAAATAACTTTTTGAAGAGACCAATCTGGCAAACCCTTGTGCAAAGTTTCAGAAAATTTTAATAAGCGAATCTTGAATTATTCAATTAAATGTAATTGCAAAATTAGCAAATTTTCGGTTCAGGTAAAACCAAACGGGCACCAGTAAAATGAATATTGTCACTGACGTGAGGAAAAGTGTCAATAAATCAGTGACAGTCGATATTTGAAATTTGTAGTGGCATTATGCGGGAAACAGTTTTAGAGCAGTATTTGAAATGTTTTCAGTTTATTTCCCCACCAATCCCATTCCGTCCATTTCAACTATTAAACGTATTATCAATAAGTTCGAGTCCAAAGGTAAAGTCCAGTGCAACGATATATTAGAATGGTCACCCGTCAAAACACCAGCATTCCACCTGCCAAACAATGTCATCCACCTTCTATTTACATTGTTTAAGAAGTAAAATGCTGGTGTTTTGACGGGTGACCATTCTAATATATCGTTGCACTGGACTTTACCGTAATAAATATTTGTAAATGTTCAACTCAGAATATCGAAAATAGAGCTGAAGAAAGAGAGAACAGAGATCTTAATATTCTACTGAGTGTGGAGGAAAAAAAGATGGTTAGTACGAGGGTTCTTGGGCAAGAGGTAAATAAACATCATACAACGGTATTGCGCACTTTAAAAAAACATAAATAATATTCGTATAAATTCGAAAAACATCAAGAGCTGCAGGAAGGAGATGAAGAGCGATGAATGGCATTTTGTATTGAAATGATGGAAAGAGCAAATAATGATAGGAATTTTTTAAGAAATATTTGTTTTACAAAAAAAAGTATTGATCAGCGTCATTTCAAATATATAGCACCGAAATTTTATAATATTATACCAAGATTCATACAGGAAAAAATGTCTACAGCAAAGTTTAAAGTTTATCTAAGGCACTGGAGTGAACAGACAGATGCGGCTATATTTCATCGTTTGGTGAATAACTTGTCGCTTATTCTTATTGTTTTTGTAATAACAGAGCGATAACTTTTATTAAACGTTTAATAATATCCGTGTTCTTTTGTTGATTCCTATGTGCTAGTGTGAGTATTTGAATTTAAATAGTGTAGTCTTTTCTTATTGTATGTGTTGTGCAAGATGTGGTTGTCCCTATTTTTAGTGTTGTTTTAAAACCACCAAGAACAATTAAATATGGACAGATGCAAATAAATTACGAGTAATGTATTGAAATACTATTGATGGAATATTTTCTTGGATTTGACAAGAAAAACCCAATATTGACCTTTAAACCTGAATTGGACTATATATATCTCTAAAGAAAAAGCACCAACAAGCTTTTAAATAGAGCAGCTTCAGTACTAATCGATTATTTCTTCCTTGTACTTTACTACGTAAAGTAGAACAAGTATTTTGTATTTAAATTTTGTAATTTTGGAAATAAACGTATTATTATGTTATTATTATTATTATTTAACAAAGTATTTTCAAAATTGCAAGTATTGCACTTTCATAAGCTGTTAAGAGTATATATTTGTAAATTTTACAAATAATATTTTTATTTAAAAAAAACCATAAATTTTAAAAAATACGCTGTTTATTTATTTATGAAAAATACGTAAAAAGCTTACCAAGGCATCTTTTATGTAGAAAACGATTTTGGACTCAAATTTTACCATAATTAATTTCTAAATACCAAGATATTCCGTAAGTCTATTGGCAATAGTAGTGTGCTTAATAGATTTTTACAATAGTTTATTTATTTCGATATCACATGGGATTCATGATAAAAATTTGAACTTAATATTTATTCATATCAACTATTAGTTAGTCTTAGAAATATTAAATGATAGATAGTTAGCATTAGACTAAGTTTTTAAGTAATTCCTTATTGACCCTCTAATTAAGACCTTGTGTATCTATCAAGTGCTGCCGTTAAAAACTAAGCTACGAGCTTAATTTTTTATCGATTTTAGATATTTAGTATCAAAAAGAAGGAGAAGCGGACCTAGGATAAAACCTTCTGACAGATCCCGTGTAACTTTATTAGAGAGGATGCTAAAGATCAATATCTTGGCCCTGTAAATTAGATAATATCTCTGCAGTTAAATCAACTTTGTATATATACCGTGAAGCTATAGACCTTTGCCTGACTATCCATCGCAGTATTCTATGTGAATTGAAAGTTGCAGTAAAAACTTATAGTTATTGTACCCGCCATCGGTATTTGATTCTGGTCACCTGTCATAAACCAGGTTTCCACCTGTCAAACAATGCTGTTTACATTATTTGACAGGTGGAAGCTTGGTTTATGACAAACGACCAGAATCAAATGCCGATTACGGGTATAATAAAGCTTTTGCCATATCACAAACTACTAACCCAGCTTCTTCATTATTTAACTTCTAACAACTTTAAAATTAGATCATTAGTATTTTAGAAATCTTTCGAAATTATATTTTAACCACGAGTCTTTAACCTTTGCGACTAAGGCCCGATATTATAAACTTACATATTATATGAGTTTCAAATGGATTTTCTTAATGGATAATACTGGTGGGTGCAATTGACCGAAAGAACTTCTTAGCAAGGTTACGATAAGAGTTCAAGCGTCTTTGGTTCTTTCGCGTTGTTTTTGCGTAAATATTGTCACTGTTCCTGTTTGATTCTCCGGTCTAATTAGGCTACAAACATACAAAGTTCTTTTGTATTCATTTCATATTTTTCTTTAGAATGAAAGACTATGTAAGTTACAAGTTAAACTAATCAATATAACCATATTTAACCAATTTAATTAAATATGCATGATGAGTTTAAGCTTTATTTAGCATGTTTCTCGCATAAGTTGTGACAAAGAAGCCCAAGTACTAAATATACTCCGCTATAGAACAACACTTTTTCAGTTTTTTTTTCATATGTTATTTCAGGTTATTCAATAAGTTAGATTATATTTTATTTAAGCAAAAATTTATAAACAGTTTACTATCAAAATAATAATTTTAAGGTTATTGTATATCTATATTTTTATAATTAACAGTTTAAATTTTGACGGGCGAGGGCCTCAGTAAAAGATTTGTATTTAAATTCACCTTATAATTAAAACATAAAACAAAAATTTTATTAACTTGGTTCCCATAGTGCTAAGGATATATTTTAAGGAAGACCGACACCTTGCTTTACCCTTATAGTTCGACTGCTAAGTATGTATTTCTTCACTACTAGATAATTAAAATTTAATTTTTGTTTTCCATCCTTGGTTAAGCAAAGCTACGCTGCAGTTTACCGAGTAAAATATAAAACGTATTTATTCATTTATTTATTTATTCTTGCCATTAAGGAGGCGCTTTAGAGTACTCCACAGAAATATTTTTTTCTTTAAGAAATTTTTACTCGTGACGGACTCGGATATTACATTTCTACTTTTCATCTAAAATATGGGGTATTAGTATTTATATGTATCGACTTAATTTGCTTATCTACATCTATTTGATCGATAAAGGAACATATTTATCAAATTATTCTGTTTCCTTACTATTTTGTTGAAATTTGAAATTTTTTTGGGATTTATCGATAACAATAATTGAGTTCTTGCTCAATATATTCTATAATAAATGTGGAATAAGCAAAGTTCAATAGTAGCAGAATGGTTGCTTGAGTGGATAGGCGAAGGAAATTGCTCTACGAGTTTAGAATTTTAGATTTCACACATTCTATTTTAGTATATTTTTTGTACGTGTTTCTTATTCCAACTTTAAATTATTTTTACAATAATTTTTTATTTAATTTATATTTATTTTAATATTCAGGTTGTGAAGCTTGACTGTTAGATAGCACTACATTTACTTAAGCCGCGTTGACACGGGTCAAGTAAACTGATCATGTCAAATAAATTCATATGAAATGAACGTTATTTGAATATGTAAACCGACAATTCATTTGGCATGCTTGATTTTAGATGAATAACTCGCGAGTTGAATCTAGTTCAACTTTTTCGTTCATGTCGACGAAGTAAACAAAATGTCCGCGTCACGTTGGACGGAAGAGAAATCCATAAAATATTTGTGTTATGTTACCAAAAATATCCATGTTTGTGGGGCTGTAAATGTTTAGATTATAAAAATAGAGATAAGCGGGCAGCTGCAATTACAAATATTATCACCGAAATGCGTGAAAATGGTATTAGTATGACCATAGCCGAGGTAAAAATACGAATTAAAACAATTCGAACAACATACTTTGCCGAAGTAAGAAAAATTAACTCGTCTATGAAGAGTGGAGCATCAACTGACGACCTATATACACCTACTTGTAAATGGTTCAAAATTGCTGATGGTTTTCTACGAAATACAGTTGTTTTACGTGCAACGCATGATAATTTGGTAAGTAAAAGTTAAATGAATCAGCTTGAAAAATGTAATCAGATTATCATACAATTATATTCATCTGCCATGGCACTGAACCAGAATGTTTAACTGCGAATTTCCTAATTTTTGATGTAATGTACTTTGAGTAAAAATACTTGCATCTGAAGCTCTTCCTTGAGCTCCTATATTAACATATATAAAGCAATAATCTGCGTCCACCAATGCCAATAATACAATGCTGTAAGTTCCTTTATAATTATAGAATTCTGATCCTGCATGAATTGGGTTTCTTAATAAAATATGTTTTCCATCTAGGGCTCCAATACACATCGGAAAGTTCCATTTTGTTGCGAATCCTTCTTGTATATTCTTCCAGTGCGCTTCGGTATTGGGAACCTACAAAAAAAAAGATCTAATTACGAAATATTAATACATATTTTTTAAAAGTATCTACAAAATGTGCTACAAATACGTTTACAAAAAGACCATCATTAATTTTGTAAATAATTAATAGATATAATTAGTTTTTTAAGGCAAGCCAAGTATCATCCAATGATGGTGTTTCAGAAGATTTACTCAGTACGTCGGAACATTCACCAGCTAGGACAACCCAAGTCAATTCTGAAATAATTGAGCTTATCCCGAGGGTTACCCAAACACCTAAGCGTAAAAAAATAATTCAGAAAAGTTATCCTGCTACTACAGCTGTAGAAAAATTAGAAAATATATGCAAAACTAGTGCATTACAGGAGGATGAATTTGAAATTTATGGAAGATACATAGCCTCGCAGCTACGATCAATGGACCTGGAAAGAGCTATTGATGTTCAAAATCAGATTAACAACATTTTATCAAAGTCAAGAATAGAAGACATCAAATGCAAAAAGAGTCTCCACAACACTTTTTCAATTCCTCAATTGGAAGAGAGTTGTAAGTTTATAATTAAGATTAATATCTAATGTTGTTTATTAAAATGAATAAATTTTTTAGTAGTAGATATAAATTTACTACCATCAAGTAACCAGACAAGTTGAGGTATATTCAGAAGAGGATAGTGATATAACGTTTATTGAAGAACCTGAGCATTCTCGTGACATTTTGTCATAAGCTGTGAATTCTATTTTCCGATATACTGATTTGTAAAATGTGTCAATAAAGTTATGAAATGGAAAATAACATCTTTTTATATTTTTAACTTACCTTAATAAATTCTTCCAAAGCTTCATAAATTGCTTCTAGAGTTTCAGAAATAAACCGAGAAATTGTACTTTTGGGAAATCGGTAAAAAAATTCTAACCTTATAAAAGAGTCTCCTGTGGCTAAATAACACAGGGTTGTTTCTAATTTTAATTGGGTGAAATTGCTTCACGCATAACAGTATCCATTTTTGTTAAATTTGATCTAACCTTCTCCAAGAAAAAATTGAATTGCTGTATATTCATTCTTAACAAATTTTCATAATTCTTTGGTTCTTCATCTACTAATTCTTGAATAAATTTAACGGATGGCCCTAGAAGACCTCGTCGTTTAATCCATTCCCTACACCAAACTCTTCTTTTTCGTCGATTTTTTTAATTCTGGATTGATTTTTTTAATTCATTTGCTATAACTACCACAGTTTCCAAAACAATGCGATTCATTTCTGTTCTAGACGCCATTTTTATTCAACTGAAATAACTTCAAAGCAAATGAAAAATGTAAACCTCTTTATATCATCATTTCATATGAATTCATTTGACATGATCAGTTCACTTGACCCGTGTCAACGCGGCTTTATACCCAAAGAACCTAGCAAGCAAGAGCTGATGAAGCTATTCCTTTATCAAAAACGATATTGAAAATAAAAATTGTTGAAAAATATTTCATACATCCTTGTTATTTTCTAAAATCTCCGTAGCAATTTATTTAGATCACTATAATATCTATAAAGAAACTCTAATATTATTATCTCAGAAAGCAATACTAATTAAGACACCTATCATCTTCTTAACCCAAAATGTTTATAGCGTTATTAGGAGTTTATGCATCGCTGTGTTTAATGGGGAACGTGTTGCAAAATGTCATTACAGCAGCTGTTCTCACGGCACCAACTGCTCCTAGCTGTGCTCTAATTAATTTATTGCTCAAACTAGATGTGTTGTCTTATTATTATAGTTTAATGTGGAATATTTTCAATTTTTCAAAATACAAAATTCAATTTTTAACGTTTTATTTAATGGCAATAAATCGATAAGCCACTTAAGCTGCAAAAATATGAAAAATTGCCTGTAAAATTTACCTACGGAAAGGGTTTTGTAAGCCTGACTTTATCAGCATTAAAACTTGATTAAAATAGTTTTAAATTGGACTGCCAAGAAGCTCTAAACGTTCCTTGGAAACTTTGAGTTTTGATTTGCATTTTTATGCCTTTGTACTCGTAATAAAAAGTTTGTCTCTTAAAAAACTGATAAAGGTATTAAAATAAATATATTAGAATTACCATACGGCATACTACCATAAATTTTTCTTACTGTAATTTCTTAAAATATTTTATATGATTTAAAAATAACTAAAAAGGAGTATTAGGGTAGATAGAAAGTTGGAAGGGGCAAAAAATATGAGCTTGCTCAGCACGTTATCGGGCAATCAATCAATCTTATTTGTATCGATCATCGAAATAAAATTAGTGGGGATGAAGAGGGATGATAATCGAATTTTGGGGAAAAGTAAACGATGAGTAGGTGGCATATATTTTAATAAAAAAATATTAGGGGTTATTTTAAAAACCTAATGTAATAAGCTAGATTTAGGAAATGATTAGCTTTATATTTAGTAAATAGAATAGTATTTTTAAACTTATTGCAATTAAGACTGTAACGCTTAATTTTTATCTTATTTTATTCACTACAGGTTATTAACATTATACCAAATTTATCCTATCAAAAAAAAAAAAACATTTTAGTTTGTACTGACTGAATAATTTAAAAAATTTATCGTTGTACCTTAACGAAAGTTATTCATAATTTTAGTAGTTTCTTCGAAGATATAATTACTATATAGTTTTCAGTAAACATCTACTTATTAGCATCAAATACTTTTAATTAAAATATTCGACTTAACACATTTTGGATCAGTGGATAAAAAATTGCCTATGTTTTCTGATATCAAGGCAAAAATTAGTCATTTAAGAAATAAAAAATATTTATTTGCCAGAAAAAAAACAGATTTTTTTAATATTCAATAAATAAAGCAAAACATGTGATTTCTGTTCCGTTGGGTTCTTTTAATAATAAAGCTACATAGTTGTGGGGTAATACTGTTTAATATTACCAAAAATACATAAAGCACTGAGGACGGCGCTAGTCAATTATGGCCTAAGACAGTAAGCGGTCCCATCGCCTAACCTCTATCGAAACCGATCAGGCCACGTTTAAAAAAAAAACAAATCCAATGTATTAATATTATTATATGTATTGAAGTTTAAGTCAATAAGTAAAAAAAATAAAAATATATGTCCCATATTTAATGTCCAACCAACTTGGACACCTAAACCCATAATAAAAATAATAATATACTTCAAAAGAACCAGTAAATTTATTTCACTTATATATGTAATAATATGTATTAGTTAGTCCACTGCAATAATCTTATGAAAATAGTCATCTGAACTACAATTTTTCACCTTACAGCTTACACCTTACGTCACACATAAAATCATATTATCTTTCTTTATACAAACAACATCATTTAACTCCAACTTAGTAATACATATTAAAACCCATGTAAATGAAATTAATTTACTGCTTTTTTTGAAATTATATTATTATTTTTATTATGGATTTAGGTGTCCAAGTTGGTTGGACATTAAATATGGGACATACATTTTTTATCTTTTTTTTCTTTTTTAGAGTTTATTTGATATATGCAAAATGATGTTTTAATTCTATTACTGTGTTTTACAAAAATATCGAACTCAATTACGGGTACCTGTTATTCAAATGTAATTTAAGTTTAGTGCTAAGAGCTTATATAGGACAACCTATATGATCTATTGTGTTTTTAAAAAAATACGATTATCTCTATTGCTGTTACCTATTATTGAAGTGTATATTAAATGAACTATTTAGTTTATAAAAGATTACCAAAATGATCTTTTTTACGTTTTGGAGGTAACCATTATCAAAAAAATACGATAAATACTAACTTAAGCTATTGTTCCAATTTGATTTCAGTTTACTTTGTAAAGTTCTTTTGACATATCCCAAATCACTTTTCAATTTTTTTAATATATTGTGTTTAGAAGAAATGCGAGTATGCAACTTTATTACTGTTATCTATTATTGAAATGTAATTTAAATTTAGTATTTACGTTCTTTTACGTTTTGGAGATTACGAGTATTAAGAAAATAGGATAACTACTAACTTTAGCTATTGTTCCGATTTGATTTAAATTTAATTTTTAGGGTTTATTATTTTTATTATAGGGTTTAGTTTAGTACTAAGAGCTTATACAGATCGTATTTTCGTGAGCTACGTATTACCCAAAATAATGGCAACACCGCTTGGTTGCGGCTTGCAGGCGGCGGAATTTTTCGTTTTTATTTTTTGAACCGGGAGTCAGCAGACCTCACTTTGCTGTGTTACTACACGTAATTACTGCATTAATAATTTTTGAGCGTTATTTTCGTGTTTTTTTCACTATGGCTGTTTATACCCCTTCCAAAAGAGTTCAACTAATTAAATGGTTTTATGGAGGCAATTCGGCAGTACAATGTAGAGATTTGTTTTCAGTGACATTTGAGAATAGACCGATTCCTTGTGCAAAAACGGTTTTAAATGTGGTTACAAATTTTGAGACGTCTTTTTGTCTACAAGATTGTAAAAAATACCACACAAAACGTCAAGAACCACCTGCTGAAGTGGTCCAGGATATAGAACAGCGGGAAGAAATGGTTTGCAGTACCCTAGAACTTGATTCGGCACGGTCCACTAGAAGTGTTGGAGAGGAACTGGGAATGAGCAATAAAACTGTTGCTCGTATCTGGAAAAAATATGAGTACAAATGTTTCAAGTATTCAAAAACTCAGGAAATATTTCCTGAAGACCAGTGGCGAAGAATATTTTTTAAAAAATATTTTGTTTTCTGATGAATCTTCTTTTCCATTACATGGCAAACACAATCCTTCCATTGTTCGTTATTGGTCTCAGGAAAACGAGCACAGAAGTTTTCAGTTTCGTACCCAGTATCCTCAGAAATTGAATGTTTGGTCAGGTATTTTGGGCGACAATGTTATAGGGCCATTTTTTATTGATGGCACTTTAAACGCCCAAAAGTACCTTGAGTTGCTGCAAAACCAAGTTCTTCCTGCCATTCAAATCCTACCTGTTGTAGACCTGGGATCGGTTTATGTTCAGCAAGATGGCTGCCCTGCTCATAACGCGGCTAGGGTAAAAGAATTTTAAACAAATACTTTTCCTAACCGCCTTATTAGTGGGACTGGCGATATTAAATGGCCTCCTAGATCTCCAAATTAATCTCCAAATTACTTTTATCTGTGGGGTTACCTTAAGCAGACCATTTACAAGCATGAATTTAGTAGGCCAATAAATTTAGAGGTGTTGCGAAATAAAATTGTTAAAGGTGCCAATTCCATTTTACTTGAAACTCTTTTGGAGGTGCGAAATAGCTTTTACGATAGGTTAAGTTTTTGTTTAGCGAAAGAAGGCGGTTTATTTTAGCCTTTTATTTAAAAAATGATATGTTGTTAAGTTTGTTTATTAGAGTTTTATTTCTGATTTTTTATTATATTTTTATCAGAGTTCATATTTTATTTTTTATCAGAAGAAAGCTTTAATTTTCATTATGCAAAACACAGCATATTAAACATTTTAAGATTACAATTCTATGCGGGTTTTACACATTGTCATGTCTGTAAAACCCGCATTAGAATAAATATTTTAAAAATGCATGGATTCTCGCGTGATATTTTGGGACATTTTGTCGCCAAACGACGCAGCTTCCACGAAGTCAGATGTTTACTAATCGCGTCCTCGGGCCGGCCGGGGCGGTGCTCTGTCGCAGGCACTTGTACACGCGCGACATTGCAAAATTTCGCCTCTATGCGGTTTCCTACAAGTAACGAACGAAAACACGATCTGTATAGGACAACCTATATGATTCGTTTTGCGTTTTAAACACAATTCTTTTTCCGTTTTGGAGATAAATGGAAACTTGGTTGGTAAATTTTTTGAGCTAGCTTAAAGTAGTTTATCTCAACTCTCAATTCTCCAAAAGGCAGGTTGGTCAAAATAGTCAATACGATTTACTTAACAAAAGATAAAAGAGAAAAACATTTATGTGTTTCTGGATCCTAAGGCATTCAATACCGTTGATTATATAGTTCTAGTTAGTAAATTTGAAGCACAAAGAAACACAATTTTAATTCTTTTTTAATTCACATAAATATCTAATTTTATGAATCTACCCATTAACAAAGATTTTCTTTTGAGGTCAATTCGTTTATTTCGTGTAGATGGGTGCTTCAAGTTCGCTGTCAAGACGGATAACCTTACTGCGTTGGGACTTTTAAATGAAACGAAAGCAACTTCTATCTTGGGTATGTGGTACATGAACCTCAATTTGCCTTCTTTATCAGTTTTGGGTAAATCAAAGACTCTTAAATTATGGTTTCTTGATGACTGTATCTTTCTAATTAGGATTGCAGGGGTGTATCTCAGCTTGTCCAAAGGGGCCACCTTGTATACATTTTCCATTATAACGGCGATTTTGTTTTTTTTATGGGCGCCATATTGGAGTTTTGCAATTATAAATAACCCTTTTAATTACATTTTCAACGGTGTATTACATACGCATTTCCAATATGTAATTTTGGTAAGAGTTCCGTAGGCAAAAGAGAGATAGGTTTATAATTTTATAGAGGTGATCCTAAATACTTATTGCAAATACAAGATATCTCATTAAAAAGTAATTAAAAGGGCTATTCAAAAACTACAAATGGCCAATATAGCACCGACAAGGAATAAACAAAGTTAATGGCTCTCTAAATACAGACAGAACGTCGTTTTTTAAATTTAAAGGTGTCATCGTATAAGGGAGAAAGAGTAGTCATCATTTCTTCCCAAAATTTAGGAATTTATAAATGGAATTTATAATATTCTATTATAAAAGGAAACTATATTGCGAATTCTCCTTCTTGCCTCTAATTATACAACCTCATATCTTCTACCGTATCCGAAATCTCCATACTGCTCATCCTTATTTAAGGATTTGCCTGTATCGCAACTTAAAATGTGGCCTATTTTCTATATCTTATCGAGTGCTATAACATATAACACCCTAACTCAAAAGCATTTCGTCTGTTTCTATCCTATCCAATCTTTTATCTGCTATCTGTACACGCAATCTTAGTACTTTATTTTCTTTTTTAAGTTATTTGACATTATTTAAAAGGTTTTCAAATTTCTCCTTCTGACTTCCAAATGACTTCGACATGAACTGCACAGACTTTTTCAGTTCATTCAATTTTGAATCCATTTGGTGCTTTAAGGTGTTTAATGATTTACTTGGTAATGATCAATGATTTCTTTCAGTCTTTTTTCCTGCATTTTGAATATGTTCCCATTTTGACCACTGTTTTTTCTACTGTTTTGTTGTTGTTATTTTTGGCCTCTTTTTTCAGGTCGCCACAACAAATGACTTGTTGTGGCGACCTGAAAAAAGAGGTTTTCCTCAATTATTCGGATTTTCAATCTCGTTTCACAACTTGAGTAATAAAAGGATTTGCATAAGTCACAATTCACTGACTTAATTACTTTTGAGCAGTAATTACACTTTTTTTGTCAATGTAATTTGTTGACGCGAATCCATGACCTAACCTCAAACAAAAATGGATTGAGGATATTTGATTTGATTGGTTGTTGAGGTTGGTTTCGTTTTTGTATTTAACCATATCATGTAAATAATATGACGTTAGCATTTGGAAAATCTTACTTTTAACTTTATTGAAAATTATTTAGTGCGCTTAGACATTAGCACATTTAAAAAAAAAACGGCATAAGCAGAAGCAAAGTATATAAATAACCTAATATTTGCAGTTTTTGCGGCTAAACCGTGTATCGGTTTTTTTTACAAGCGAAAAATAATTCAAAGGATCGCCTATGTCAAAATACACCAAATTATGTAGTTATCGGCCACCCCAAATTTGGTAAAAAGGTATTTAAATACTAATTAAAAAAAAACTATTTTCATTTTATAATTTTGGCACACTTCAGGGGCCAAACGACGCAACTTCATAATAAAAAGAGCACATGTATTGTTTACATGCGCAGCAAAATTGTAGTGTAAAAAATATTGCGTCCTTAATATAAAAAAATTGACAAGTATATTAATAATAAATTCATTCTCACATAAACCAAGTAAGCAATATTTAGAATAAATATCCAAATATACTGCAATTAAAAAAAATATATAATTTTAATACCTCCATATTAAAAAAGTATGGTGTTAAAACAAAACATAAGCTATTATGGCATCACTTGAAAAAATGTATCAAAAATTATAGTTTCTTATTAGACTTGAAAATTAATATTTTTTGATAGATTTTATCGTATTTATATTAAGACATATAGAGAATTTTAGAAAAATGATAATTTTAATTATTCCTAAAGCAGTTATATATAGGGATCAGGAAACAGAAAAAAATTTGAATATTGGGTTTTTAAAAAAAATAGTAAAAAAAATTTTTTGTCAAAAAGAATCTCCTGATTATTTAAACATCAATCAAAAAAAAACATTCTAATAAAAAAGTGTATTTACACTAATAGCCTTAACCTAAAAATAACAAAATTATAGCAATACTAATAATTTTGCCAAATTTAGGTAAGGCTTTGAAATATAACAATAATATCAAGTAAACCTACTTAGTTTACAATAAATGAGCAAAAACATTGCCATCTGATTCAATGCATATCTGAGCCCACTTTAGCACGCGTCTTGTAGGTTTTAAGATTAATATTTTATCTATTAGTTGCCTTAAATGTGTTCAAAGTTTTTCTGATAACCTAGGTGGCCAACGAGTTAGGCTACATCTCGCAATCCATTTATCGTTAAACAGTCTATTACTTAGTCTTTCATCATGTTCAATTTTATTCGATTTTAATTAACAGGAAAAATCCTAGTAGCTTGCTAATTAAACAGAACCTGTATCTTAAATATTAATAAATATACCCTAATAATAATACTGCCGAACTGATTTGAGGCCCTGTACATTAAGTTATTTTTGTTGTTTGATTACTGCAATATATAATTTAATTTAATAATTTTTCTTAGATGATAATATTCACTCTTTTGTTAAAATTTTAGTTTGAACATCGTTAAGAAAATTTCTCGCCTGGCCTCACTGTTTGCTCTATACATTCTCTTTCGCTTCTCGTCTTAAGGAAAATGTTGATTTTATCCCAAGTCTTAATTAGAAAAATAACCTTCGCTGAAAAATATGCGGGAAAAAGGTAAGCTATACACTTCATAAATTATGTTATAAAGTAAATGTGCTTAATTAATTAAATCATTAGCTAGCATGGGTTTATAATATATACTCATTACCATCTTAAATAAATTAAGAAGAGACATTTTTAATTTTAGTTATATGAAATGTTAAGTATATATTCAGCATCAGCTTAACTTAGGGTAACCTACTCAGTTTTTCATACAAAATTTGATAATATGACAGATCACTTTTAAGTAGATTTTTTTTAATAAAATCTACTTAAAAGTGATCTGTCATATTATCAATGTTTGTCAACTTCATAAATAACTTTAACTCTTTCTTATAAAAAGTATTAAATACCTGAATTAAAATAAACATGTATGAGTTACGCCTGATTGCCTACATTAGCGAAAAAAACCTAGGTATAAAATTTAAAAATAATAATATACGACGATTTTTCATATAGAATCAATCAAGTTGTTACGTAGAGGTAAAAATCTGATCATACTTCATCTCAATCCATATATGAATATTATATAACATGAGTTTTGTACATACACTATGTATGCCAAAATTGCCATATAATTAATGTAAGGTACCTGCAGGTAATAAGGCCTGTCGGGTAATAAGGCCTATATTCAAAAAAACCGCTTTAAATTAATCGCAAATCGATTGCATTGGGTCCGCGTCTCCTATTGGTCCATTTACAAACGACATTCGAATGGACTACCCGCGTTCCTTGTTTTCGGGCGTCAGTAAGTTCCAACAACTTGTGTCGACGGGTCGCGGCGTGTGATATTATAAGAATACAACGAACAAAAACGTAAGTATTTTTAGTATTTATAATTGTATTTTTAATTTATAACTGCAGATATTTTGGTTAGACTTTATATTTTGTGATTTCAATAGTTTATTAGATTAAATTTAGCCGACATAATTTAAATAAATTTACATAATATTTCGTCATGGATGGGTAATAAGGCCTATAAAAATAAGCTTATTTTTATAGGCCTTATTATCCTCATGAAAATTAATGTTTTTATTAACATATTATTAAACTTCTTAACTATTCTCGTTTTATTTTCAGTGATTTTTAACATCATGCCTCCTAAAAGGGCACCTTGGTGCGAGGAGGATTTAATATCAGCAGTTCGATCTGTTCAACGCGGTACATATGGGGCTGCGGCAAGGTTTAATATTCCCAGAAGAACCATTAGAAATCATGTTCAGAATGGAATCCTAATAAAAAGACTAGGTCGTAAATCTATTTTAAAAGAAGAACAAGAAGCTGATCTCGTTAAAAGAATAATAAAATTTAGTGAAATAGGTCTACCTGTGACTCCACGGATCCTTCGTCGATTGGTATTCAGATTCTGCGAAGATAATAAAATTGCTCATCAATTTAATATAACTTCAAAACTTGCTGGTAAAGACTGGCTAAAGGCTTTCATGAAGAGAAATCCTGTAATTTCTAAAAGAAAAGCACAGTTTATGAATCCAGCTAGGGCTCAAAAACTAAAATAAATTTATAGTTGATGATCATTTTTCAAAAATAGGGAAAATGTATGATGATCTTGATATAATTAATCACCCTGAAAGACTTTATAATATGGATGAAAAAGGATGCCGTTTAACTATTCACCACCAGCCAACCGTTTTAGCTAAGAAAGGGGTAAAACGTGTTCAAATTTCAATCGTCAGAACATGCAGGGAGTGTGAGAATTGCAGAATGTGTCAATGCCCTTGGAATACCAATACCTCCTATGATTATTTTTAAAGGAAAGAGGCTAAAGCCAGAATTACATGATAATTTACCACCAGGAACTCTAGTGGAAAAATCAAGTAAAGGCTACATGACTAACGAACTTTTTAAAGAATTCCACCAGCACTTAGCCCGATGCAAAAGTCCAGGAAGGTGCCTCTTAGTTTTTGATGGTGCAGCTTGTCATCTTGATTTGTCAATTGTTGATATTGGAGACTCACTTGATATAAATCTCTTCTGTTTGCCATCGAATACAACACATGAGCTTCAACCCCTCGACAAATCTGTATATCGTTCATTTGAGCATCATTGGGATAATGAGTTAATATTATTATTGGATCAGAATCCTTACAAAAAGCTGACCAAATCACGTTTTAACATCATACTTTCAAATGTTTGGTCTAAATGCATAATACATAGTAACATTATAAACGGTTTTAAGGCTACTGGTCTGTTTCCATTAAATCCCGAAGCAATTCCAGAAACAGCATTTGCTCCTTCAATTCTCTCAGACGTACCGGCACCGGATGATACCAACAAAGAAAATAGGCGTCCACCTGAATCTCCTCAACCTGGTCTGTCTGGAATGGCATCCAACAAGTCTGGAAAATTTTCCTATTCCAATGTTTACTCTTTTGACTCGGATTCGACTGATGACCATATCCCTCTTGCTGAATTAAAGAGACAAAGAACAAAAGTCACTTCTTTTAATGAGCTTTTGCCCACACCAGTAAAAACTAAAAAAAATCGAAGAAAAGCTCTAAACTACAAAGGAACTCCAGTTACTAGAGATCTTTTTACCGAGGAGAACAAAAGTCGTGCCAAATTGAATAAAGATATTGAAAGCTCCAGGGAAAAGTTAAGTACTGAATGGTATTACTATGGATGTGAGGAAGACAGGCAGGCCGATATGAGACAGTGCAGCAAATGTCTTAAATGGTACCATGAGGAATGTGTTGTCTTAACAGTCAATGACATGGATGATTTTCAGTGTCCTTTCCAGTTCTTCGCCCAATTAACGAGTTGTGCCATTTTTATGTATACGCTTTAATAAACCTCCATCGGATAATAATGCCGATTTGCGTTATTTTTCTTAATATTTATTTTTTGTATTCTAGTTTTTTTAGAGATTATTTTTTTAAGTTTGTTAAAATTAATATAACTTTATAAGCACTTTGGTGTACTAAACTAAATACTAACATTACAGTATTTCACTTTATTCATTTAATTTTTCTTAGCTAGGCCTTATTCCCCTCAAGTACCTTATGTGCCGTTACCGAAAAGTAGGAGTAGAAAAAAAATAGATTTTTTTTTGTTATAATATCCAGTTCTTATACAAGAAACTTTTATATAACGTGATTATTTTTGTATTACATGTCTCTAAAAAATTAAATTAGAGCTCTCATAATAAATCATATCATATTAAATCTATTACTAGGTGTTAATTATACTCACAGCTTCAATATGAATGGTGCACAATTGCTTTGGATGAAGAAGAGTATATTCCTTGGCATAACACTCAACTATCCTCCAGGATTAAATATTTGCACTTAAGTGGTGATAAGGGCTAGCATATGTTATATGAATTATAGATTAGTTAGACAATTGGAGTCATAAGAGGAAGACCTCATGTAACAAGATCAAAAAAAAAGACGCAGGTTACTAGATTAAAACTGCTCAAGACCGAACCAAATAGAAACATGTGAGTGCGATTAGTCGATGACTACATAGGCTGTATGATGCCCAAAATATTGATGATAGGATTTTAAGATGATGACAGAAATTACAGTAAGATGGAGACCTCGTGCAGATCAATAGAGCAACCACATAAAACATATATAACTTATATATGTTTTATGTGTCACATATGTCAGGCCAAAAATGTTAATTTCAAATCCGGTGGCGGTAAATAAATATTTTAATTTTAATATATGGGGCGTTTATCAATTTTTATTATAAAAACAATATTAATCAAATAAATCAAATACTAGTCTTAGTGATAATTACTTACATTATATATTTAAAAACCACGATACTTAAATTACTTGTTGATTATGTTAATAAATATGTTGATACATGTAGTCAAGTGTAAGATGACATAACGTACGTACCTGAAAAAAATAAATGTGTTAAGCAACCAATTTCCTAATTATGTTATTTTATTTAGTATTTAGATATTTTGATTATTAAAAGATTTAAACATTTATAACTAGTTAAATTATTATTTAATAGCTATTCATTATATTTGGAATATTATTACGCATTGTGTCTGTCACCCACTAGCGCAATATAAATGTGCTATTAACTGCTTAACAGATAGTAAAATAGGATATTGGAGTTTCATACTATAAATAGTACAGGAAAACGTAGTTTGCAACATTCAAATCTGTGGCTCAAACACTCCACAATAAGCAACTTGTTGGTAAATAAATCTACGTTATATGGCCATCTTAGGTAAAAGGAAAAAGATGATACGCAGCTCTAGCACTCTGCTTTTATTAAATGAATTATCTGTAAATATTTTATATAGATTAAACAGGTATTAAATATTTTATGTCAAATATTATTATTATCTTGTAAAACACATATATTTAAAATAAAATGTTGAAATGTAAATAGCAACAACAATAAAAATAAAAAATCATGGAAATTGGATATGCTCCGTGAGAAAACTCACCAGTATAAAAATAATCCAAAATAAGGCACAAGCACTTAAAACAAATAATATTCACGCACGCTACTTTTACTTCAAAAGTCGAATAAGTTTTAAACAGATCTTTTAAGCAAAGTTTGGATCTCAGGGCTCTTAGAATAAATGTTTATGAGATCGAACCTCAAGTATCGAATTACTCTTGTATGGCTTGTCCATAAATTCTTTCTTAATCTTAATAGTTATTGCGGCGTTAAAAGGAATGGGACGAAGTGTTTAGTCTAGTTTAATATTTTATTAAAGCAAAAAAAACTACATCTTACACATATATGACATAAACGAGGTAAAGACTAAAAGTACTACATAACTACAAGTACTAGAGTATAAGAAAGTTTTGAATGAACTTTTCGAGTTAGGCTGGAGAGTTTTACTTTTGGTTACGACAAAATAAACCAGATACCTTAGCTATACCTGTGGCTTTTTCTCTTGTATTAAATGACTCTAATTGCATAGCTATTGTATGGCTAAGGAATCTTCTCTCCAGGGATGAATTGTAATACTAAAAATGAACTTTCAGAATAATATAAATATACATTTTTTCTTGTTTTACCGTAGCATGTTTGTATATATGCGGGTCTAATAACAATAATGCCGAAACAGCGATCACAATTTAAGATGCATATTACTGACTCCATATTACTGACTTGCATATCTGAACACTGAGTTATTTTCTGGGATGACATTGGTGCTGAGAAAAAGAAAACTAGTGTAGCTGTTTATTTAACTGCATACGGGAAATGCTACAGTCTGCTGAATCATATTAAATTTAGTTTAGGCTTTGTAGCTTTTGTAACTTGATTGGCTATTTACAGAGTTTAGTAGACCATTAGAAAATCTATATATATGCAAAGATTATCTCTTGCTCTCTCTGCTATGAACTCCAATTTAATTTAACCATGAGCTTAACATGGATTTTCATGAAATTTTTCAAATTTTTAAAATATCAAAATGGCCCCTTTTACTGCAAAAGAATGATAAAAAACATTTCCATATTAAAGTCACGAATGGCGGGTTCTTATTTCAATCCTCTGTAAACTTTTATACAGCATAAGAAAAATTGCCAACCATTAAACTTTAGCATGCCAAAGAGAGTGTGGTGAAAAATCTTTGGCTGAGACCATAAAATATCACATATAATATCTAAGTAGACTTCCCCAGGTAATTTTGAATTCCGTCTTTTATTATTATGGACTATCAATAACATACAGAAAAGCTTTATATTCTTATTTTTTATACCTAAGTCACTTAAATATTTTAAGAAAAATATGTTAGGAAGTTAATATTTATTAAAAATCTTAATTAATTAAAATTTCTTAGCAGTAGACAATAAATTTTACTAAGTACCATAAATAATTAATAAATATGTAAGTCACAAGCTGTAAATAAACATATTTAATTATTTCAAAGCGTATATTCAATTGGCAATTTATTAAAATTATTATGGAAATCCTTTGAACATTATAAAAAGGATTAAATTTCTATATATTCTAAACGCTTCCAGATAGACAGTAAGTAAGTATTTCACAACACTGTAAGAAATGCTCAGTCAATGTCTCAAAAACCTCAACCAGGGGTGAAATGATGCAGTATCTTTTTGGTGCATTCTTTAAATGAATTACCATTGACGTACCAGGACTCTTTCTTACGAGAATCTTTAACCTAAGAGCAACTACAGTAGCTAAAGTACTGTTCCACAATAACAAATTTACGTGATTAAATAAAGGTGAGCTCTACGGTTTTTAATCCTGGGGTAAGTCACTCTTTAGTGTCTTAGTAGAGCTTTCTCCAGACGTATTAAATAGATCTATTTCATTATTTTTATTCTCAGTTTTTGTACTGTTTTGCTGTTATTATACAGGGTGTCCCGAAATTACATTGCAATATTTTACCAGCCGCATCTTTGTCTAAAAATAAGACAAAAAGTCCATATACAGTATGGTTCACAAGTGCATCGTTTTTAAGTTACAGGGTGTTTTATGAATCACGTTAAAGATGGTTTTTTGTTAATATATCTGGAACGCCTAGTTGTAATATTTTAAAATTTTCAACATTTACTATTGGTTTTATTAAAAACTGATATTGCAACCACTTTTGCCAAAATGTATACAGGGTCGTGTAAAATAAGTGGTCGGTAAAGTTTAAATTGTTAAAACTTTTTTTCTAGCAACTCCGTGATAATTTTGGTATTAGAATTGAAAAGAACAAACATTTTTACATAAAAAAAGTGCTCTTGTCTAATTTCGATAGGAGCTTCCGTTTTCGAAAAAATCAATTATTAATAAATCATGAATTGGTATTTTAAAAAGTAACTACAAATAACATCTTGTAAAATAATAGTTGGCTGTGTTTGTTGACAATTAGTTTATTTGTTAAATTTTGTTAAACGTTTTGTTGACATTTCACATTTTTTAAATTAGCTTTGGCAAAGTAAATTAGTTCTTTTTTGTGATTCATTTTTCAAAAATTATGGATAGATTTACAAATCAAGAGTTAGCTGACATGCATTTTGTTTATGGTTTGTGTAATGGCAGTTCTTTAGCGGCTGTCCTTGAGTATCGCCGAAGATTTCCCCTAAGACATGTTCCAGATCGTCAAGTTTTTATAAACACTCACCGAAATTTATGCAATAACGGAAGTTTTCAAAGAGCTCGTGGACAAGGCAGACCACAAGAAGATTATAATTTAGAAAATGTTTTAAATGTTTTTGAAGAAAATCCGGGGGCAAGTATAAGAAATGTGTCAAGAGCCACACATATCCCTCGCTCTATAGTAAGTAATTAAAAAAATTACTTATTGTTACGATAGTAATTTAATTTTTATTAGATTGGAAGAATGCTAAGATCCCAAGGGTTACATCCGTTTCATTACCAGCGGGTCCAAGACTTAGAGCCAGATGATTTTCCATTGAGGATCCAATTTTGTCAATGGGTAATTAATAATCCAAACTTAATTCCTTCCATTTTATAGACGGACTCGGAGAATTATCTTCATATGCTGGAAAATAATCTTGGAGCTTCTGGAAGTTCCTCTTATCTTACGCCAAAACATGATTTTTCACCAAGCTTCATTTTGTCATTTTGGTGGATGAATAACCATTTTCCTGAACGTTGGATTGGTCGAGGTGGTCCTATAAATTGGCCTCCTCGATCTCCATATCTAACTTCGTTAGATTATTATTTATGGGGACATTTAAATAAGTTGATATATGCCGTGGAGATAAATACCCGTGAACAACTGATACAAAGGATTAATTGGGCTGTTAATGAAATAAAGAGAAATCCATTTTTTGTTTTAAGGGCTACTCGCGCAATAACGCGTAGGGCAAGATTGTGTCTTCAGCAAAATGGAAACCACTTTGAACATTTGTTGTAATTTGTGCTTTTTTGTTTGGGGTTTTTATGTTTTTTTTACGTAATAAATTAATTGTTCCTTTTTTTTACCTATTCAATTACATTAAAAAAAAAACAATTGAACTCGAAAAACAATTTTTGATCTTAAATAAAGTATTTGTGATAGTCTTAGGTCATGTTTATCCCCAACGGATTTTTAAGATGCTTTTTAATTTTATTAACTGTTACCAAAATAACTTACGCTTTCTCTTTGCAAAACATTTAAATCTAATTTTTTCGAAAACGGAAGCTCCTATCGAAATTAGACAAGAGCACCTTTTTTATGTAAAAATGTTTGTTCTTTTCAGTTCCAGTACCAAAATTATCACGGAGTTGGTAGAAAGAAAGCTTTAACAATTTAAACTTTACCGACCACTTATTTTACACGACCCTGTATACATTTTGGCAAAAATAGTTGCAATATGAGTTTTTAATAAAACCAATAGTAAATGTTGAAAATTTCAAAAGATTACAACTAGGCGTTCCGGATATATTAACAAAAAACCATCTTTAACATGATTCATAAAACACCTTGTAACTTAAAAACGATGCACTTTTGAACCATACTGTATATGGACTTTTTGTTTTATTTTTAGACAAAGATGCGGCTGGTAAAATATTGCGATGTAATTTCGGGAAGAAAGAAGAAGTTCAACTTGTTTCAGGTCTCCCTTTAGGCTCCAGTTTAGATTAATTAGGTTATTTGAATTTAAATATTGGTTATTTCAATTTTTTAAATTATATGTACTTGCTTGCTCTAGTTGTGATTGCTTTTCATAAGTCAACACGTTTCAAGCATTTTTAAATTATTCTATCAGTCTTTAAAAGGGACAAATCTTTATGATAATTTAATCAGGTCTGCTGTTTATTTTAAAATCAATTATAGGCACACAACATAACTCAGCGTTGAATATTTTACCCCTCTTATTTAGTTTTCTGCTTAAGATTCCTATTTAATTTTATAAATTTTTTGATTTTTGAGGTGTCAAAATCTTGATCTTGGAGGTTACTGACAGAATCCAGAATTTAGAAATGAGTATGTATAATTAATTCTGTATAGAGGGATCAAGAGAAAAATGACAAAAAATTCTACTATGTGATAAAAATTATAATTATGACGCAACATCAGTTAAAAACATTCTGTAATGCAGAAAATATTTTTTGTACAAAAACTATTGTTTAAGGACTACAAGAGGCAGTCACATTTTTCTTCCTCTCGGCATTTTCTATTAGGCCAGTCAATGGCTTGGCTTACTTGGACATGGTAATCTTTGCTAGTGTGTTATCGATTTATTCTTATTTTGATAAAAATTTTTTTGTTTCATTTTAAAATTGGATGTAGCATCTCTTGAGGTTCCTCCGCATTATCGGCTTAAGCTTGTAATACCAATTCATAAAGTGCAATAATTTAATAAGTAAGAAATCAGCAAAGACCACAGATTCTGATGAAGAAATCTGAAAAAATCCTAAGGTATGTCATCACAGGCAAGCTGTAAAGTATCATGCACCAGCAGTAGGTTTATTGAACGGTAACTCCAAGTATTTACGGTGAGCGGGAGATTATATTAATGATGTATCCAGCATTGGAATATCCGGATAATACTTCAGAACAATGATTGGATTTTAAAAAATATTAAAGGAGTTTTATTCCTTAGACTCTGCCTTAAATGATGACTTGCGTGATAAAGGCTGTTTCTTATAAAAAAAAATTGGAAAAATTCTTTTTCTTTGCTTAAAATGTTATTTATTTTGACAACTTGTCATTTTTGTTGTAAGAAATTTTATTGTTGTTGTTACGGTTCTCCTTACCTTATAATGTTCTAACTCTTAAAAAAATGTTATTATATAAAACAATGTTAAGTGCCTTGGCAAGATGAATGAAAACACCAAGGCTCTTTCTGCTGGTGTTAAGATGATTGATGACGGAAATTTGGGTAAGGAATCTTTAGTACTAGATCTTAGTAAAATCTATATTGATTCTCTGCTAAAAGTTTTAAATGACAAAATTGTAAATTAATATTATAATATAAGTTATTGAGCTAATCGATTGGCCATTACTGGTGGAACTCGTGAGTCTTAAAATATAAATTGAGTAACAACTTGATTTAAAGCTTTGATTTATTATGTGTAGAAAAAATTTTGATGTCAGCAGGGGTTTGTTTTATCAGATTAGATAGACCAACAAGAAATCGGAGATGTTTCATTTTGAAAGTTATTAATATGTTTTATTGAGTTATTATAGATTATAGAAGAATCCTATTCATTATTTGAGACTTTTTCAATTTTGTGAGGTGTGATGTCTTTACATACTTTGTAACCATAGAGGCTTTTTAAGAGCGTTCATCAAATTAGATTAACATTTATCAAATACGATTATAAATTGTAAATAATGTAGGTAAATTAATGACTTATTAAAAGATCATATTTTTTATTCTAGTTTGCTACTTTTTTGTGATTAACATACTATTTAGATCTACCTTGTATATTCCTAGAAATATATTTATTAAATTTTTGGCTTATAAACTGACTTTTTAAAAATTAAAATAATAATAAAAGGGCAACAAAATCAATTAAAACAGTAGCAATGAAACAATCACCAAGGCGTGATAAATGATTGTCAAGCAAAGCGCTTCGCTTACAATCTACTTTAACATTTGTCAAACTCTAAGCGGCTAATAAATCATTGTTTATACTTTTTGATAAAAACGTTCTACCAGTTTAATAGTCGTTTTAAATTGACTCTTTATTAATAAACAAATTCAAAAAATCGATTTATATATTTAAATGTCAAACATTTATTGTTCGATTAAAATTGTTAATGTTGCCACAAAATTACCGCCAAGCCAAATAACTTTAAGGAAAGTTTGCAAAAACTTATTTCTATTGGTGACCCGATCAAATTTATTGGATCCAATAATGGCAGGAAATTGGGTTGTCTAAAACTTTTCCTTACATTTCCCCAAAGTTTGTTTATTTGATCAGAAAATGGTTTAGTAACTTAAATTAAGAGATGTGGCTTTGGCTGCGGGCGAGTTTTTACGCTTTTATGGCTGTCTATGAAGTATTTTCTAGTTCTGTGATTCTACAAAGAATTTATAAGAATTTATGAACCCTTGAGAAATATCGAGCACTTTAAATAAAATAAAATAAAATAAAATAAATAAATGTAGCTTAAATAGGAAATAGTTGAATTTATAAAAGTGTTAACAGAAGTGTACCTAACATTATTTTACGTGCAGGTCTCGTCTTTTAGGAACGAAAAGCGGGGTAAGGAAATAGGTTTTTAAATTCCTAGAGCCCCTTATTAAAAATTTACGATGCTATTTCAGAGGTGACGGAAAATTTAATCATAAAATGATATTTTTATTACGGGTGAACAAAGTTATATCTATGTGTATTTTACATTGTGGTAAATATAGCGCATGGTGCTTAATTGTATTTGTTTAATAGTTTCCTTTAAGTATAATTATTTAAATATAGAACAGAGAATTGGAAAAAAAGGACTATTGACTATCTCCAGCATATTTGATAAAACCCTTAAATTACCTTTTTTTAAAAGCGACAAAACTAATAATTTTTTATTTAATTCAGAGATAATTAATCTTTTAATTTTGACCTATGTCGTATTTTCAAAGTCTAGATACAAAGGTTGAAGAGAAAGTTGTAGTTTTATACAACTAAATTTTACAAGTTTTTATAAGTTTTATAAGATTAGTTTACGTTTTCTAAATCGTAAAAACCATACGAATTAAAAAACATTTCTTATTGTGCTTTAAATAACTAATAAGAAAGATATCTTTTTAGAAGGAAGTCTTTTCTCCAAAAAATAAAATGCCAATGCTCTTTTAAGGAGAAATTCGTTTCAATAAGATAACTAATTATTATCGCACTTTTGAAATATGAAAATTTTTAAAACACCTATATTAAAATGTTGTTTTTTGTGACTCAAAAATCTATAATACTTCTTCCTAAGTGAACTGTATTTAAGGTCAAATAAAACACAGGTTTTAGATTTTAATTTTTCTGACGTTTCGGACTATATAACGCCATCCTCAGGGCGCTGCAATAGATATAATTGGTGGATATTTAAATTATAAAATAAGTTCTTTCCCCAACTTTAAAATATTATAAAGCAAAATTTAATATAAACAACAAAATATATTAATAGCTGTCGCGAAAAGGTTGTTCCTATTAAAAGACAAATTTTTTGTTGAGATTCGACGCGAAAAGGGTATATTTTGGCAATAAAAAATATGAATGGCACCTTACCTTTGGAACTTCTGGATGCGAGTGTCGCAGGGATCCCTGATTTCCTCTGGAGAACTTGACTGGATTCTGCTTGTTTCAAAGCCTTCACTTGGATTAGATTTTCTTAAAAACAATGTAGACTTTTACGAAAAGGAACTTGCGAAAAACTACCTTTTGAGAACTACTTTCTTAATATGCTTGGAGAGAGAGAGAGAGAGACGACTGGTGGCGCTTCAATCGCAAGACTGCTAAGTTGTCTGCGCATCCAGGTGCCAACCAAGTATTGCCAATGTATAAATATAAAAGTTTAACTTTAGACGCGGGAAATAATTGTTGCAGCGACATTTTCTGCCCACCAAAACGGACATTTTTCTTTATATTATAAAAAATT
Source organism: Anthonomus grandis grandis (assembly GCF_022605725.1). Taxonomy (NCBI): domain Eukaryota; kingdom Metazoa; phylum Arthropoda; class Insecta; order Coleoptera; family Curculionidae; genus Anthonomus; species Anthonomus grandis. The sequence continues at coordinate 22,807,976 of NC_065548.1, read as the reverse complement.
CCCAATAGTTAAAACAAAAATTGCAAAAATTAATCATTTATTTACCACTTTAATATTTCACCATTTTCTACTTAAGTAGTACAAAAAAAAATTAAATAGAGAGAGAAAAAAAATCCATCAAATTAACCACTTTGATACTAATTTCTAAACCTAAAACTATAAACCAAAAGCGGTATTTAAATGTATTAATGTATAAAGCTAATCTATTGGCAAGGGACACAACTTTACGATGGGCCGTTTGAACAATCCGTTCTGTGTTCGCACCGTAACTACTCGTATATGGCCATCATTACCGGGATGTACTTCTACAATTCTACCAAGTAACAAATTCATTGGATTCTTGGTTTAATTTTTTATGAGATCCAAAGCATTTATTTTAATTTCACTTGGTTTTTGGAACCACTTAAAACGCTGTTGTAATGTATGCAAATACTCGTCCTTCCACCGGATCCAGAAATCGGTATTCATACGCTGAATTAGCTGCCATCTAGAGAGACGGTTCAATTTAAGAGAAGACATGTCTAAGCTGGGACAAGTAGTAAGGGGTTCTAAGGTCAGAAAATGACCGAGGGTCAATGAAACCAGATCGTTGGGGTCTGAACTTTGAGGACAAAGCGGACGAGAATTTCGAGAAGAGCGATTCGATTTGTATAAGCAAAGTATTTAACTCCTCATAGGTTAAGACCTGATCTCCAACAACACGGAATAAATGATACTTTACAGATTTTACTGCAGCTTCACTCAGTCCATTAAAATGAGGTGCAGCGGGGGGGATTGAAATGCCAATTGATTTTTAATTGCTCAGATGCTTATTTGGAAAAGTCATGCAATTGAGTATTAGCACCAATAAAATTGGTACCGCAATCGCTGTAGATATCGAAGCAACGACCACGTCTAGCGACAAAACGCCGAAAAGCCGCTATAAAAGCCTCAGAAGACATGTCGGATACTAACTCAATGTGTACTGCTTTTACAGCACAGCAGACAAAAGGGCAAATATAGGCCTTAGACAACTTGGAACCACGATATTTTCCTAAAGATATGTTAATGGGACCTGCATAGTCTAACGTGACATGCGAAAAACACTTTAATTGTGAAATACGAAAATAGGGTAGATCTCCCATATAGGGGGTATACGATTTAGGTTTAAGGCGAAAGCAGCAAATGCATTTTGATAAAACAGATTGGATGGCCCTGCGAACTGAAAGTATCCAATACTGTTAACGAATTAAATACAAAACAGTATTAAATCCAGGGTGAAAATGTTCTTTATGAATATTTTCAATCAAAAAGGGCAGTAAGTCGATGAGTACGGGGAAGTAGAAGAGGATACTTTGTCTCAAACGGGATATTGGCATGATGTAAACGTCCGTCCACCCTGAGATAAAACCTTTTTGGTCTAAAAAAGGGGCAAGTTTGCGATATGGCTTTAGTAAAAGTTTATTGTCGTATATATTCGATATAAATTGATCGAAAGAAGACTCCTGACATCTTTTTACTAAAGTAAGCAAAGCGTCTTGCATTTCGTCAGATGATAGTTTAGAGGCACAAATTCGAATTGATTTATTGCGAGAATTGAAAATAAATCGGTTGCAATAGCCTATTATACGCTGAATTTAAAGTAAATTTGATTTGTTTTCTAGAAGTACGTCTAAAATTTTGGATTACAACTGAGAGAACAAGGAGTTTTTCCTTGCTCTGTTGGGTAATATCAAGAGACTTGGCAAAATTTGAATTTATTTTCAATCCGATTTGGGTAGTTTAAGCCATGTGGGACCACTAAACCACAATGGATGATTAACTATATTATTTGGCGTTAAGCAATCTACAGGATTGTCATCTGATTAAACGTAAAACCATGAAACATTAGGGATATTTTCTTAAATATGGCCTACGCTATTGGGGACAAAAGTCTTCCAACGATGAGAACTCGAAACCCAGGCGAGGACTACGGTAGAATCGGTATATGCAAAAATAGCATTTATCGAAATTAAAGATAAGTAAGTTCTTATTACGAAAGCGAGAAGATCTGATAGAAGAGTAGCTGCTAAAAGCTCCAATCGAGGTAGGCTTTGTGATTTAAGAGGTGCGACTGGCGATTTTCCAGTTATTAGAAATGTTTCAATTTTATTATTACATAACTCGGTGCGCAGATACACAGCAGCGGCATATCCCGCTTCAGAGGCATCAGAAAATCCATGAATATTGTCTCATAAAATCCGAATATTGACGATACAAATCGGGGTTTCTTAAAAGGCGATTTTCAAGAGAATGAAAGCATCGTTTCGCCATAGAATAGGTATCACCTAGATCAGGCTCTGAGTTGCGAAAAGTAAGAGATACAATAAAACGACCTGACTTGTCTCTAGAGACAGTGTCTTGGTATATCGTTTATACGTTTGGTTTATATTTTCAGCTCTCTTATCATCGGGAGAGCTATATATTTTTACCGGGACTGATTTCAATTCCCAGAACTTATTAAGAGTCTAATAAAGGGATGGTTTCGCTAAAGAAACATAAGATTCTACTTGAAATGATTGAGAAGTACCCATCCAAATTCAGTCTCAATGGCTGTAGGGCTACCACTGGCTCCAGGAATTCGACCTGACTTCAATACTTGCGAAAACAGATCTGCTCCAAGTAACATATCGACTGGAACAGGAATATTAAAATCTCTATCACCAAGCTTCAAATTTGAAATATTTTTCCAATGTGGAGACATAATCTTAAAAGGGGGTATATCTGAGCAAATCTTTGGTAAAACAAAAACCTCAATGGTAAACAATCGGGCGCTCATGAATTATTAAAGTAGAAGGTCTGGGAACGTTGGATTGCACTGAATTATTATGTCTGGAATTTGGCGAAAAATTAACCAAGGTATGATGGCGAGATCGACCGTAGCCGATCGATAGTTCTAGCCTGGACACTTATCCCCGCTTCCATCGATACCTCACAACAGAAGCCGAAATCATGCGAGGCGACGACCGCATCGCGATGGCAAAAATTCCGCGCTGGGGCACATATTTTGCGTTGATTCGAAATAATATTTTACTGCAGTTAATATTGTAGTTTATAGTAAGATTACGCATTTAAAATTTTAAACTACCAAACTATTTTGATATTCGCTTTGAGTTTTAAAAAGAATAAAAATTCGGTATTTAAATTAGGTGGGTAAATTGACAATTTTATTTTTAACTTACATTTTACAATCTTAATTTTATTTAGAATAATGCCTATTTCTTACTGCATTCCTGTTTAAGCTCAGAAAAAATTAAAATGAATTTTAAATTTTTTTTTGGTTTTTTTTGATTATCTTCGGAATCATTAAAATTTTCGATTTTTTAAAACAGCAACAAAAATTTGTACCTACCTAATTTTGTTTTCGGCATTAACATTTTTACGAAAAAGTAATACAGCAATGCAAAAACTTTCCCATAGCAACCAAGATAACCCACAAAAGTGTCAAGAATAAGTTTTTGAAAATTTGTTTTTTTTTTCAATAATCTTCAAAACCACATAAAATATAATATATATATTTTTTTATATGGCATATTCTTTTACAAGTAAATAATGTGCAACTTTGGGGTAAATTATCCATTTTCGTATTTTGAGGGTAGACGAATTTGAAACACCGTTTATGTATATTTTTCCCATAAAATAAATAATAAAAAATATTTAAAACATTTATCATATACCTAAAAACACGTAATAATAAAAAAAAATTATTATCTTGTAAAATGTAAAAATTATTAGGTCCCGCGGTATCTCCACTTAGTCGTTCCACTGTACGGCGTGCGCCACCAAATCTCGGCTTCAATTTTGACGCCACGAAACCAGTGTCACGGCTAGAACTCTTGATCGGCTACGGATCGACAGTTGCGACAGTTAAATGTCAAAGGACAGTTCTTTAACATATGCGTAAACCTTAAGCAGTTTATACAGGCATTATTCTGTTTAATATAAGCAAAACGATCATGCGGAGATTTAGCAAGAAATAAAGAACATTGCGACAAATTATGTGTAGACTGATTGCAAAGGCGACACTTTTGCAATTTTTCAGGGAATGAAGAAACTCTTGAACCTATATTATTTGAAGAACTAGCTAATGCTAAAGGGTTAAGATTGTTACTAGGAATATTTGTGACAAAAGTTTGAGAATAATTTTTGGAACTATAAAATGAACTATTTTGACTTTTGAAATTATTCAAGGATGACGCAGGTATTTTTTGGTGTCGAGGGGAAGGCATAATCTGAACAGATTCTAAGGCTTTACAATAATTATGCAGCAATTTAACTAAATTTTTGTAAGTGGGTAATTCTACCTTACTATACTCCATTTCAAAAGTAGTTCTGGTTTGATTATCGAGGCTTTGAAGCAATATATTGAATAAAACAAAACACCACTGGTCAGTTTGAAAGCCTAAAATATGCAGAGCTGCAGTATTTTCATTAAAACAGTCTAACAAATTGCGTAGGTCCTTAAGAAAATTTGATTTTAAAAACGGAGCAGTATTTAAATCGTTCCAATATGTGGTTGCTAAAATTATTTTATTTTGGTAGCGATCTAACAATGTTTGAAACGCAATTTCATAGTTTACTTCAATAGTGGGTATGGACTTATTTAGATTTAATGGTTCACCTTTTAGAAGAGAAATCAAATATTAAAATTTTTGTATGTTGGCCAGAATCGTGAACTATTGAATTAAGCATATCAAAAAAAACAGGCCATGACTTCAAATTACCATCAAAACTAGGTACGGTTAATTTTGGCAACTTAGCATTTAAATAAGTGTGATTTAGTACTATGGGAGCTACATTAGTGCTTAGCGAAAAACTATTTTCTTCGGGTGGACACACTTGTGAATTAATTGTTTTGACTTTAAAATAATTTAAATCTACTTTCTGTCCAATAACATCTTCGACAACGAATTCTTCATCATTCTCTAAAAAACCAACCACATCATTATGAAATTTTTTAAACTCGGTATAAACGTCATCTAAACTTTCATACATAGATTTAAATAATGGAATATCGTGACGATTATTTACAGTTTTTTCGGCAAAAATATAAATGTCGGTTATACGTTTAACAGAAACATTTCGTTTTTGAGCAACTTTATGTTTTGAAGACATCTTTCTTTTTAAATAATTAGCTACAATCTGATCAGCCCAAAAAATGAATTATTTTTAGGTTTAAATTGCTTAAAATCAGCAAAAGATTTTTAATTAGAGATTAAATATCAGCGAAAAGATAAAACATTAGTGATAAGATATTCAAATAAGTATACTAGCGAAAAGGTATAGCGAAATTAATTAATTAGTGCGAGAAAAGAATTAAAAAAAACTTACAACATTCGATATTATCCTTAGAAGAAATCCACGTTAAACACTTACACTTGATAAACTATAAAACTACACTACCCTTGCGAACAAACTAGCACCAATACACCAATTTCAGAAACGTTAGAAAATGGATTGTATTCTTTCTTTTCTCTATTGACTTCTTTCTTAATTAAAATATTTATGCATCCTAATATTACGCGAACCACAACCGAACGATATACTTTTAGGTTAAAAAAATATATTTCAAAGGGTTCGACTCTGAATTTTTTTATAAGACTTGGCATAATTACTTGCACTCCCAAATGTTTTAAAATAAAAACAGAAAAGCAACTAATTTTAAAAAACTGCGAGAGCTTTATTTCTTTTTAACAGCAACGCTACAATTCCAGAAACTCCCGGTAGAGATTTAATTTTTTTCGAAATAAAATTTTTCATGCGGCATCACGGTATAGACAAACTAAAATATCATATATTCCGAAAATCCATTTGCAACATACATCAAGAAAAAAGTAAAAAAGTGTATGCTCTGACTACAAAAATATTGAATAACTGGAAATTCTAATTAAAGGTGAAAATTAATTTTTTTTTACAATAAATTTGTAGTCAAATAAATCAATAAGATTTTCGCCCTTCTCTACGTTATCAGCTTATTTTAAATTTTATTATCTAGTATTTTGTTGTAAATTTTGCTATGTCCTTTATCCAAAGATTTTATTTATTTTTTTAGTTTCTTGTTCCTTATTATAATTCTACACAAGAGTTACACTTAAGTTTACACTTTACCTCTAGTTTAAATATAATTTTTAAAATCATTTGATATACCTATGAATAGGAACATAATAAATATTTAATATTCTTCATTAACTTCAAATTTTTATTGATATCCTCTTACATAAAATAAATCTAAAAGTATGGCAAAATTTTAAATTTTTATTCAACAAAAATAGGGGTTTTCAAAGGCCTTTTGTGAATATATAATGCAGGTAACTTTTATGTGATTCTTGCCTCTGGGGCACGGAGTGAAATTTTCATTTTAAAGACACTATTTATAACAAAAATAAAAAATATTAGGGTAATAAAAATACTGTAAAATTTAGGTTTATTATATCACGAATAAGTTTCTAAATAATGGTTAAAAATTATAAATTTGAATTGTTTAACTAAAAATTATATTTTTACGATATTTTTTAATAAATTAAACTTAAGTTAATATAATACTTGATTGATAATTATACAAATTTTTGTATAAAACTTTGTACTTAGTACTCCACTCACATTGTTATCCCAAAAGAATATTTCCTTTAGTAAACTTAAATCAAAACACATAAAAATATCCTTTTCTCTAAAGTTTCGGACACATTTACGACACAAAAACTATTCCGTATCTTTGAGTCATGCAAGTTGCATTGAAATACATTATTTATTTAAAGAAAACTTTTGTCCCCTTGAGACTTTGATGCAGAATAAGTTTTTCGTTTAGCTGGATGTTCCTTTGTTGCAAAAGATTTTTCTTATAGAAATTGCCTGACTTTTTAAGCTTGCAGACATTATACAGGGTGTCTCCTTTAAGATAAGGCACCAATCGGTCGGAAAAGTGCCGTTTTCAAAATACTGGGTGTTAAAATTTTTTTTAAAAGTTGATTTTTTTTGTTTTCATAAAAACGCTTATAGCGATTTAAATGAAATAAAATTTTAATATCATTACAAAAAAAAATTTATAATTTAACTAAACATTTAACAATTTAAATAAAAAAAAACTATTTCAAATAAACAATTTAAGCAATAAAGAATTTTAACAATAAACAATTCAAACCAAGTGCTCAAAGTGTCCTTCATGCATTTCCACACATTTTCTGCACCTGTTAACCCAAGATGTATGCGAGCAAAGATCCCTGGATCATTTCTCAAAAAGTCCGCAGCCATCACAACTCTAGCAACTAGATCTTCTCTGTTAGTTAGAGGTGTTGCGTAGATAGGCTGTTCCATGACGCCCCAGAAAAAAAAGTCTAGACGTATCAGATCAGATGATTTTGCTGGCCAAGGAACGGAACCACCTCTACCAATCCACCTGTTGTTGTAGTTCTAATCTAAGAAAGCCCTTACAGTACGAGCGAAATGCGCTGGACAGCCATCGTGCTGGAATTGACTTCCTATTCGATCTCACGAAAAAAAGACTCCCATACCATAAAAATACGATAATAGGTATGAACCGACACTAAACATAATAAAAACATGTACATACTTTGGTATTATTATTATTTCTTTTATAGAGATTACCATCAAAATCTTCCTAAAATTTTCAGGAAATAAAAAAAAAACTAATAAAATAAACATAATAAAATAAAGAACTGTTATTTTATTTTTTTTCAAAAAAACAGTGGCGTACCTGTTTTTTTTTTATAAAAAGTGTAACGTGCATGTGCTGCAAGTCCATCCCTAGACAAGCCAAGTTACTTGCAATTCCTCAAAAAGTTGCCTCAACATTCAAAAATCTAAAAAAATTATTTAAATCGTTTTTAATATAGAGGGAAAAAAACAATTTTTTTTTAAATTTTAATTCCCTGTATCTTGGAAAAGAGGTACTTCCGACCATCGATATCCTATCTCAAACTACTTTTTTATGGTTCTTGTACATACTGTAGTATTTTTGACTAATTAATAGTCCATGGTAGTAATATTATTAACATCCGGAAACTAAGAGACATTACGATCTTAAAATTACTTTTAAAAAATAACTACTATCTTGAGTCTTAGGCCTAAGTATACATCAGATACTCATCCTAAATACACATTTAAATACTAAAAAGACTTATATTTTAAATTCATAGGAAAAAATGTAAATCTTCCGTAATAACATATAAGCTTCCAGAATATCTATCTGCCTGCCTCCAGTTTTCCTTTTAAGCTTTATGCTTGCTTTGATAATATTTGAAATTTATCTACATGTAAAACTGTTTTGAAAAAGCCTCCTACAAATGCATAGCTCGAGAAAAGAAACTTCAATACATTTAGATTTTATTTTTAGAAGCCTTATAAATGCATTTGAAATTGGATATTCAAAGCACCTAGGAAATAAATTCAAAACATCTTAAGCATGAAAAGTATAATGAAATATTTATTAGATAGTTTTTGTTAAATTGGATCTTGCTTGAACGGCGAAAATTTCCTTTGGTTAATATACAACAAATATATTGTATAATTTTTTTTAGTTCTTATAAGCTTAAAGTACCTGTGGTGTTAGGGGTAACCATTTATCCAAAATACACACATAAGAATTAAACAGGAAGCCTGGAAAAAAACTCGATAAGTCTTGGTAAAGTTACTTTTTTAAGATCCTTTCTAATAAAATTCCTAGTTACAATATGCTATATCATCATATTAAAAACCACTTTTTCTTGCTTATGTTTTATATTAACATTTTGGCGTTCTGCAAATAGTATTTATTTCATCGTCTAATTTTCGGATAAAGTTATTTTTTATTGACCATAAAAATGCATTATTAATGTTCTGGTCAAAAGAAAATAAGGATTTACATAAAATCCCAGCCTATACCAATCACATGGATAATTTCGCTGAGGTAAAAAAATAATTCTGGCACATTTTTTTTAACTTTACATATTATATTACGGACCATAATGAAAAAATGAGATTGTAGTAGAAATTAATTTTTATTTCGTTATGTTTAAAAAAAAATCAGTTTTAAGTAATGTAGAATAGAAATGAATTTAAAAATACAAAAATAATTTCATACAAAAAATAAACATTTTTTATTTTTTAATAAATGCATAAAACATTAAAAAAATGTTTTTTTTTTATGATATTTGCACCTATTTGCCATACAGGGAGACTCGAGAGAGATTAATCAGTATTTTCATGTTTACCCAAATGGATTCGGGATAATTATTAAATATAACATAAATGTTTAATATTTATTTGCCTAAATACCACTCCTTTATTAACTAAAATAATAATATGATGAAATAAGCACATTTCTAAAATAAATTATAAAAAAAAATTATAGAGCATATATTAATGAAAACGAAAGCAAATCATTAGACCAGATCAAACAATATGCCATAATCTAATAAATATATTTGGTAAGGTTATTGTAAAACTATTTTATAAAATGTTTATTTGCTTTTGTTACAAACAGTTGTTTTTAGTATTTTTTGCTCGAATTTAATTGAAAACAAGTAGAAGATTAAAGAGGGTTTTGTATGCATGTAAAATTTAATAAATCATTAGATTGGAACAAGTATGTAGTATTTGTTATTATCTATTTATACCAGAATGTATGTATGAGAATGGAGCCTATAACCACATTCTATTAATAAAATTTAAAATTTTTAATATAGGTCAGCCAGATAAAGCAAAGATTCTTATAAAATGTGTATACAGTTCGTGCTCTTGATCAATGTATATAAAAATCAACTAAATGTTATAAAAATACTATAAACAATATAGACTGACTTTTAGTTTCATGGGAAAAAACTGGAAGGTCCACAAAAACAAATATGCGAATTTTTTTAAGTAGTACCTATAATGCAATATCTCATCATCTTATATACAGGGTGTTCGAAAAATAGACGGAGATATTTCAATGGGTGATTCCTTGTAAAAAAATATGAGAAAAAGTTTCTGTAAACATGGGTCCAGAAATGCACAGTTTTCAAGATGATAACTGTGCATTTCTGGATTCAGGTGATAAATTTTGTGGTGTTGTAAGTGTTACTTGTATTAAGAGGATAATTTACCCCTAATTAGATTAAAATTATAAGGTCCAGTTACGTGTAATATGTCAAGGGGATCGTCCTAAAAGGACCAATAAAATAACCATGTCTTTGTGTAATATGAAAAGCTGAACTGATTTATTAAAAGCAATTATTATATCGATTACACCATATTTCTATAACACAATTAAATAGTACCTACGTTAGCAAAACTCGCCTAGAAACCAATGAACTACTAATTATTACTGACTACAGCTAAAATACTAATTTCCACATTAACCAATACATTAATTACCAAATATCCTTATTTATATATTACACCTACTGCGCGAAGGAAAAAAAATTATATACAGTATGTTTTTTTTTTCTTTTCTTAACAATTATACGCCTTAACTCTATTTTTATGCACTTGCACTAACTTATTATCCACTTGTATTACTATATTTGGGGAATTGTCTTCTATCACTTCATATGGTCCACTATACACAGCATCCATTTTATTTCTCGCACTGTTCCTTAACAAAATTTTAGTACTTACATTATATACAATATTAATACATTTAACATCATATTTTTCTTTTCGAACATGTTTTGATACCTTTAAATTATTTTTTGCGTCATTCCAAGCATGTTGCAACCTATATTTTAATTCTATCGGATAGTTTTTAATATTATATATTGGATCACAAGAACTTAGAATATTACTTAGTTTCAGTATGCACTGTATTATTGTAAGAAAAACTCCAATAATTTATCCATGTACTCCATGTGGAAGGATTTTTAGAAACATGAATACGCAAATAACTACCTAATGACTTATGTGAATTTTCTAGAGCACCTAGGGTTTTATTGTGATAAGCAGTAGAATTTAGGGTTTTAATATTTAATAATTTGCATTAAGTTTCTTTAAAAATTTCAGCCAGAAATTCCGTACCTTGATCAGAAACTATTTCATCAGGAATGCCGTATCTTAAGATGGAATTATTAACAAATGATCTAGCCACTGTTAACGCCTGTTTATTTTATAATGCATAACATTCCACAAACTTACTTAACTCGCATTGTAATGTTAAAATGTATTTATTGTCATCGTAATCAAATTCGAGTGGTCCCACGAGGTCTATAAAAACTTTTTGAAATGCTGACGACGCCGTTGTTTTTATTGCCATAGGTTATTTTTTCTGGTTAGAATATTTGTATCGTTGACAATCATCACACTTTTTTACAAAATTATTGACATCTTTTTGAAGATCAACCCAACAATAATATCTTTTTATATTATTTAGCATACGATTACTACCAGCATGTCCTCCGGTAGGTAAAATATGAAAATCGTTTAAGATAATTTGTCTAGTCTCTGGCTCTAAAATATTTTTAACATTTTTAATAACTAATATTTTTAAATTATTGTCTCTTAATAAAGCATTATGCTTAAGAAAATGTTTTTAAATTTACGAAGTGTGCACATTTTTCATTTTTTATTAATATTAATTCCGGAATATTATATTTCACGCATATAGTTTTCAGGTCTCTCAACGATTCACCTAGTGATAACGCCGATCGAGTGTCCTGATTTATGCAGACGTAGACAATATTTTCTTTATTTACATAAATAATATTATTTTTTATGTAATCGTATTTTTTACTATCAGTTAAGTTTTTAAAAGTAGATTAAGAAATTGGTCGTAATTCGCAAAATTGGTTGAGACATTTAATTATTTCCACTACTCCAGGGTGATCAAGCCTTTCGTTAGGAAATGAATTAGATGTTGATTCTTGAATTTTTGAATTACAAACTTTTTGATTTTTTATTTGAGCTTTAGTAATTGCATATACGGTTTCATCTACTGTACTAGCTAAACTTTTTAACTCGTCTTTAGTCAGTTCAATTCTGGATAAAGCATCTGCCGTAACATTTTCTTTGCCTTTTATATATTTAATAATGAAATCGTATTCCTCTAAAATTAATCTAAATTTAGTTAATCGACCAGATGGATTAGTCATGCCAAACAAATAAGATAATGGCCTATGATCTGTATAGAGAATGAACTTTCGTCACCACAAATATGGTCGAAAGTGCTTTACAGCCCAAACTACCGCTAGAAGTTCCTTCTCTATAGTGCAATAGTTTTTCTCTGCTTTTCTAAGAGTACGACTCGCGTAAGCAACTGGTTTATCATTTCCATTTGACAAAACAACTCCAATCGCGACTCCCGAAGCATCCGTTTTTAAAGTAAAGATATTGTCGGATTTAAAAAAATTAAAATATAAAATTTTTATAATAAATTTAATAAATAAATTAATTTTTTATAAATTTAATAAAAAAAAAATATAATAAATTTAAAATTTTTAATGAATTTTCGGTAATAATTTGCAAATGCTACGAATCTTTTAACTTCTTTATCATTTTTGGGTACTGGAAAATCCATAACGGCTTTAATTTTTTCTTCGTCAAACTTCGAAAAACACCTTCTGCAGAAATTACGTAGCCTAAATAAAGAATTTCCTTTTTAAGAAAATCGCATTTTTTAGGATTTAATTTTAGGTTAACATCTCTTCAGGTTAACGTCTCTAAGCCTTTGTAAAACGCTTGTCAAATTTTTATTGTAATTTATTAAATTATTACCAAAAACAATTAGATCATCCATATATACAAAACAACTTTCTCAACTTAACCCAGACATCGCAATTGTCATGGCTCTCGAAAATGCACAAGGACTAATTTTTAAACCCATTGAAAGCCTTGTCAATTGAAATTGACCCTGGTCAGTTGTGAAAGCAGTGCATGGTCTACTAGATTTTTCTAACTCAATTTGATAATAACCTTGATATAGATCAAGATGAGAGAAGTACGTTGCACCTGAGAGAGAATCAACAATTTCACTTATGCATGGTAACGAAAATTTTTCATCCTCCAATTCTTTATTGCAAAACCTATAATCTATTACGCATCTCCAAGATTTTTGACCATTTTTGTCATCCTTCTTTGGAACTATAAGTAACGGTGCTGACCATTGCGATTTAGCTTTTTCAATTATACCATTTTTTAACATTTTATCTACTTGGTCGTGAATTTCTTTTTTCTGAGAATGCGGTAAGCGATATGGTCTTACGTATACGGGTTTTGCATCATTCTTTAAACGAATGTTTTGTTCATAAAAATTACAAGTCGTTAATGGATCATTATCTACATAAAATGTCTCAGCGTTTTTTGCTATTATGCGCTTAAAATAGTAAACACCTTCATCGCAGGTGTTTACTATTTTTATGGGAATTTCGTTATTTACATTAAATCTCCCCAAAGTTCCAGCAATAAAAATCCCTTTTTCGAGTTCACTCGGTAATATGACACACTCTTCATTTAAGTCTACATTGCAGTATTTAATAATTTCGCACCTGGCGGGAATTTTTGTATAATTATATTTTTTGGATTCAAGGTATAATAACTTCGTTGTCACCTATCTACAGAGAAAATAAAAACTTTTCATAATTTATAGTTGCTGCAAATTTTTCAAAAAAAACAGACCCCAATAATCCATGAATACCTTTTTGAAATTCGTCAACTACTAAAAATTCATGACACAGCTCATTATTATTTACATGTTAGGTTATATTTGCAGAGCCATGTGCGACTATTGACCCTGAAATACCATATATTTTTGTTTTCTTTATTATGTCAACACTTTGAGTCACTGGAATAAAATTATGAAAAATTACGCTAATTGATGCACCTGTATCTAGTAAAAATAAGAATGTTTTTTCTCTGTATAATAGTTGAACGAAGTTTGTGCCATTTGATCCTAAAATAAACTGTTTTTTAGGAACGAAAAAAACGATTTTGGGATGTATTTACATCTAAAAAATTTTCTGTTTCTTGATGTGCTTCCGAATCTTGCATTATATATGCCCTATTTGTAGAATGTTGTCCTCTAAAAGTATTATTATAGCGTCCTCTAAGGGAGCTATTATATCGGAAGTTTGGTCGACTAAAATTTTGAGTGCTGGAGCGAGAAGTGGAATAACCTCTACCTCGACTACTATTTTAAAAATAATTTCCTCGACTTTGAAGACGCAAGACCTGATGAGAATCAGTTTTGGACGTGAGTTCCTCATCTTTAGCACTTCTAATGGCCTCATCAAGCTTGGAATAGTTGCGCGCTATTATAATCGTTCTTAAATCACGATTTTGCAATCCATAGCAAAAGCAGCTATTGCCAACTTTTCATTTATTCTAGACAAAATAGGTAAACTATCTTCATCACCATCCGCTTGAGTAATAGTAAGATTTAAAAACAGTTCTTCTATGTTTTTTCCAAAATCTTCAATAGATTTTCCACCTTGCCTACTATTATTCAGTTGGGATGATAATGCTGATGCTGACCTTTTTGTAAGAAAGTGGTCTTTTAAATCCCTAATAAGAGCATGTACCACATGTCGTACAGCTACTTTTTAACTTAAGTTTTGCATTTTGGGAAAGACGGGTCTTCAACACGTAATTAATTAGCAACTTTTTACCGTCGGAGTCTAATAAATCGCGATATAATTCAATGGTATCAATAAGCTGTTTTGTTGTGGATTCAGCTCCATCCATAACAGGCAGCAGGTTTGCTGCTGTTTTTAGATCAAATTTTTCCGTAATTTTTTTCTCTTCCGAACAATCAGAATCAACATTTATTATTGTAATTGGGTCAGAATTACTTTGTTTACTACAAGATGCTGTTTGTTCAGTTCGAGATGAACGTAGCCTATCTTCTAAAACACTACCTATCTCCTTAAAATACTGATCTATATTTTTTACATACTCTTTAGTTTCGCGAATAACTTTTTCCTCAAAAGAGCCACTATTAAATTTTAATGCCTCTAATTCATTTTTAATTCTATCTAACTTACTTATATAACGTGTAGTCTTATCTATGTTTTGCCTTCTATCTTCTGGATCCTTTCTTAAATTTTTGTGGAAAACTCTGAGCTCCTCCCAAATATACCTAAACTCCTTCGGGACTTGCATAGAACACACACATCACTGGTCACGGGAGATGAAATAAGAGGAAACAGAAACTGTGTACATTTTCATTCTTCATTTACTTCTTATACTACTTGTTCTCTGCTCCTTATTACCTCCTGACGTATTTGCCGTTTTAATCTTTTTTCATATCGGGACCAACAACACAATACAATATACAGGCACACACTGTTGTGCCACCACTATTGCCACTTTGTACAATTACAGTTTCTTCTTTCGATGGATTTTTCCCCATTTTCACGAACTATGTATGTAACAATTTTTTTCCGATAAAACTATTATATACAACTTTTTATTGGTTCCTATTTTCTGTAAATCAACATATTGGCATGCTTATGCCACTGGTAGGATCACCATGTAATATGTCAAGAGGATCGTCCTAAAAGGACCAATAAAACAACCATGTCTTTGTGAAAAGCTGAACTGATTTATTAAAAGCAATTATTATATCGATTACACCATATTTCTTTAACACAATTACCCAAGTTAAATAGTATCTACGTTAGCAAAACTCGCCTAGAAACCAATGAAGTACTAATTATTACTGATTACAGCTAAAATACTAATTTCCACATTAACCAATACATTAATTACCAAATATCCTTATTTATATATTACAGGCGTCCTGGGGGACATCTTAGCAAATATTATTGGCAAAAAAATGTACGCCACTGCTTTTTTTCAACTTTAGTATTTATTGTTTGATTAAGCATTTAAAAATACAAATTTTTTGCCTCTTGTATTTTTTTCGTATCTCACTTCGTTTCCGACAAAAAAAATAAATACCGTTTTATTGCATGCCACTGGACAAAATTGGTTTATTAATTTTTGGTAAAAAAAGCATAGGTGTCTTGGAAAACAAAATATCATTTCTGCATAAAGGTTTGACATTGACAAGTGTCAGTTCTAGAAAAATAATTAATAATATTAAAAAAATTATTATTTAAAACAAAATGTATCACCCCGTATCTTGAAAACTGTGCATTTCCGGACCCATGTTTATAGAAACGTTCTTTCATGTTTTTTAACAAGGAATCACCCATTGAAATATCTCCGTCTATTTTTTGAATACCCTGTATATATATATTCCATTATATTATTACGTAATAATTTTATAAAATTATTGTTTGGTTTTGTAAACTTAGTTACTAAAAACCAAAGAAAGTTACACTTTCTGAGGTTTTTATTAAAGAAATACTATTCGAACGTTTATAACTAGCTACCATATGTACCAGCTACAGATCACACAAATTTTAAACAATATTTAATTTAAATGGCATAATAAAAGTAAATATACTTGAAATATAAATTTGCAACCTTATAATTAATGTAACTAGTGTAAAGGTCAAATTAATATAACATATAAAATTAAAATAACGTCATGTTGCTGCGTAATTTGATCGATCAGTATCATTATTTTTGGTCGAATTTTATTAAAACAATGATATGTTTATGTGTGAAAGAAGAGGTTAAATAGGATTTTGTATGTATATAAAATTATATAATTAATTAAATTTAAACATTAGAGGTATGCACATTTTGGGAATAGAAATAATAAATTTTAATTTTCTCATTTTGTGTTCACAATATCCCATTATTTGACAAAAATATATTCGGTTAGGATATCATTAAATAATTTTATGAAATATTTTGTAATTAGTAATTAAAGACAAATCGAAACTGCACACTCCGGAGTGTTATTATAGAAATAATATTGCGTGTATAACTAGTTGCTAAACATACCTACTATAAATCAAACAAATTTTTGATAAATGATGGAAATGACAAAACAGATATACGTGAAATATTATAATGCAACGGATTTTGATGTATAATTACTTTGCCATATTAATAACAGACTATGCCATCATAAAATTGCTGCATAATTTAATTGATTGATGTATTTATTTTTGCCCCAATTTTATTACAACTTTAATAGGTTAAATACGATTTTGTGTCTACGTAAAATCAAGTAATTAAGTTGATTGTAAAAAGTATGTAGAAGTTTTTACATATATTTTGTTTTTAGATATATATTTAGTTTAATTTATATAAGTTTTTAATTATATATATTTAAATTCTTATTATACGTTAGCCTTAAAAAATATTTGTAGGAGTTGCACTTCTGATTAATGTATACAGGTTGGGAAATCAAATATTATGCATCGTTTAAAATAATGGTAATAACTAACAGCAATAATTAATTAAATTTTAAAATAGACCGATTCCTTGCAGAAAAACAATTTTAAAGGTGCTTAAAAATATTGGGATATTCTTTTATTTTCAAGATTTCCAAAATATCACACTAAAATCTTAGGAGTTATTTCCCAAAAGGCTGGAAATTTGTGAAACCATATGTAAAAAAAATGTGAAATCGACGGAAAATATAAGCCCCCCATTGTTCGATATTGGCATCGTGGAATGACCAAATTTTTAATTTTGTGCTCAGTAAACTCAAAAAATTAATATTTGGGCTGGTATTTTGAAGGACTACATTATAGGGCCATGTTATATTAAAAATATTTTAACCGCCCAAAAATACCTCGAGTTGCTGCAAAACTAAGCTTTGCCTGCTATTTTAATTCTCCGTGATTTAGATCTGAGATCCGTCTATTTTCAACAAGACGCTTGTTTTGCTTGTAAAGTGGTTTATTTAAAGAACTTCTAACAAATAGTTTTCCTAACCAGCTCATTAGTGGAACTGGCGATATTAAGTAGCCGCCTAGTTTTCCAGATTTATTCTCAAATGACTTTTAGTTTTGGGTTATCTTAAGGAGACCATTTATACATACAAATTTAGTACATTTCCAAGATTTCCGAGAGAAAATTATTGAATGTGCCAATTTTCAATTATTATTCTTCGAATTAATTTTTCTTAAGTTTATTGTTAATAGTTTTAATTTTGTTTTTGTATAGTATTTTCTTTGACTTAGTATTTTTCTTTAACTTAGTATTTTCTTTTATTAGAGTTTATGTTTTATTTTTAATAAAATAGTAACGCTTAATTTTTCAATGTAATAAACATTTTTAAATTACAAATCTATGTGGGTTATACGCTGATGTATGTAAAGCCTGCATCAGAAAAATATTTTAAAAACGACCAAACTTTCGCGTTTTATTTTGCGAAATTTTATTGCAAGTAATACAGGTACCCGTAACAAAGCCAGTCGCTTACTCACATGGTACTGAAAAACAAAAACAGTGACGTAGCAAGCAAGTAACAGAGCACACGAAATGCATGTGTGTGCATTGACATATGTCTCCGTTAAGTACTTCTCTATGCGCAATGATCGATTTTCTAACCTGTGTAATAATTAACCAAATGTTCAACGATAAACAAAAAATAGATTGATTTTAAAGTTCAAGAGAAAAAAATCTGAAAGATATATTATTTTGTGATCTCATAAATATACATAATTAGGTTTTTATTAAATATTTTATATATATAATATTTTGTAATTAGTAATTAGAGACAAATCGAAATTGCACACTCCGGAGTGTTATTATAGAAATAATATTGCGTGTATAACTAGTTGCTAAACATACCTGCTATAAATCAAACAAATTTTTAATAATTGATGGAAATGACAAAGTAGATATACGTGAAATATTATAATGCAACGAATTTTGATGTATAATTACTTTGCCATATTAATAATAGACTATGCCATCATAAAATTGCTGCAAAATTTAAATTATTGATGTATTTATTTTTGCCTCAACTTTATTACAACAATGATCGCCTTATTTGTAAGTGAATAGGTTAAATACGATTTTGTGTCTACGTAAAATCAAGTAATTAAGTAAATTGTAAAAAGTATGTAGAAGTTTTTATATATATTATGTTTTTAGATATATATGTGGTTTAATTTATATAAGTTTTTAATTATATATATTTAAATTATTATTATACGTTAGCCTTAAAAAATATTTGTAGGAGTCGCACTTCTGATTAATATATACAGGTTGGGGAATCAAATATTACGCATCTTTTAAAATAATGGTAATAACTAACAGCAATGATTAATTAAATTTAAGAATAGACCGATTCCTTGCAGAAAAACAATTTTAAAGGTGGTTAAAAATATTGAAATATTCTTTTGTTTTTAAGATTGCCAAAATATCACACTAAAATCTTAGTTAATTCCCAGTTAGAGTTATTTCCCAAAAGACTGGAAATTTGTGAAACCATATGTAAAAAAAAAACTAGTGAAATCGACGGAAAACATAAGCCCTTCATTGTTCGATATTGGCATCGTGGAATGACCAAATTTTTAATTTTGTGCTCAGTAAACTCAAAAAATTAATATTTGGGCTGGTATTTTGAAGGACTACATTATAGGGCCATGTTATATTTATAATATTTTAACCGCCTAAAAATACCTCGAGTTGCTGCAAAACTAAGATTTGCCTGCCATTTTAATTCTCCGTGATTTAGATCTGAGATTCGTCTGTTTTCAATAAGAGGCTTGTTTTGCTTGTAAAGTGGTTTGTTTAAGGAACTTCTAACAAATAGTTTTCCTAATCAGCTCATTAGTGGAACTGGCGATAATAAGTAGCCGCCTAGTTTTCCAGATTTATTCTCAAACGACTTTTAGTTTTGGGTTATCTCAAGGAGACCATTTACAAATACAAATTTAGTAGGCCAATAAATTTTCAAGATTTACGAGAGAAAATTATTGAATGTGGCAATTTCCAATTATTGTTCTTATTATTCTTCGAATTAATTTTTCTTAAGTTTATTGTTAATGGTTTTAACTTTGTTTTTGTATAGTATTTTCTTTGACTTTATTAGAGTTTATATTTTATTTTTATTAAAATAGTAATGCTTAAATGTTCAATATAATAAACATTTTTAAATTACGAATCAAGGTGGGTTATACGCTGATGTATGAAAAGCCTGCATCAAAAAAATATTTTAAAAATGACTAAACTTTCGCGTTTTATTTTGCGAAATTTTATTGCAAGTAATACAGGTACCCCTTTCAAAGCCAGTCGCTTACTAACATGGTATTGAAAAACAAAAACAGCGACGTAGCAGGCAAGTAATAAGCAAGAGCACACGAAATGCATATGTGTGCGTTGACATATGTCTCCTTTAAGCACTTCTCTATGCGTAATGATCGATTCTCCAACCTGTATAAAAATTAACCGAATGTTAAACGATAAACAATAAATAGATTGATTTTAAAGTTAAAGTTTTGTGATCTCATAAATATAAATGATTAGGTTTTCATTAAATAATTTTATTAAATGTTTGTTCGATAATATAATTACCTCCTAACAACTAATGAAAATTACAGGCTCTGTGGGTTTTATTATGAAAATAATATTCAAGCGTTTATAACTGGTTGCGACACGTACCTGGTATAAATCAAACATATTATAAATATAATGTTTAAATGGCGAAGTAAATAAATGTGAAATTTAATCATGCAACCTTTTAATTAATATAAATATTAAAGGTCAAATTGTTAACGGATTATGCCAACAGCACGTTGCTGCAAAATTTTATCAATTACTGTCATTATTTTTACTTAAATTTGTTGAAATAATGATTGGTGTGAAAACAGTAGTTAAATAGGTACTTTCAATCTAAATAATTATTTTATGTTACATGCATGCAAAACCTTATTTAACAGGTTACTTATTTTGTTGCGGCATAGTATGTTACTATTTAAATAAAATTCAAATTAAAACATATAATCTTGAATATTTTAATAATGAAATATTTTGAAAATAAAGCATGCAGACCCTCAGTGTATAAGTAAAATTTGAAATTTCTATTATGAGTAAGGTAAATCTAGTTCGGGAAACTCTTATAAGACCAGTATCTACTAATAAAAAAAATTATAGGTTAATAAGTTCTGGCTCCTAATTAGTGTATTTTATATTTATTTCGATGCATACACTATAAAGAACAAATTGCTGGATTTTTAGGTTATGAGAAAAATTAGATCATTAATTAACTCATAGTTAGATCATTCGATGTATTTATGAATGTTTATTTGAATCAATTTTTATATAATTATTAAATAAGTTAATAAAATGTTTATTCGGTTTTGTAATTAGTAAATAAAAACAAATGAAAATTACACACTCTGGAGATTTTATTGGCTGCGACACATCCGCCATAAATCAAATAAATTTTAAATAAAGGTTTTATACGGCAAATTAACGTGAAATATAAACATGCAGCCTGTTAGTTAAAATAATAATTATTTACAATCAAACTAATAACGGATTATAAGAACATCACTTTGTTGGGTGATTTATTTAATTGCTTATAATATTTGCTAGAGTTTTCTTAGAAACAATGATTGGTTAATAACTAGAGAGCCACTAAAATAGCCTTTTTTAGTCACGTAAAATAAAATAATTATATTGTAAAAAGTACATAGGAGTATATAATTATATGGGTTTAGAGTATGTACAATTATAAATAGAGTTTACAGATCTGCATTGTAAATAAGAAATTAAGAAAACATCTTCTCCAGAAGACCGAACCGAGCCTATGTAATAAACTCAAATTCAAAACATTTATCCTGCCATAATATATACTATAATATGTAAAAAACAATAACTTAGTAATATTAACATATTATATATACGATTATATAACCGATAGCAATAGATCCATTTAAATATAAGACCTATTGTGAAAAAAACAAATAATGAAAAAACTAAGAAAAAAAGGTAAGCCTGGAAACATGCAGAACTGTTCATATGTTAAGTACTATAAAAGTAAAGTTGTGTGTAGAGAAACATATTGAACAACAACCACCCAGGTACTCTGCGAGATCAAAATCGAGGTATATTTATATATACCTCGTATATATACCTTTTTTTATTTAGTCATTATTTTTCTCAGTTTTTAACTTACATAATTAACTTAACTTATTTATTTTTAAAGTACATAATTTTCTTTTAATTGCACATATAGATGCGACCAAAGCTTAAGGTTGGGCTTGCTCTTAAAATAATAATTCTTTAATAACTCTTTTAAATTTAAAAAGTGATAAATTTTTCATACCCTGTTGGAGTCCATTCCACATTTTTATAGCAACAATGCTGAAATATTGTTCATATGTAGTGGTTTTATATAATGAGACAATAAAACATTAATCATTTGCTAATTGGCCAAATCTTGTCTGAGTTCTAGGCAGTATTAAATTTTTTTTTAACTGAAGGTTGAACTGTGTTTATAACATTATATATAAAAATTAAACATATGCTGTTTTCCCCTAAGAAACATATCTAAAATTCTTTATTAGTTAGGATAAAGTGTTGCTATTTCTAGAAGGAATATTATATGAAAATCTCAGGCAGATGTTTTGCGTTTTTTGTATACATTTCTATGTGACCCAAGGCAATGAATTACCATTAACAACATTCCGACAATTAAATAATGACAATACTAAAGTTTTTCATAAAAAAACATATGCCTTAATGATAACTGATTTTATAAATATTCTTAACCTAAACTCGGCCAAAGATAGTTTATTACTCTATTATATGATATTTATAATAGAGTTCGTTATAAA